>NC_066343.1:33509145-34709145 GCF_022539315.1 Serinus canaria | reverse complement strand
TGTTATTCTGATGGCCTACAGCACTTTCCTAAATCTAACAAAACATAACAGACAGTTGGATGGATTTGGCTGACAAAGCTGGTGACATGCAATATGAAAAAAAAAAAAAAGAGGTCAATTAGAAATCCCTCCCCTCCCCTTGCTGTAGGTTCTATGCACTGGTCTGCTTTTGGGCATGCTGTTGAAGGAAGAAAGATATGGTGGGTTTTGCTCAAGACATAAAATATGTATGACAAAGTTTTTCTTGCAGAAGAAGCCTGAGGGGTCTTCTCAGCTGTTTCTGTGGCTAACTTTGAGCTGTCTGGTTCAGGCTTCTAGCTATTGCAGTACTAGCGAAGATAAAGAATCAATGTTTAATTTTCTTTTGTCCCTGATCATTCATCCTTCTGGCATGTTCTGTGAATTTTTATTTTGCTTATTGTGGATTTTTATTTTGCTTATTTTCTGCCTGCCTTTATACTTATACATTTTTGTACTGTACATTTTTGTACTGTTTATCTTTAAACCTGCCCAACAAAATTTAATGAAGGTGATGATGATGGAAACATTAACCATTAAGCATACCAAATTCTTTCTTTCTTACATTGTTCTTGGCTGCGTCCTCCACCTGGTTTTTATTCTTTATGGCACCTATTACTTGTGGTGGATTGATCCTGGCTGGACACCAGGTGCCCGCCAGAGCTCCTCTGCCACTCTTCTCCTCAGCTGGACATGGTACAGCAAATTTAATGAAACTCTCATGGGTCAAGAGAGGGACAGGGAGGAATCACTCACCAATTACCATCAAGGGCAAAACAGGCTTAAATTTTGGAAGTTTAAACTTGGGAAGTTTAATTTATTCTCAATCAAATCAAAGTAGGATAATGAGAAACAAAGCCAAATATTAAAACACCTTTGTGACCAAATATCTGAAAACTGGAATTAGACTCCTAACACCATTTTTTTATGTTAAAGAGGTATCCTTTATTTCAGAACCAGGAAGGGCATGGGGGATCACTCCTCCTAACATGCTCCTTGATTTCTATAAGTGTCTTGCTAATATAAAGTCAATACATGCATATTATAATATTCTTATTACCATAAAACCTCTCCCCATGTTCCCCAGGTTCCAAAACTCAGTCCTTGTTTTGGCTGTAGCTGCATTCCTAAGCCAGATATTCCAACATGCTTGCTTGGAGAAAAATTTCTGCATACCTTGCTTCTTTGTTAAATGTCCACAGACACAGTGTCTTCTCTTCTAGAAGTTTCCAGTCACAGTGTCTTTCTACTAAAAGCTCATAGTTGCAGTGGAAATTGGATGAACTTGGTATCACCTTCCTCCCTCCCTCCCTCCCTCCCTCCCTTCTTCCTAGGCTTATCTTTATTCTTTATTCTCTACCTCCTCTCCTCCAACTGCACGTGAGGATGGGAATGGGGGATGGGAAGTCAGTCACACATTGTCTCTGTTCTTCTTCTTCCTCTGGGAAGGACTCCTCATACTCTTCCCCTGTTTCAGTTTGGGGTTCCTTTCACAGGAGACAGTCTTCCATGTATTTCTCCAATGCCTTCATCTGTAATGGTTTCCACATCATTACCAGGACAAAGGAGCCAATTGTTGTCTCTTAATTGTGCATGTCTGACCAAAACCTTTGGATTATACTGGAGTGGTTTATTTTTCTTATGCTTCTACTGTTTGGCTCATTAATGAGTAAATATGATTATTTTTGAACAAGAAAACTGGCACTGTTGTCAATGTAGCAATAAGCTAATGACACTATGGTACTCTATGCTAAGGGAAACATTCCTAGTCTATAAATTAAAAGAATGGCAGTGAACAAAAAAACACAAGGGAAAAATTTTAACTATAAACTAAGGAAGTGATTGCAAAAAACCTTAAATGATATTGTCCTTTTTGTTAAGTGTATATTCACAGACTGATGTGTCTTTTATTTACCAATGAAGAAATTTCCTTCCTTCCTTCGTGTTCAATTGTGAAAAGTATTTCACATATTAGACTAGATATTAGTTCACATCTAATATCAAAGGCAGTTCTTAAAATGGAAGTTTGGTTCTCTCTCATCATGCAGTGTGGCTTTTTTTTGTTTTAGCTAGTGACTTCTTTGCTGATGTATTTCAGAACAACTTGGCAATGGTATTGTTATAAACAGGTGGTGGAGGCTTGGCTTACTGATGGTAGTGCTGGTCACATGGGTGGAAATAAGAGGAAACACAGGCTTGCACAGGAAACACTTCTGGTATTTTCTTTGATACAGCGGATAGGAAGTGTCAGGGAGAAGAGGTATTGATATTGCCTTGCTACAGTGCCATGAGTAATGACTACTAAAATTACCACTGACAGCAAGGCCTCTGACTGTAGTCATGCTTCTGAAAATAGATGGAAATATAATGGTTTTTCTTAATCATGTGTTTCTCTTCCCAGTGAGATGCTGCCTCCCAGGAATATTGTTTGGACAAGTCACTGAAAGGATTTAAGAAATGCTAATGTGCTATAATGATGCAACACATCAAGCAGCACATCAATAGATGGTAATTAATTGTCTTTCAGCCATCAGATTTTATTTCAGTGCTCTGAGCTGAGTAGTATTAGTTTCACTTCTCTTGCTAGCTGCTGCTAGCAAACCCCTCTGCCATGGGATTTAATTTTACTTTTGTTTTAGACACCAAAAATAATGTCTCAGCCCAAGACTAAACAAGTCTTAATTATGGGGGTTTTTTTTATTTAACCTTCACAAATTTCAGTACTACTGAAGATAGTCAGAGATAAGACATTCCTGGGGTATGTATCAAGTATCTGACTTTGGAACTCTGAGATACAACTTCAGTATTAATGGAGATAGTATAATAAAATTTATTTGGATTTTTTGAACCTGTGCTAGAATGGTGTCACATTTTAAAACTGAAAATAGAAGTATAACTTGTGTATGTATGCAAGCTGATTCTGTTGTAATTAGGTTTTTTTATACTGAAGCTATCTGTAGAATCCTTTCAAAGAGAGATTTATATCCTTTATGGTAAAACAACTTCTGACTTCTGCTGTTTTGTACCTTTTTATAGCTAAGCTGTTCTCGGTGAAAAGCCCTCTATAGATGAATTCCCTTTCTGACAACAGATTTATTATGATATAATGTATTACTTAAATAAATGCCAGGCAAGTGAAAGACATTCCATCTGTTTTGAAATATAGCAACAAAGATCACATTTTTAAACATGGATGCTTTTGCTATTTCATAATCTCTTTCTATACTTCCTGTATATTAAGAATATTTCTTTACTTTTCTGGTCTTTTCCTACAGACTACATCACAGGCTACTGGCTCAGTAAAAGACCTATAACTGGTTTATTTAATTGTTTTCCTCTTTTTTTATTTTTCCCCCCTCCTAATATCAAGCTTTACATTTTGCTTTATGAAATGAAATACTGAGGTAATTTTACATTAAAAAAACCTGTGGTCTACTAAAAAATAA
The DNA here is from genome assembly GCF_022539315.1 of Serinus canaria. Taxonomy (NCBI): domain Eukaryota; kingdom Metazoa; phylum Chordata; class Aves; order Passeriformes; family Fringillidae; genus Serinus; species Serinus canaria. Next base: position 34,705,681 of record NC_066343.1, on the reverse strand, counting down.
TTGAAAATTAAAGGTTATTTGTTTAAAATTACTGTAACTATTGAAGCTTGTTACAGGTTGTTTCCCATAGGAATTGTGACCCTAACAATCTTCCTGAATTCCTGTCTAATCTGATGCTTTTTCTTCATGGTGATCCACCCTAGAACAAGCAAAAGTCAAAACGTGAAGTATTCTTGTATGGCATCTATGTTGAACTATCCCATTTCCTTTATTGTTTTTTTTTTCCCTCAGTTCTCCAGTGGTAGAAAATAGGGAAAGTTGACATATTAGCATTGAATGTTCTCAGTGATTTGATTTACTGTTCATAAACTGTTAAAGAACTGATTACTGCATCTGACAGCTAATCAAGTGACTGAGTGATACTTTCTTAAGTTTGGAAAGGATTGTGCAACTGTCTCAGCAGAGATTTAATATGCTAGACATGCCTCTGAAAGCAAAGAGTCTGTTATTGTCTGTTCAAATGAAATGCTGCCTTCCTCACTTGGTTTCAATGGCAAAACACCACCTTACTTAGCCAAGTGACTAAGCACAGCAGTTCTGCAGAGAACAAAGATCCACAGAGGTTATTTGAAAGACTCACCATAGACACCTGACATTTGCTGGTTTATATTTCTGCAGTTTAAATGCACTGACAAGAAATCAAGAACTGGACTTGATCTTTAGCCATTACTTTGGAGAAAATTTTACTCTTACAGTAATAAATATTTAATTACCCTTTTGGCACTATAGTAACAAAGTAATTAGTATTTCTGACAGAAACCTGAAAGACAATTATGTAATATGAATTATTCATAAAAGTGATGTTACTGCCTGGCAAACACGTAATAGATCTAGGATTTTCTCACCTGAAGGAACCTCCTAGCTAGTGCATCCTCTGTCTTCTCTGGTACAGCTGTTCAAGCCATAAATATCAGCACTTATGTAAACATTTGCAGTCTTTTGAAAAGACAGCTAAGACAGAGGCACTTTTTTAAGTGTCTCTGTCTTAGCTTTTCTGCTTTGTGCAAAAAAAAAAGGGCTATTTAAACTATCTAGAAGATGATGTATTAAAAAATGAGGCAAGAATCCTAAAACTTGGTAAAGTTTTTGTCTTGATTTATGTTCCAGTTCTATGCTAAAAAAGTTTGGCTCATTCAGTCCTTTCTTGACCTTTTTCTCCACAGTAAGGCAAAACTGATTTTTTCTTTTTAGTGAGATGTTTGTTCGCAAAGGAGGTGCCTTCTAACAGATTGTTTGATTCAATATGTTTTGTGCTACCTTTACTTCATTGTAAGTGGTGTGTGTGCACTTGCAGTCACAAACACCCTCACTGGTGCTTTTAGTAATTTATACGAAAAATGATTGATCCTTTTCTAAGAAAAGTATGATTTTGTATTTGCCTGTATCAGTAACAGCATAAGAAATATTGTCTAATTTTTTTTATGAGTCACAATAGAAGCAACTACTAATCAAAAAACAGCCACAAACCTGAAATTTTCAATAGTACCAACTTTTTTTTGGCTATAGGTTTCAAGAAAGGAAGGTGTTATGGACAGTTCATTTTGAACTGAAAAGAACTCATCCTAAGTATGCTGTCAAAGAATTGTTATGCATGTAACATGTAGAGGGATGCAAGCAAGGAAATTGTTCTTTCTATCTGACTTTCTATAGAAGTTTTTGGAGTCAGTGCAGATTACTGTGTCAGAAAATGAAACATAGAAATTGTATGTCTTAAAATATTTGCTGTGCGTGGTCATGGCAAAGGAAATTTCATGGAACCACCTGTTTTGTTTCTAAAAATTTCCTGCCTGCCCCAATGAAAAAGACAATCCTTGTTTCTCAAATGAGGTAATTTCTCTACCTGTTGCAAAAAAAGTATTGGATAATGCAACTTTCAAGCTAATCTTAGATTTTACTTTTTCCTTCAGATTTTTTGGATTTAATAATCAGCATGTGTGAAAATGCATGTAGGGATGTGGGAGCCTTACCTGAGTCCTGATATAGTTCTGCTTCATGGTGATGGTAGAACAGCAATAGCTGGGAGAGAGATATTCAGATACTATTTACTCTGTTAAGATCAGTGGTTTGACAGAGATCTAAAATGAAGAAAGGCTTAAGACTCAATACTTGGGCAAGTCTTTTTCAAATTTTGGACCTACAGGTGAGTTCTGGTTCCATTTTTTCAGTTGTATATGTTGCAGCCAAATGACTTCAAATTTGTATGTGGTTTATCTTACAGACTGGGTCCCCACTAAGCAGTACTTCAGTACTTCAGTTTGTGTCCTTGGATTAGGTTCTTTCAAGCATCTTCCTTTCCACTGAAAGGAAGGTGCTTGAAAGAACCTAATCCAAGGTGCTTGCATATATTCCATGTATAAAAATACACTGAAGGATATTCATGCTACTCTGCTTGCTGTAACATTTAGTGCAAGAAGACTGTATGTCATCTGAAAAAAATAAAGAAGGTACAGAAAGTCTTACAACAAAGAACTCTTCTGGGAAGAAGAAAAATGTATGTGACTAACACATGGTGTATGACAGATTTTTCATGTACACATTGCAAAAAAAATTAGTCGTAAAGAATCTTATCAAAGCAAATCGTGACTTAGTTTTAAACTCAACAGATGTTAAATATTCTAGATTCCTGATATACAGCTAAAGTTCATTAGCAGTCTTGATAGAGTGCAGCAGACTTTCCAATCCATTAAATAAATGTGAGACACAAAATTTTACACAGTTGTTACATTGCAAAATCAGTGATCAATCTTATTCTCAGCCTCTTTCCTAAATATGTAAGCATTGGGATGTCAGAGGTAATTTAGGGTTCTGCAGGCTGACTTGCTGATTTGAAGTACTATTGGAACAAAAAGATTAATTTTGCTGTCAAAAATAGCTGAACTCCGTACCTGAATGTGTGATTTAACTGTGTTCCTTTTTGAAATAATACAATGTAACATAAAAACTCTCTAGAATCAGGCTGGATGTTGAAACCAGATGATTTGTGATGCGTGAAGTTAGATGTTCAGAAGGGATTAAAAAAAAAAAAAAATCCAGAACATAAAACTCTACATAAAAATAGTGGGATGAAAATGCAAATTTAAATTTGGCCTGATTGACAGCAATCTCAGAGATTTCTGAGACTATTGAACAGCCTCCTAAGGAAACCATCTGGCACTGGCAAAGAGATTGGCACAGGGTTTGGCAGGGTTGCATTCATCTCTCCTGAATCTAATGACTTAATTTTGTTTCTTCTGTTTTACTAATAGCATCATGTTCTCCTGCAAATGTGAGTGATTTCTGGTCTCATTTACTGCCTTATGGTCAAATGAAAGTATACACAAGAACAGACTCTGGGCATTTGATAAACATCAGAAATCATGGTTGATGTGACACTCCATTATACAGAAGTATCTAAAAACCTGACTTTTAGTATGAAGTTGTCACCAGTGAAATGATAATTTTTTTGCTAACAGGATAGAAAGCTTTTGGCATTCCAGCTCTGTGTGGTGCCAGCACTGGGTGGTAGACTCCACAGCCCAAACTTACCAGGTCTACTGAGTGGAGAAAAATTGTCTCAATCAGGAGCATGTGTCTAACTAACTTCTGAATTCCATGCCTTTAATGACAATATGTATGTTCTACAGGCAGTAGTTAAGCAAAAATACATTTGTTTTATTATAAATCTCTTCCTTTGAGGACAAATAATGTGAAATACAAGCTAAAATTTAACAGATTGCATAAGCCAACAAATTTTGTGAGTCTCCAAATTTTTGTAAAAAAGACAAATGCCTTTACATTGATACAGTTGAGCCATCTTAGCAGTTTGACTGTTGTTTTTATAAGTCAGATAAGATGCAAGATTACTTAATTACTTGTTAAAAAATACAATTTTCTTCTCTTTTTCCATTTTTCTTACTTTTACATGAAGTCCCCTCACATAGAGACTTAAATTGTCACTGTGATGTTCCTCATGTATGTGATACTACTTGAGAGCACTGAAATCCAAGGCATATTATTCCTGAGGTATGTCTTACTGCTCCGTGTTGTGCCATGTTCAGTGTTTCTCCAAACCAGCATGCAACAACTGGAGTCCACTCAGTGCTGCAGTGCTGCAGTGTCTTTATAATTTTAGTGTCCTGTACACTTCTCCACTAAGATGCAGAGCTGTGGCACTGATCCTTAATTTTCAGACACTCATTTCATAACCAAACTGAATGTCATGCAGATACTATTATATTTGTCCTACCTGTCAAATCTCATTTTGTTTTCAGCAGCCACCCTGAATAAGAGTGGGATAAGTGCTCTTAAACTCCAAGGATATAAAACAGAATTCAAGGTCCTCAGAGGTAATTTCCTTGCTAGAATGACTGACCATTTCTGTTGCTATTTTTGTAGTTTCAGACCTTTAAATTGATCCATGAGAAATACAGTATTAAAGTAATCAAGCATTAAATAAATTAGTAGATTTTTTCCCTTTGTGTTTGTCCCATCAGTTCTCAAACATCTAAATCTCATACATTTGTTATTCAAGCTACATTAATAGTATCTATTGAGCGTGGTTTATCTGAAGTTCAGCTTGTATGAGTTTATTTTTTACTTTCTTTGCTACTGGCAGATAAATAATTCTTGTTAATAAACTGGCTGTATCTTGAGGATAAAGAACAGACCTGAAGTGGTGAAGTTTCAGAGTGAGAGTCTTTCACTACTTGAACTGAAATACATTTAGGTAAATTTAGATATTCACCTCTCAAAGACACACGGAACCTCTTTTAAATCATGTTGTGAATTATGTATATTTTAAACCTATTGAATTCCTATAAGAAATCAAAAAAAAAAATATTAGTCTAAATTCTCAAGCAGAAATACACGTTTTTTCCCTACCTAATTCAGTGTTTGGACAAATATCCTGGTCTTATATAAATTTATACAATGTCCAGTTCAGTTGTTGCTTCTAGGTCTGGCTGCAATTTAAGTAGTATACTCGCTGATAAAACCTTTCTCAGGTTGATTTACATCATAATGGAGAAAGTTGTCTCCTGTTCACCAGCAGTGGCTTTTCAAGGATTAGGTATAAAATCCTATCCAAGGCCAGTGTGAAATTTCTTCAGCTAAGCTTTAGTAAATGCAACTGGTTAAAACGTTTTTAAATACACAATGAGTGAATTGTTTCTTTGGTATTTCAAGGTGGTTCTGAAAATTTTCCAGAAAAAGGAAGGAAAAAAGTCTACAGTCGTGATTCATATGTTCATGTCAGTAGCATGTTATGGCTAAATATCTCAATAAATAATTCTGTATATGGATGCTTTCAGTGGTGTTTTGGCAGTTAGTATTTCGTACATGAAACTCTTCTATTGTCTTTGTTAGGTGAGCAGATTGTGAACAACATAGGCGATTATATCCTTGGGTCTAGGTGGCAGGATGAGGAGCTCTGCTGTGTTCCTTTTTCATCCTGTTTGAACTGTCTGTTGAACAGCTGAATATCTATTTACAGTGCTTTCTCTCTCAAAGGAGCTGCCAGGTCTTTTCATCTGACATCTTTCAAAGTACCCTACTTTGATTAGTTTCCATGCTTTCTCTGCCCTACATCATGCAACTTTCATTAAAGAAAAGCCATTTTTGACATATAGAGAAAGCTCCTGCTGTTAGCAGGAAATCTCTTGGAAAAGCTCCTTAATGCTCAATTACATATGTTGAAATTTGGCTAGAAATAAAACCTTCATATTCCTGTTATGTAGCCTCTGTTCTAAAACCAGAAGGCACTAGCCACCTAGCCACTCTACCCATTACAAAAAGAGCTTTCCTGTCTTTGCAAAGTTTTTTCTAAAATCAGACTGCTTAGAGGGAAGCCAGAACTAGACTAAAAATCCACAAGCTTTTGATAGCCACTTTAATACTGAAATGTTACATACTTCACATATTACACAGAACTTTCACACAAAGATCAGTTGTGTTAGGTTCAAGTTTCAAGGTCATCTGAAATTCACTAGAAACAAACACTTGAATTGTTGACATACAAACTTTTGTTGCAGGGGTTGCCTTAGCAGAACAATACGCAATGCCTGTGCAGCAAAATAGTTTAAAAGCATTTTTCATTTTATCTGGGATTTGGTTAACAAAACAAGACATAATTAAATGTCATGTTATAGAAAGATACAGTAGTTTGTAGGATTTCAATATGCCTGTAAGTGATAAAGGACTGTACACACTTTTCTTCTGGCCATTTAATGACCTTTCCAGAAACCACTGAAAGGTTTTCTGTCAAAAGTGAGATGTGTGCTAGAAACCATGTTAATTATTAGCAGTAGGACCAAAGCAGACTGGGAAAAGAAGAGGTCACCAAAACTAGTTTATATTCTAGGCAATGGAAGCCAGGTATGCAGGTAGGCTCAATAAATAGAAAAACAGTACTTACATAATAATACTGCCCCTCATATCTCCCTAAATAAGTTTTTTCCTTTATTTCTCTTCCTGCTTTAGAATGCTGAATAGTATCACACTACACAAATCTTGTTACTTGTTACTCCAACATTTATTAGTATCTCTTCAAACCATATAATATTTATGAAATGGTATGGGAATTCATTAGAAACTGTATGACAGTGTTTTAGCAGAAAACTAGCATTGACCTATGGAGGATGAGGTGGGCAAAATGCTTGGAATTTCTATGTGCACTGTGTAGCTTGCGAATCTAGTGGAAAATATGATTGCTAATTTTGTCCCTGATTTGATGGAGGAACCGTAAAACTTTTTGGTATTGTCATAGAATAACAATATCATTATCAGGCAAAACCTGATAATGGGTAAAAAAAAAGCTGATGGGGTTTGTCAGCTTTGTACTTCAGAAATTTAATTTTAATTTTCTTTTCTTTTATTTTAAACAATGGTTTAAAATTGTACAGAAGTATTAATGATTAGGAAAAAGAAAACGAAAGAGTTCAGAGACAAAGAAAATTGAAAGTCAAACAAGTGAATAGCTCTTGAAAGATAATGAAAGAAGATGTGGGATGAGAAATATCCAATGTCAAAATGCAGAAAGAACATTTTTAATTACATGGAAAACCTTGGAAAGGGGAGAAGAAAATGGAGAACAGATTGAAAGGTAAGAACAGCCTAAATATGTTATAATAAAAAGGTGAGATTCAGGGGCATTATTGGTAAAGACAGTTTTCCAAGAAAACAGCAAACCTGGAAGCTGTAACAAAAAAAGCATCACTGTCAATTACAGATAACAGAACATCAACAATTCTCTGAAAATGTACAAGAAATGAAAGCTGTAAGAACCAGTATTCCAACTGAGTAAGTAATCCCCATTTTATATCTCAAAAATCTAGATCTGCTTGCTGTTTTAATGTGGGTTTTTGCCTTTAACTGAACTTGCTGTTTCATCATGTGTGTTTGTGTTTTGAAGGTCTTAGATAATTAAAGGATAGTGACTTCTAGCGGCATTAATAGAGGACACATGCATTGGTTTCAAGGTGTGAGAAAACAGAGACTCTTGGATCGACCATACTTCATGTGGCCTTCTCTTGACTGTAAAAATCTTCAGCAAATGTGTCCCAGCAAATTATGAGTATTTTTGCTCCCTAAGCACTTGTGTAGATGAGCACACAGGCAGACTAGCTTCATGGATGAATTTTAGGGGCTTTTTTTACCAACAGGTGGAAGCAGAGAACACTTTAACTTTCCCAGGGTGAGAGGACAGAGTTTTAAGTTATTTCCTCATCCTCACTTTGACGGCTTTTAACCTAATACTAGCTTCTACTCTTGACAGTTATGCATTAAAGTAATTGAAAATGCAAAACAGAAGTACATTAGTTGTAAAAGCAGAGTAAATTACCACCTCTAAATGTACATTGACAAAGAGAAGAGCTCACAGTTAAACCCCAGATTAATCCAGTTCTTAAAAGTTCTGTAATGACCTAAATAAATACAAGAAAAAACACTCATGCAACAAAATCATCTGTAATGGATAATTTTCTCTAAAGTTTCATAACCAGCCTTTGTGTTAGCACAGGATCAAGGTTTGTGTTTTGATCAGACTGCTGGGGATTTACAATTGTCTACAAAATGAATGTCAGATGTACAAGATTGAAGTAGCAATCTCTGGTCTTGCTGTTTTTCAGGGGTCATGTTCCAGATGCTTATCTCTTCAAACAATGTAAGTGATGACCAAATTCAAACCTGAAAAAAAGGAATGTTTTTTTTTTCTTCTCCCTTACCCACCTTATTGTGGAGGCATGAACTGTCCATGATATTTCAGGCTGTGGAAGTGTGTGGCCTTACCAGATTAACACAATTATCCACATTCACAAAGAGGTTCTTGCACAAAGAAGAAAACTGTAGCCAGAGCTATTGAACACAAAGACACTATTTAGAGCTTACATCATTCCTGGGCTGGAGATCCTTGGCAAATAAATGTAAGTATATTCAAGGGCAGTGTCAGCATTGCCTGCTGGTCCTCATCTGCCCTTGCCCTGTGCTGGGACTATGCTGGCAGGGGTGGACTTTGGTCTGAGATGCTGTGGGTCCTTCTGACCAGAATTCACTATTGTGAAATTGAGAATAGGAATGGCAGATAAATAAATACATCTTCTCTTTATCTCTACTGCATATGAACAGTCAAATAAGTTTTTCAATGCCTTTTGTCAACTGATATTGAAAAAATTTATTTGGCAGTTCATATTTCTTGTAGATTAACAAAAGAAAATATGTACTCTCAGCCAAACTTGCCAACTAAATATTCAATGTTCCTTTTAAGTTTTTTGATCCAGGTACACTAGAAATTTTGCCTTTGTGATGTCTTTAGCCTACTATATATCAATCTGAATATAAAAATTTAAAAAAACTGCTAGTATTAAACTGTGTGCTTGTCTCCACTGCTTCTTTTTTACTCTGGAAAGTTGCTAAATTCCTGAAAAATCTGGCAGATTGTATGGCAGATTAAAGACATATGATGAAAATTTCACATCTACTACAGAGTAAATGAATCTTGTCCTTGTGCTTTTCTACAGATATCTAATTCTTTTTATTGTTAGGTAAGAGTTACAAAGTGGGTTTTTTTGTTGTGTTTTATTTTCCTAATGTGGTCTTTGCATATTAAGTTATGTGTGTAACTTAAGTTATTAAGTTAAGTGTGTGTCAAGGCTTATAAATTAATTCAAGAAAATAGTGCTATTTTCCTTAAGTATATAATTGATGCAGCAAAAACAAAAAGTGAAGAAAAGTATAAAATTAATTTCAGGTTTTTTTCTTTGCTAAATATAGAATTGTGCATAATTTTCCAAAGTTATGGCATATTTCAATTGAATTGCATCCTGCAGATGTTTGAATGCTTAATTTTATTTTTCTCTGCTACCATCCTTTTCATGTTATTCAATGATGAGAACAAAATCAGAGATGCTTAAAAAAAATCTATGAAGCAACTGTATTCAGCTCAGCTGTAATTGGAGAACTGAGAACCTCAGTTCTCTGCCTGTGCAGCTAATGTGCTCCTGGTTTGCATTTTCAATTACTGTAATGCGCAATTGTCAGGAGTAGAAGCTAGTATTAGGTTAAAAGCCATTAAAATTAGGATGAGGAATCTTGATTTGTTATGAAAGAGGAAAGGAGAAAACAGCTTTCCATGATCAACAAGATTTAAAAATAAACCACACTGAATGTCCAGAAAAAAATGCATGGTTCAGAAGTCTGAACTACATAAAAGCTTGATGTTAACACTGCTGAAAGCATCCTGCCCTCTGTAAGTATCGTTCTAATGTGGTTTTGTTTACCTCCAGTTCTGGGAAATAGGACAGAATGGAATTACATGCATCATGGTGGAAGAAGAGAATTGCAGCTTTGTTAGAACAGCACGTCAAAACCTGTTATTTCCAGATCATGAAACTCCCTAATGTTCTGACCTTTTAATCCAGAGCTTACCAGCAAGCAGAAATGTTTCAGTTTGTGAAAATATCATAGAGGTAGGTTCCAGAGAATTGAAACAATTTGGATCTGTTCAGCATGTATCTTTAATGAAAATGAAATGCACTTGACCAAGGTTTACCCTATGGGCATGTCCTGCTTGCCCTCGAGTCAGACAAAATCTGTCACATCACACACCGGTGCTCTGCCCAGAGGAAGGACTCTGTAGCAGGCTTGTGGAACAAAAGCTGGCCCTTGAGGTTTAGTAGTTAAGCAGGTGGCATCATCAGCACCGAGACTGTTTTCCTCCAGGTGGAATTGCTGTTCAGTGGAAATGGTTCTTTAGCAGCGCAGGCTATACTGTAATTAACCATAATGACTGCATATAAAAGGAAGCTCTCCCTTTGCCTTTGTTGTCAGGTTGGAGTTTGGGACCTTTCAGAGAAGTTACCATTAAATTTTATTAACCAGTGGAGTAATGGCACTTTAGAAACACACTTTATGTATCAAGTAACAAACAAATGTGCATTAAAGTTGCTGATTGAAACGACCGGTAAGAGAAATGCTCCCCCAGTTTTACAAGAGGGACTGAAAAGCAGTCTTGCCTAAAGCTATACACTGATTCTGTGGTAGAGAAAGCTCTTCCACTCGAGTGCTTTAATTACAGAAACAAATCTTCAATTCACCAAATGTAGGCTCACCTGAATGTCTTAGCAAACAAGCAAGGGGTTGATAGAAGTATTCAGATGCATCACATTTCTGATACTGCCTTTAACTGGTGTGGTATAGTCTCTGAAAAGCATATTTTCATTTTTTAAAATGCATCTTTGGACAGATTTTACCTTTTTCCTGATACATAAATAAAAATTTTAAACCAATTAACTTTTTTTAGCTCAACAAAAATAAATGTTCTGAGATTTTTATTTTGCTTAGAGCAGTATTTAAGCAAAGAAATCACCAATTTCAGTGCATAACTGAGAGAAGATGTCATTGGTCTCATAAGAATAAAACTTTGTTGTGTAGTCAGGTTTTTCACACAGTATAAATGTTATAAAATGCTAGTATCTCCTTTTCTAGTTATTTGTAGAGGGTGTTTTCTTTTCTGTTTCTCTGTGAGTGATTCTGATTGGGGTTTTCTTAATGGATTTTTCTTACCCTTAAGTCTCTTAAATGAAAGTGCTTGAAACAATATTCAGCTGTGGCTGTTCTTTTGTATGGTGTTCTGAAGACATTTATAGCTGAGAGAGTTGAACTCTTTGGACACTGAACTACCACTATTTGTTTTCAAACATTAGTACTTCAGGGATAAATCAGTTTACATAGCATTTTGTGAAGATGCTCATCTATCTGTTTATTTCTAGGAGAATATCATAGTTTTTGAAAGAGTTTTCCTTGCACTGAGTACTGGATTGGCTTACTGCATGCTTAATTAAAATTACTTACTTAACTGCATGCTTAATTAAAATTCCTAAACCAAGTGAAAAGAGAGTAAATCCAGAGAAAATTCTACTATCTTGCAATTAAAGTATAATATGTTAGCTGTACAAACTAACATAATTTACTGAAGACTTGGAAAATGAGATTAAATAATAACAACTGGGAACATCAATGGAGGAAGCAATTCCATAAAGCAGCTGGCCTAATTCAGTGTGTATTACTATGATCACCCTGGAAGCACAGGTAAAGACAGGGACTGTTTGTATTCCTCATATTTACACAAAATTTCATGTGACTCTTCCTTAAATAGCCAGTGTTAGGTCTGCATTCTTTGTGGTTGATCATGGTATTATACCTGTGAATTTACCAATATTGTTTACAAACCAAGATTTTCTCTTTGCACACCACTGCCTCAGAGAAAAATCTCCTTGGAGCCATTAGATTTTTATACTATTGTTTATCTAAGGAAATTGCATATCGTAATTTTTTCTTTATATTTTTAAAGTAATTTTGCTTTTAATAAAGGAGGACACATTAACAGTTTGCAGAAAATTTAACCAAGTACTGCTAGTGGGAAAGGAGCAGGATAAAATCCTTTCATTTTTATTTATTCCAATGAGTAGTCAATGAATTCACCATGAACAGCATTGTTGCCTTGGGACAATTTTTTACTATTTCATATTGTGAAAATGGTTCTTTGTCAAAGATTTCAATGCTGTTTTTTAACCCTGTTTGAATAAGAAATTTTTAAGCACCTAATCAGGCTTTCTTGATAAAACAGGAGATGGGAACTAAAAAGTGACCTTCATTCAGAAATAGCAAACATTTATACTTGGTCTTGTAAATCTGAGGCTTCAGAACAATTGGATAGATAAGGAACTGAGACTCTTCAGAGACGCTGAATATAAAGAAATTTAGAATCTTTGTAGCTGCTAGTTTTACTTGCAATTAATCAAGTGTGTATTTAGAAAAACAGGCACAAGAATTTAGACCAGTATGAAAGTATTTTTATGTGCCCCAAGCGAGCATACTTCTGCTATGCTGAACAGTTACTAGAGGAAAACCTTTTCTTTAGAAGACATTATCCAGATAGTGAGTAAGTTACTCAAAAGAGTTGGAATATTTTTGAAGCTTTCTTTTTCAATATTTCTCATTGCACATTATTTGTGTAAATTAGCATGAAAGACTGAGATGGAGGATAGGCGGATTTATCTCTTTTCTTCCTCTGATTTAAAGTTCATTTCCTTCTGAATTTGACCCGTAATTTTGTTTGGAGTGAAGAAATCTTCCAAAGAAAAGTTATTCTCGTTCAGGCTCTTTCCTCGTGGTTCAGGTTCAGCTGTAATTTGGGTTTTGGTTTCTAGGGTTTTTTTATCAGGTTAGCATACTGGCATTTTTAATGCAAGTATCACAGCGTAAAAAACAACCCCTTGTCAGTCTTTTCTGCAGTCTATGGTATAAATATGTTAGCTCTTGGCATACATCTGTTCTTACCCCACCCTTGACACTTAAAATGTCTGTATTTAATAATACATACCTAACAATTGGGAAACAATATGGTCAATATGTTGAATATATTGGGGGGTATTTTTGGGGTTTTTTTTTTGGTTTTTTGTGGGGTTTTTTTGTTTTGTTTTGGTTTTTTTTGGTTTGTTTTTTTTTTTTTTTGGGGGGGTTTTTTTGTGTATTACTGTGTGATTTAATGCTGTATTATTAGTAGGAAAGCCTCAACTCTGAAATGTTGAAAGATCTAGCAAATGGCATTTTTCTTTCCTTTAAATAGATATCATACCTCTAAGCACCACTACTGTGGTTTAAGAATGGGTCTCCAGTGAGAGAAACAGAGAGTTGAGATTTTTTTCCTGCTTCTGAAGGAGTGGCTGTCAGATTGTGCCTCTTACCTGCATAACTGCCTGACATTCCAGCTTACACTTCAGTCACTTCCAGTATTCATTATCACCTCACCTATAATAAAACTACTTATTATTTCTGCCTCTGTGCTGTCCTCTCTTCACCTCCGTGCCAGATCGTACCAGACAGAAAATGTATGCTGCTTGTGCATAATGTGTTTCATTCCAATAAATACACTGGAATTTATTTGGAAGTAAATTCAAATTTGGTCCCTGGTGTTTAGGGAAAGCCACAAGTCTTGGAGACAGGGGTTTACTACTAGAGTGCGGTTTCTGGAGCCAGCTGGCCAGAGCAGAACTGGCTCCATCAAACAGGAGCATGTGGTTCTGTTGTAAAGCTGAGTGCAGTATGAGCTCAGGTGTGAGGGACCTGAACTTACATTTATCTAAATGCCTTCAGGCATTTGGTTGAGCAGGATTCAGCTGAGAACAGCACAAAAATTTTACTGTTACAAGCTAACTAAAAAGGAGTGGATGGATGTGGTGGCCGCACTGTCAGCTAAGGTTTTGCCTGAGCTTCTCTTTCATTGCCTCTGTCCAAATGTAAACAGCTATGGCATTGCTAACTATGCCAAGAGTGCAGGAAGTGCAACTAGATACTATTGCTCTAGTCTTGAAATTGAAAAAAATTTGTGCCATTAAGTGGTTTGTTTTCTCCTAGAGCTGTCCATTGTAAAAGACACTCACAATGCCTGTTCCTGCAAAAGACTCTTGACGTGTAGTCTGCCTTAGTTGGCTTCATCATAGAATTTCTCTATAAGTAGAATGCCTATTTGTTATTCACTTTGGTAAACTCCACCCTATATTAATGTTCCCTTTGTTTTAATGAGCTTTATTTACTGATAATGCTGGAGAACATAAACTCTATTTAAGATATTTAAGTTGGGCCAGCCATGAAGATGACAGTGTTTGGAGTGGCTGGGCTTGTGTCGCCTTTCATGTGCTCCCCTGCTGACCTGGGATTCCTGTAAGAGATAAATCACACTCAGCTCTGTGATCTCTAGATAAATGCTTTAAAAAAAAGTCAAAAATATTTCTTTATTTCCAGAAGGATCCTTCATACCTTTGCCAATGAGATAAAAAATTAAATCAGATCGTGCTTTCTTGATTGTAAGAGGCTAGACAAGAAATGAAAGACAAGAAATAAATTCTTCTGCATACTAAGTTAGATAAAGTTTTTGTATAATGAAACACAGCAGTTTTTATTTATTTATTTACTTATTAAATAATGTATTTTACTTATTTTTGTAGTGTTGCTATTTGGCTAACAAGGAAGAACCAAAAAAATCCATCACCAAGTAGAAGGTGCCTGAGAAAGCTTAACATGCTTCAGAAAACAGTGTTGCTTAAGCTGACTGATGTACCATAACACCATTCACGTGAATGTTCTTTAGTACTTCTAATGTGAACTTCTAATTTGAATTTTATGTTGATATAAATAATTAATTAAGAGTGACAGGTATTTAAGAGTACCTTTCTTCAGTGTATGAAAGAAGATATCAGTCATTTCATTCATGTACTGATCAGCTGCCTAGCTAGTTCTGAATAGCTGAGTTTCTCCAGACGGTTCCTGTAAGTGATTTGAGTTATTTTGATGACAGATTCTCAAAGATCTCGTAGAGGGTTATTCTTTTTTATCTTCTCTAATTTCAGTAGAATCTACAAAACTGATGCCCTGACCTTTGTTATTTCCATTTGCAGTTCTCTTCTGCTCCTACACTGCACTGGGTCAAAATTTCTTTCTGTTTTACAATGATAAAAGATTTATTTGTTTTGATTGATAAAAAATTGGTGTTGATATTTGAAAATAAGCACAGAACAAAAATTGTTTTAAACTGGTTTGGGGTAACAGAGGTTTCACATTAGCTGTGTTCCAAGAATTTTCTTGAATTCAAGTATAGCTTCATGGATTTTGTCCAGTTTACATGCAGGCCAGTGGCATCCTGGATTTACCAGCAGTAGTGTAGTGGGGCAGTGATTGTGCCCCTGAAGTCAGCACAGGTCAGGCTGTACCTTGAGTTCTGTGTCCAGCTCTGGGCCCCTCTGTTCAAGAAGGACATGGAGGTGCTGGAGCTAGTCCAGAGTAGGGCAACAGAGCTGGGGAAGGGTCTGGAGTAGAAGTCCTGTGAGGAGAGGCTGGGGATGAGGTGAGCTGGGGATGTTTAGCCTGGAGAAAAGAAGGCTCAGAGGGGACCTCATCACTCTCTACAACCACCTGACCGAAGGATGTAGGGGTGGGAACTGGCCTCTTTCTGAGGTAACCAGTGACAGGATAAGGGCACTGTCCTCAAACTGCACCAGAGGAGATTCTAGGTGAACATCTGGGAGAATTTCTTCATTAAAAGACTTGTTCAGCATTGGAATTGGCTTCCCAGGAAAGTGTTGGAGTCACACCCCTGGAAATGCTCAAAAGACGTGTGGTTGTGACACGCAAAGTTATGATTTTGGAGGGGAAGTAGTGCTGGATTAATGGTTGGACTCAATGAGCTTAGAGGTCTTCTCCAACCTAAATGATTCTATGAATCTATCTGTAAAATAATTATATTACATTGTTCAAATTCTCCATCTACAATGACTGTAGAGAGCAACAAAGATGTTTTCTGTCTGTTTTTACTCTGAAGAGTGCAGCATATCCCTCAGTGCAAGAGAGCCTTGACATAAAAATGCTTGTACAGCAAATGAATGTTTTAAAATCTAAGATGGAGCATTGAAATTATTTTCAGTATTAAAGCTGTAAAGCCTTAGTGTCTTCACATAGGTAATATTTTTTTTCTCCCACATGTAATATTTTTGAGGATTAAAATTTATCCAAGAAGATAAGTAATCTTGAAAGAAAACTGAATGATTGAGGACAGAAAATATAATTTTTTTTTAAATTAACTCTTCCACTTTTCAGTAAGGAAATATTTTGATGCCTCTTCTGGGTGATATATTTCAAAGCTTTTCTTTTATTACTACTCTTTGAACACAACAAGAAAGTTCAATAACATTAGGGTTTTCATATCTACCTAGTGGTTTGTAAATGTCACAAGACATATCTAATATGGTTAATTTTGGTGGTTAATTTTCAAAGAGCTTGATAATGAGTGCAGTGCATTTAGATGCTGAAGAGAAGAGTGAAATTCAAGATTTTTACACCACCAAGTTAGTTCTGTCTTATGATGTCCCTGCAGTAGCTGATATGGAAGGACTGTAACCTACTTTTACTGCAAATTGCTGTTGTAGCTTAAAGCTTGTGAAGACTGTGACTTGAATAATATGAAAGAGAAAAAGTGCAATCCTATCTATCTATCTATCTATCTATCTATCTATCTATCTATCTATCTATCTATCTATCTATCTATCTATCTATCTATATCTCCATTCCTCAAAATTAGTTATGTAGATATATTAATAAAAGAAAAACTTAAGGCAACCTTCTGAAACTATCATCCCCCATCTACAGTAAGTGCCAGTACATGCATCAAATTTTTATAATGGCCTATTCCAGTCATTTTTAATGTGTGCCTGAAAACTTTACTGAAACTACTAATGAATCAATTGAAACTTCCTTGGGAGATAGCTTAGTATTTTATATTAGCAGCATAACATTTTTTAATGAAAGCTTATCATGTAACAATTGGGATGAGGCTGTGAAGATCATGTTGGTCAGGCAACGTGTCCATGAAGTGGAGGGCCTGTCTCCAGGTTAGGATTTTGGACACTGTTTCCATAAAGACAGAGATGAATCTAGCATATCTCCAGAGACAAATTCCTAATATATCCCTTTACCTTTCAGGGGCTTGCCTGGATATAGTCCAGGTCAGGAGTGATAGATGTTTCTTTCTATAAGAATTTTTAAAAGAATGGTTGTAAGTAGCTACAAATTGTTCAAATTCTTATAGGCACACCTTGCAGCATCCTACAACAAAAATCAGAACATTCACTCTTCGTAGGATCTGAATTAGCAATTTCTCATACATTGTGGTTGAAGTGTAAAATGCATGTGGGAGGACAGATCTTTTCCTATTGAAAAGAAAATTTCCTACTGACTCCTTTAAGAATGGTGATAGTAAGCCTAGAAACATATTTTAATAGGCTCTCAAAGTTACAGTTTTGAATATATATGCATATGGCATTTGCAACATTTAACACTTTTGTGATGTTTAATTTATATATACATGGGATATTTAGGTGTGTTGTATGTATATTTGGGCAGAACTCTAACCTTGAAAAATTGTTATATATATATATATATATATATATATATATATATATAAAGATACCATATAGATTTATATTTGTGTTTTATGTGTATGTATTTTGGACTGTCATACTAATAGTCATTTCTCCTCTTTATGTGAATCAAGAACCAAGATTATGATATGAACAACTTCAAAATTTACCAAGACTTTCTGTAGCTTTTTTTACAGCTGAAACTATTCTGAAAAACCAGAAAAAAAGTTACTTTCAGCTGCTTTGAAACAGAAGCTTTTGTAGGCTATATGACTCACAGAAGCATTTTTGCCCAGCTTCACATGCAAAAGCAGACACCAGTTTTGCACAGACTACATCGATGACTTAAGTTCCATAGTTTATTTATATTAATACAAATTTTTTATCTATAAGACATTAAAATATTCTTTCATGTATTTCAGAACTCAAATCAGGAAGACACATATATTTAATTTATTGCATGTCTTTTAGAAAAAGCTTGATAATTTCCTTTAGAGCAAAATATGTTTAATATATCTTGCTAGGTAGGGAGTTGGATCTTCATAACAGATATCTCCTTTTTAATTGTTTAGACTCATCTACTATCTACAAAACTACAGTTCTTAATCCTGCAATTTCAGCGGAAGTATGAAAGTAATTCAAAACCTGAATGTAGGAGGATACTGACTGGTCTAATTCTGTACCATGTTTAAAGCTTAGCCGCAGATATTCGCTGTACATCTGCAAAGAAAACATTTGAAATTACAACAAATCTGAATGGATGTAAAGTGGGTTGACCCTGAAAATCTCTGTTTAATCTTTCCTTGGCTTTCATCAACAGATCAGTTCCCGTTATGCAATAAGCCTGCAGAGAGTTATCAACTGGGATTTCATCTGGTGACTGCAGACATGCCATATGGGAAGAAAACAAGTATTTAGAGCGCAGTTTTTAGGCTGTACTAAATATGTCATGCTTATGGTTTCCTTTCGTTCCATTGCAGTGACATAGTGTGTGTGTAGTTCTGAGTCTCTGTTTTTTACAACCTTACTTTTAAAAAATCTGTCTTTTTTTCTGTGTGTCCACCCATCAGCTTTTCTTTATTCCCCTTCTGTAGCACTTCCCTTGACTACTTTTATATTCACTTTCATTTTCAATCTCCAGAGCAACCTCAGAGCAGGAAAAAAAGCAGATAACTACAAAATAAAGCTTGAAAAAGAGTAGAAATATCCTTTAAATTAAAAAAAAAAAAAATCATGGGCTTGTGCTTTCATCAGATTGTTTAGCAATTGTATAAAATATCCTCTAAAATATTTTTCAAAAAAACAACCAATTTTTTGGGATAGAAAGTTTGAAGCTATTTCCTTGCTTAATAGAATTGATATTTTTCCTTCTTCAAGGAAACATTTGTTTATTTACATTTTGATAATGCTGCACTAGATGCTCTGTGTAAAACGGCAATTCTTAAATAAATTTGGGACTTTATTGGTATGGATAGATTTGCAACTATCTCCTTCTAATGTTGGAACACTGGGGTCTTTCCAGCTGATAAACTTCAAACCTTCCTAGACGAAAAAATATATTCAACCTTTGTTAATAGTAGATTACATAGGAAAAAAATAAGAAAGCTCAATGATAGAATGATAGACACATTTAGGATTAACCTAGGAAGTAATTTTATTTTTAAAATGGAGACTCTAGTTTGAAACAATGGGATTGAATATCTTATGATTGGCCACTAAGTTGTCACAGTATTTGTGTGACATCCTGCAGTGGGCATGGTGTGCATGCTGAGGTATGATCCTCTCTCCTTCATGAGGTGGTGTGTATAATGCTTTGCCCTCAGCTGCTAGTTAGAGCTTCTATGTCTACTCTGGCCATTGATGTGTCTAGAGAAATATCTGCTCCCCACTGTCAGAAGGCTATTGAATAAATTTCCTGAATATTATTCATGTTGGTTTATGTTACATATTTATGAAGTAGAGGAGGAAAAATATTTTTGGTTTGAAATTAGTAAAGACTTCAAAGATGAGAATGTCCAGGGATTTCTTGAAAAGAACATTTTTTTAACCCTATTCAACTTTCTCTTTACTGTAAATTTCCAGAAGCCTCTTCTGCATATAGTCTCTGCTTCCTCCTTGAACTGTCAACAACAGTTAAAATAACTGGTTACAACAGTGAAAATAACTGTTTGCCAGTCTGATGTTAACATATCTTTCACTATATGCTGAGAAAGTCTTCTTGAAGTGGGAGATTTTTTTGCAATAGCCAGACTATCAGCTGTCATTAAAAAATGTAAGTTCTAGACATAAATGACTGGCAGAAAAGTTGAAAATATGAACTAGACTCAGATGAGCAATCAGAAAAACTTAAACCTTGTAGTTAAAACAAAATCTGAGATATAAATGTCTAAATTATTGACCCACTGGAGGGAAGGGATGCCATCCAGAGGGATGAAAGGCTTGAGAAGTAGGCCTGTGAGAAACTTGTGAAATTCAATAATGGTACTGCACCTGGGTCAGGGCAATCCCAAACACAATACAGGCTGGGCAGAGAGTGGGTTGACAGCTCCTCTGAGAGAAGGACTTGGGAGTGTTGGTGGATGACAAGCTCAACATCTCCTGGCAACATGTACTTGTAGCCCAGAATCGTATCCATATCCTGGCCTGTGCCAAAGGATTTGTGATCAGCAAGTCAAGGGAGGAGATTCTGCCTTCTATTCTGCTCTGGTGGGACCCACCTGGAGGGCTCTGTCCAGGCCTGGGGCCCCCACCATAAGAAGGACTTGGAACTGTTGGCGTGAGCTTAAAGGAGGGCCATGAATCTGATCAAGGGATGAAAAACCTCTTCTGTGAGGAAAAGTGTTGAGTCTGGAGGAGTCTCAGTCACTTCTGCTAGGGACACCTTATTGCAGTCTTCCAGTAACTGAAAGGCACCTACAGGAAAGTTGGAGAGGGGTGTTGTCTTGGTTTAGGACAAATTAGGGGAAATCTCTGAAAGGGAGTCCCCTAAAAACAAACTTCCAACCACCCCTCCCCCAATACCGGGTTCGGGAAGGAATTCTTCGGAGGAGCAAAGTGGAAAATAAAACCTATTTAATAACAAGTAACAAAGGAACACTCCTCAACACAAGAAAAGAAAAAGAAACCAGGCAGTGTTGTGGAGGGTGCTGATCTTCTTCTCGCAGACTCCGGGGGGTCTTGGACGTCCCAGGTCAGGTCCGGAGCTGGTACGGTATCTTCAGGGGAGGGTAAGAAAGAGGGAAAGGAAAAAAAAAGAAGAGCGCAAAAGAAAGCAAGCCAGCCAAGCTAAGCAGCAGCAGCAAGCAAAAGCAAAAGCAGCCAGCAAGCTAAGCAGCAGCAGCCAGCTAGCCAAAAGCCAAAGCTGAGGTGCCCGGTCACCCTCACCCCCCTCCTCCCCGCCCTGCCGTGGCAAGACGGCCGGGGGGGGAGAAAGGCCAGACACAACACACAATATTGGGATAAAGGCTGTCACCCCACGACAGGTGTTTTCAAAAGCAGGTAGTGACAGGACAAGGGGGAATGGCATTAACTGAAAGATTATAAATTTAGGATGTTAAGAATAGATGAAAGAATAAATTCTTCAGCGTGAGGTACTGGAACAGTTTCCTCAGAAAAGTTTTGGGCGTCCCATTCCTGAAAGTGGTCAGGGGTAGATTGGATAGGGGCTCTGAACAACCAGGTCTAATAGAAGAGGTCCCTGTCCACAGCTGGAACTCAATGACTTGTCTCTTCCAACCTAGGCCGTTCTGTGATTTTATGATATTGTGACGTGTGAATGCAAGCAAATCACCTTATTCTTTTGTCCTCTAAACTGATTTTGTATAGCTGATTTAAATAACGCCAAAGTCTCTTTGTTAAGGGTTTCCCTGGCAGAATATGTATGTGTCACTCCAATACAGTTGTATCTTGTAATATCTATGTATGTGTATCCCTTTGATCAATCTGTCATCTATATTGTATAAACTGTAACTTTTTATTTCTTTTCAAGCCTATGAAGACTTGCATTATTTTTCAGTTAACCACAAATTCTCTTACAATAGCAGTAGAACAGCCCATAATTTAATGTCAAGGGATTTAATCACAAAATGAAAGTAATCCTGAATGAATCTTGAGAGATTAACTGACAGCTTGAATGAGGAAGATGGCATTTGCAGTCTACAAAAGCTTAAGATGAATAAATGTAGTATGATAGCATTTCAGAATACAAAAATGTTGCTATGGCAACTGTATGTTCTTCATGGGCTCATCTTTCTAAGAAATTCCGTATGTGGGTGCATGCTACAAAATTCTGTGTATGGTATAGACAACAGAGGAGAATGTTAATCATGATTCACATAATCAAGAAAATGTGCTGCAAAAAACAATCCTTTGTACAAAAATGGGGGTGATTTTGAATGATTGCTTAAGCTTCTGATGAAACAGATGTCAGAAAAGATTTATCCTTAAGCTATTCAAGTACCAGTTTAACTGTGATTTTCTTTTGTTCAATAATACTTTTGTTGGAAGTATTAAAAATAGCTCCTTTGTCTTAGTTCCACAGGGGACTACAACTGGCTGTAAATAATCTAGGAGGAGACTTGTTTTTTTCTGAATATAAGAGTAGGATACAAGTTGATAGGAACTATGAGACAAGAAAAAAACTCTGCTTCAAAAATGCATCTTTAAAGTTTGCTTTTCACATCACCTTGCAGTACAAGGTGGAGATAGTGAAACACGTGACTGGTCGAAACATGTGATGACGTGGAGAGAAGCAGCACTGAGCTCAACAGCCCGAGGCAGAGGCAGTGCAGACTTATGCCAGCATTTCTGGGTCAGCGTGGGTACACTTCTGTTTGCAAACATGACAACTTAACAGTATGCCTGGAATTCAGAATCCTGTAAAAATATGATCAAATGCAGAGATGCTCACAAAAGAAGTAAATAAATTAAATAAAAAGAAATAAAATGAAACCTAGCATTTTGCCCTAAATTTCTTTTTTTTTTTTTATAGTAGGTTTCTTTTAAGTCCTACAGAATTTCCTAACTTGCTTCAATGATTAACTCATTACCAAATTTTAGAAATGAAGTAGTGTTTTTCTACCTCTACATAACATTAACACATGTCTAGCCATACAGCATCACATCTGTTCTGCATTCTCCTCCAAACAGATGCCAATTCTAGATAGTCTAGGAGGGAGGTGCAAAATTCCATATTTAGATGTGAGGGAATCTGCATGTTTATTCAGCCTCATGTCACCAATTTATCTTTCTTACTTACATAATGCATTATGAATCATGTGGTTTCATTTTGTTTCAAACATTTTCCCCAAGCCTGCATAGTGTTTCTAGTAGTGGTAGTGTTCTGTCCCTCTTTAAACCTTCCACAGCTCTTGATCTCTACCTTTTCCTGTGATGTATAGAAATTTACAAGCAGAAAAAGGAAGAACTAAGACATCAGGGGATGCAGTGATCCATTTTGGCATGTCCTTTGTTTACAATGGAGAGATTAATTCACAAAGCACTACTGGCCTGAGACTAGACTGCTTGTGTGTTGCCTGATTAGACCTTTGTTCTCTCACAGGCCTTGGGTCAGGGAGGATAGACCAAGCTCTGGCTGAGCCCATAACAAGTATCAGGTGGTATCTAAGACTTTGCAGCATGTGAACTCTGAAGTACATGAAAATGATAAGAAATAATGTAGCCACGTGCATGTGTGTGTATGTGTATACATATTCACACACACACATACACACACACATATAAAAACCATTTTTTTCTTTTTTTTTCCCCTCAGACGTGTGTGGTAGCTTATGTGATAAAACACCTCTGAATCCCCACAAGTAACTGTGAGCAGCCTCCAAATCACATTTCAGAGTGAGGGGTGTGTTGTTGCCCAGGAGTGGGGGATGCATTATGGATGTAGGGGAAATGCATTTTGGGATGAATTAGGATTTATTTTGGGATTTTAGAATGAGAGGGGAGCAGGATGAAGCCCTCAGTACACTGTGTGTCCATGTGAGTGCTCTGGGTGTCTGTTTGATTCATGTGGCTGGGTGTGTGTATTTGTAGGGTTGTGGGCATGTACACGTGCTCCGTGTACATCTGCCTGCTGGGAATGTGTCTCCTCACTGCTGGTTGGACCCAGGGATGTGGAACTGAGCAGCTGTGCCTCTCCCAGGCTTTCAGATACAATTTTTCTCTAACTGTATTTATGGAATTTGTAAATACCCACATACATGCAGGGTATAAGGATGCATTGAAGATAATTGCTGCGCAGGCAGCACGTAGTGCTCAGTTACACAGTGTGAATTTACCTGCTCCACAGAGGCTGGGTTGATGTACCTGATCATCCTGTGTCTCCAAGATGTACATTTCACTAGTAACACATATATTATTTCCGTGTACATGTGCAAAATGCTATATCATTAGAGAATTTCTTAGGAAATTCAGAGACACATCCTTGAAAATGAGAAAAACACTACCAGACCAGCAAATTGCTCACAACATTCCAGGTGAGGGAAAGGCAGGCACTGGGATTCTGGCTACATGGATGAGAGGTATTGATGAGGGAGTTGTCCAACTCCTATGATTTTTTTTCCTTTGGAAATATCAGTCATTTGAAAAAAGTAAGTATCACTGGTTTTTGTGTACCTTTATTTTTATTTTTTTGTGCTTCTCTTTCAACTTTTTTGTCACATGAAAACAGATTTTTTTCACGCAGAGTGTTTTCTTTTTTGAAGATGAAGCAGCAATGAAGCAGGATGTGTAAAGTAGTCATATATCATTTGCTTAAAAATCTGTGGTTGGAATAAGGTGAAAGCTTTAGGAGCAAGAGAGGAAATTACCATATCTGAGAAAAGAAGGACAGAAGTACCATTGCCAGTCAGCCATGAATCATCCTTCAAGATAAAGGCAAAAGGTCTCTGTGGAAGAATGGAGGAAAGGTGAGCTGCATGCATGGCTTATCCAGAAGGACAACACCACAAGTATTGATGATTCAGACCTAAAATTCATATGGAATCAAATAGTGGGATCTGTAGACCAGAGACTCTTTTGTGAACATGAATATAAGCAGCCAGAATACTGCAGGCAACTTGTGGGTCACAGGATGGGGGAGGCGAAGCTAAGACCCCCTAACAGACCAACCACGGCACCAATCTTGGTGATCTTCACCAAACTGCTCCTTGACCTCCAGCTTGTGAAACTACAGGAGACAGTGGGGTGGGGGCAGCATGAAAGAACTGGACACTAGAACTAGACAGAACTAGATATTTTGCTTAGCAGTGGCTGCAAAATGTATGCAACTCTTGTTTTCCACCCACATTTCAAACTGCTGCAGGGAACTGTACAATTCAAATAAGCTGAAAAGAAAAAAGTCCACACTCATAGCACTGAAAGTAGGTTTTTTAGAAATGTTTCATCTTGGCCTTTGTTTTCAACTTTATAAAAACTTTAAATTAAATATATTTGTGCTGTCTATGAGCAAATTGATACAGTAATACAGCAGATAAGAAAATGGCATGCCATTATATCCCTTTATATGCCAAAAAGGTTTAAGCTGCACTGAAATAGAAGGTATATATATATATATATATATAAATATTTGGGCAGTTGCAAAGAATGAATGAAAAGCTATACTTTTATATTTAACTGCACAAGTACTGATTGGTTTTCATGATCCTAGGAACAGTGGTGTGGCAATAGTGGGAATTATGTTTTAGTAAATATCTCAAACACAATTAGCCCACAGGGATAAAAGTATTCTGGAATGCAGTTAAGAATAAATATTTACCCCAGAACTTGCCTTTTTTCTTTTGCATCAAACTCAGTTTCTATGACAAATGTCTCCAAACTGCAGTCAATTATTAACCTTGAACTATGTTAACCTAAACAGTGTAGTTTGTAGTCTTGATTTCCACTGAAAATTTGTCTCTGTGAAGCTAGCTTTATTTAGGTCCAATGTAAAAGCAGACTTACAAAAATGGATTGTAAAATTCTTTAGCCCATGCACTCGAAAAATATCTAGTTTGTTCATGGAACTTCTATTATAACATAAAATTAATGGCAAGAACTATCACAAGCAGTAGTAACAAACATGAATTTTAATTTGTGATACCTGATTTTTGTTCAGACTGTCTATTAGCAGATATACTCTAACTGTAAAAAACAACCTTTTAAAAAAAAGCCATGCGATTTGTCTTGCAATGATTTGGATTGTAAATCAGGTATCTTTTTGTATGCTTTCTCTTGCCTGCTGTTGACTATATTTGAGTTCTACTTTTGCTTGACCAGTACTCTTGTCTCAAAGTCAAAATTGGCTTCTGACTTGTTCAGATGTGAATGTTTTCCTATCTGAGTTTGTCTTGAAATTGGGTACCGGACAAAATTGAGATCAAGGCAGGATTTCAGAACCTATTTGCTTTTTATCTTCAATGTCAAGAAACTCTCTGTTGAAATGCACTTACAGGGCTTTTTTGAATAGTGGCTATTGGGGAAAAAGATGTGTTGTCAGGCTTCAGATTTGCGACTGGCTGAAGCCAAGTATGAAAGAGGTGCCTCTCCATGCAGAAGTGTATGGTGCATAGAACCCATATACACATTTAGTCTGGGTTGTGCTTCCAGAATTATTTTCTTCTGCAAAAATTTTAGCAGGTCAGCTGGATTAATTATGGACTTGACAATATTCAAAGGCAAGAATTTCTAGAGTTCACATCAGTTTGTTGAAAAATAATGCTAATTTATAGTGGTCTTGTTCTTATGACTCATGCATTCATTTATTCCTTTATTCATTCAAAACCCCTTTGTACTCTGTGAAAGTGATCAGAATTTGAATGCTTTTCTACTTTAGTCAAAACCTGATGTCTCTTAGAAAGATGTGTTGCATAGATGACCTTTTAAGTTTCCTAGAAAAGAAGAATATGTCATCAAAATCCTTCTGGGAATGTCTGCTGAATTACTTGGAAAATGAAAAAAGACAAACAAAATCCCAAGTGCAGGAAGGAATCCACAGAAAATCCTCTGGGGCCTTCTGCTTCACTCCATTACACTGGGCTGGACCACAGGCACCAGCAGAGGGGATATGATGGAGTCAGACTTGAGTTATTTCTGTAGGCTTGGAAGAACAACGTGGACTAGAACAATAAATCCAGAGCTAAAATTTCTCTGATGAGAACAAATGGCAGGAAAGTAGCTGTGGGAGAACAGTAATAAGTGAAGACCTAAATGTGAGATAAATCATCTCTCTGTAAATGATTGGATATGTATTTTCCAGATAAGGCCTTGTCTGAATTACTATTGGCTGTTTCAGAAGATAAAGAAAGCTGGCAAACTGAAAGCCATGACTGATTTTCTGAAAATTTCATTACATCTTCTATATAGGCTTATGAATGTAATGAGACTGAGGACACATGAATATATAAAGTTAAAGAATAACTTTACACAGAATCACTGTCTCATATGTTAGAACATATCATCAGAGATGACAGCTCAACAGCCAGGTAGGTTGTTTGGGATCTATGCCCAGGGTCAGCATCATAGAAACAAGCCAGGATCAGAGTCCTGATCCATGGCTGAAGGCACCAGTGTGGCTTAAACTACAGACTAAGTAACAGACCTGTGGATTACCATCACGAAAAATTACATCAGAAGTAATAATTGTAATTCAAGCAGGAGTTATTTCAGCACCATATTCAAAGTAGTGAATATTCAAGGGCAATAACATAACTTATTGCCCTTGAACACTTTTCAGAATCACAGAGGGAAATTGCACTATGCAGCTGCAGGAACCCCAGATAAAGAGACTGTTATTGAAAGCACCAGTGTATTGAAAGCACCAGTGTAAGCGTATGTCAAACTTGATATTGTGACTGATGGATTTGTTGAAATTATTGGATTTATATAATTTCATCAGATACTTTTGAAATCTCAAAATAGGCTGGTCACACTCTCACGCTGGTCACACTGTCACACTGGTCACACTGGCTTTTTAAACCAGCCTTCTAAAATGTGTGTGAAAACAAAAATCCTTATAAACCTGTTATTAATTCCACCTTGTTTGAACTTGGAATTATTGATCCTGGACGTGACTCTGTGAAGAAGAGATCCCTGGACCAGACATGCCAATATGCTCTGCATTAATTAAGCTCATAAGACATACTATATTTATAGGACAAGTGTTGACAAAAGTGTAAAAGTTGGAATAGCTGAAATACACTCCCATTTGCAGAAAGGCTGTTACATTTTTATATGCCCATGGACCTTATGCCAGGACCTCTGCAGCACTGCTTAGTCTGTTTTGGTAACTTGTGATGTGCTGTGCATTTTCAGATCCCTGTACCTGCACTTGAATTATTGCTCTTAGGGTACAATGAGAGAGGGGGCAGTCAGACAAAGGCTTGAAAACCAATTATTATGCCCATCTATAAAGGTTATGTGGATTTACTCCTTCATAACAGATAATGTGGTGAAAGATAATATTCTTGGAAGATGAACTTGTCTGGTTGTTCATGTAGTATGAGTCTCTTATACAGTTAACAATTTCAGAACCCACTAGCTCTGGCTGGCCCACTTTATAGCTTTTATTTTTACACGTTCATGCAATCTATGACAGATAAATGCTATCTCTCCTGAGAGCTCAGGGTAATACCTCAGATCCACAGCACCCTTTAAAACATTAAAGACTACAGTCCATGAAGGCCTTTGACTAGCTTGTTTCAGGACATGGGCAAGTTTCTTGCACCTTCTGTGGAGAGCAGAGCTGATAAAGCAAGAGAAGAAGAACCTGTACACATTTACTCTGTAGTTTTCAGCTCTCTGCAGGAAAAAGCTGGGTTTTCTTCCTGGATTAATCTCTCTTCCTACTCAGTGTAAAGAACATCATTGCAGCACAGCTGCACTGAGCAATGCTGCATTTTTCTTCCTTACTACAGAGACAAAGCTTTTCTTGCAATTTCAGTATAAGGAAGGTGAAAACAAAAATGGAAGAGAACCAAGAGAAATTCACCTTTTTGGTGTTAATTTCTCAATAAAAATTTTTGCTTACAACATTACATACAAATTCTCAGGTGTTAGCTGTAAGATATTGATATAAATATTCTGAGCCTTGTTAACAAAAGACACTGCATTCTGTTGACTTCCCAAATAACAGCTAACTCATTGCATGAAGCATTTTTTGTGTCTCTGTATCAAAAGACTATGGTTTGGGGCTGAGGGTGGCAGTTTGTATTTTTCAAGATGTAAAATCAAGTACTCCTACTCTTCTGACTTGCTGATCTATGTAGGATTTCCTCAGTTCTGTGATTGCCTGACTTATGTGCTCCAGCTCCCCTCATGAGATTTAGTTTGTTCAACACAGTCTGATGGTAAATTTAAGGGTCATTATGGGCTTTTAAAAGGGATTCTTTAGTAATTTTAATTGAAGAGGTTTGATTGTAAGGCACACTGGCTTATGACCTCAAAATAACTGCCAAGAAAGCAAAACCACCAAAGAACAAATTGTGCCAGCTTGTATGCTGGCAAATGTCATTTTAATACTTTATTATATGAAATATTGAGGGATAATATCTGTCTGTTATCTGATGGGAAAACACTGTTTTTAAGTAGTGTATTCATTCTGATTGGGGCATTAAGGAGGAAGACTGAAACAACAAAACCTCTGAAATAGAAAATATTTTGGAACATGTTGGGCAAACGTTATTATGGGAACTGAACAGTTAGTTTGGTTTATTCCATTAACATAACTTATTGCAAATGCCAAGGGACAATGGGACTGAGTTATATCAGGTCCTTTTGAAAGCACATCAGAAGATAAATGCTGCTAATGTGGTGTTTTATGAACACCATATCTTATTATCCCGAGAGATGTTTGAGATAGCTGTGTTTAATTTATGTTGGGATTGCTGCTCAGTCAGTAACCCTAGCTCAGCCAAAGGTAAAGTGAGTTCCCATTGAATCATTTTTATGACTCAGCCCACAACCACAGGCTTATTTCTACCCCCACTAGCTAGAGCACTTGTTTACAGTGATCAGTGTTTCACCAGAGAAGACATTAAAGAGAACAGACTCTTAGTATTTCCTGATCAATACAGAAACTGGAAGCATTTTTTAGACTTTTCTAAAATAAGATAATTCAAGTTACTCAGGGGTTTTCTGAATCTGCAGATGACTTAGTCCTCACATAGTTCTAAAAATGCCTTTCCCAGAACACTTTCTCTCTCTGTAGTCTAATATTTAAATTTTAATTGAAAAGAATATTCTGATTAATTACATTTTTTTTAAGCTTGGGCTTTTTTGCAATTACAGCTCTTACGGTGATTCATTGAACTTCTCTTTTTCCTAGCCTCTTGTAATTCCTCTGTCCAAAGGTCACTGTCTGTGGGGATTATACAGTCAAAATGGATTTTATGGGTGGGGCTTTTAAAAGGGTGTATATGACTAGACCATGCACACTCTCAGTGGGTGCACCTGCATTTGAAATGGTGCACAGAAAGAAGGACACATTCACACCATCTTTCCCAGCAATGATGTTCATGTTTTCTGATTCTACATATGTGCTGTGGATGTGCAGAGCACTAAGTGTACATCCTCACTGCATCTCTTGCCTTCTCATTGATGTCTTCTGCTTTGCAGCTCCAGCCTGCAAAGCAGAACTTCTTGAGACTCACCCCTGGAATACTCCAGAGTATCCCACCTAAAAATAATTCACACCAAAAATAGCCTCCCCACGCGCTCACTTGCTAATACAGATTGACCAACCTGGGTAGCTGGACGAGAGTCACAGAAGGATTTAGGTACCTAAACTTAACAGATTTTAATTTTAGGAGCTATTTTCATAATTAATGAAGACATACAAACTGTACCCTATCACTGAGTAAGAATAGCTGAAGGCTGGGAGAGTACAAAGAGAAGCAGCCTCTGTGCTGGCTCAGCTCCTCTTCACTTTCCTGCCCTTCTCTGGGCATTGGGATTTGGCTGGTGTTAAGAATTGGATCTTGTCAATCACATCCATCATCATTTCAGCTGTTTAGACAGAGACTTTAATCTGTTTTCAAAAGTGCAGGTTCTAGTGGTAGAGATAAGTTAGCAGTGAGAGTTTTATGTCACATATTAAATAGATCTAGTCTTCCTGTGTATTTATTTTAAATTTTGTATAAGCCTGAAAACAGAAATAAAAATGGTGGTCACTTCTTTCCCCGGTGATTGCCTCAAATGAAAGATTCCAGTAATTTTCCTTAATTTTTTTTGACCTCGTGAATTTTAACTTCTGTCTTTTACTATGCGACAGATTCAAGAAGAAGGAGTGGGTTTTGATTATCCCAAACCCTGAAAATGACAATGTTCTAGAGATGGGACGTAGAATTAAATGCCTTCAAACTGAAGAGACCAAGAACAATTTCTGTCTCCTAGCTGATTGCTTTTACAATTTTTTTTTATCTTTTCTTTTTTTTTTTTTGGGGGGGGAATAAAGCATGCATTAACACCACTGAATTTTTCAAAGGTCTAAGCTTAATTCTGTCTTTCAAAAGATTTATTTTCTTTCATTAAAAAAAAAAATATATATGTTTACTCCCCCACACCCTTCAGAGACTTTGTTAATCCTAAATGACTGATCTCTGGTGGATGGAGAAGATAGATTCAGGCATCTAAACTGTGGAAAATATTAGCAGTTCAGATCTAAATGATAATTTTATCGTTTCCGTGAAAACAAGCATGCCAAGGCTTTGTGGCCTACATCTGAACTAACATGGTTGGGATTTCAGTTCTCTATAATAGTCATAGATCTGTACAACTTGGAACCTGAAGGGAAGGCAGCCTTCTATTTTCTTGGACAACTTTTATTTGAAGTTTTTCAAAAGCAGTCTTAGACTACTCCTTAGTCTAAGCACCTGTCTCAGAAGCAAAAATAAGCAAACAGATGCCAATGTTAAATAGTGCTACTCCTTTGCAGTACCATGATTTTTTTATTTAAAACATGTATTATTCTGTAGAAGGATGGGGTGGGTGGATTACTGAGGAGGTGTAATGGCAGTTTTGGAAGAGACATTGGTACACATCTGGTTTGGGAGAATAGCGATTATGATTGAAATTGCTATTGATTTACCCACAACACAGCAGAAAGGCATACACCTTTTAAAGTGATTAATCTAAAATTGCTTCAGCGTGGGTTTTTTTTTTCACATTTTGCCATGCTGCCCACTGAATTAGTAGCAGGGTATGTTACTAATTTACTGTCTACAGCTTGAATAACTTACATCTAGGAATCTGACTCTATTTTGCTTTATACAGAGATAAAGACATTTTATATACACATATAGACATTTTATATCTATATATATTTACAGAGATATATATAGATAGATATATGTGTTATATATAACAGGAAACCAGACTTAATCAACTTGTGAGTTAAAGCCATTGCCAGAACTCTGTCTTTTTTTCACCATAGGGCAGTCAGCACCAGGCCTGCCAGACACCGATGAGATCAACCTGTCTAAAAGGGGGGAAAGGAATTTTAGCCCATGAGTTGGCAGTGCTGAGAGGGCTTTAAGCCAGGTTTGAAAGGGGAAAGAGACAAGACCAGGCTGACTAGAGATGAGCCTGGGGTGACACACCTGTGTTGAGGGTGGCATGGACAGCCCAGCTGAAGTGCACCTGCACCAAAGCACCCAGCATGGGTAACAAACAGTGGAAGCCACTGGCAGCAGGAAGCTGTGATATGGATAGCACCATGGGAATGTGGAGGGATCACTGGAGTGCTGCAGTGGATGGCTGCAGGCTCCTCAGAAGGGACAGGTGAGGAAGGAGGGGCTGTGGGGTGGCTCTGTGCACTGGGGAGGGTTTTGGCTGTACAGAGCTCAGGGACAGTGGGGATAAGTCTGGGTGCCTGTGGGTGACAGTCACAGGGATGGCCAACAAGGCAGAGATCCTGCTGGGAGTCTGTCACTGACCACCCAGCCAGGATGAAGTGAAATATTCTACCAGTGGATGTTTCATGATCACTGGCCCTTGTTCTTGTGGCAGACTTTAACTTGCCAAATGTCTGCTGGAAGCTCAGCAGTGCAGAGGAGACAGTCCAGGAGGTTCCTGCAGAGTGTGGAAGGGAAATTCCAGACACAGGCTATAAGGGAGCCTACCAGGGCATGCCTTGCCAGGCCTGCTGTTCACAATCAGAGAAGGGCTGTGGGACATGGGGTGGTCAGGGACCATCTTGGGCACAGTGACCATGGAATCATCACAGGGTTTTTGATTCTCGGAGAAGTGAACAAGAGGGTCAGAAAACTGCTTGGACCTTGGACTTCCAGAGGGTGGACCTTGGCCTGGCACTGGTTCAGAAGGTCCGCTGGGAAACAGAATTTAACAACAAAGGGCTTTAGGAAGGCTGGACATACTTGGGAAGGAAATCTTAAAGGTGCAAGAGCAGGCCACCCTATTTGCTAATAGACATGTCAGTGAGGAAGATCATCCTGTCTGAGCAGGAAGCTTTCAATGTAATTCAGGGGGGATAAAAAGAGAGTTTATGACCTCCAGAAGATGGGGCAAGCAACTCAGACTGAGTGCAAGGATGTTGCTAGGTCATAGAGAGAAAATTAGAAAGGTGAAAGCTTAGCTAGAACTCAGTCTGACTTCTGCTGTGAAAGATAATAAAAGCGTGTTTAAAAATACATTAACAAAGGGAAGAGGTACAAGGAAAATCGTCATTTATTGGACACAGGGGTGCAGGGAGAAAATATTGTCACTACTGAGAAGGAAAAAGCTGTGTTACTTGATTACTTACTGGTTACTTTGTCCCAGTTATTAACAGAAAGCCCAGTTATCCTCAGGGCAGTGAGCCCCTTGAGCTGGCAGACAGGGATAAGAGCAGAACAGACCCCGTGCAGCCCAGGAGGAAGCAGTTCATGACCTGCTGTGCCCCTTGGACACTCACAAGTGTATGGGACAGGGTGGGATTCTCCAAGTACTGAGGGAAGGGAGGAAGAGCTCACCAAGTCACTCACCATCATTTATCCTCTGTCCTGGGAGGTCCCAGACAGCTGGAGGCTGGTCAGGGTGATGCCCATCTACAGGAAGGGTTGGAAGGAGGATCCAGGGAATACAGGCCTGTCAGCCTGGCCTTGGTGCTGGGGAGATTTATGTAATAGATCATCTTAAATGACATCAGGCAGCACTTACAGGACAACCAGAGGGTCAGGACAAACACTGGCCCAGCCAGTGTGGGTTTAGGAAAGGCAGGTCCTACTTGACCTCCTGACCTCTCTCTCTGACCAGCTAGAGGGGGTAAGGCTATCGGTTGTATCATGGCCCATAGGTTACTTGCTGAGGGTTTTTTTGCAAGCGCACCCACGAGGAGCAGCTGTCTGTGATGTGCTCTGAGCTGACCTCACCCAGGCACTGAGGGTGGCAGCGGTGGCTCTGTGTTGAGTACTCATTGTACTACCATTTAACAGTTTCTCATCCTGTGCTGGCACTTCCACTACCCTCTAAATAATCCTGGGGCTTCCCAAAACATCTGTGGCTGTTGGTTTTTAGTGCACAGGTCTGCATCTGAACAGGTGGGTACCTGATATATGATGCTTACAGCACACTCATGGGTTTTGCTTAATTGAGAAGTAAATAACTTGTGAGCTAATCCTGCTTTGTTTAGCTGTAGGAGCCAAAAGCAACAGTAAGTGTGAGCTTTGAAAATCTCAGATGTCTCATTTTGATTTGGCAATTATCATTACTGAAAGAGTTGCTATTTGTTTATGTTGTCTACTCACAAATTTCACTGTATTGATCTGGCAAAAAGCAAAGGAAGAAAAGTTGTGTGATTATGGCTGTTATACTGTAGAGCACCAAAGAAGTATTTTGTTTTGCTTTAGATTTTGTTCAGTTCTGTAGACTGAAGTTAACGAATGACATGGAAGATAGGGAAGATAGGGAAGAAATGTTTATTTTCTCCTGCTTTCTTTGCATTGTTTACTGTTAAAAAAGGCTATAGAAATTATCATTAACCTTTTAATTAGAAAAGACGTAAATTAGAAATGTATTATGAATTTAATTAGGCTTCCACCAAGACTGAAACTTAAAAACATGCCAGTTATAAATTATTAAGAAAAATACTTCATTAGCAATTCCAGATTTAAAATTACTATTTTCAAAATGGCTTGTTTAAATGCATGTAAAAATAGGAATTGTGCTTCTTAGACACGTGATTGACTTCATTGTTTTGTTGGCTAGTCACATGAGGATAAGCAATCTATGTGTAATACTTGTTTCATTTTCTTTGTTGGTCTTTATGTTATTAAAATAATAACGTAAGAGGAGATTATTGATCTTCTCAAAAAATAAGCCACAAAATGATTCAACAATTAAACCTAGTGAACCTGTTCAAAGGCATGTAGTTGAAGTCTAAATAAATATACAGTACTTTCTTAATATATTGCTCACACAGAAGATATGGACTGTACTGTGCTAGTAAAGGGTACAGTGCTGTGTGTCATGCACGTCAACTGTTCTCAACTTCCAAAAGAGGGGACCAAGGTTATCCTATAGATTTATATAAAGTCTAATTTTGAATAGATTTTTACTACCCAAAAACTAATATTTTCAGAAAACATGTCTGATTTGTTTTCATTGATTAGTTACTGCGTATCTCATCTGAATTTACTGTGTTCCTGCTAAGCTGGGGTGCGGCGAGGGGCTGGAAGGGGAGGGCAGAGCTCTTGCCTTAGCTACTGTGATTGCTCTTTTTAAGTGAGTATCTGACTTTATTCAGAATTTCTTTTTGTCTTCAGTCTGTTACCAGATAATCTGAAGAGCAGTACCAAGTTGTTGTAGTTGGTCCCTTCCACACCTGAGCCTTTGCCTGCAAGGGGCCTTGACTGGTTGGGCTAAGATCAGCCTTCCTGAAATCAGGGACAGTTCCTCTACAGGTCACCAAGAGACATCCCAAATTTTTCTTTCTCCTGCATATTGAGAAGCCTCTTAGCAAAATCTTGGGTAGGCTGATGTTAAAAAGATATGGAAACAACCACTGAACCAGTAAACTTCCACTTCTGACTGAGGGTAAGGATCATTTGCAGTGGGAGGTGTGACTGCCGCTTCAAGGCTGCCAGCTCAGGTGCCCCATAAGCACATAGCTGGGATCACAAGTAGAGTGGGCAGGCTGTCTGTTTGGAAAAGTTTCTGACCAGGTCCCTACCACCTTCAATGAACTTGATACCACTGCTAAATAAACTAGCGTATAATCTCACAAAAGTCAGTCATTCTCTTATCTGCATCTACATGGCAACAGAATGAAAGTGTTACTTGTCTTTATTCCTATCTTCTTTGATACCTCAAGTAATGAAGTCTTGCAGTCTCACAAAGTACCTGCAGCTTGACAATTCTCAAGCAGCAGAAAGATAAAAGGCACACCTGAGTTGGCATTTCTGTCATGCTTATCAGGCGGGAATTCACTCAACATAGTTTACTTGTGGGAATACCTGGCATCATTTAGCACTACAATAAAAAAGAGTGACAATCATAACCCTGTTGTCAGCATCTGGTCCTCATAAAGTGTCTAGACTCTATCTTCTACCAGTCACAGAGCACTAAATCTTTTTTCCTTTTTCCTCTGCTTCTTTGTCTTGCTTAACAGCCATGTAACATTTTTGAGGGTTGTTTCCCCTAGAACACAGATATTCTTCAAAACTAACCTTTACACTGTGTCTTCTTTTTTTTTTTTTTTTTTAAGATAGTATAGCACTAATGTCTGCCTGAGGTATTTTTCATTGCAACAATGAAAGACTAATATAGATCTTTGTGGTATTAAGTAAGGTCTGGTGAGTTCCTGACTCATTTCGAAAACTATACTCTGAATTTTAATATCCATCATTAGTTATGAGTTTTCATAGTAGAGGACTGAGTCCTGTAGATTATTACAAAACTTTTGCAAGGAGAGTTAATAGCTTACATTAAGGCAATGACACACTTGGACAAAGAAAGACAAGCAAATTCTGGGATTTATAAACCTTTATGCAGTTCTACAAAAACATTGCTTGTTGTAAACTTTATTGGTAGAATGTGCAATATTCTGCTATAGTTCTGAGGACTGCTTGTGCTTTTATATATTTAATTGTTTCTTTTTTCTTTTTTTAGTTTATTTTATTCAGACTGAGTCTAACTTATTAGATGGCTTGAAATTAAAAAGGGGAAATACTGCTTTTAAAGTGTTATGGAATATTTTTTTCCAGCACTGATATATTCATTGACACATTGCATATAAAATATGATTTATTTTTATAGACTCTTCCTCAAAATTTTACATTAGTGTATTCTTTTCTAAGTGTCTTTTATATATTTGTTGCATCTCATAATGTGTCTTCCCTCAACAGATGGTGTTGTTGAATGCATAGCCAAGTTTTTTTAGCACCTGTGAGAGTGGGCAAAAACATACTGTCCCAAGATATCAATAACTGCCACAAAAAACCAGTATATTAAATGAAATGGATGCAGATACATCTTTGTTTTTAAATCAAGAATTCATTCTATGGGATTTTGAACCAAGGTTATGGCTTATAAAAAATCCATGACTGAGTCTGTGAAAAGGTCCTGCCAGACACTGATGATGGGTTAGGTTAATGAAGGAAATGATGGTGTGAGCAAACATGCTCATTTCTTTCTTGCAGAGAGACAGGGACATAGACGTGGTGATCTGTTTTGGCTTGGTTGACAAGTGATATGTCATTAAGCCATGGTAACTTAGTTACTTTCAATTATTTGCCCATAAAGTACATGCAGAAGCAGCTTACTTTAGAGGAAAGCAGGACCTAATCAACCAAGTGCCTACAGGAGACTTGACTTCTCCATGTTCCCCTTATTAGATAAAACCTAATGAAATCACTGTCTCCAGTGGCAAATTTTGTAGAATTGTAACCAGAAAAAAGCCCTGAAATGTTTACAAGGCATCTCATTTTGTGGCTAAATTTTCACTCTCTCAAGCCTAAAAAGAAATAATAAAGCCATTTAATAAGCGAGTTAGGTTGGTTGTTATTATTGTTCTTTATTATCAAGACAGTGAAGAAAGATCATTTGTTGTACAAGCAGTTTTGTCTCAGCCATTCTGTATTCACTGTCATTAAAATTTGCAATGCATATGTGCAAAACTGGAAAACTATTTCTTATAAAGTAATTTTAATACAGTCACAGGAATAAACAACCTTGAATTTTGAGCTTGCTTTTTGAAGCATGTGAAAGCAGCCCATAACATCTGCATTTGCAGAATCCATGCAGAATTAAAACATTTTTCCTTTTAGGTACTTAAGAGACTATTTATTACCGGCACTCCAGAAAGTGTAGGTAGTAAGAATAACTATGTCACACATATAATCACATGATTTTTCTCTTTTTGAGGCAAAGCATTTTACAGCAATCCTATCAAGCTTTTAAAGAGGCCAAATTCCACTGTCTGAAACCCTCAAATATTTTCAGCCCTTTTCTTTTAATGTCACCTTGGTAAATCATTGACATTTCAAGTGATTAGTGCCAGTTTTGTTTTTACTAATTGCTGTGAAATTTTTAATCAACGCTTCATTGTTGTATGAAACTAACAATCTGATTTGGATATCTTCTCATTGTACTTCATAGAATTCATTGTGGTTTATTGCTATAAGGGAAACTTAGATTAGGAGTTTAGACAGATTTTTCAGTGAGGAACACTGAATATTTTTTCCTATTTTGAGCAGAAGTACCATGTTTACTGCTTAGACACACAGCCACCAGAATGATGGTGATGCTATAAAAATCAGGGTGAAAGAAGCACACCCTGATGTCACTGCCTCAAAAGCAGTGACCTGTATTTATAGGATTATATAACATTGATGTAAACACTATGTACCAGAAGAGCACAGAATCTTATTTTAAAGTGCCTTCCCTCAGCAGATTTCAAAAGCCAAAATTTGTGTGCAGTAAATAGAATCACAGAATTACAGAAATTGCTGAATTGGAAGGGACATCCAACGATCATCCAGTCCAACTCCAACCCCTGCACAGAGCCATCACTCTTAGTGCATGTGCCCAAGAGCTTTGTTCAAATGTTTCTTGAACTCTGAAAGGCTGGTTCTGTGACTACTTTCATGGAGACCCTGTTCCAGTGCCTCATGTGTTTTGTGATAACTTCTGTAGTGGACTGACCTTGGGTGTATGCCAGGCACTCCCCAAAACTGCTCTACCATTCCCCTGTGCAACTGAACAGGGAAGACAAAGTATAACAAAAGTTCGGGAGTTGAGATGAGGTCTGGGAAAGATCACTCACCAAATACAGTCCTAGGAAAAAGGAACTCCACTTGGGGTATTAACTGAATTAATTACTAACAAAATTAGAGCAGGATAATGAGAAGTAAAATAAATATTAAAAATTTTAGTGGGCACTCCCCCCACCCATTTTTCCAAGATTCTACTTACCAGCAGCAAAGAGACAGGGGAAATGAGGGCTACACTCAATTCATCACATGTTTCTGACTCCACTCAGGGAGAGGAGCTCTTTCTCTACTCTGCACTACTCTGGAGTCTCTCTCACATCAGACTTATGCTGTCCATAAACTTCTCCAACAAGAGTCCATCCCACTGGCAACAGCTCTCCACAAACTGCTCCAATGTGGATCATGCCTCTGCAGTCCTTCAGGCACAGCCTGCTCCAGCGTGGGTCCCTCAGAGGGTCACAAGTCCTGCCAGGAGACCTGCTCCAGCTTGGGCGGCTCTTTGCTTGGGTCTGAAGGTCCCTGACAGGAGCCTCCCAAGGTCTCCCAGCCTCCTCTCAGGCATCCCCCTGCTCCAGCCTGGGGCTCCTCCAAGGTCTGCAGGTGGATCTCAGCATCCCCATGGACCTCCATGTGCTGCAGGGGCACAGCTGCTTCTCCATGGGCTGCACCAGGGGCTGCAGGGGAATCCCAGCTCCATGCCTGGAGTACCTCCTGCCTCTCGTGGTGCACTGACCTTGGTGTCTGCAGGGCTGTTCCTCTCATATACTCTCACTTCACTCTTCCCTGGCAATAATTTTCGCACCATAAACTTTTCTTAAATCACAGAGGTATTACCACAATTTCTGATTGCCTTGGCCTTGGCCAGCAAAGCATCCATCCTGGAGCCAGATGTCACTGGCTGTGCAAGACATGGAGGAAGCTTCTGGCAACCTCTCACACAAACCACCAGTGTCGCCCCCCACTACCAGCCCTGGCCACAAAAACCCAATAGAGCAGGGATTCAGTCAGACATCAGAATAGTTTTCAAATATTTTCTTAGAATCTCTAAAATTAGTGGTTTTATACTCGAAAAAATTCAGTGTTCTCTTTATTTACATATGCAGCTTACCACAATATAATTAATGTTTAATGGCACTTACAGGTTAGAAGGGCAAACATGCTAAACATCTGAAGCCCTAAAAAGGGTTCAGAGAGCAAATACATAACAAATTGACACTGATTACTGATTCTGACATAGAGTTTTAAGATTTTTTTTTAATGAAAAACATGAAGTGACACATTCAGAAACAGTTTCTCGACTTAAAGCCCTCACAAGGATAATTTTTTTGTTTCCAAAAAAAAAAAAGTAAAATACACTCCCAAATCAGATTATTGCAATGAAAAAAACAAACATCTTTCTACATTGGTTTTTACATTAACACCACTCCCCAATATCTAAGTTATAATTTAAATGAAAAATTAAGGAAAAGCTGTTTCATACATTTGAGTTATCAACATGTACCTCACACATGGTTATTTCATTTTTTTTTCTATGACTCTTAGGTTATTTGAATTGACTTTAAATCTGATTTTACTTAATCTTTTCCTAACCAGGCATCTGGCTTAATCATGGGTGTTCACCTGTGCTAGTGGAAAATGCTGAAGGAGAAGGATTCAAGTAATTCCTACCAAAAAAACCCCAGACATGAACAAAAAATAGCTTATTTAGAAGAAGGGTTTTGCAATTTATCAAAAATCTAAGGAGCAGCAGGACAAAGTTTGTCCAGAAAAGTCTTAGGTTCCCTCTGAACTTTGATGAACTTAGTGAAGACTTAACAGGAAAACTTCTGATTTGTGAGAAAAAGGATAGCATTAGAGCTACTTCATGTCAGGAGAATCCCAGAACGCTTGGGCTTTTTAAAGAAAATCTTATTTTATAATGTGTGTGCCTTGTACTCTACTATCTCTTTCCTTACCTGTTCAGTAAGAAAGCGTTGACTTGCAAGCATGGTAAATCATAATTTGGAGAGCTAGCTCAGCAATTGTTTTTATGAACCACTAATTATAGAATACTTCTCCACAAAATTTCACACTGCTTTCTGCGGTTAGACACTTGCAAAGCTGTAATCTCCTGTACCTTAGGGAAATTAAGCTTCTCAAGTGCAAATAGTTACATCTAGTTTCTAAGTATAATCTTATACTTTGACGCTATTTATTCATGGAACATATATTGAAGTAATATAGAAGAGAAATTAACTCTATGTTTTCAAAGATGGGTAGGCTGGTCCATAGTGGGATTTACCATTGGTATTAATTTTAAAAATTTTGTACATTAAAATTTAATTGTTCACTAAAATAAAATCAAATTGTTTTGAAATCTTCTGAATATTATTTTTGCATCTTTTAATAAAATTTACATGTGTGTTTAAAGGAGATGGCAATATTTATTGATTTGATATGTAGTTGAATCTGATTTGTTGTGGAGGCACTGGGGATAGAGGCTCCTCAGCAGGCAGTTTTCAGTTCTTGAGTCACTGGAAATACCTTTTGGAAGAGTTCCCACCTCCACACCCAGCAACAGCACAATCAGAATTATTCGTCCAGCTGGCATATCTTTTATACCCATGAAACATCACCTCTTCTCCCATCCTAGAAGAAGAGCTCAGCAAAAGCAACCATGACCTGTATCCCCTCTTAGGTTAGTTGAAGTAAGGACCATGAAGAGCAAGAGCTCATCCACTGCTTTTCTCTCCTTCATCTACTGAAACTGCAAAATGAGGGCCTATTTTTAAAATTAATCTCAGGATGGAAGAGATTAAGCACCAAGAAAACTTAAAATATTTGAGAAATGTATCTAGTTTAACCTTGTAGAGTAAATCAAAGAATTCTGATTTACAGAATGTGTTAAAACAAAATAATCATTTCTATAATAAAATTTCATGCTCCCAAATATACGAGAAGCATTTCTTCTGCGTGAGGACAGTTTATCTAAATAATGGATTTGAAAATTCATCAATAAATAGATCATAAATCAGACATGAGAATGCAAGGCAATGGGATTACTGCAATGATGGTATCAGAATCCTGTTATAGTACATTGGTCAGAGTAATGGATCGCAATCTAAATTTTCCAACATAACCTTAAGGGCCTAATCAGTCTGTGAAGATAACACTGTTAAACACTTTTTATACCATCTGACTATTTCTTGAACATACGTCTATGTTTTTGTGTACCTTGTAGTATTTCTATGTTTTTATACCACAATCTTCTCAGACATTTTCAAGCAAGAAAAGTGTAAATTTGTGTGGAATCAACTTTAACATATCCATTACAGTCTGGCAGAAGATCTTGTTAATATTAGTTGCATGATTGGAGCTTAAATTATGCTTTTTTTCATACTATCAAGAGTATTTTAATAGCTTGTTTAGCAAGGAACTGTTAGAAAACACTATTGAGAGCTTTTATTTTCCCTGAAAATATTTTACTAGTTTTCCAGTTGCAGCTCACGATTGTAAGTGAAACTTGGAAACATTTTCATAAAGCACAGTACACTCTGGCTCATGCTAGGTTAAGAGCTATATCTCTGAGCATCCTTGGACTGTGATTTAGGCTAGTAGAGACAGCAAACACTCTGCCATGTTTATGGCTAAACAAATGAGGCCTCTGAGAAGTGCTTGTGTTCATCCTGATGAACAATGCCCTTAACACTTTGAGGAGGAAGCTCCATTGGCGCATCCTTTGGAAGATCCATGGCACAATCATGCTGAAAGTGCCAGAATGTTTACCTGCTTTCTGTGCCTCAGCCTGCAAGGAGTTGTAGGGTCTGAACAAAACTGGGGCAGCACTGTAGCCACATTTGTCATTGGCTAATACAGACTAGTGAACTGGTTTTGCAGCTTGTCTCTGATGCAAGAAGCAAATGACATTTTTGGGCTAAAGCCGACATAATTTTAATTTCCATGGTTGTACAGGTTAATAGATCAGAGCCCTAAGGAGCCAAGTTCAGGTCAAAATCCAGAAAGGCTCATTGCCATTTAAACTCTTTAACAACCATTTCATAGATATCTTGTTCCTTTGTAGCTCAGTCACCACACATAGACTTTTTAAGTATCTCTTAATTTCTGTGTCATATATGCTATGTTTGTAGAAGGTCTACTTCTGAAGACTTATTCTGGTGAAGACCTTATCTGATTAAATCTGGATTTTCACTTTCACAGCAGAGAATACTCTAAAATTGTTATTATAACAATAAAGACCACCTCAAATTAACTGCCTTTCCCCTCGGTTTTTTCCCCAAAATGCCAATTACTATCACAGGAATTTTTCTCCTTTATGATATCCACAACCAGAACTGGGCATAAAATAGCTTTCTAACCTGAACACTGAAAATTACAATCTCTGCACTTGGTGACGTGGTTTTCACATTTCCTCTGTCACAAGGCAAGGGTATTCATTGCACACATTTAGCCAGCAAAAGAGCAGTTCATTTTTTACTGTTGATAACAGAGATTGCATCTAAAAGAAGCACAGCAGACCTATATTACATTCAGATGGAAAAGCTGAATACACTGCTACAAATAAAAAAGTCCTTGCAACATTACATTCTGTATTTCTAAAAGCTTCTTGAAAACAATTAACTGAATACAAATGTAACATTTCTTCCTGTTTCTTGCTCCATGCATTAGATCATTTTTGTATGTTTTGTTAGAGACATTGATGCATCTAGCTTTACTTGTCAGTGAGATGGCAATCTGGTAATGCCACTGCTTTCCATCAGTGGAAGGCCAGCAATTTTAATTGTCAGCAAGTTTGGAAGGAGGCACTGTGTTTTTAGGTTCTGCTTGTGGCTGAACAAGGAAATCAGCACAATAAGCTGTAAGAACAGAGATTTATCAGAGACCTGAAGATTTAACAGAGCTTGTCATGAAGAGTCCTGGTGGAAGAATTAGTAGTGTTGGTTGTCTGAAGGACCCAAGAAGGTAGGTAAGGGATGTGTAGGTGAAAATAGAATTTCTTCCCTGAACTGTCAGTTCTGTAAGTCTCTCAAATTATTACTAGTTTGGGTTTATTTAAAATACATTTTACATAGAAAATATAATTTAAGTGCCGGGAGCTCAGTATTCAGAGCTTCCCTTACTATGCTGGAAAGCCAGAGTTTAAGATGTGAACTGGACCTTTAAAATAGGTAGAGGACTTCACACATGGAAGCAAAATGGTGTGGTATACTTTAGTGGTGAGGGTTAGGCTGCCTACAGAGACATAAATCATTTCACTCCAGAGTCTAATTTCCAGTTTCTCTCTTTAAGT
Source organism: Serinus canaria (assembly GCF_022539315.1). Lineage (NCBI taxonomy): Eukaryota > Metazoa > Chordata > Aves > Passeriformes > Fringillidae > Serinus > Serinus canaria. The sequence continues at coordinate 34,661,756 of NC_066343.1, read as the reverse complement.
CTACAATACCATGTATTTGATTCTTTGTTTTGATTAGAATTATTTACAAATATAAAGTTTACCAGAAATCTTTGGCTTGATCCATGGAAATTTCTGTAAATTATATTCAAATAATAATTTATGCATATTTATGATGCATCATTTTCTTCTTTGTGGACCTAATAATTCTGTAGGATTTCCAGGGATAAAATTAATTACAGTTATCCAGGGATAAAATTAATTAGAGTTAATTTATTTTTCTCAGAAAATAGTTACTATTTCAAATACCAATTTGTGCACTTGCTTAGCTTTAAAAATAAAGTGGTAATATGGATGAGAACAAGCTAAGTGTGTATATTGACTGTAATGACAAGGACGTTTTTATTCCATTTTGATGGACATGAATAACAACAAAATCCTCAAAAATAAAATTATTGTAATCAGATTTTTCAGGGCTCAATTGTGCTACTGTTATTCATTTTGTTTTGACTGGTTAGAGGGACCTGTGTTACTCGATGTGAACAAATGCAGCATAGATAAAAATAAAAGAAGAGCTGACTTTGAGGATATTTTAGTCAGTTTTTAAAACTATTAATCTTTTTTCCCATGAAATCAAATGTTTAAGTAAAACAAGCTCCCTGAAAATATATTTTACTGTGTTATATTCCAAGTGGAATGAAAATGAACTTTAGTACTTAACATTATTTAGGAAAATTTAGCATAACCTTTGATATGACAGAATAAAATTGCACATACCAGCATGCACATATAATGTGTCGATATATGTGTGTGATTTAGATGTGTATTTGAAGCTAGAAATACCCAGCAGAGAGGTCTACTGAATTTTTAAATTTAAAAATATTAAATTAATTTCAGCCACCAAAATTCTGCCTGTCTTACTGTCTGTCTGTCTATCTATCTATCTATCTATCTATCTATCTATCTATCTATCTATCTGCCCAGCTTGGAATTATAAACTTACAAAGTAATTACTGAAAAAGTTAATGTAGTGGCTTCATATTTAAAAACTACAAAAATCTTTCTAATTATAATTGTATTAATGCCTTGTAAGCACATCAATCTTCTCTTCATGCTGCTTATAGGCTTGCAAAAGGCATTTACTGTTACAAAGCCAGGACCTGGTGAGAAAGGAAATTTTTACAATGGTCCTTGAACTGAAAATAGTTTATATTCAGAGATCTTATGAAGGAAACCCCTACTCTCTCTGTTTTGACTTCAGAAGATTCGTGGAGGGAGGTCTTGGGCCATCAATCCAAGCTCTACATTAACCACTCCAGCTGCTGAATGAGGCAGAGCTACTGAAATGCACTGTTGAATTTAAAATTAGGAAGCTCAATAAAAAGGCTCCCTGCACTGCATTTCCAGTATTGCCATGAAGTTACTCATCAAAGCTTGTATCTCCAGAGGATATCTATCCCACAGAACTCCAGAATGTAAACTAGAAACTCTGCCCAAGGGTTTTGCTGAAGAAATTTCCTGTCTCTCCGCCTCTTGTGAATTTCTCTTTGTACTGCTAATTATTATTTTGATACCTGACTGCAGAGAAATGGTATGAATAACATCCAACGTCCAGCAAAAACTCATGTCTTATAATCCATGAGAGCTTTCTAGGGTTTATGGCATTGGGGATGTTGGAGGCTTTACCCAACTTCAGGTACACTGAGTGACTGTAATACAGATATCTCTGTCTGCTTAGAAAGGCGACAGAATTTTGTCCAAAGAAAGCATGTTTGCCACTTATGTACTGGGGAGATCATGGGCTGTACCTTCCACAAAAAAGGCTACAGATATGAACAAAGTGTCCTTTCTTTGTATATTATTCTATGTATTTTTCATATCCAAGTGGTTTGAATTTTCAAGACCCATTCGTTTTGTTATACATTTATTAAAATATGAAAGCATCAGGAGTGCCAGGGCACTGCTGACTCATGTTCAACTTGCCATGTGTATGCATATATATATGTATATGTATTTATGTATATGTAGATAGGTATAAACAACATTGACCCATCCCGAGTGGAGAATTTGCTTTTCTTTGCTTTTCTTCTGTTTCATATGGCTGGTGATGGTCCAACTTCCTATTCTTAGTCTATCAAGATCTCTCTGCCAGGCCTCTCCTCGCTTGAGAGAGTCCACCCTTTAGAGTCCTGCTAATTTAGTATCATCCAGGAATTTACTTAATGTATTTTGTTGTTTTTTTCATGGCCTGGTTCTTGGTGGCAAGGCGGCCACAAGAGGTGGCTTCTGTGAGAAGCTGCTGGAAGCTTCCACCATGTTCAGCGGAGCCAATTTCCGATGGCTCTGAAGTTGGGTGTGCCTCAGGCCAAGCCTGGGCCAGTGAGAGGTGGTGGTAATGCCTCTGGGATAACATATTTAAGAGGAAAATCAAACCAAAGGGAGGCACAGGTTTTTTGTTCTAGCCAGAGAAGAGAAGGAGGTGCAAACATGTGAGGGAGACATGGAGACACCAAGGCCAGTGAAGAAGGAGGGGCAGGAGCTGCTCCAGGCCCAGAGCTGAGATTCCCCCGCAGGCCGGGTGAGGCCGTGGGGAAGCAGCCGTGCCCCTGCAGCCCAGGGGGATCCATGGGGATGTGGAGAGCCACCCACAGCCCGTGGGGGAGAGATGCTGATGCTGGAGTGGATGTGCTGGAGGAGGCTTTGATCCTGTGGGAGACCCAATGGAGAAAGAGGGCCCTGATTCCAAGCTGGAGCAGCCTGTCCTTGGAGAACTGCACCCTGTGGAAGAGTGACCCATGCCACAGCAGATTTGGGAGGACTGCGTGTCCATGGGAGGGACTCACATTACAGCAGTTTTGGGAGGACTGCTGCTCCTGAGATTTGGAGCCATGCTGGAGAATTTCACAGAGAACTGTCTCCCGTGGGAGGGGATCCCACGGTCTCACAGGGGAAGGGTTCCTCTCCCGTGCAGCAGAAGGAAACCTCGGGTGATGAACTGACCAAAACCCCCGTGCCCTGTCTCCCTGCTCTGTCGGTGGAGAGGAGGGAGGAGCTGGGGGTAGAAAAGGTGTTTTAAGGGCTTTTTTGACTTTTCATTATCCTCCTCTGACTTTGTAAGTGATATATTCACTTTGAATCTCTATAACTGAGGTAACCTTCATTGATACTTTCTCTCCTTTGTCCAGCTATGGTGGGGGAGGGTGAGTGAGCAGCTTTGTGGGTGCCTGGTGTTTGGCCAGTGTCAAACCATGACAGGTATATTCAACTTCTGCATCTGTGTGAATAATAAAAAACATTTTAAACCACCAAACCTACAACAGAGCCCTGGGAAACCTCAGTGGTGACAGGCTTTGAGTTTGAGGCAAGTCAATTTATTGTAATCCTTTGAGCCCAACCTCCCAGCCAGCTGTTCATCCATCATGTTTTGGACTTGTCCACATGAGTGCTGGATGTTTTTTTACAGAAGGATACCATTTGAAGATCAAGGGACAGGAATAGATTAAAATCAAGTTAGAATTGAAGGTATGTACATTCACTACAGGTGTCCTGCTGTTTAGCATCATTTATTAGTCCTGCCACAATGGACTGACTGCTTATCCCCAAAAGAAATCTTGGCATAAAACGTGAAGTGAAAGAACTCAAAAATTAAATAACAGGTTAGAACGAGTATGAACAGTCTCCATTTTTTAATTTCTTTTTTTTTTCTTTTAGTTTTTGCAAAAAGGACAAAAGAGAACCATATCACACTCCAAATTTTGTGATCTAGGATAATCTGTCAAAACTCTTGTCTACTGGGACACTAATGACAGAGCAGCACATTAGAATTCCTCTTGACTCTTCCTCAGATTCATTATTATCAGAATCTGTTAATACAGCTATGCTCTAGCTAACCTTGTATGCCCAATAGGATGCTAATTAATTCCAATGAAAATTCTCAGTTAATTAGTATGAAGAGCAATTACATCTGTTATGTCATCTAGGTTTCTGTTCTCCTCAGGAAACATTTAATGATGATAATTTTCAGTTTCCACCTTAAATGAATATTATGCAGGTAATTTTTTAAATGGGCTGAAATGCAAATTCTACATTCCCTGAAATTTTATGGATGAAACAGTTTTTTGGTTTTTTCTTAATTATGAATATATTAGAACTCAGAATATATTAGAACTCAGAATATGATACTTGAAATACCAGTTCAGATGCTATTTATTTTATAATTAGGGGGGCTAAATTATTCCTCTTTTTCCTTTTTTTTTTTCTCTTCTTATAGTAAACTTTATCTCTCTTGACTATATCATTCAATCCAGAGATATGGCTGCATCTAGAGATTGGAATGAAAATGGTGAGTGAAGACCTCTGCATCCTGGTATCCAGTTTCTGATTTGCTGTAAAGCTTTGTATCAGGTCCATCTACATGGCTACTTTTAAATTCTCTAGTAGAAAGAGAACTGCTGATTCTACTTTTGTGCACAGCATATTGGAGCACTCATATCCACTGGGAAATTTAAAAGAAAAATATGAGAGTAATACTCAGATTAAACTGAAGCCAGAGTGACTGTTAGCATGATATGATTTGTGAATAATATCCAATTTGCATCATTGAATTTAGCATCATTGTTCTGCAGGGCTGTGAACATCTTGTGGGAAGCGCTGGAACTGAGGGCAGACTGAGCAGCTGGCTTCTGTGGTCAACTCTGACAGCTGTGGCAGACAGTCACTAATAGAAATTTGTTGTGTTAATGATAATCATATAATTTTATTGAAACATCACCTGTTTATTCTGTCTTTTTGTTTAGTGGAGAACAGCTTCCTGTTTCGTCAAGAGAAACAGGAACATGATATGGCATCCAGATTACTGAGGAAATGTGGAGTTTGAGGCATAGCAGCTGAAGCTAGCTGGATTTAGTTGAGATGTTTCAAGGCTGACTTTTTAAAACAAGCTTGGTTTTGGTTTTTTGTTTTTTTTTTTTATAATTTGAATGTGAAAATGGGGGTGGGTGGGGGGGAGGGATGTTTTTTGTTGTTTTTTGGTGGTTTTTTTGTTTCAATTTTCATAACATTTCTACATGGGTGGAACTTGGGAAGAAGGTCAGATGAGGGAGACTATGTGCCCGACATTGTTTTTCAATAAATGTACAAGCTGGAGAACAGGAGGTATTCTCACACCTAGTAGGGGTATCTGAAATGGAGCTAATTTCAGGGGTTTGTTGTGGCTTTTCTAAAAAACATCTAAATTTGCTCTGTGATATGCACTGGGTAAAAATTAGAACTCTAAGTGGCCTTTAGCTAGCATTTATGCCATGGCAAGAAACAATGATGAATTTATGCCTCAATTTTACTGAATTCCTCCTGTAATATATTCTTTCTTACCTCATATTCCCTGGGCTGTCAGTTGGTCCTTGTCATGGCACACAGCATCCTGTGCAAGTTACACAGTACCAGGAGCAGTTTCCAGAGACAGACTGCACTCTGGGAGTGGAAGCAATCACTGTCATGATCATGGTCAGGTACTTCTAAGGACTAAAGAATATCTAATGCCACCAATTCTGCACTTACCCATCAATTTTGATTCAATCACAAATTATTTCACTTAAAACATGATGCACACTTCCAAAGAAAATGTGTGAAGTGTCAGCTCCAAGCCATCTGCAGACCGTGGTGCGTAGCAAGTCTTACTGTTAGACTCCCAAAGGTCTTAAATAGAAAAAAACACTTGGTTGCAACTGCAGCCAGGTGGCTGTTCTCCCCTCCCTGAATGTCCAGTGGTAAAGCTCCACCAGAAAAAAGTATAAGACATTCTAACGTAGAATCACTAATTTACAATAACAGCTGCTAACTCTGCTCAGAGGAAATAAATATAGACTAGAAAGAGCATCTCCCAAGAGCAGTGCCAAAGTCATCATTAAAATGGGATGGCTGTTACAGTGGGTAATTTAAAGACAAATGCTAATTTCCTCCAAATTCCACTTTCAGGAAAAAGAGAACCTCAAATCCTTTCTTGTTACTTCTGCATGTAATATCAGGATATGGCACTGCCATTAAGATTTCCTCTCTTCCTCAGTATTACAAGGAATTAAGTTGCTTCTATAAGCATGTGCCACATGCTGCTAATCTACATGGCGTTGCAAGCTTATTTAACAAACCAATCCAGTGAAGTATGTGCCCAAAATCTTGAAAACAGAAGTGAAAAATTAATTTTAGCAGGTCTATTTTTTAAAGATTTATATGTATAATTGTAAATAATTCCATATGCCTGGAAGATGAATCATCTCTAGATGATTAAATATTTGAGCCTAAGGCTTTGATATTCATTACTCCTAAGAAAAAATATATGGCTTTTGCATGTGAGAGGCTTTTTAAATTCTGCAAAAATTTGCAAGTTATCTGAGGTTTATTTGTTCCACTTAGTCTTATTTTCTCTTTTTGAAACTGAAGTAAAAAGCTTTTCTAAGTTCAAACTGTGTCGCCAATTATCACAAAATGAGAAGCACTCTTAGGTCTTGTTCAGGCACAAGGCCAGGACACACAACACTTTTTGTGGAATATTAATATTCCAGCAGCACTGTCAGGACAGCAGTCATGTACCTGTGGGGTCAGACATGGCCCTCTTTAGAGACCACAGAAAGCAAAGAACATGTTTGCACAAATTCCCTCTGCTTTCTGTATTGCAGTAACATCCATCTATTCCATGGCATGAAGCCTGAAAGTCAGGACTGACTGTGTTATGGCAAAGGGAAACAGAGGTGATGAGAAACTGGGGGAAGTCAAGAGTGACTACCCTCTGTAAAGCACGGACTCAGCATTCTTGCCCACTTTGCTGTATGCTGTTATGCAATGGGAAAGCTCCCAAGCAAAAGTGTTTTTTTTGTTAACAGATTTTGCCTATCAGATTTTTTTCCCTGATTGGATCCATTCCTCATGCTCCCCAGCAGAGAGGGATTCTTCAGACCATCACGGACAATATTTTTTTGTTATTTTTCACATGCAGTGTTGATTGAGCACACAGCATTTGGCAAGTGTGAAAGCTGTGATGAAAAAAAGCAGTGCTACACTTGAGCTTTTTCTTTTCCTTCCTTTTTTCTTCCAGAGAAACAATTTTAGCACTTCAAAAGACAGTCCTTAGAGCAAATATTTTGCCTAATGGTACTAAGTGGTATTGAGAAGACATTTTCAACTGCAATATTTACAAAGCTCTTATTGTGTACCCTTAATTACAGGTTAAGTGCATATTTAGTTCCTAACATGGGTAATAAATATAATGCAATCAAAGTGCTCTTTGCAGTGGTTCTTTTCCATTAGCAAAAAAATTGCTCATTCCCATTAATTATGAATAGAAATAATAACACATAGGCCAAATAATACATGCAATTTAAAAAGCTCTTTTAGGTAAGTGTAAGGCCTTTTTTCTGTTGTTGCTTTAATGCAGAATGTCTCTGGCACAGATGTAAATAGTGCAGTTTTCTGTAAATCTGAAGATTTTATTTTTTGAGTGTTTTACTGCTTGGTGAAAGCAGTGAGTACCCTTGTACTCACTAACACACATCACGGTGCTGGTTGTATCAGGAGAAGTCTGTGGGGACGCGGGTACTTTAGCATAGATCAGGGTAGATACATGATTGCATTGCTTTGTTCTGAGAGGGAGATTCATCCCCTCCAGCATGTGTGATGCCCTCCATGGTACTCACAGTGAGCTGTGGCCCACTGTTGCCAGCAGTCCCTCATGTGTTTCCCTTGCTTGCATCAACTCATCCCTGTCTTGAGCACCTGCAGCTGTCAGAGGTTTTGAAGCAGATCTGGACTATGGTGTCCCAGCCATGGGGCAGCGAGAGAAAAAATGTCATCTCCCCCTGGATCACTGCAGAAAGTCTGCACCCCACAGCTCCTCAGTGCCCAAAGACCTTTTCCAATTTCTTCTTGCAGTCCCTCCTGGGGACTCACAGCACACCCTTCTGCCCCCTCCAATATGTATCCCAGTCCACCCACTCCACAAGTCAGAAATCTTTTACACATGAAGAAGAGGAGCAAGTTTGTACTTTCCAGCACAAAGTTTTTCTACCCGGACAGCTCCTGTCAGGAACAACTCTGCTGACTGCTTCACCAGTCCAGCTGGCTTCACCACATGTGGGACAGTGTAGAAGGCCACAGAGGATTTCCCCAGGTTAAAACATACACATCAGAGCTAGTGAACTCTCAGGTTTGTGATACACAGAGGACAGATGCCAGACTCTCCCAATGGAAACTGGGCTGATACCCCTACTCCTTAAACCATAACTCTTCACCCACTGAGAAGGTGCAGATGAATCTGATGTCAGGACTTCACTGAACTTGAGAGGGATTTTTACAGGTCTGTACCTTATACATACTCCTTTAGGCCTCCAGATGTGTGAGGCTGAATGTGCTAGAGCAACTAAATGTTCTATGAGTACTGCTCTCAGGTTCTTAAGTACTTCAGATTGGCAAGTTAGGCCTTAAGTGAGTTACTGTTGTGCTTATAGTAAATTCAATAGAATATTTTGTTAAATTATTTAGGTTAGACTATAAATGTAGTGCTGCTAGATTGAAGTCTAACCAAAACCTTTAGGCCTAAACCCTTGGTTAAGTCTGGGGCTACATTTGGCAAGGCATGCCAAACTCTGAAACTTGTGATTCAATTGAAAGGTCTTCCTCATGCATTTTTATCCTTACCCTTTCCCACCTTATCCTTTTTCCATCTCCAGCCATTGCATAGATCATTTGAAGTTGATTTTGGATTTGGATTGATTGATTTTAGATTTTTCTCTGCACACTTTGTCTAGTTAGCAGGGGAGTGGACCTTGGCAATGAACTCTGTCATGCTGTCACTATTATATTAAAACTGCTTTTGCTACCACCTTTGCTGATGATTCTTTGAATGACATAAAACACTCATTCACAACATTGCTTCTCCAGTTTTATGGCTGACATGATATTTCCCTTGTCTGAGGATGAACTTTTCATTGGTGGCTTCTAGCCTGGCAGATTTCTTAGGCTAGTTTTTTGTTTGTAGTCAGAAACTCTTTTCTTTCTACAGCCACATACTTTCCCCCTGGAAGAAAGAGGACCAATATACTTTGGCTTGCAGAATAGTCATCTATGGGTATATACAGTCTTCACTTTTTATAGGTTTTATCCGTATTTTCATTAACTAATACACTTTCCAGAAGTGAACTTGCAGCAGAAAACACTTCAAAAAAAAAGTGCCACCAAACAATGACCTTCATTAAAAAAAAATCTTATTAACAAGGAAAAGGGACTGATGAATTGCTGAAAATTGGATGTGACAAATAAGCAAAGGAAAGTTCTTGGTGAGGAAGGGTTGCAGACCACTTTGTACTACAAAGGCTCTCTTTTGCAGAAACCACTGGGGAGGTACTCTGACAGCAGTAAGCTGTGGGAAGGGGCTCAACAGGGTGAACAGCCTCTTATGGGAGCTTCCAGAAATAGGTTTTCCTTACATTATTCTTGTTAATTGTAGTAGCTTTTCCATCACCAATTAATGATTCAAAGACCAAAGAGGTCTAGGTTAGAGTGCAAGCAAATTACAAGAGAGGATCCAAAAAAGGAAAGGGAACCTTCCTGGACCCTGTAGAGCACCACAGTCAGCCTTGCCAATGTAGTTGCTCCTTTCTAATTCTCCAGTGTCTGGAATTAGGTGAGCAAAAATTGGGTACGCTGTAGAGTGACTGCTGATATTTAATTTCCACTTTTCTTTTACACAGTGTGAGTATCTAGAGGGAAATGGGGTCTCGAAATGAAGGCTATGACATGGTTCCAGTTCCAAAAGGACTTCTCAAACTAATACCTTATACCTTACTAATGTCCTTTAGTACCTTATACCTAATACCTTACTAATGTCCTTTAGTGAGGGTTTTTTCAGTCAAAAGAAAGCCACTGCAATTATAGAATAAATTAATCAAAAACTGCTTACTGTGTTTTCTACTTTCATCATGTTTGCCCTATTGATGGTTACTTCTTCTTGGTTAGAAATCTTTGTCCAGGGGAAAAATAGCAAGGAAATTGCAGGTCATAAGTTACCCGGAAAAAGGCAGTCAGGTATGGAAAATATCCATAGCCTCTTCTAAAACAGTTCTGAAAGCACTGGCTGTATTCATGCTCATATAATATCAGCTGTCTCTCATATCACTACTGGAAAAAATTCAAATTATGCGTATGGCCCTTGGAGAGACCCCATTAAAAAAAATATATTTTTAACAAAAGCATGTCCTTGGAAATTTCATCATCTTAGGAAAACCTTAATCTGTTCAATGAATATCACCTATCAAAAGAATTTTGGCATTTATAGAATTTCAAACAGATTCTGAGGAAATAAGAAGGAAACTTGTTGTTAACAGAATCTTATAGATGTTTGAAAAGACTATTTTTTTAACACATCCCTGAAAGCTGCACCTTTGTAAGAGGCTTATCTTTCATTTCTCTTTCTTCTATGAAATATTGGTAATTTACCAAGAACTTTTTATTTTTATTTCTCTTTGAATGTTTTCACTAAAGCATTTAAAGGGCAGAAGGTACTAGAAAATTTATTCTGGAATTTATTACTTGCACTCATGCTGGACTCTGAGGACCTAAATAAAATAAAATCATATTTTGCACCCTCCCTTTTTTAAAAAAAATTAAGTTGATATTGCAGTTCACAGAAGTTACTGCTGGTATAAATGACTAATAGGCTAAAAGAAGCTTCTGTCTAATAAAATAGAGAGAGGTGTTGCCTTTCCTTTTGTTGTAGATACTGGGGTGTGATTTAGGGTGGGTGGATGCTGTTGCCTACCCATCTGACTTCTTCCTTTCTGACTTTGGCAGGTTATCTACTTCTAGTTTCTTCTTCTTTTCTTGACTAATGCTGTATTGGGTTAAGCTCTCTACTGTTTGTAGAGGATAGATTCTTAAGCTCTGCCAGGAAAGGTTTAAATTCCTTCACAGAAAGGGTGATTTTGCATTGCAAAGGACTCCCCAGGGAGGCAGCAGAGTCACTGTCCCTCAAGGTGTTTAAGGAAAGACTGGATGTGGCACTTGGTGCTCTGCTGTAGTTGATAAGGTGGTGTTGGGTCACAAGTTGGACTTGAGGACCTCAAAGGTCTTTTCTGGCCTAGCTGATTCTGTGATTGTGTAATGTACTGTCATATTTTATATTGAAATCTAAGTCAAACTGGTTGACTCTGAAGGTCTGCAAGTAATTTCAGAGATAGCAATCCTTTTACCCCTGTGGCATATATAGGCTTTGCCCTTTTGCCTCTAACACCTGTTAGGGTTGATAGGATGGATCATTTGAACACTGAGACCAGATGTTACTCATCATACATTTAAAAAAGGAAATGTCATAATTTTGATACTCATTATCCTGTGAGAAAACTGTTGATATTTCTGTTACCAACACCAGCTTTAGCTTTGTCATCTCAGTAATTTTTAATTTTCCAACACTGAACAATCACAAGCAAGTATGTTAATATACAGGACGATAACTTTAGATGACTCAAATAATGATCAAATTAGTTAAGATAATTTTTAACTCTAGAATAACACTGAAGTCTCTGTTGTAGAAAGTTGCAATATATTTTACCAGCTATAGCTGAATGGAAAATAAAATCCCCACATTATTTGAAAAAGGGAAAACTAATGCTTTCCTTTTAGTTGTTTCAAATAAGAAACTTTTGAGATGACATTTTGCATGGTTTACAGATAGCTATTGGACCAAAACCCTTCTATTTTCTCAGATGCTTTCAATTTACATAATTATTATTTCACTCAGTTTGATCATAGGTCTGTCTCTCTGTCAGCCTGCAAGTTATCAGTTGCTTCAGTAAAAATGTTTGATCTCGCAAGCCCGTGAACATTAGAACAGCTGCCACAGAACATGCCACCCTTGAGGACAGATTTTATGTTATGTTGTCTTGCTGAGTTGCAAGGGAAGCAGAACACTTCCTCAGCATTTGTTCACAGTGCTGCCTCGATGCAGACAGCACAGCTCAAGCAGAAAACACCTTCCCTTCCCCCAGCATCACAAGGTACTAAAGGTTTTGCTGAAGATGATTTTGTATGCATACAGCGTTTTTGACAGCAAATCTTAATTCTCATCATTTAAAATATGCACAATATTTTTCTGTATGGAATTGTCTTGGAATTGACAGGTAAGCTGTGGAAATAGAGCAAACCTGGTAATTTTCTGTGATATTCTATGTGCTGCCACTATGTCATGCAAATAGCTACCTGGCCTTTGTGCCTTAAGTCCTTCTGATAATGGAATGTTCCAGGATGAACATCTTTACTTGTTTTCCTTTCATTCTCATTCAGTATTAATCTACATTTAGTATTTTTCTTCTTTTACAATTTTCCCTATTAAGTTCAATTAATTCATCTTTTGTCTATATATAAAAGTACTATTTAACACAAGGGACTGTTTTTGGAATTCCAAAGTAAGACTATTGTGAAGACATATCCTCTTCTGAGTGGGATCAATCTAGTTTCATCTTTGGATATATTCCATTTGGATTTTCTGATTCTAAAGATAGTGGGGAAAATAGTGACAGAAGCACATAGATGACTAATTGTTTTTGGCTTTTGGGCAAAATGCTCACTAAATACTGATAACTGCTTTGTTTTCTGTGTTCTGCAATAGGTCAGCTACAATAATAGAGTAAAAATATCTGTAGCTTATCTAAATATTCACTATACTGCTTACTTTCTCCCTGATTCTAAAGCAGGAACGGAAGAAGTCCTATGGGGACTTATACTTTTAGGCATTATAAACAATCCTGAAATTGATTTGAAATGTAGTTTTGCCTTGTGGTAAAATTTAAATAAACGTAACGTCCACGCATAGCTGCATGATACTTCTCGGGAGATATATAAGCAAGGTTTGAAACTGTTGACAGAGAGCCTATTTTGTTGCTGTCTGGGGAATGATAGTGAGCAATTAGATTCTCAAGTAATTGCAATGTTCAACATAAAAATTGGAAAGCACAATAGAGCTTTTTGCATTTTAATTCTTTCAACTTCAGTGCTTTTTTTCAATCCCTGTGACTTCTTGTACAAAATAGGCAGACGCATATCAGTAGTTGAGTCTTTCTTTCTTGGTTTTAGTTCTTTAACTTCACTGAACCTAATTTAAGCCCTCAGTTGTAGTTGGTAGTTCTCCACCACTCTCTTTTTTATCTCATGTCCAACTTAAATTTTGACCCCCCTGAGAAAAAATTCCTGGATTGCTGCCCTTCTCAGTTTATTTACCATGTATATCCAGGTATTTCAGGTAGCCCTGAAAGTTTTTGAAGTAATTTCATGGAGTCAGTGATGTCATGTTGTTTATAGTATAGAAGGACATAATTTTCAATCACCCCATTTCAAAACTTAGACCTTCAGCTGGAGGAAGAATTTGCACAGAAGTAAAAAGTAAATAATTTTTTTTTCTATGCCCAGATAAAGTCTAGAGTGTGGTTTTCATTGGTTGTGGAATCACTACAGGTAAGGTAAACTTAAAAAGCTGTTCATTTGTATCATAGCTATCTTTTATAGTGTGCTACCATGGTAGCAGAACTTTCACATGGGTTCCCTAGCACTTGCTGAAGCTTTAATACAGTACTTTAAATTACAAAAGACAATCTCTTATGTTCATCTTCTACTTCTCCAAAGTTCATCCTGAGTCCAACCTTGTCTTAAAACAATTACCAGGGAGGAAAGGCCTTTGAATATTTTCTAAAAAGCCTTAATTCTGAACACAAAAGGCTCAAGTGTTTGCAAGCACTCAGTTCTTGTCTGTAATGTATAAATAGCTTAAAAACATACACATTTTAAATTAATTACAAAAAGGTGTTAAAATTGGTGTTTGGTGTCTGTCTGGGTTTTGTCTTCAAGGGTCAGTATGTCTAAATGATTTGTCTTGAAAATGCATCTCATCTATTCAGCTCCTCAGTAATTATTCTAACAGTAGCAGCCTGTTATGTTGTTAGATTTTTAGCTTTCAAAATTCAGGCAATTGTCTAGGTCTATGAATCATCACTTGTGTATTCACGGATGTTTGTCTGGCTGCTATAGTTTTAAACGCATGCAAGAAAACAAGTTTTGAGAACATGTTCTGTGCAGCAGCATCTTTCTTGAGTTGCATGTGAGCAAGAAGAAGTCAAGACTGGTAAAATACACACAACCATGTTAAAATGTCTATAATAGTGCAATCCTACTGTGCATTTGAAGCCAGCTTCTCACATCTGGTTAACAGCTGTAAAGCTCATTTAACTTTGCACTGAAAAAAACCAAAGAAAACCAACATCTGCTCTGTTCTTTTATTTTTTTTTGTTTTGTTTTCCCAGCTAAAAAACCCAAACCTTTACCTTAGTTGAAAAAGAAAATAATATTTACTCTGATTTTCTAAAAATTGCATCATCTGCCTATTTCTAGAAACAGATTTAGTCCAGATCCACTGCAGCAACCTTTATCCATGTTGGTGTAAGGATGTAGGTTATCTAAAAATATGCCCCTGAAGTCAATGCTGCCTTGCTGTATTTATGGTGGATAAATCCTGCTAACTCAGCTTCCCAGCTAACCTCCTGCTTTCCTGGTAGGCAATGTAATTAATACATGCAATTCAGAGACTCCTTAGCATGCAGCACAGTGTAAAGAGACTCCTACAGAGCCACCAAATTACAAGGAGGCTTTATATGAGTGCAAAGTATCCATTGGCTTTTTATTTCAATAAATGCCACTCCTATAGTAGTCTGAAAGAGACATAAAGCAGAATTTCGATGCTGCATGACTACGTGGTGTTTGCTGCACCATTACAATTTTCCTAGTAAGCATTTTTGTATAAAATGCTGTATTTTTAGCCACATACTGTTCTGTAGTGTGGTCTTAGAAACTGACCAGAGCAAACAGTCCTATTTATTTGCAAGGGAAAGTATACTTGCCTGCATACTGTCTTATAGTGCTGGAAATAATTTTTGCACAAGCAAACAGGAAAATGAAATGAATTTGTTCATAGATGCTGTACTTCTGCAGTATGAGGTATTGCTGGGAAGCAGAAACAGTTGAGGTACAGGGGAGCTCTAGATCCATGCTGGAACAAGAAATAGGCCACAAATGATGCCCTACTGCTCCTCAGGTCACGGGCAACCATGCAGAGAACCTCCAGCACTATCCAGCCAAAACAGTGATGTACCATGTGCATGTGCATTGTCATCTGGCACTATGAAATTAGACCACTAACCTTTTTGTCTTAGAAATTGCTGCATCCTAAACAGAAGCTCATTGGTGCCCTCCAGTACAAATGTGCAAAAACATAATCTGGACTGCTGTTTCAGGATTTGTAGCAGCTGCTTCACTTTAAAGCGTGTTCAAAATCAACAGCCACTTCACAGCATTTCATTGCAAAATTACAGTATTACTCCCTTGGTAGGACAAACTCCTAGTAAACAACTTCAAATCTACACCAAGGCCAAGATATGATGGAAAATCCCTATCCCCTTTTCCTTTTTTCTTTAATTTTCTTTGATCAGAGCGAGTTAAGATCAGATACTATTCCCTGAATCCTTTTCCCCAAATGGAGCCTTACAATCCTTGCTGTAGACTCTGTAATGAAATCTGCACTTTCTGATGTAATGAATTGTCCCCTAAGGCTGTCATCAACCTTTTTTATTTTGTACTAACACCATATCAGCAAGAAATTTATGAGCAATCCTTGATGTTTTGGCATCGTGAGTTACAATTCCTAACAAAAAGGTAAAGAACTCATGGTGGGAAAGAAACACCCAAACACCTGGACAATATTTGGTTAGTATCTCACAAAGATTTAAGGAGCCAAGACCAGGATTTCACTTTGATTTGTTATCTGAAGTAGTCACATACAGCTGAGAAAAGATACTTAGTAAGAAATCAACAATGCACTTGCAGGAGTAAAAAGAGGAAAAAAGCGAATATGAAAGAGAAGATGTAAGGAACATAGAACAGATATCTGATGTTTAGTTGCTAGGTATAACACCAATCTAATGTATTGAATATTGGTATATCTAATTTTGGTAAGTAGTGGGTGCTTATCTTAGAGTTTTTTTATTAATAACTCTATGAAATAGTTTTTTATTGTCTGTAATACTGTATTGTATGCTCTACTTTGAGTAGCATGAAATAATTTAAAGTATTTTGTGTGATATCGGATGTAGAAATACTTACCAAGGGGAAGTTACCTTAACTGAAGTAATCCAGAGCAGTCATATTGTCTCAGAGTGCCATAATATTTCTGCCACACACTTTCTCCTATGAGTAGTATGGAGAGGAGGAGGAGGTACAATGGAGGAGGAGATGGATATGTGGATGTCTTGAATGCTTCTCTTGAGAGTTTGGGGTTTCTAAATAATATTCTTCCACTTTCTTTCCCTGCATTGTTTATAGCTTCTGGTTGACTGTTCTTCAGACATTCCTACACAATTTTGCAGTGTCAGGCAGTAGTCCCCCTAACTTGCCGGGCTGATCTTGAAGAAATGAGGCCTTTCAACCAGACAGATTTCATTTTACTCTGATTCCCTGTAGTCCATGTCCTGTTCAAATGTAAAAAACCCCACCAAGCTAACCAAAATCAAACAAAAATAAACAAGATTCAAACACACAAACACCTAAACAAAAACCACCAAAAAAACCAAACAGAACTAACAAAAAACCCCCCAAATTCAACAACCGACCCCAAACTACCAGGCTGGGACTCCTGGGGTTTTTTCTCTATCTTTTAGATATTTAATACAAAATAGAATGATATTTAAGTTTCTTATCATTGCTTTCACTGTCCAAATTCAAGAATGTAATTATTTATTCTCACTGTGGGTCTTGGCATTTTGCTATACATCATCCGTGTTATGTAGGTCCTTTTCACACAATTCCTTTTTGCATATATAGCAAAAGTTTCACACAAACAGAGAAAACACAATTGGCTTTAACAACTGCTTAGGCAGTTCTTCCTTCTGTAAGAAAAAAGTCCAAATGCAGTCAACAGCTGCCACGAAACAATGGTCCCAGTTTTCATTGTTAGCATCAATCTATTTGTGTTTTCTCTAGAGATCCATATACGTTTTCTCTTACCTTTGTGAGATATAATAATGTCCAGAAGTTATGTCTTCAGCCACAGCTATACCTGTAACGAAAGCTACGTCTTTTCTTTATTTTGACTTGCTGGGTACTAACTTTCTCTACCCCATTTTTCCTCATCCCCAGTTTTCATCTATATTTCTAATTTTATAACAATCTTGTCTTGATATGTGATTTGCACATATTGCATATGTCTTACTTGCATCTACTTTACTACCTTTTTACATTCCTCACCAGAATTGAGCATGCCTCTGCAAGAGCAGAAGTCTACTGCCTGCAAATCAATCTCCGCAGATTATGTCTTCAACAACACTTCATTGAAATTTGTTTTCCTATTTTCTAAAATACTAATAATGTCCAAATGCTCGATGCAAAAATTGTAACAACATCAACATTAATCAGCGAGGAAAGTTTCTAGTATCCAAAGACTTAGTAGGTGGTATAGAAACATATCTAACAGCTACAGACAGAAATCAACACACCTAAACTTCTAAATTATATTTCAACTAGGAAGCTGACCAGTTCTAAGTGTATTTCTGGACTCTCAGCTGGAGCAGTGATCTTGCTTATGGTGGTAAATTTTTGAAGTAACACCTGTACTTTTGGGTTGTGCCCTCTGAAATTCTCAAAAACTTCCAGGAGCGGTTCAAGAATCAGCAGCAGGAAAAGGCCATGTGATTTGCATGCTGGTATTAGCTAGGAGCAAAATCATTCTTTGAGAAGAGAGTCAAAGTAGAATGCTAGCAGAAGTAAAGGCACTTCCAGATTTAGATACAGAATAAGCTGCAGTGGGAGACAGCAAACGAGCAAAGCTGACAGACTTATGGTCATGTGAATGAAGCTGCACTAATAAGTAAACCAAAAACCTTAATTCTGTTGTCCACACTTTTCTAACATTGCATATCCATCTACATAGTACCTCATTATTTTTTTAATGAAACAACTAATTATTTTCTAGGAAACACATACATATTTAAAACCTACTGTGATTTAGCTAATTAGTCCCTCAACACATCCCAGGGAGCAAACAAATTAACCAACAGCTTCCTCAGTTGAAACCTGCAATTTTTCTCTGTTTCTTTGATCAATATAATTACCAAAGGGATTAATGCTATTGGTGACGACTGCCTTAAAACACCCACATGTGGAGTACCAGGCTGTTATAGTAGATCTGTAATTAATAAACTTATTGGGCTAGCTCAGAAAACACTTTTTTTTTCCATGGATCCAGGGAGGGGGAAATGGTGAGCGGTTACAGAGGTGAGAATTCTCTTTCCGCAAATTGATTTTGTGTTCTTGCAGATGAGACCTTGTTCCTCTTTGTTTGCATGTACATTTCTGGAATATTTACATGGACAGGTTTCTTATCCTAAGACCAGTATAACTGCCTGTACACTGTTGTAGGGAAACAATGCCCAAAAGTACCACTTTTGTCCCATGGGCTTCCACCTAGCAGCTGCAAACCAATAGTACTTGACTAGATGAAGTGATAAGAAATAATATTAAAGTATTTTTATGCAGCATCCTCTTACACAGGCCAAACACAGCAGAAGTGTGCTTCTTCTGTAAATACCGACTAACTGGGATTCCTTTTGCTCTTCTTTTCCTTTTGTGTTCCTGGATGCAATTTGTAGGATTGCACTTTATATCAAATTGTCTGTGACACTTCACTTTTTTCTTTCAATTTTCCTGAACCCGTTACTTCAGCTATCACCATTATATCACAGTCTAATCATCCTCCCAGAAACACTAAAAAATAGCAACCCAGTGTTGAAATTAGAAATGGCCAGGGCCCAGATTCCACTTTGATTAGATCTAAGACAGCCCTATAATCAAGATTTCATTGACAGTGATAGACAATCTGGGAAACTGATAACCAAAGAGCCCATATGACCTTCACTATGCTGGCCCTACCACACCATGCTGAGGGTCATATGGGCTAGTCATTGAGTATACCATATTATGGATTTCACATCTCTCCAAATACTGTAATATAATTCAGAATATTTGTAGAAAATTTCAAAAAAGTGTGCAGTAGCCAGTAGGTTGAATTGCAGACAGGAAAAAGTCCAGCAGAGGTATTGTAAAAAACCCGGTATCTTTTGCTATATTAGAACTTTATGATAGACAGTTCTTTTTCCCAGGAGCAGGTTTCTCTGAGAAACAGTTGGGGAAAGAGTGTGATCTTCCTTAATACTGTTGAGTGTTTTCTTACTTTCCTGTTTTATTTGATAACATTGCTTGGAAAGAAACAATTATTGAAGTTGTTTCAAGATGTTTCTGTGATGGGCAGATAACTGCATACACCACCTTCTGAGGTAATGCTTTCAGTCTTTTTATGTGACTATCTATAGATCTGTGTTTCTGAGCAGGCATTTTTCTGTACAAGAGCTATATGGAAGGTTTCACCGTCTGCTTGTTACTCAGGACAAAGAGAAAGGAATACTTTTCCCCACAGAGACTTTAGGAGTAGCAATGGATGCTCCCATTTCCTCTCTGCATAAGCAGGCAGAAGGTCACTAAAATGATCTGTAGTCTATCTGCTGGCATAGATGTGATTATCTGTGCTTGGGTCAAATCCAATCCACATCATTTTTAGTGGAGTATGACCTCCTTATCTGCAGCCCTGGAGATAATGGTGTATGTAGGTTGACAATTTTTCTAAAAAATAGAGATATTTACAAGCTGTGTTAAGACTTATGTGGCCTCATTGTAACACTTGGAACTGAAAATAATGATTACATGGTTGCAGCCTAAGACGTATATTGATCCTCAGTCTGGAAACTGGAGTTTGTAATATGTCATCAGAGTCTCAAGGGCTATGGACAGAGGACAGTATAATTCACGTGTTGGTTCCTGATACATTTGTATACAATGGAGGAAACCAAATTTCCATACCTTTAGAGGTTTGGCCAGATGGCTATGGTCTTTTTTGGATTTCTTTAAGGGTATCTTTCAACAGTTTTATTAGGCTAAAGCAAGCCTGGATGATGCATGATGTATCAGAAAGGATACAAGGGGACAACTGGATTTTAATTTTTCATGCAACTGTTGACAACAGAGAGGACTTACACCCCACTTTTTCTTCTTATTGGCTCAAGTTTTCTCCCACTGTTGGCTAGATGTCACATTCCAGAGCTGCTTGTTTTTCTGAAACTGATTTTTATTCTTTTTCCAGGCCGTAATAATTTTATGCTTACTTTGGTGTTCTGAATCCATTTTATAAAGAATTTGTGCATGCTTAATAATAATAAAAATTCTTTACAGAAGGTTTGTTAATAAAAACATTAACCTTTATGGATATTGCACGCATGCAGCTCATTTAAAAATTAGGTCAGCTATTTAAATGTCAAACTGCGTCCTGGTTGACTGAGTCTTAAATTTTGACTTAAACTACTGGATCCATACTAGATTTCTACTTGTACTGAACATGTGTATGAAATTTACTAGAAGGTGATAATTATAATTTGTATAGAAACAGTCAATTTGCCTTTTTCTACCAGCTATTAGCAAAAGTTCTGATGAGATAAATAAAGGCATTATTTGAATACATTTCTCTTTTGCTACAAACACCTATTCTGCATCATTCATAAATGAAAATGTAATTCTTGTTGTTGGGTTCCGGTTTTTGGTTTTTTTCCCCTTAGAGTCTTAAAAAAAAACCAAAAAAACTTTAGGAAATAAGATAAATATAATGCAGTACACTATTCCATTATGTGTGGAGTGCTTTCTGAAAAAATGATAGTAGCTCACAATGATGTAAAAATCTCTGGTATTTATAAATAATTTCCCCTTGACATTTGAAGGACCCCAAGTACCTTGTTCGTAAAGTAAATTCTTCAGTCATGTTTTGGAGTTCAAACCACTTCAATTTTTCTTCAAGTACCATGAAAGTAGTCTTGCAATTTTCTACACAATTCTGTTCTGCAATTCATCTGTGAAGTATCCTAGGAGAGGCTGAGCAAAAAAAAACCCTATTCTAATAGACTGCATATCAACAAGCATCTGAACAGAAACAGTTTTAACAAGGGTTCAATTTTTTAGGTTTTTCTATACTATCAATTTGATAACAGAAGTAAAGGCTATTATTTGTCCTTTCCCCTTTCCCAATATAAAGGTAAAGGAAACAAGTATATGATTTTGACATCTTATTGTATTGCAATGGTAGCTGAAGATTAGTAAATAATCAGACACATAATTCCTGTCTACTTCTCACTCCAGAGTGGATATTTACAGTAAGTAAGTATCTAATTTGGATAAACTGAATCACTCTCTTGAGAATTCGCTCATTATACAAGGACCTTGACACAAGACCATGAAAACTATAGGACTGTCATTGTTCCCTTCCATAGGTGCCTCAGCTATGACTGTTGTATTCTTCCTTGCACTAAAGTCACTACAGAATAAGGGATATGGAAAGCCATGTGATACGATTCTGGGCACAGTTAGAACTGCAAACTCACAGGAGTTTAGGCATCTCGCTCTATTATTTGCCATGGAGGTCTGTTTCTGAGAGTGCACTGAGCATCCCAATCCCAATACTTCCAAATATCCAAGCATCTGTCTTGGTGTTTGGTGTTTTATTGATATCAAATCAAAAGTTATTTTTCTGGAACAATTGAGGAGCAGACACAATCCAAGTGCAATATTTCCATGTCTGGTTTCCTTTTTTTTTCAAAAATTTGGTAACTAGAAGGCTTACCCGGGGTGTGGGAGTCCTGTGGCCAGCTAACCCTTCAGTCCGAGGCACTAAAGTATTGCCATCCCATTGTGGGGTGAGTACATGTATCAACAAGTTAGATGTTGCTCTTGAGCTCATACCCCTTCCATTTTGCACATAACTGCCAAATAGCCTATAGTCAGAAAATAAAAACAGGAGTGAGCATAGTTATCGTGCCTAATTATCTTGTGTTTGAAAACAGCAGAATATAAACATAGTATGTGGCTATGAGAGGTAGATTGCCCATGCCATTTAGTGCTTCTGCAGATGTAACCTTGTTTGTGCCATATTCCAACATAGGGACTTGTGTATTGTTGTAATTACTGAGTATTATTTATAAGATAATTTTTGCAGTATTTCATTTTTTTTGATATTTTACCAAAGTTTTTCTTGTGCTTTCAAAAAATTTAGGACATATGAATGACTCTTAACCAATGTGATTTCAAATTATGTAATTAAAGAAAAGTATTTCTATTCATGGTATAGAAACATAGGATTCTTCTTTTTTTTTTCTCTCTAAGCATGAATTTCAGAATGCATCTTTTTAAAAACATAATCACACTTTCTAGTAGTGCAGTCTTATATCTATAAAGGGACAAGGAATAAAAGAAAAAAATGAAATATTGAAAAGATCAGCATATGCCAGGTAAAGGCAAGCTGATTGTGCTGTAGTGTTAAGCTGAGATAAAAGTCATGTGAGTATGTATTTGTTTGGGTGGATGTTTCTTCCAGTCAAATTCATGCATTACATTCTGGTTTCTGTTACCTAAGCAATACATTTCAGTGCATTGGTTGTTTTTATGGTTTTGTGGGCTGAAAGTTAGGCTGATAATAAAGAACTCAAAGAGGTTCACTTCCTTGCTCTGAGTTCTCAGTAATCCCAGAAAATTTGATAGCCCCAGCCCAAATGCAATATTTCTTGCTTACTCTCATCTATAGGAATAAGGAATATGCAGAAAATAAAGACCATACTCCTTATTTACTAATTTATTAATGTAAGGACTATAGGGTTTGATGCAGTTCCAAGAGCAATTTTGCTGAGCAGTGTATGCACAAAGATTTTTAAATTTCTCAAATCTGAATTTATGCTGCTTTTTTGTGGCACTTGGGTTAACATTATATCTTGTTTTGTTTATGGCTTCTTTATGTTTTTCTTAGCTTTATTTTCTACAGCTGATAATATCCTTGCCTATTTTTCAAAGGAACACTTCCTCTTTTTATCTTAATGACAAATAGAATGAATTCCCTGTATAATCCAATTGCTTAAATCTCACTCAGAGGAACCCAGACAATGGAGGGAGCTTAAAGTGATTTGCATATGAGACCTCAAGAAGCTGACAGTGTGCTGTACAAATAATAATGCAAACTATTGTTTATAGTTTGATAATAGATAACAGTAGATAATGCAAAAAATGCCAAAAAGGCCTTTCCTTTTTCAAATAAGAGACTGTACCTTTTAGAAAGTAGTGGCTACATTTTGCAAAGAACTTGCATTTCTACTTCCTGTGTCATAGTGCATAAGATTTTAGTGATGTCTTCAGGGAGACAGATAGTCTCTTCTTAAAAGCTATTTTCTACTCAGCAGCTAATTGGTTCAGCTTCTGTGTTAGCGCCACTAAAGGGCTTCAACTTTGTTACTGGCTGATTCTATTTAAATGCTTTTCTAATGGGCTGGGTTAGACTTGGACTTCTGGACTTCAGCTTATGCTCACAAAAGAAAATAATGTTTTTCAAAAGTTTGTTTTCAGGATGCTGCTGCATAGTCCCAAATAGCAACTCCAGAGACAGCAGTCTAACTTTGGGACTAGCCATTCAGTCCCATGGGATCTCTGGAAGCCATTACTTTCTATGTACAGACAGAAGGAGCTGTTAAGAATGCAGTGTCATCTGACCAGTTTCTCACACATAAGTTGATGCTTTAGTTACAACACTTTACTAAATGCCACTTCCATCTTTGTCTTTGGTAGTCTCTAAGGTGTTCTGCTTCAGCTGCATTTGGAAAAGAATATTCTTCTCACTTTCACCTCTTTCAATTGTGAACTAACTGGATTTTACTACAAATATATATAGCATCTGCTAGGTTTCTAAGCAAATATCTTCAAGGACAAACAACAAAACAGATCTATAAAGGAGGATGCTAAGCCTGCAGGTTAGGGACCAGCATGCCATGCATGTTGGGAGGTGTGACTGAAATGCAAAAAATGGCCTACAGCCCTACATCAGACCAAGCTGGGCTCTTAAAGTTAATTTCAGACTAATAGTGGAAGTTAGAGATCCAAGAGAAGAATTAGCCCCTTCTTTTTTTTAAATAAATATGTTCTGAGAATGAGAAACATCAAACCCTGTTTCTGAGGGACCTACCTGTTTAAACAGCTTGCATGTGAATTTGTAGTGTACATGAAACCACCTGAACCAAATTTTTGCTTTAATGCTAGAGATATTTCAATCTATGCTCATCAGTTTCTATTAAATGTGTGTGTCTTAACTTATACCTATAATATATTTTCAGTAAATTAAACATGGTTTTCATACCATTTCTGTAAAAGTTACTTATTTTAATAAAAAAATAATAAATAACTTATTTTAATAAAACATATAAATGGAGCATTCAGTGTCTCTAATGCACTTTTTTACTGTAAAAGTTTAAATGTTTATAAATTTTAATTTAAGTCTGTTAATTCGATTATATTCGAATTGAATTAAAATTTAATTTTTAAAATAAAGAACACTTTTGGCATCTTTTATGATTTTAATCGCTCTTCATTGTTAATGGAGATGTTTAGTGCTCCTTCAGAAGAAAGATCCATCTTTTCCACTGAATGCACAAAGGATAAGTACATCTGACCTAAAAAAAAAAAAATACAAGGTAAATAATGGTATTTCAGTACTGGCTTAGTTAAAAAAATAAATTAAAAGACACATGTTTGATTACAGAACATGTCTTTGCTGCTACTGAAATTATGACTGTAACAGCCAGGTGTGTTTTTTAAAGAGTTTAACTTATTTGGGCGGCATAGTGGTGAAAGAGTTCATGGCTCTGGAATCACCATGGCTGAGCAGTCCTGAAGCCTATTTGAATAAGAATATGCTTAGGTAGTTTATGTAAAGGTCAGTGCATCATGTCATCTCTGCTATTGTTTGCCCAAAGCACACACATTAAATTGCCATAGGAAAACACCTGGGTGGTCTCCTTATACTTCCAGAGTTTTGATGTAACTTAACCTTATGGTTGAGCAGTCCTTTCAAACATGAGATAACACAGACATCTTCTTTTGGAAAACTTATTTTAAACTAAAAACTATGCATGTAACTTTTCCCACTTCAGTTATTTCCTTCCTCTGTGCAGCATTCACACTTGCTATGACAAATGTTTTTTTACAGCTCTGCTGGAACCAGTCATCCACTCCTATTTATTTTTATAAGTTTACTGCTGTGGAGTCCATGCTCCTTTCATGTGAAACAATATTCATTCCAATGGATAAGAGAAGAACTGAGTCCACAGACAGAAAAATATTGGAGCTCAGCCTAAGAAGGATTTCTGGATCGGTGGATTTGTCTTTCAACCAACTGATATGTAAAGGCTTTGTGAAAGAATAATTCTTCAATGTTGCCGTAATAGTACTTAAGGTGGAATAATCCCAACAGTGTGAAGCAGTGTCAATTCAAGTTTTATCAGAAGGTTTTAGCTGACATAGTTACTTTATTGAAGACTTTTTCCTGTGAATAATTTTGAAATGCATGTTTCTATTCCAAATAAAATCAGGCTTTAATAGAAATGTGATAAAATGTAAACAGTATCATGAAGAAGAAAACTTGTCAGTATCTAGGCATGTGTGGAAAGCACTAAAGAACAAAAATTGCCATCTCTTACCACAACATTTTTTACTAAAGGATAAAGTCCTTATCAAATAGAGACATTATTCAAGGAGCTCCTACGTGGGACAGAACAATTTCTATCTACCCAATGCTCAAGATGAGAACCATAAGTTCAGATACAGATTTCCAAACTCTCCTCCACATATTTTTCTGAGTTAAAAATGCACCTCTGAATGAAGGGGCCTTGTTTTTTGACATCATACAGGAATTGACTGGATGCTGTGAAAGACTTCATCATGCTAAAGCATATATGGTGTCATATCAACAAATATTTTTTCATGGAATTTGCTGAATTATTGGTCATTATTGGTTAAAGTACATTTGTTTTCTTTTGAGACAGAGATACATATACAGGAGTGTGATTTAGCATTGCAAGTTGAAGGGTTTAATGGAATGCAATGAAAATCAGGGAACAAAAGGAGAGGGCTGGAGGAGCTTTTACTTCCTTCACAGTTTTGTGTGGCTTTTTAAAAGTGAAGTTACTTAATTTAATTAATTGAATTTAATTTTTCATTTCAATTTTATTCTGTGATTTAATTAACTTGCTTATTTCACAGAAGAAAATGTGATGCTAAGAAATAAAAATAGTGTAGGAAAATTTGTGGTGTCTGCAGGGTTTTTATTTTCTTCTACTTTACCCTGTTTACAGTATTTCAAAAGTAGCCAGTATTCTCTTTCTCCTAAGAGTCCAGGCTTCTCCTGCAAAGA
The DNA here is from genome assembly GCF_022539315.1 of Serinus canaria. Lineage (NCBI taxonomy): Eukaryota > Metazoa > Chordata > Aves > Passeriformes > Fringillidae > Serinus > Serinus canaria. Next base: position 34,635,403 of record NC_066343.1, on the reverse strand, counting down.
CTAATGAGATATTTGCCACGATAATGTGCCATGCTTGATGTCAAGAGAGCCAGTCAGAACAAATCAGTTCATTAGCAGTAAGTTATTTATAGTTATTCATACATATGTCATTTCTGATTGCTTTGCTTTCTGTCCTGCTGGAAATCTAATTCAGTTGTAACTAGCGTGATAGTTAGCAGTTTGTCATGTAACCTTTCTTTCCCATTAATTTTGTATCCTTAGTATGTGGGGACGGCTTGGGCATGGCTACCCATTCTTGCAGATGCAGTTTGGCTTCAGAAATGAACAGCATGAGCAGTGACCATGATCCGACAGAAGTGTCCACTGCTTTCCATAAAACTCTTTCTGCTGTCAAAACTGAGGTGTACAGGCTGAGCAATTATTGGAAAGGAAGGACAGCAAAGGTGTTTAGATTGAATTATTCCTCATTGCACTGCTTTTGTCTATCGATAGTGTGCTAGACTTCTCTCAGGGACTTGCTCAGCTCTTCCCTCCTGGTTACTTATGATGCAATTTATTTCTCCAGTTAATTCCTTTTTCTGTGTTTCATGCTACATCTTTTTCCTCTCATTTTTCCTTTCCTTCATTTTCACATAAAGTCTCTGAACACCATCTACCAGAAAAGAGGCAAAGGTGAAGTGGAAGAAAGAGTGGCTCAGAGGTCTGCTTAGTGGTGTGGAAATGCCATGGTATTTCTGCATTTCCCTTTAGTTCTGTATATAACAGCTATTCATCAGTAGCAACTACACTGAAAGTAATTTTGGTATAAAGCCAAAATTAAAATTATACTTTGTATTGTCATTTTACATTCTTCTTTGTATTACTTTAATTAAATCCAAAGATCATCAAGAATTTCATGTTGAATTATTTACTTAAGTATCACATAGCTTCACTTACTTCATCTCTCATATAAGTTGATGTATTTAATGCAATGATTATGAAAGGCCTAAATGTGATATTTGTGAGCATACAGTTAGAATTATCTTGAGTGCAAGTGCAATTAAGATTGCATCGTGTGCTAACTTAATTTTTATGCAAATAATTTTTCATGAACAGCCTTAAAAATATGGGCATTACATATTCCCCTCAGAACTGGGTTGCTCTATACCATACATATTTTAATAAAGAATGTATAATAGGCAAAATTTACACTGAAGACTGTGCATTCCAGTTCCAAATGAAGAGTTGAAACTCCTATATTTCCACATTTATTTTGTATATGATTAATCATGCATTAACACAAAACCCCTAAATGGAAATGAGTCCATTTACTCATCTCACTGTGAGTTTTAATAAAGACAGGTCCTGTGCTTCTGGTAGAAGTTTAGCAAGAGTAGCACAAATGAGTGAAATTCAGTGAGTGCTGCCAAGTGTCGAGCTCAGACAAGATTAAAATGGTTATATAGCACACCAGGAGTAGATGATAGATGGAAATGATGGTGCACTGCTGCAGGTCACACATACTGAGACTCTTGGGGCCCCACAAGTCATAGCTGGACCCACACTTCACCCCTAAAGTAGGAAACTGAGCATTTGGCTACATTCAAAGGTAGCTGGGAGATAATACATTCAGAACTCAGCAATTTACTAGTTTTACTGCTGTCTAAATTAAACAGGTTTTCACAGCAAAAAAAAAAGTTGCTATTCCTTTTTCCTTTAAAGGGACACATGCCTTTCTGTGTGTCTACACTAAGCTAGGAAAACAGGTTCAACCTTGTCCCTGAAGTTTTTGTAAGGATCTTTTCCATAGAAAGAGAATTTGGAAGGTGCTCTGTCATGCTATTTTTTCTAAAGTTTGAGTAATTTTTGTCTGTGGTTTTCTCTTATACAGAAAACAAAATTTAAAGAAAGGTCAAAGCCACAAATATGCCTTCATGCATACAATTTCACTAATCACTTAATCCTGAGGCACTAGATGTTTAATCAGAAGTGTCTGTGTGTGGGGGTAGGGAATTTGACAGGAGTGTTGCAGCAGAGGCTTTCATTAAAGCACCCAGTTTCACTCTCTTCTTTTATCTGGCAGTACTTGTTCTCAAATTACAGAACTGATGGTTGATGGTAGCAGATTTAAGGCCACACCAGATGTGACAGATCTGATATCTGGGAGTAGTTAATTAAATAAGATGTGGTCTTCTGAATTAGCTCACTATTATTTGAGTTCTGTTTCCAGTGTGAAATCTGAAACATGGTGAGAGGTAGATGACTCTTCCAGGGGAGAATTTAGCAATAGGTTTGGTTCAATTTGTCTGACCCATCTTGTCTCTCTGAGAGTATTTAATGGCAGTATCACAAACAGAAGTTGTGAGGTACACCTTCTACTAAGAATTTTGTTGTCATGATGCATGTTTTTTCTTATGATATTTGTCACTATTTGGTCCTTTTAGTGACTGTTTTAATGAGTTAGCAAACTTTCAGCAATTGCAAAATCTTGGTTTTCTTTTAGTGGTTGCTTTATTACAATTATTAATTCAGCAAAAAGTAAGATAAACTGGTTTTGGGTTTTTTTTAAAATCTGTAATTTAAGTGGTGAGAATGAACAAAGTGATGTATGGTTGAGGATTTTAAACAGGTTGTATCTCAAGTAGATCAGAATTGATGCCTTGCGTCAGAGGGGGAGGGCACTTGGTGCAGTGTGGGCATGGCCAGGTTGTTGTTCTATACCTGGCACATCATTGCAGGGGACCCTGGTTTCAGGGAGAAAACTGAGTGCCCACCAAAAGTACATCATTTTGCCTCCTTCTCTCCAGCAGGAAGGTCTTGACACCAGACCTTCAACAACTGGCTCCCATTGCTGGTGCCCCCCTGCCCCCCAGCCATTTTCTTCGGAGCACGGCTGCAACACATGTTGCTGAAAGGAGAGCGGGAAAAAATGAAAATTCCTACTAGTGCTGAACTGAAAGCACTGGCATGGAGCCTGCCACAGGAAAAGGAGTGGAGGGCAGGGACTCCAGCCGAGGTGAGATGGTTGAGCCTAGTGGAGGGGAGCCCAGATGAGCCCAGAAAATCCAAGCTGAAAGGAACACATCAGAAAGACTGGAAAAAAAGGGGCGGCCGCCCGTGGGATTGCCCTCCAGTGCAGCACTGTAGCAAAAATGGTGGTGCAAGCACTTGCATGGAACAGACCTCAACAGAGCAGTGGTGTGACTGGGATGACATCCTGACTGGGATGACTTAGGTTTGGGGGAGTTGTTTGCCATTGTTTGCCATTGTTTGTCATAGTTTCAGGCTGGGGGCTGGGAAAAGCTAGCTGTGGGAGCCCCCCCCACCATCTTGCCGTAGGTCCTGATATCCCATGGGTGGCATGTGGGGACAGTCACCATAATGCCCTGGCGTGGGGAAGCCATGCAGACGTGACCTGCAGGGGGTTGTGCCATCTTGGCTTTGTGTCCCCAGCGGTAAATACTTTTGGGTGCATAAAGCACCTTCTCTCTCTGTGTATGTTTTGTTATTAATGCTGCTCTTACTGTGTGGATCTGATTCCACTGCTTTGTGCTTTCAGTAAATTGTTCTCTCAACCCATAGTCTCTACTTTTGTCCCTCCCTTACTGGAAAGGGTGGGTGAAGGGGAGTGGCCATTTGGAGTTTATTTTCTGGCTGGTATTGAAACCAACACAATGGTAAAATTGGCTCTCATTAAAGATCATTATTTTGTGAAAAAACTGGGAAAGAAAAGAAGCCTATCTGATATTATAGAAATATAATTACATCCTTTATGATAAAAAAAAGGCAAAAGAATATGTGATGTCTTTCTCCATGGAACATGAAGAGAAGTAGTTTGAATTATGCACACATATTTCAAAAGACAATAGGTTGGTTTTTTTTCAAGACAGCTTCATTGTTTTTAAATACAGGAATGAGCAAATGGCATACTTTGCAGTGGGTCTAATAATTTAATTCTGCTTCTTTAACCTTATGCAAAAAGGAAGTTGTGAAGATAGTCTCTGAGAAGGGAGAAAGATCTTTGGAAAATAGTTTTGCAAGGAGTCAGATCATCTTCTCCCAAAGTGTTACTGACATTTCCTGATGTCTGAAAATAATGTCTGGTTTTTTTGCAAATATTAATATCTATACACATTTTGTCATTACTTACTGTAGCTGTTTGACCTTGGCTGAGTGCCAGGTGCCATGTGCTCCATCACCTCCTTTCTCAGTAGGACAGGGAAAATAGAGATGGAAAACAACTAGTAGGTTGAGATAAGGCAGTTTTCTAAAGCAAAAAACAGGAAAAGCAAAAGTTTGTGCTCACAAGCAGAAAGAAAAGTCAATCTCTACTTCCCATCAGCAGTGAAGTTCAGACCCTTCCTGGGAAGCAGGGCTTCAGCACACATAGCAGCTGCTCTGGAAGGAGAACATTGTGGAACCACAAAGCCCTGCCCATCCCTCCTCCATCCCTTACCTTTTCTATCTGAGCTGGTGAGATATGGTGTGGAACACCCCTTTGGCCAGTCTGGGTCAGCTGCTCTGGCTGTGTGCCCTCCCAGCCCCTGTCCCCTGCCAGCCCTTCGATGTGGGGCAACGTCAGAGGGACAGCGCTGCTCGGCAGCAGCCAAAGCAGGGCTGTGCTGCCAACACCCTGCCAGCAGCCAGTGCAAAGCACAGCACCCTGAGGGCTGTGAACTTCACCTCAGTCAGACTCAATACACTTACAAAATGTGCTCAGCAATGAGTTAGACATAGCAGCATAATGCGGGAATGATAAAACAGGATAATGGTAGAATCTTATCCATTAAGTCTAATTTATGATAATTTAGCAACATTGTTGCTGGCATTAAAAATACTGTTTATTGGTAAAATAGGCATACTCTGAGGAAATTATTGGGTTTTTTAGACATTTTGTGAATTTTAGGGAAAGACTAGTATACATATAAGGCTATGCGTACATAAATGAGTATAACTGTAAACAGAACTTCATTTAGTAATTCCTCGTCAGTGAAATTGTAGTGGTATCATAGTTCATTATAGGAAGAACAGATTTCTCTACTTCCTCTTTTTCAGAAATTTTGAAACCTTATTGCCACTGATGTTTTATGGCATTTGGCAAAGCTTTCTTTTTTCTTCTCTTGTTAATGTGTTGTAGAAGTTAATATTTGTCAAGTCTCCATTTCCAGAGTTTTTGTGCATCAAAAGCATGCTGACTCAGCATTAGTTATGCACACAATTAATTTGTATCAGCAGATACTAATGCCACAACCGAACGAGCGCTGCAGGTTTGTTCTCTTCAATAGGACCAAATCTAGGTTCACTGACTTTGGAAAGATTCCCACTGACTGAACATAAGCCATGTTCAAGCTGCTGCTAGTTGTACTTTCAAGATATGCCAAAATCTTACACTACTGACAAAATCTGTCAAACCACCGTCTTGTAAGAGACATCCAGGCAGCTAGAATTCAAGTTGTCTGGGTGCTTTTATTGAAATATGGACTACATTGCAGAGCCTCTGTCTTGGTATGATTTCAGGAGTCCTTATTTCTTTCCAAGAAGTTACCACAAGGTCTTTGAAAGCACTGATGTGATCTGTCTTTCAAACAATGAGCAGAAAACAAGCTTCAGTCATTAATTTGCAATTAGTTTTGACCACAAGCTGTATAGGTAACCTCAGGCTTGAGTTCCAAAGAAGGAATCAAGGATGTTTGTGCTGACTTTTACCTAAGTAGCAGCTCTCAGAGCTGGGATAGGGCGCATCTGTCATCTTCTGAAGAGCTCACAGAATTAGCTGAGGTACACAGATCTGTAAAAGTTGGCTATCACCTAAGACAAAAGCAAAAGCATTTTAATTGGGATTTGTTGAGCATTTTATTGAGATTTTTGTCGGGTTGTTTTGGTTTCTTTTCGGTCTACTGGTTAATGTGGAGATGTTTAGAGAAGAGCCTATTGAGATACTTTGGCACTTCCCTACTGGACCTGGCTAAATTCTGGAATTGGCGGTGCTAGAAAATGAAAATGAATAGAAAATAAAAGTTAACCACACTTTTTCAGATCTTGGATAAGATCAATCTTGAATCTGAGTCATAGGGTAGGGAGATATTCCCAAGACAGCCTACCCTTTAAGACACACGAGCCAAGATTTATAGAGCTATACTTTGTAACAGTGCAATAATATTTCAATATTTTATTTTCTTAATTGCCTTTCTTTCTCTCTTTCTCTAATAGAATACTAGCTCATCATCTGTAGGTCTCTTATGTACTATAAAAACCAAGTCTAGAATTTTCACTCCACTGCATAAATTATGGCTACATAGATGTGACTCTAGCTGACTTCAGTGAGATCACTTAAATTTAAAACTTGGGTGAGGAAGAACAGCCAGATCTTTTTGTGTGTGCTGAAGAGAAATCTTCACTTCCTTTTACGCAGCAAAAGTTCATGCTGTATATTTTTTTTAGTTCCCAAAGTCCTTCTCATAATCAGACTTCTATAAGATATTTTCTTAGCCATAGGTGTGCTTCATTCAGGGGAGAAAAAATCATGAATTTGATCTGTACAGAAAATAGAATTAAGTAGAACTGAACTAATCTTTCAATAATGACTTTGCTGTATGATGCTGCTGTCATGATTTCAATGCATTAGTCCTGCTTGAATTTGTAGCTGAGATGTGACTTTATATGAGTTTATATCTTCTTACACAGCTTTTTCAGATTTTATGTTTTGGTTTATCTCTCATCATGTTTTTGGAACTTAACTGTTCAGGGAGACCAACTATCATTGTTTAACTCAGAGAGTTTAAGTAATTAAGTCAGCTCAAATACAGAAGTTACAACTTGTTAGAAGAATTAGGTGACAAGAGTATACACATTATCGCTAAATATAAATTCTTGAGGAATAGTAATAATTGAGGAACTTAAATTAAGAAATACAACTTAAGATCCACAAATAAATTTTTTCTGATATATGCAGGTCATTTTTAGGCTTCCTCTACAATGACAAATAGATTTAGAGTTGAAGAAAATATAATGAAGTTTACTAGGGGGTGGTGATTCATAGCTAATTATCTCAAAGTTGCTTGTTATCAAATTATTCACTCTTGAAATGCAAACATGCTGTAAGCGAATATTTTTTCTAATTCTTTTTCCTCATTGCTGCAAAGCAGTCACAGCTTAGCCCTACTCCAAATCTAAATAAAATAAATATTCCCGGAAGAGATGTAATGATTTTAATTTTCTCAGAGTCATAAAGAAATTGAAGTAAAATGTAAATATATTATATAATTAAAATGCATTCAGCTCTAAATCAACTCTATCTAATGCCTCATAAGCAAATACTGCATTACTTCCATAAGGTAGTTTTATACCAATATGTATTGCTACTAACAGTCGGTGGATATGTCTATCTCATAATTAAACAAGAAATACTAATTTTTATGAAAATTATAACTACAACGCTTATAGTTCATTTCTTATAATCATGAAGCATCAGTGCTGCTCAAATTGAAATGAATATTTGCATGAAAGAACCTCAAGTCCTGTTCCTCAAAGCTAGTACTTCTGTGGTGGTGCCATATGCCTCCACACTGTTCTTTCTACAGCAAACAACTAATCATTAAGATTTATGAAGTCTATTAGTCTTAAAATACAGGGAATGAAAATATTTAAAAGCTTCAGCTAGAATGATGCATTGGCTTGTGAAACTTCTTAAGAACAAAAGATGAAAATTAATTATGCTAGGTGATTACTTTTCCTAAATTTGCTCTAAAAGATTTGAATCTGACCACCAGCAAATACTTAATTCATTTTTAATTAATTTTTCTTAGGCATTTATCTCCTAACATTCAGTATTTAATAATTCTTTTATAGAAGAGTGTACAGATTTGCTACCTATTGCGAGTTTATTCATACTTGTAAAAGATAGATACTTGTGATTTATGACTCACAAAGAAAGTATCGCAGTGTTTGAGAGCAGAGGGAAAAAAGTTCTTTTTTATTTTTTTTTTTAATTTTAGGTAATTTAATTGGTTTTATACATACTTTTTAATTTCTATTCTAAATTATATAATAATTCCTTTCTATTTATGGATATTTTTAGTTTACCTCTTCAACTTTGTTCTTTTCACATTTTGATTCCAGTTTTTTATAGTTTTTTTCTTTCAGCCAAGGAAGAAGATGAATACTTCTTTCCAGTTTAACTATTAAATAGCACTCAGAAAGGACAGTTTTCTTGTCCTTATTTTCTGAAGCACAGAGCACCATGGCCTTAAGTACTGCAAGGATGCACAGGGACATTTCTGAAACTTAGGGTCTGTGGGGTCATGCCTGCTCTATAAAACAGGAAGGGAAATATTAGGGAAGGAGCAGCAAGAAAAAAGAAGAGACAGGTCAGTAGCTAGGTTTAGGAGGAGATCCAGCAATTTCCAGCGTGGTGGGAAGCTTGGGTAGCACCGGCCAGGTCATTACCCCAAGATCTGAGGGAGTCTTGCAGTAAGAGTTTGTGTCTCCTTGGGAAAGGCATTGTGCACTTGCCATCCTGAGGAAAATACTCTTTTAACAAACTTTAAATTTTAGTGCTATTCATTAATTTCAGAATTATGGAGTTGTCCTTGCTTTGTAAAATTTCATTAGGTAAAAGCCAAGCTTCAAAACCATTTAGTTATATGGAACAGATGTAATGCAACAGATTTATAAAAACCAAAAAGCCATTTTGCAAATGAAAATTTGCAAATTTTGCCTAAGCATTTAGATTTAGGCTTATTCTTCCCATTTTATAACATGTATCTGTATAAAACTGAATCTAAATTACTCTTTTAGCGAATGGACACAGCAACCTAATTCTGACCTAATGAAGTGAAACTGTAAAAAATGGAATTGATCTCCTCAAGTTGGCATAAGCTTTGGTATAAATCCAGAATACTAAAAAAATAAAATCATATTTCAGGCAATTATTTTGCCAAAGAATTAGTAAAAAAGTTCTTTTTTCTTTCACAGGAGGAGGAACTGTTTATTATGAGAAGATTTCACAGATAATCTCCAGATGAGCTGCTTAAAGTGTATCAAAGAAACTATTACATAAATCTCTTAACCTTAATACCACATAAAAGCAAAAAATAAAGCAGTAGTTACTAAAAAGATTTTTAAAAAAAGGAAATTTTATGCTGCTTCACAAGCCATTTTCCTCCTTCCACAATGGAGTGAAGCGGTTTTGATAAGAAATGTAGCCTAGTGCATAAGAAGAGAATGCTACTCATTCCAACTGAAATGAAACCCTCTGAACAGATTTCTGATGTATGCAAAGGAAAATAAAAAAGAAAAGGAAGTGTTCTCATTATTAAACATGATGGTTGCATTTAGCATGGAAAAGGATAAACAGCAAAAAAATAAATAACCTGAAGTAAAGCATATCACATCAGAGAAATTATGATTATATGTTTCTGCTAGTTTTTGTTATAGCTGAAGCATTATGTTAATAGAATGTGCTTATTTTTCCATTAGTAATTTATTCATTCTTTGTCACTTCCAGGAATTTTTTGGTTTTATGGCAGCAAGAAATTCAGTGTGCCTAACTGAGAAGGCATTGTGAGGGTAAAATGTGACATTTAGCTGTAGATCAGGATAGTGATACTTTCTCTTTAGTGAAGTAGGGCTGTGTTGGGCTACTGCACAATCTTAGCAAGAGCTATTTGCCTTTTTTCAGGTTTACAGTGGATGACATTTAATGATGCATTGTCAGGTTACATCACATTATTGTCAGAATTAGAGCTTTTATGCTCCCTGCCTCAGGAAGAATATCTCCATGGCATTTCAGAAGTGTATGACAGAATGAGCAACAATGGGCAGAAAAGAACAGGGCAGGTTCTCAGTCACATTAAAATAAGGAAATGCTCAAATGAGGAGCTGAGACCATGCTACAGAAACAAAATATAATGACATTATATGTCAAAGTGTCCTGTCTATTTCTGCTACCACAAGCTTGGCGCTCACAAGCCTTAAGGTGACTTGAGTTCATGAAGTATTCCTGCATAAGAACACCCAGATAACTTCCACAGTAGTGGAATAATTTTTCTTTTTCTTGTCTCATATAATACATAAATGTTCTGTTGACGAGCAGGGTTCACTTCAGCCACAAATTGATGTTCACATCACAATCTCAAATTAGATCTTTAATAACACAGTACTGTTATACAGATATGTCTGCTAAAAGATAATGAAGGGTTTTCCCTGAGAAGTAATGCCTTTAATTTGCTTTAGAATGGTAGAATTATTTTAAAACTTAAAAAGATTTTGCATATAAAATGTATGTCTTCAGTTTGAAGTCAGACCTGAAAAAAGGTTTTTCAGTTGGCATGACCATAAGCTTTTCTGATTTCCCCCCCAACCCCTCCTCTGGATTAGATGAATAATAAATTTAAAATCTTCTGTTTCTTCTAGAAAGGCTGTTACTTGTGGAAAAAAACAGGTCAAAATCCTGGAATTGATAGTCCTGTGCTCTTTTATCTTTTTTCTTTTTTCTTGCTCCTGAAACCTTATGGCTTCTATAAAAGAAGAAAAAAAAAAAAGTAAAAGGTAGTAAAATCCTAAGGGGAGCTTTATTAGCATTATTTAAAAATTATATTATTTCATCTATCATATCATTCTGCAAGGGGGTTGTACTAGATGTGTGGTAAAATAGGCATGCAGAACGGAAGGGATACAATACAGAGGGACACCGACAGGCTTGTGAGTCAGGTCTCAGAGAAGGTTCTTTCATGAAGCTTAAGAAAGCCAAGTTCAAGGTCCTGCATCATGATCAGGACAATTGCAAACATAATACAGGCCGGGCAAAGCAGCCCTGATGAAAGGACATGACCCAGCCATGGCACTCCCAGCCCAGGGAGCCAAACTTGTCCTGGGCTGCATACAAAGCAGCGTGGGCAGCAGGGCCAGGGAGGGGATTCTGTCCCTCTGCTCTGCTCTTGTACTTGGAGTACTGTGTGTAGCTCTGGGTTCCTCAGAATGAAAAGGACATGGACCTATTCAAGTGAGTCCAGAGGTGGGCTGTGAAGGCGATCTGAGGGCTAGAGCACCTCCCCTGTGAAGAAATGATGCAAGACCTGTTGTTGTTCTGCCAGAGAGGAAGACCTTATAGCAGCCCTCCAGTACCTGAAGGGGGTCCTAAAACAAAGCCAAAGAGGGAAGGCCCTGGAAGTGTTCAGAGGCCAGGTAAGATGGGGCTTTGGGCAACGTGATCTATTGGCAGGATGGTTTAAAGCAGATGACCTTTAAAGGTCCCTCCTAACTCAAACTACTTTATTATCCTGTCTAGTTCTGATATATTCCAACCTTACATTCACCTCTTTATTATTTCTTTAGATTACTTAAAAGAAGATTTACAGTGCTTTTCTCACACTTAGGTATGCTAACTGCTTCCCACGTGGAATGAAAATATCTCTCTGCACTTCAGTACACAATTTCATTTAAAAAATAAACATTCAAAATTAGTGTGCCTTTGCTTTGTGGCAGGAGACTTTAATAGCCATTTGGCAGAAAAATTTCTGATTATGGTATTTGGCTATTTCACACATTTCTTTCTCTGCTTTAGCCCACTCCTGCTTTAGATTTGGCTGGTTTAGACAACTCATTTGTGGAATACATGGTGCATATGTCAAAACTCCTCATGTTGCTCATTGAGTTGCTATGTTCCCCTAACTTTGCTGCCCCAGTAACATCAGTGTTGTCTTTCTGGAGTCATGTCTAGAGTACAAATTTTTTTTGTGAATGCAGACAACACTATGTTAAAGGGAACATTGATGTATAATTTTCATGGTTACTGATAGGGATCGTAAGATGACGTCTCAATATTTAGATTCCTCTATTTAATTGAAGATAATATTTATTTTGGTTATTGGTTAGGTTTTTTTTTTGAGTCAGTATTCCATGACAACTATAATTTCCAAAAAGTAGTTTAAGAATCCCTGGTCCCCTCAAATTCCTTCTTGGCTTTCAGGATTTTGGCTCCTGGGTCTTCAGTGGACTCTCTGGAAGTCCTGAGTGACCTAGATCCTTCTTGAAGGACCAGAACACTTAAAATTCCCTGGATAGAGCTTCCTTATCCTTACTAGGGTGTATATTTAGACTGGATTCTATGAAACACACACACAGATACAAAGAAAATCTTCCGATAAATTGGGTCAAAATTGCAAACTACCGAAATAAGTTCCTTGCAAACTAGAAACACCACATTTTATCTGTCTTGGAAGACTACTTTAATGGATGCTAGACTACTTTAATCCCCCTGCTAGACGAAATGAAATTTCTTTTTTTCTAGTGAGCTGTTACAAACTGCAGTTAGGGAAAAAGAATGTTATTTTAAACAATGTTTAATATTGACCCTGTAAAACATTCTAACCTAATTATTCTAATAAAATAATAATAACAATAACAATAACAATAACAATAATAGCAAATACAGACTAATTATGCAATAGTAACCCATGCAAGAGCAATTTTGTAATTTAACTGAGGGCAGTGATGGCCAGGTTTAAAATTATGGAGTATAAGGGCAAGACACCCCTTTCAGAGCAAGTATGGGAACACCAGCATTATTTGAAAAGAAAGAAAAAAAACTGTGTGGAACCTAATCTTGAAATCTTTTTCTAGAACTGTTTTGTTTTTTTTTTTAGTTACCAGTCTGGGCTCCAAGTGCAATTCAATCAAGTAAAAAAATTATTATGAGCTTTTTAAATTTTGTTCTCATCTATATAGTATGTCTTGCTCCAAATTCTGTGCTGAAAATACACCATCCATCAGTCAGTATGTTAAAAATGCAACATGTACAGGATGTGAGATCACTCTCCTTACGAAATCTCCACATGGTCATGTAAAAATTATGCAGTCTTTGAGGGAATTGGAATGTTGCAAGATATAGAGAATCAGAGTAACTATTTATACATTTCAATGAAGTGCAAGACAGCAGTATTTAAAAGAGAGGTTTTAAATCCAAAACCCAAAGAAGCACTTCCATGATTTATGGCCTAAATCCAGTTTGCATGAGCCAAGCCAAGTAACTCGGAAGAGTACTTCTTCTACCTAAACTGAAAGAAGTACTTCTTGGTCATAGATAGCTGGATGTATTAACCAGTGTGGTACAACTTGGCCCGGAGGGGGAATTCTCACTGCTCTGGAGGCATCTTTGGGGGCATTTTATTTGCTAGCTCCTTGGTGCACCTAGCTATTGGAGCATGACCAAAGTGCACAGCTGCTGTTTTAGATGGAAATATTAGGATACCTGGATTTTAATTACATGCTCCACTGCATCATCTGAATCTCTGCCCATAAATCATATAAATTCAAAAATAACAAGGCTGAAATAGTCAACCTAGATTTATAAGGGGCTTAATGAGTATGACCAACCTTACTGCCATTGCTTGGTGTGTTTGCTAACAGGTGGAGAGCAGCAGCTATTTTTAACCTTCACTGTAGCTTTTCAGAAGGGTCCCTCTCATGCTCATAACCAGGGAGAGGTACAGACTGAATGAATGGACTGCTGGGGAGTTAAAAAGTGGCAGGTCTATTATGCTCAAAGGCTAGTGCTGACAGCTGTAAGGCTGGTTACAAATGCTGTCAGGCATTTGACAGGTTGTTACTGAAGCCAACTCTATTTAATGTCTTTAGCAACTCACCTGATGGGATGTATTTCCTTGGCAAGTTTGCAAATGGCACTCACCTGTGTGGAGCAGTTGACAAATTAGAGAGCAGTGCCATTTAAAGGCACCAACTAATGTCAAAGAGAACTCAAGACTATTATCTGAGAAGACAGGAATTGCAAAATGCACCAACACTTGCAGTCATGTCCATGTGATGAACAAATTCAATACAACCAGATGACAGTTCATCTTCAAAGGGCGTTTGAAGAAAAAGTTTTAAGGGTCCTAGTGGACAACAAATTGGAAGATGGGTCAGCAGTCTGTTTTTGCAGAAATGAAGGCCAACTGCACACTAGGTTGCACTGGCTAAGTGTAGGAAATGGGTTTAAGAAAGTGGCTGCTTGCCTCTATTCAGCTTTCATAAACTTCAACTGGATCATTATTCTGAGTTTCGTGCCTCCCAGTTCAAGCAAGATATTGACAAATTTTAAGATGCCCACCAAGACAACTGGGGAACTGGAGTACATTTAGTAGGAAAGACTGAGAGGACTGGGTTTGCAGAACATGTATAGAGAGATCCAGGCATGCCAGGAGGCAGAAGTATGCAGCAACAGGATGAAAGGTAGCACACTGAAGTTACTGCAAGGGAAAAAGAAAAAAATTCCACTGTAGCACATCTAACCTAGGAGATGTGGAGATTTAACTGAGAAAAGGTTTTAATGAACACAATGCACCATTGATTTTTTGCTTTTATCAGGAGATGTGACTGGGTGACCACCAGAAGTGCCTTCCAACTGATGCTTTCTGTGATTATGCACTGCATCACACTCAGACCAAACTCCTAGTGCTACAGACAGTGGCTGTCTGGATGAACCAAAATTTTGCTCATATCAGCATTTCCCTATCTTCATCTGCTCTATCCATCTCACAGACTTCCATAGCTCATATGCTACTACCACTTGTATGCTGCGACATCTTCAGCATTGCAGCGGCTACTACCAGCCAAGGAGGAGGTTTTCACAAACAGATGGGACCATAAATTATGTGATTTCATCCTTTGTCAATCTCTATACACAAATGAAGCCATTACCTGCCCAGGATATAATCCTTCCACTTGGGATACTAATTTCTGAGGAGATGCTTGTACAACTATGTTGTACAGAACTTACAGACTTAAAGCAAAGAGCTCTGAAAATGCAATTCTTCATTTACCTGAAAATTGTACCTTGAATTCCAGTTGCAATAATTTGCACTTTCTCACCTTCTACCTTTTCTTGAGCGTCAACACTTACAAAACACTAGGTTTTACATGATTAGCACAGGCAGCTTGCACAGGATTAACATATTTTAGGGTTGAAGGCTAATTAAATCCGTAGATATACCTCAGAAACAAAGCTCAAAGCATCTACCTCTGGGAGCCATCTTTTTTGGGAGATAAAGCATTTGTGGTACCATAGTCCACCCAGAGCTGGACAGTGGCTGTAATTTTCTTTTTTTTTTTCTTTACCCTCATGAAATCAAGTACAATGTGCAAGCCCCTAGCACATTGTAGCTACATCATGTCAACCAAAGTCCCACCTTTGTTACAGTTTGTTTGTGTCAGCTGGTCCTCTGCCCAGAGGACAATAACTCTTTGTGAGGAAGTGTGATGGGGTATGGGGCTTCTCTACTCAGATTACATTCAGTAGAAAATGCTATGAGAGAGATACTGTAGTAGCACTGTATATATATTTGGTACATATGCACTTCCTTTTTTTGCTAATAGATGCTTAATAAATTGAGCATGTCTGAATGAGTATGTCAAGTACTTTTTTAGAATTTATTTTCTTCCATCCAAATTGAATAAAAAAACCTATTTTTTTTCCCTACAGCTAAATTCTCTGACTTGTGTTCCAGACATCTGAACAAAAAAATGGTATAGAACATGAAAGAATATACTGAAAGGTGGGGGAAATAAAAATCTCACGCACACACACACTGTGCTACAACAGTTTTAATCTGAAAAGCACTATGTTTCTGAGATGGTTTTTGATCTTGTTAGACTGAATTTTTCTTCAGTTGATAGCTGTAGCACAAAATTTATGGCCATGTTGTGGTTCGACACAAAAAGTCTGCTGGCAATATTCATTACAGGCTTCTAGATTCTATGTCACAATCCTTATCTACATTTCTGTAGTTTTATGGCTGTCCCTGAACAGTCAACAATATGAACAAACTGCTAAAATATTTTAATCTTAAAGATATTTAAGAGGAAAAAATTAATCTCAAAAATATTAAAGGAAGTGATTTTCCTTAAGAATGTAGCTGAATTATTTGTTTTCAAAAAAGAAACCTTATCATTTGTATTAAGTATATAGAAATATATTATTCTGAAATATGGGAAAAATTTAAACTAAGCTGATTATCGTGTGATTTTTCACTGTGGGTTTTACAGTATTTTTTTAAAAGCAATCTGTAATGTAAGGGAGTGTCACCCATTTCAAATGTAAGAGAAAATTATTTTCTAGCCTTGAAGCTAGAAGTGGTGAAGGCAAAGATTGTCAAATTAAAATATTTAAAATTTATTTGCCATAGCAACTTTTAAACGTACTTATTGGTGCATGCAGTTTAATTTTAAAAATGTTATGCAGTTTTTTCTTCATTTTACTTAAAATCCTACAGTCTGTAACCATCAATAATCTAGGATTATACCTGTGTTGGATTATCCAACCAGCTTTCTGGATATGGAAATTAATTTTTGCTATTACATTCTTATGTCTCATTTAAAATGACGCTGTTAAGAAGACCACTCAAATTAGTTAACATCACTGTGAAAATGGAAATTAAACTTCTATTTCATTTAACTATTGCTCATGTTTAAGGATTGAAAACTTTTAGTCTAAACCTTTAAGCACATTAGTAATACTGTACATCTAAGTGAACACCTCATTTTTAGATTTTACATAAAATATGTCTGATTTTGCTACATCGATTAAACCCTAGGATGTCCTTATTCATTCTAACAATTTGAATTATATAGAAATTTATTTACTGTGAAATGAACACTTGCAAGTATAATATAAAAGAATATTTTCCCCTGCGTTTCTTGACCTTGTTAATTTGCTCTTGATTTTAAAGTTGTCAGTTTAAAAAATAGCATCACCTAGACTTTAGCATAAAAGCAACAAAGTGGAATGATCCATTTTAAGAAAACAAATGGAATTTTTCAGTGCCAGACATTTTCTAACTGCTCAGATAAAGCGATAAAAATCTAGGACAAATCACAATAAGAACTAAAGGTAGTAATCTGGTCCCCTCTCATCAAAGAATTTATACATAACAACAAATACTTCCAATATTTGTGTTCTATTTGATTTTAATATTAGTGCTGAGATTTGTACATAAATTTCCAGAGTAAAGTTATTCTGCAATAATCACACTTTATCTTTCCAACAACTTGAATGTGCAAGTCCATTGACTGCGTATCCAGAACTATACCCACAGTATTATCTGAAGAGCAGTGAAGCTGAGTAAGGCTCTAGAGAGCAGCTGCAGGAGCTGGAGGTGTTTATCCTGGAGAAAAGAAGGCTTGGAAGAGATGTTATTGCTCTCTCCAACCCCCTTCCACCTTGGAAGGGATGTTATTGCTCTCTCCTCTACCAGATAGAGGTCGGTCTCTTCTCTCAGGCAGTGAGTGACAGGATAAGTGGAAACAACCTCAAAATGCAACAGAAGAGGTTTTTATTGGATAGTAGAAGATGATTCCTCACTGAAATGATGGTCCAGCATTGGAACAAGCTTCCTAAGGAGATGGTGAAACAGCCTTCCCTAGGAGAGTTTTAAGAGTGGATAGGCTGGGGCTCTTTGGGATGTGGTATGACCGCAACGAATGATAGTCAGGTCTTAGTGTGCACATCCCTACACACACCTTCTGCCGGGGTGGGAGGGAGCTGTGCTGATTGGGATGGACATTGGCAAACATCTGCCTGCAGGAGGGTGTACAGTGTTGCTGGATATTAGGCAAAACTGGACCAATTGTCTCCAGAGGTTGCAGGCATCTTCTGTGTGGGTCCTCTCACTATCAGAGTAAGCCCAGACAGCCTTTTAAAAGCAGCAGACAACACTATTTTGTCTTGATATCAGCAGTAATAATATTATCTTACATTGCCTCAACCAACTTAAAATAGCTGGGTGAAAGTAAATCTATTGAAAATACTTAACTGGGTGATAACAATTATGTTCACACAGTGTATTTCCCAAAGATTTTGGAAAGATGACTGGATGTCCTTGAGTGTTAATACTGCCTTTCCATGTGATGCAAGAGATTTCAGGTTTATTGTATCTTTTTCCTGACATTGAGCATCATGCTTTGCTGGCCGCAACCTTCTGCATGTCAGATATTGTCAGCTCTTCATTTGATTTGATGCCATGTAGTTGAACAGGGCATGATTTCAAGTGGTAGTATCTTTCAGACAAACTTTTTATAATTGCATTTATTCATCTGTCAGTAAATGGGTCTTTAGAAAATAATTAGTTGCAAAGTTTTTACATCTTGCAAATACCTAAAGTTTCATTTCTGGTGCAGCTGCCTCTCCATTTCTCTCCTTCCCTGAAGAAGTCCCCATTCACAACCTGGGATGTGGGATGGTTTTCTAGAAGAAGGCTCTGTAAAGTTTCTTGAACCTAAGGTGTATTTACTTCCCTATGCCAGCAAGGAACTTGCTGTCCTGGTAATTGCTGCAAGTGTCCCTCAGATCTTCAACCTCCTTTGGCCATGTTGGCAAGATAATTGTATCCCATCAAGGATATCTGGACAGCAACTGGATCATGAACTTGCTGATTTTCTTCAGTTTGAAAGCACATTTTTCCTTTATGAGGAGAAACTTTTAAGTGACACCTGTCACCCATGGTACAGCGCCTTGGCTTCCTATTCATTGCATCCCCAGTGAAGGAGTTTAGCAGGAGCTCCACAATAGGAAAACTGGCTTACCTCAGACTATGAAGAAAACCTGTCAATGAGCTAACAAAAAGTAGCATCACTGACCAGTGAAAACAGAGTGCAGAACAACACAAATTCTTGCTTGCTTCTTGGCAAGGCTGGGCTTGCGTGAGACTGTATCCCTAACGTGAAATTGAGATTCCTCTGTGATCCTCTCTAAAACTAATATTTTTAAGGATTGCTAAAGAACATTCTTCCAAGAGCCTGACAGCTGTTAGCAGTGCATATTCTGTCAGTGACAATAATCCCAGGAGAATATATTTCTGACTGGGTTTGTTCACCCCACATACAAGTGGGGTGAACAAACTTCTCTGTGTGGTGGGACAGGTCAGCTACATCTCATGCTGTCCAGAACTGTGAGTCTAAATTTAGGGAGACAATTCATCTAGTCAGATTCAATTACCTCATCTATAATTAGGACCTAACTAACCACAGCAAAAAATCTCAATTTTCTGCTAAATTGTATAGAGTTTGACTTTTTTAGTTTCTTCTGCTTTTGTGAAAGGTTTTTGTTTGGTTGGTTTGTCTTATTTTTTGGGCGTTTTTGTTTATTTTGGTTTTTTTTTTGGTTTTTTTTGTTTGTTTGTTTGTTTGTTTGCTTGGGCCTTTTGGTTTTGGGGACTAGGGGGTTAGTTTTGTGGGGTTTTTTTTTGTGTTTTGAAAAAAAATCTGATAGTAATACTGTGTGTAATCAAACAAAAACAACAAACTGATATTTATCTAGATGAAATATTGTTACCTACCTAATTATCAGTATATTTCTTCATTATCAGTTAGTGACTTTTGAAAAAATATTTGTAAGATAACTCCTCAGGTAATTTTGAAAAATTCTATGGCTATTGGCACTGTAAATCCTCAAAAAGTTGTGCTTTTAGAAGAGTTGTATTTGGCTATTACATTATTTTGCAGTCTGAATAACTGACTAGAAAGTCTGAATTAAATAACATGTTGGATTTGTACTTGAAGGTGACACTTCAGGCAGTAGTTATTTCAGCAAGCCCTGATATTACTAAACTTGGAAAAAGCAATTGCCTTTCTCTCAGACGCTCAAGAGACAGTGAATAAGAAATCAAGAACCTTTGAGCCTGATGATCCTAAAGGTTTATCTTCCTGGTTCTGAGTCAAGTAAATCTTCTCAACTTCGTAGTTATATACATATTTAAAATATACATATTTAAAAAATGACCCGGCCATCTATCCTTCGGATAGGCAGAAGAACACTGTGAATGCTGGAAACAATCATACATATTCTGAAAACAAAGCACAGAAAAATGAAAAAAAACCTGGATAGTAATAATTTTCTCTCTCTTTAGGTATCAATAATACCTCATGTAATATATACAGAAGCTTCTCTGTATTTCATGAATGTAGAGGGAACGATGGTGCATCTCTCATTATTTATGAAGTTTTAGATAGTGCATTTAAATCTGTACCTTAAAAAAATACTGTCATTCTAATAGCTGTATTAATTTTCCATAGCAAACTGACTTTCAAAAGTACTAGGTAATTATATTTAATAGCCCACTGTCACTAAATATAGGTAACAGAAAATGAGTTTTAGTAGGAACTAATAACAAATTTATGTACTCTAGCTTTTATTGCTCTCTATTAAAAAAAAATTTTAAAACTGTTCAAAAAATCTTTACTCTGCAGTCCTGTAAGCTACATTGGTTAGCTTAGTCCCAAGTGGAGTAGTGAATACCTCAAAGTATCACATTATGTGTTTGAATGCACAGGCTCATTAAAACATAAAAGACACATATAGCACTGAAACGAGACTTGCCCTTTTCAAGTCCACAAAGAATTCTAATTTACAGGAGAGAAAAAAGAACTATTGCAACCAAGCTAGTAAATCAAAACTTTATTTTTTCGGTCACTGAAATATAGCAGAATTTAAAAAAATTAAAATTATCATCCTCAAATTCCATTAGATCTTCCATGCTCCTTCCAGGCATAATGTCCTTTCCAAGAATGCTTGAAGATGTTAAGAAATGAAAGAATAGTTTCACAAAAATCATCAACACATTTGAGAGACATTCAACTTTCTAGATAGGCTATTTTGTTGTTTTTACAGGCTTGGCTTTTTGTTTTGCAATGAATCCCTCATGATCAATCTCCCTTTGAGATTGCTCGCAATACTAATCATACTGCCCATATGGCATTAAAGTAATTTATAGAGTACTAAGATTCTTATTCATCCATGCTTCATATTTCATAAAATAAATCTGCCATCATTTTTGCTAGAAAACACATTTGTGATTCATAAATGACTAAATCCAGTCTATTTTTCCTCATATCTGAAAATACAAAAGATAACAAAAAAATCCAGAAAGTAATCCTCTGGCAGATACTTCTTCCCTGTGCAATGATGAAAAAAATGCAGCGAAGCAGGATTTTCCTGCCACACTGCTGCCAACCTGGCAACATCTGTTGCCAGTGAGGATTTTTCTACTTTATCCCAGTATGTCCAAATGCCAGAAAAAGCCCATTAACATGGAAACTGTAATTCCTGAAGAAAGAAACCTTGTGTGTATTATCTCTCCAAAGTTTAGCTGTAGAGGTGGGTGAAGAGAGATGGAAAATAATTATGAGCCATTACTAGGATTTCCCAGGATCTTCTCTTTAGTTGAAGTAGAATCAAAAGGGCAAAAATCCAAGCAACATGAACTTAGTTTAAAAGAAAAAAAAAACACATTAAAAATGCAGTCTGAGAGTTGTCTTTCTCTTTTATTCTGTTTTTATTTTTAACAAAGTCTAAACTCTATTGCCCCTGGCATTTGGAATTAAGGGAAGAAATCCCCTTTCAGTTTTTGCTTCTCAAGACTGAATTGGCCCAGCTCCCTCATTCTGTCCTCACAGTGATGCTCCAGTCCCTTAATCATCTTCTTTGCTCTTCATTGGAGCCACTCTAGGAGCTCCGTATCTCTCTGGTATTTTGGAGATCAGAACTGGACACAACACTCCAGCTTTTGCCTCCATTGGAGAGAGAGCATTACACTGAGACAGAAAAGCTGAATTACATCTGACCATTCACTAGTTTGTCAACCAAGATCAAGTCTTTGTGTGATATTTTTCCTAGGTATTAAATAATATAAATTTTCTTGTTAGTCTTTTGTTGTAGAAAGTCTTATAAAGGTATTTTTGCTATTCAGGTCTCATTCAACTATAGCAACAGAAATTGCTGATGTCTGATATCCTTATTCAAAAGGAAAAAACTGAAGGGAAGACTTTTGATATATAATTTTCACTGAGTGTCGTTGGCCAGTGTTATTCCCAGAAAGAATACCCATTCAGGTTCCTTCATTTGTCTGTCTCTGAAAGCCAGCTCTACAGATGTGTCAAAAAACACTGAAAATTTTCTCAGTGCATCTGGGAAGTTCTACTTTTGCTAGTTGGAAATATGATCTTCCAAAAATAAGGCAAGCTGACCTGTTCCCACTAATTTGGGCATTTGCTATTTATAATCCTGTACAAAGTCATAGGGTAAGAGAAGAGGAGTGGTACACATTAATTTACTTTTTTAAAATAGGCACTTCATCAAAAGTGAAGTGAGCTATTGATCAGTAAGTGCCCATGTCCAGTCAATGAGCAAATCTAAACCAATGACTGCTTAACTTCTCTCTACTTAAATACTCTCACATACTGAACATTACAATTTACAATTTGCATTACAATTCTAATGGGAATACTGCCTCTTTTCCCACAGATAATGGATTAAAAGCAAAGTCAGTAGACACCCTCATCTCCTGCAGGGAATTTTTAGCCTTCAGTTGCTTTCTGGCTTTCTCGCATCATGGTGCAATTAAGACATTTTGTCATTTTAGCCTTACTTCCCATATGCAAAGCCAATCATGCCAATGAAAGCAGAAGTCAATAGGTTTCTGTCTTTTTTTTGGGACTGAGATGAAAACTTTTTTTCCTCAGCAAAGCTATCTTCAAATGAAAGCTCAAGAAAGCTTTCATCTAACATGGCCTTTCATCAGTTTTTTAAATTTTATTTTTAAGACAATCTTCTGGAAGGAATACCTATATAATGCCGTATTTTAGAAACTAAACAAAACTTGAGCATGGGAACCATGGGAATAAGCACTGGTGTATCCAGAGGGAATAGATTTTCACCCTGTGCTGAAAGTTTAGAAGACATTATAGACCTTGAAAAATTGACACTTATTTCATAAAACAGTATTAAAAGGACATAGAGAAATACAGTTTTCACTTTATATGCTTTGTACATTTCCTGCAACTTCAAGAACAAAAAAAAAGTTGCTACAGTTCTACACAGGAGGAATTTGGATACATGGGTATTAGTCATTTTACTGTAGTTCAAATAAATTTTGAATTAGAAAACAGAAAAGAAAACATTTCCTAGGAGTCTCCTAATTGTAAGTTAGAGGTTTATCTGCCTCTTACATTGTGAACACACCAAATACAGTGCTACTGAAAATAAACTAGAAAACTTCAGGACAAATTTGTTACAAACTCAACCCAGAATAAGTTTCGTCCCTAGCATTTAGAAAAATGTGAATTTGCACATACTTCCATGTATTTGAAAGTTGCAATACAAGCTAAACCTGTTCCTATTCAAACTTCTGGTTGAACTTCTGGTGCTCTAAAATACTTGTTTTAGTGATATTTCAAACCATAAACCATATTTGTGGGAGAAAAGGATGACTAATACTGTCTCTACAAAAGACTGTTTAAAATTTCTGTTAAATTACAAATTCTAATTGACCTTTAATATAATTTAAAAATCTCTGGCTGAAAATAATGCTGATATGAAAGTTTATTTCCTAACCTAACTCATATTAGGATTCAGTAGAAGAGCACTAATTTCAAGCTTCTGAGGAAACACAAATGACATGTTAAAAATCACACAATAAATAGAATACAGTTTCAACTACTAGCTTGCATTTAAAAATACATTATCTCTACATTTACATAGTGCAGAAAAATATGCTTTCTTGACTACAAATGATTCTTTAAAATTAAATAATTTGGCTTCCATAATAAGTAAAAGTGGTGCTGTGTAACAGAATGGACCCAATGATGTTTAGACATGGTAATTTCTGAGAGATGCAGAGCTATGTCTTAATGCACAGCCAGCGGAGGCTGTACCATAATGCTGAAGTTTAATATTACTTTTGACTCACGTAATTTTTGAATCCCCTCACATCACCATACTTGCCAGCATTATACAAGCATCACTTATTTATACCACAAATGGTGTTATTTTGATTTTTCTCTCTGCTCTATAAATCTTTTCTGGCAGAAAAGTAGGTGCTTTGGCTGTGGCAAAGGCAGTGCGGCTTGCTGCTTTTCCCAGAGCAGAGAATCAGGGAAAAGAGACAGACAGATGCACCTCCCTCTCCAAGCCCCACCCTCCCTCCAGCCTGACAGCCCCCCCATCCTACCATAATAAAATTCTGAATTTGCATCCATCTGGCTTTCATGGCATTTTACAGATCTACAATCTGGGCACACTTTATGTGTGGTTACATAATTGATAGGATTGTTTTTTCTTTCATGGAAGGATTTAACAGAGTGGTTGCCTGCTGACCACTCTTATTACTTTATTAATACATTATTTTGGACTCTTTTCTAGTAAGAAATAAACAAATTTAAATTGTTCTCTACCACAGTGAGGTAACTTGGTGCTTTTGCAAAATGGTATTCAGACTTTTTCACTAGGCAAACAAAAAGATGATGAAACAATTAGGTGAAGGTCAAACTTACAGAATGAAGCAGTCTTAGATTCACATTTGAGTTTGAAAATAAACGGGAGAGCAACCATGGACAAATATGGTTATGGCAGTAAAAAGGAAGGACAGAATTTAAGACTGTTTCTTTTACCCCAATCTTTTTCTAAGGTTTATAGTAATTGCTTCTTGCTCTGAGTAATTGACCTGTGGCCTAATGGATTTTATCATTACAATAATTCCAAGTATATATTACTGGCTTTTTCTCCTTTTTTTCAACCTTCTGAAATATTACCACTGGAACTAAACACATTCACCTTTTCTCTGCATACAGCATCCCCTGAAAGGGGGATTGTCTCTAATTCTGCCTCTGTATTCTAACAAAATGTTCTACCATTTGTTGGAACATGAACATGCACTTCCTAGAGCTACATATAAAGATACTGTTATTTGGACACTTACAGACGTGTTTCTATAGAAATACCTTGTTTTCCTATGCTGCTTTATTAGACCTTGTTGTTCCAGGAGGGTTTGTAAAAGGTAAGCCTTGATTCAGTGTAAAAGGTAAGCCTTGATTCAGTGTAAAAGATAAGTGTTGATTCAGTGTGAGGTTTCCAGAAGAAAAGGGCATGGTCATTTCCTTTCACTGTGGAGGACATCTGGTCACTCTCCATGTAGTGGGAAAGAGGACTGCCTAGACTAAATAGGTATTATGGCTTAGACCCAACACAGCAAGGAAACTAAGTATCACAGCAGCTGCTTCCTCACACCTGCAACTGGTGGGATTGGGCAGAGAATTGTGACAGCGCAAATGAAAAATATCATGGGATGAAATGGACATTAACAGGTTGGTAGGTAAAGAAGAAGCAAGCTGTGCATGCAGGCAGGGCCTCTCAAGGAATTAATTCAGTTTCTTCCATGGGCAAGTAGGAGTTCAGCTGTCTCCAGGAGAGCAGGGCCCCATCACCTAATAGTGACTTGGGAAGACAAGTGTCATCACCCCAAATGGCCCTGGCCTTCCTCCTCTGTCACCCAGCTTTATATACTGAGCATGATGCCGTGTGGTCTGGTAGGATCTGTTGGGATCACCTGCGTGCTCCCAGCTTCTCGAGCTTCTTGTGCTTCTTGGGCACCCCTACCCTCCTCACCAGCATGCAGTATGAGGATCCAGAAAGGCCTTGACCATGTGTAAGTCCTGCTCAGCAATAACAATTATCAGCCCTGTGTTCAGCACAAATCCAAAACACACACCCCTACCAGCCACTGTGAAGAAAATTAATTCTAGCTCAGCCAAAACTAGTGCAAGAAGAAGAAAAAGAAAACTGCAACCCTGTGGCTATGGAGTGTGTTCTCTTACACAGGCATGTAAGTCAGCCATCCAAGGTAAAGCTGCTGTTATAAGGAGTTAAAGATTTGATGAGACCACTGAGGGAGAAGCAATTGCTCTCCTTGTGGAACCTCCTGTTGTGATGTTCCAAAGAGCCATATTCATTAGTGTAGCTCAGCATGACCACTCTATATTGCCTCTTCTTTTGAAAATACTTTTAGGATCCTTGCTGATCTCAAATTTTCTGAGAAATAGTAAATTCTGTAAAATGTAAAATTTCCTGGTATTTCCATTTTTTTTGGCCTACCTTCCCTCCTGAATTATAATTCTCATACTTTCTTCTACTTTGTTACAATTGACCTCACTGCACAGGAGACACCTGGCCTACAAAAGAAATTTGAAATTAAATCCAGATGTGCCTAAGCATACAGCATTATTTTATTATAATTAAAAATTAATAAATAGTCCAAGAATAATTTTTTAGGACCATCCTGGTCAGCAGTAAGACCTGAGCCAGATCTAAAGAAGGGAGGCAAATTCCAAAGGCAAAGTATCTTTCCAGTTACACTGAACAGAAGTTGCAGCAAAGCAGATATACATTGGTGTGAATGGCCCCTCAACGGTCATCCCATCTCTCTCTGAAAGATAATGGAGAAAAATCTTTCTCCTCTTACATATTAAAAAAAAAAAATTGCCATACATGCCATAGGGAAGAACACCAATTCCGCGTCTTTATTTGTTGCTTTCTCTACTGAAATTAATACAAATGCAATGGTAATTTCCATGTGACAGACACTGTCATCCACAGCTTTTAAAGCACCAGGTGTGGAGGCTGAGAAGCTGATTTCAGGTTTGGATTTTGTTGCTGGATCCCTGCCCTGCTCTTTCCCCTTGCCAGCTGCACTGCAATCTGAGAACCCAAGAATAGAGATGCTCTTGTAAGATCCACTGTGGGCCACTTGTTGGCATCTGAGTGTGAAATAAATACTGAATAACAACTGAAATAAAGACTGAATAACAACTTCTCCTTTGAACTTCAGGTTCATTATGATTTCAGTGGGACCCCTAGGACCCGTTATGAAACAGTGTACTCAGCCAAGATAAATTATATGAAAGAGAAGAGTTTTAATGCTTTCTTTAAACTGCAAATACGTCTGGTTAATTTACAGAAGAGTCTGTACACAGACTCTTCTAAGCTCCTTCACAAGGAACACCCATTATGCATTTTCAAAGCTTGGCTTTCCCTCTTTGCAGTTTTAGTGGAATTAAACTTTATACACACTTGATTACATGAAATAAATTTGCGGATTAATAAGAAAATGTGCTTCAAAGGTGGGTGAAATATGTCAGTTAAATTGCCAGTGAAATAAGCATGGCAGGTACTCACAAATTTGAGGGTATGAGTTAAAAATTAAAATATTTTCTGTTGGGAAATAGGAGTAGTAACCAATGGGAAAAATATTAAAAGCAAGGGAATTTTGTAATGTTTCTGGTGTTTTTATGGAATATGGTAACATCTATAAAGTAATTTGTGACTGTACTGCATAAAACCCAGGACAATGAATTGGCATATCCACTGCTTTGACATAGAGTGTGTCAGAATCAGGACCAAGAGCAGTAACTGACAGTATGAAAGAAGAAAAAAAAAAGAATTCATAAGAGCACTCCACTAAAAATAAAAAGCTTTGTGTGCTGACAAATGCAGTTACTTCACAGTCACATTAAATTTCCATTCAATGCTCAAAACTTCATCACTGGCTCAAGTGCCTGTCATTGTGTCTGTGTACTCAAGGTTGTTTGTTGATCCCTTCCTCTGTTGAATATGAATTATTGCTTGCATATGGAAATAATTATTTAACTGAACAAATATGGAAATAATTATTTAACAAATGGAATTAATTATTTAACTGAACTGAACTGTGGCTGCATCTTCTGAATTGCAAGAAGTGATAAACGATTATTTTTGACATTTTTTGCAACAGATGGTAATATTTAAAGCAATAGTAGTAAGTTTTGCAAGAACATCAGGAATTTTTTTTAGAAATGAGCAGGAATAGCAGGATCCATACATTAAATAATAATTTTTCAAGCATACAGTTCTATCTGCCATTATTTTAAAGCAAATAATAAAATATAGACTGGAATTATTTTGCTTTCAGAATTATTTTGCTTTTTTCTGTCCAAAAGGAGCACCCACTGATAAGCTGTTTTGGTTTGGTTTAGTTTGTTTTTTATGGAGGTAGATTTCTTTGCGTGTTTGCCAGAGTATAATAGAAGAAGTATTAGATTAGGTAATACTGCTCCAATTCTCTTGGAACTGATTTGTATTGCTGAAGACTTCAGGACACTGCCTAGCATGTTAGAGAATGCTTTGATTTAGCATTTGCTATTTCAAAAAATATATAATATGAATTGAACAAATGCAGGCAACAACAAGACTTCTTCCAAACTTGTGTTATGATTTAAAACTTTATTTTGAATGTTTAGATCACCACAAACATGGAAACTAGTAGACACAAATGACATCTTATTCAGTTTTAAAAACAAAATATTTGCTAAAGAAATTGCAACAACACATTTTCATGACAAGAACATACCTTAATATTTCATATCTACATATAAAAGTCATGCATTTCAAAGATCTATTTTGGCTAGGTTTTCTGGATGCTAAAATTCACTGTAGAACTTACATGTTTTAAATATTTTGCATATACATTTTAAACAGGCTATTACAGTCATACCACATTCCCAAATAAAACATAAAATGTAATAAAGCTTTATATTTTCTTGTTCTACCTTATTTTTTCCGTATTAAAAAAAATAATTCTATATGTAATAGCAAAACAAATATTTTAAACCAGCTCACATGTATGCAAGATATGTAAAATCTAATAGTAGAAACAAGAATGGCAATGCAAGGGTATAAAATATGCTCTCTTTTGAGTCTGTGGTCCTTGAGTAATATTGCTTCTGTTCTGGCCTTGCTTTGATACATGCAAGTCCATGAAATACTTCATGGCTTATTACATAGCAGGTGAGGAGTCAGCTGGGAACTAAAGGAATATGGTCCTCAAGCCTAAATATTGGCAGGTACTTGTTTTATTTCCATCTTTGCTATACAATTATTCTATTCTTGCTATGAGGCACATTCAAAAAAAAAATCCAGGGCTAAATTTCAGCCTGTAATATCTTTGCAGTCAGTACATTTTAAGTAATTTAGATCCCCTATATTGTACTTCTGCAAGATATTTTTACTATGTAAGTAATTCCTCCAGTTCAAGCAATAATGTTAAAAGGTTCTATAGATAGCTTTTATTTTTCTCTTTGAGATTCTGTCATAATTCTATGCTGGCTGCTAAGGCATGTGCCACACATGATGACCTTTGGCATCGGTATGTTAGCATCTGAGGTCAACCTCTCTGCTTTTGACCTCTGTATGTGACCCATTATGCCTTAACGTCGATAATTTTTCTGATTTTCCAGCTTCATCCATGGAATCCATTGCTGTGATGTTGAGCATCATCAGCAGGTTTTTTTTACAAAGACTAAATGTATAAACATTTATAAAAGTCTTACTAAACATAGTGCTTTTAAGTGTTTCGCATCCCTGATGTGGAAATATTTTTTGATCTATTGACAGACTGTCAAGAAAGATGCACTTGGCTGTATAGGCCAAACCAGGCTTCTTTATGTGTTTCAGGAACTATTTAAGAATGTGAAGAGAGAGTCTGACAAAACACAGAATGAGCACTGGACTGTGACAGAGGAGATCTGCTTTTGTTCCTGGGTCTGTCACTATCCTGCTGGATGATCTATGTGCAGTTGTCTCCTCTCTCTGTGCCTCACTTTCACCACCTGAGAAGTTAAGAAAATGGTGTTGTCAATTCTGCAAAGTGCTTTGAGATTTATGAAGAAAGAATGTTGTGTAAGAGCCTGGAATTTACTGTTAATGAAGAGCATTAGCTTTTCCATGCTCTTTCCAGTTTTCTCTTCTTAATGCAATAAAATAAACACAAAAAAATTCATCTCTTTGAAATCAGTAGGAGTTTCACATTCAATTCCACAGGTGCCAGCATCCTTCTGACTGAATGACAGAAGTTGGGCTCCTTCCTAGACAGCACTAGTACCAATTCTTGTGTATGCTATTACTCTAACTCTGAAATATCTGCACATTTGCTAGAAATGTGGAAGATAAGCAAGCAATAACTTTGAAAGGAACAAGGTAGCAAATTTTAATGCAAACACTGCATTTGAACATCCCCTGGAAGATATTTATAATGCACTAGCATGCAGGCTAATAATATCAGTACTCAACTTTGTTTTCCCACATTTCTTGACATAAACATTCACTAAAAATATGGTAGGCTCTTTTTATTGGTTCAAAGCAGTTCCTAAGGTACAAATTGAGACTTACACAATTTTACTGTGTCCTTTAAAAATTGTATGTGCTTATTTTATCTTAGATGGCCTTTGTCATTACTAGGATACATACTTCAGTCATTCATGTTAGTTTTTTAAAAAGCTTTGGACAGACATCCAGGAAAGCTCACAATTTTTACTCTTATTCCCCTTTCAAAGGTTTTGAGAAGAGCAGTTTCCCCTGACAGGATGTTTTAAATAATGTGTTTTCTGTTCTGAATTTTGTATTGCATTATAACACAGTTCTGACTGCAGAATAGTTCACATCCTGTAGTGCTTATCCCAAAAAAACCTCATTTTAGAGACTCTTGTGGGCATTAATTTCAGATATAGATTTGGTTCTATGAATAGTCACAGCAGTTCAAATCATTAGTTTAAATGGCAAATATAAAATACTTCAGACAATATAAAGGCAATAGATCTTGTAGGGCATGAGCATAAACGCTTCTAACTGGAATATAGTAATGTAAAGAAGTATCAATCAACTAAAATGATAATTTGTATATTATGCCAACCCCAATCCAAGGGTACCACCAATTCAAAAGACATTAAACTCATTCACCAACCACACCATGTGTACATCTAACTGGCATTAGAACAGAGTCTCTCCCACAGAGGCTTTCGTAGGCAGCTACCCAGTCAGCTCTGTCTGTGTAAGCTTTTTGGTTTTATATGCACACCATTCCATCTGGCATTCTCCACAAATAAATGTTTGTTCTTCTGAAATATATTTGGGCCAGAAACTCAGGTCATCCTTGAAACAATGAGCCCAGAAATGGTGATCTCCAACTTACAGGAATTGGCTTTTCCACAGCCGTCAGTTGAAACTCTGCATCATGCTAGAAAGAAGTATCATGCTGGAGGCATAGAGACAATATCTGTCCCTTTTCATTGCTATCCCCACATTTCCTTCTACTGTGCAACTGTTCATTTATTCAGGCGATCCAAGACTGTCTTCTGCACACTCTCCCACCAGTCAGTAATTACAATGGCATAGAATTGTTCATCCACAGCGTTCTTGAAGGAAATGATTGACACCATCCAGCATGTATTTGTATGTTCTAGGTTTCTTCACTACCATTTCTTTGTTTTTCTTCTGTTATTATACATTGTTTCCTCTTGTGATTATATGCAAATGCAGATAATATTAAATTGATTTTCCAGTATTTCATTTTATGTGAATGATGACAATTCTTTTTAGTAAATCACAAAATAAGGTATTCTCGGACATCTTTTGTTTTCTTCCTGATATGCTTTAATTGAATGTGAATGTGAGACTACACATATTTTTATTTTTCCATTTTTTTCAAAGAAATCACAGTACCTCATTTTTTTTCAATTTCCAAGTATTTCTTTTAAAACAGATACTAATAAATAGGATCTTGCATGGTTGTTTGCTGTCTATGGGTTTACATGCGTATCATCAGATGAGACTTCACAGCTGATTCCTGACAGTGCAATTTCACATCACCACACATTTTCCTTTCAGCTTCTCCTTCCTTTTCTGTTGCTTGCTTTTTTTGCCATCAATTTGCAAACTCACAGTCCTGCGTTTCTCCAGGTTTAGCAATTCTTGGAATAACTCTTTCACATTGTGGTTCGTCTTGGCAGAGGTCTCCAT
The DNA here is from genome assembly GCF_022539315.1 of Serinus canaria. NCBI lineage: Eukaryota > Metazoa > Chordata > Aves > Passeriformes > Fringillidae > Serinus > Serinus canaria. The sequence continues at coordinate 34,603,815 of NC_066343.1, read as the reverse complement.
GAAGGCACATTTCCATTTCTTAGCCATGGCTTCTCCTTCACTGCTTTCTACCTCTCGATTTTGGTTCTCATCATTTTTGTTCCCCACCAGCATTATTGGAATGCTTTCTATGTCTCCTTTAATCTGACATATTTGCTCGTAGATTGGCTTGAGCTCCTCCAAGGACTGTCGGCTGGTGATAGAGTAAACCAAAATAAAAGCATGTCCTTTAGAAATAGAGAGACGTTGCATGGCTGGAAACTGATGGCTCCCTGTAGTGTCAGTTATCTGCAAAGTGCATATGCTCTTATCACAGCTGATCACCTGCCGATAGGTGTCTTCAATGGTAGGGATGTAGCTCTCTCTGAAAGTGCCCTTCACAAATCTCAAAACCAAAGAACTTTTTCCCACTCCTCCAGCTCCAAACACAACTACCCTATAATCATTACTTTGCTCAGGCATGTTTCTCTGTGTGTCACTTGCTCAGCTAGGGGAGAAAACCTAGGAGAGAAAACAACAAACACAAGGAGACAGACATAAGTACTGGTACAAGTGTGGAGAGCATGCTGTGATATCTTTCCCAGAAAGAGAAATAAATGTAATGTAAGTGATGGCACACCAGTTGGACTAATTTAATAGGTTTTGCAGGGGATACAGAATTATTTATTTCAGTAGTAAATTAGGGTTTGCAAGCCAGCCTGGACTAGTAGCAAAATACCATCTTTCTTGCTTCATAGCTGATTTTTAATTAACATCATGTGTTTCAGTACTCTTCCTACTGGACTAATATTCATAAAACTAAAAAGTTGCATCTGGGAATTTCAACAAGGCCTTGGCCTGAACAAATTGCAGAAAGGAAATAATCCTTAAATAGATCTAAAATAATAGTCAAAAGTGGTCACTGTATGATAGTAAATTACTCTGAATATTCCAGCTCTTTAGTAGTTAAGGAATTTATCTCCACTATGACTGGACTACAGTTCTAAATGACAGCTAAGATGTATTTGTGGATCATTCAGCAACAGCCCTTATTGACCTTTGTTTTTAACTCCATGGGAGCACATGTCCCACTTCAGTGTGTTTTGCCACTGGCATTTCAGGTCAAAGAGTACATTTTGATAAACTCAGATTGCTCACATTCAGTCTGCCTTTTTATTCCAATATTAATGTTGCAGCAGATGATATTTGACATGAGGCTGGCTATACTTATCAGAGAGGTTCTGCAGATATATTCATAACATTTTTAGTGGCTTGTATTGCCAAAGTTGGCAAGAGCATTTGTCAAAGTTCACAAAATTCTGTGATTCCTGCAGTCAGCAGGAATAATGAAAAAACCCAATTGTGTATAGTACGACCAAAAATATGGAAACAATTTTTAAATAATAGAAATGGTAAATATTCACATGTTTACAAGCTGTAGATGTTTTAGAATTCATTTAAATGAAATGAAGAATGATGTGTCCTCCCATCATTTGCAGCTCAATAAGTACCCAGCACATCAGTACACACAGTCTTGTTATATTTAGTGAGATTCAAGCAAATAAAACCTTTAAAAATGAACCTTCAAAATTGAAGAAAGCACAGGGTATTGTGACTCTTCAGACCAAACTGATATATATATAAGGGGTACATGTGGAAAAAAAGGCAAAATTTGCTGCATCTGTATTTGTCCTGAAGAAAATGGGCAGGCTTTACAGGTGATAAAATTTGCCTGTTGTAATTTTGCCTGGGTGTAATAAATCTAGAACAACCCAAAGAATTTCTCCCCTTTTAAAAGCAAACCTTCAAGCTATTTCTTCAGTGCAGTGGAAGGAGTCACTGCATTGCAGGTGGTGATTTTAAGTTACCTTTTACTTGTCTAGCAGCAAGGCAATACTGATGCTTTAGCGGTGTGGATCTTAGTGGACCTCCCATGCCCTTATTCCAGCTGCAAGCTCATGCCAAATTTTCCCTTTCTGCATTTTGATGCAGTAACCCATTATGCCTGTTAGGCTTAAGCTACAGCAATGCATGCTGCACTAATGTCTTCAATTTGTCGTTCAAGCATATCCTGATGTAGTTATCTTTATTGTACAGGGCATGCTATAGTGTCCTAATTCCAACGTCTGAATAAGCTGAAAACATCTCTCCTTACATAATTTGTTGGATGAAGGAGTTGTACTTCCTCATCTGCCACAGCATAGGCAGAATAACCAGTGCAACTGGGGATGCTGATCCCGAGGCAAAGTGCAGAGCTGACAGAGCTCTGTCTACCCAGCCTGGCTTCAGGCAGAAGGCAGCTTCACCCCTTCAATCTCTCCTGTGTTACATTCACTGTCGCTTTGAGAGGCTGTTTAAGTATAGGAGAGATTGATAAATAAGAGTGTTCATCCCTGAGGCACTGAAGCAAAATTGTTTTTCTGACAGCAGAATTCAAGGACTGGAAAGAAAAGGTAGCCTCTGAAAAAATGCTCATGTATGTGTTTATACAAGATGCAAAACCCTCTGAGGAACAAAGAAAATGAGTGAGCAGCTCATTATGTTAAAAAGGAAAGAAAAAAATAGCTGGAAAAAAAATGAGGAGAAGAAGCTAGCATAATGCTGTTCCAGTGAGAATAAATCTGTATGTAAGAACTGCAGACATGCAAATTTGGAACAGTCTTAGAGCTTACAGTTATGGATGAGTGCACAGAATGAGTTACCATAAGAATTATAGCTTAATAATTTCTTGTAAGTAAAAAGGCAAAAGAGCAATATCTGCGAATTCCACTTCAGAAGCAGCTTGAGCATTGCACAGTCATATTATATGTAGCCTAGGAACTACAAGACTAGGAGAAGAAATGCCTTATGAAAACTTTTACTAAGAAAATCAGTGAAATGTGGACTAGGGAAATAAAATTTTAAAAGCTAGCTGAGTGTACTCCTGCTCTCTTACTCTGTATACTCCAAATCTCCTAGAAAACTGACACCTACGGTAACACAAAAGATAGAACAAACTGAAATGGGGCACTTAATGGCCTGAAGCATTAAGCATACAGAAAAGTTCTAAGGGGTCCTGAAACAGCATGGTAACAATCTTCAAAACATAGCAAAAATATAGCAATCTTCAAACATGCAAAGATAGAGAGTATAGTGAAAAAAAAAAAAACCAAAAACCAAAAGAGGTTATGTGCTTGCATTGTAGAAGAAATTCACATTAGACAATAGGAAAACTTCACAGTGGTAAGAATAGAAGATCTAATGTCTAGGGAGATTTTGCAGATATTCTTTAGAAATTTCCATAGTATCAAAGCATAATTCCAGCTGGGAGAGACCTGAGTACTTTCTGGTCCAGACTGCTTATCACAGACATGACACCAGAGAAGGCTGTCTATCCTGTACAGATGTGAAAATCCCCAGTCTTTCCCACAGTCTCTCTGGGAAACAAACTTCAATGCAAAATTACCATCAGGATGATTTTTTCCCTCTTATACTTAATAAAATGTACTCTCTCATCCCATACCTCTTATCTCTCCTCCCATCATCTACTGCTGTGAAGACTAACTCCACCTTTTCGATAGCTTTCCTGTAGGTGTTGAGGGCTATGCTTTGCTGTCCCTTGAACTTTGCCTTCCCTGGGCTGAACTGGCCCTGGTCCCTCAGCCTGCAGGGCAGGACAGCGCCGCAGCTTTGGACCCCTGGGTGCCCTCACCTGCCCTTGCTCCAGTTCATCGGCTGTTTCCCGGCTGGGGGTGCCCAGACCGGACAGACGGCATTGCTGCTGTCCCGTGAGCGCTGAACACAGGGGGATTATCACCTGCCTCGGCCGGCTGCTGCTCCTGTTCCTGCAGACCAGGGCACGGGGAGATTTGCTGCAGCCGGGGCTGCTGCTCAACATCACCATGACCATGACCAGGAGCACCTGGGCCTTCTCTACAGAGCTGTTTCTCTGCAAAGGAGCAGCAGCCTCAGGCGATGTTTGGTTTCTCAGTCCTGAAGATCCTCTCTTTTGCCAAAACAAAAATTATGGATTTTTATACATATTTCCTGCTCAGGAACTAAAAGAAAAAAAAACCCAAGAGAAAACAAACAAACAAAAAAAGCTCACACTAGTTTTTATGATCACACTGGAGAAAGGATTCCCCAAGTGTTTTTAATCATTTTTTGGTGTTCTTTATATGGATCTGGTCACAGAATCTCCTGCAGTGGCAACAATTCTATATGAATGTGGTGCACTCGCACACAGGTGTTCATATGTTAATGCTTTTCATACCACCCTAATACCTCACTGATGTTTCTTTGTCTTAAAACGTGTTAACTGAAACACACAGGAGGACAAAATAAAGTATGGCATTATTTAATCAGCTTGTGGCATTATGGCCAGCAGGGGTGTGGAAAAATTAACTTTAAAGAATTCTAACTTTTCAGATGTACAAGATCATTTCTGATTCAGAAAACCAGTCTTTCATAATCTGCACAGAAAAAAATAGTTGCTTTTTACATGTTAGAATGCACTTATTCTGTAATGAAGCCTCATTTGCTGCCTTTTCTGCTTTCATAAACTACAACAGTGAAAACTCATTATCATGCCCTAAAGTGTCAGGTTATCAACACTACCCTTATTTGAAAAGCTAAAGCAATTTTCATAGCATACATTCATACTCTTCATTTGAATTGTCTGGTTACAAAGGTCAGCAATGAGTCTCACAAAACAGTGAGTCTGTGCCTCTGCTGAGGTATACCTTAGCTATGTTTTCTGCAGATACTCTGCTAGCACAAGGCTGGAGCTGCTCTACAAGGCTCACTCTGCACGTGAACTTGATGGGCTATTCACTGGGGCAGCATTTTTAACCACTGCCTCCATTTCAAACTCAGCTGCAAACCTTTATGTTAGTCTGCATGCTTCCCCTAGATATTTCTGATATGCCAGGTGAAAGAATTTAAACATTTTCTGATGGATACAGTTGAAGATCTGAGTACTTGTGACATAAAGTCACTTATTTTTTATTAAAATATGCCTTTTAAATGTTTAAATAAAGTACCTCATGTTACAGATTATGCTCTTCATAGTTTAAACTCTGAACACCCTTGGGTGATTAATTAACTACATGTGAGTATATTAGCATTTATGAAATCAATGTCACTGATCCTGTTCTTGGCCACTGGATCTCCACAGTTCCCTCTTGTCTTTAATTGGGTTTTTTACACTCTAACTTTTTCTCAAATGTATTTATGACTTGCCTGCCATGTTGGTATTTAAACTATTGATAGCATATGCAATAACAGGCAAAAGGTACAGGAAGCCTGAAAAATAACTTCTGAAAACTAATCTACTTGAGTACTCTTAGAGCAATATGAGATTAGAATCTCACAGCCAGTGAACTCTTTCAGTTTATGCTTGAAAATAAGCACAGAAAAGAAATCAACCTATCTCCAATGTTTCCAGTCTTGGGTTTTGTTGCAAAAGATTTTCACCATGTTTGCATTGTTAAACTACCACAAAATGTCATAAATTTTAAGCTCAGTTGATATTTTTTACTAGATTATATCTCTTAGTGTAGCATTCATTTTACAAAACAGTGTGATATTGCCTTTGCTTTCTGGAGTCAGAGGCTTTGATTGCATCTTAACTTGATCCAGTTTCTTGGGGTCTTATGATGTCCAACTGAGATGTCAGTCTGATATGAAATTCAGCAGTTGTCAGATGCTGTGTATTAATTTCCTGATTTTTTTTTCCCTCAGGTAAAACCATCTCATGTCCATCATGGATTTTTTTTTCTTTTTTTTTTTTTCAAGCTCTAAGGCAATGTCTCTGTCTGTGTTGTGAAAAACCAATAAAGTACAGCAATGCATTTCGTTCAAAATCTTGCCTCAATTTAAATTAACAGTCCATGAGGCTATCCAGTGATGACACCACTATACAAAGATACAAGGTGGAAGGTGAAGATTGTAGCTATAGATAAGATGGATTTCAGCAGGACTGTTAGATCAATGTCCATTTCCCAATATCAAAGGTGAAAAGTGTCACATTATTTACATTAAAGAGGGAAAGAGAGCTCTGCAAGGATCTTTTTCTTGTTGTGCATCTAAAGAGGCATTTCTCAGGAAGTATTTTCACCATATATGCTAATGAATATGCACTTTAGGAATGGGGACTTTCTTACTTCCAGTGCCTTCATTTTTTTATACAGGACTTGCTTTTTCATACTATTCCTTCGCTTGCATTATTTGGTCTTCTCAAGTCAGTGGAAAGTTGGACACATTTGAAGACCAAATGATAACTGTTAAAACAACTTTTCCTACAACATGAGGTTCTAATCCATATGGAAACAACTTTTATATTCTCATGTGAAAAAAAATGTTCTTTGAAAGTCTGCTTCTTGATGATCAGCTAGTCTAAATCATGATTTTTTTTTCACTGCATAAATGCAGTAGCACTTTTTATTTATGTTGTTCTCAATGACAGTTGGAGAGGAAAGCATGTATAGTTTTATTTCCAGCTACAAAAAGATGACCAGAGAGATTTCCTTAGAAAAATGATGTCTTCTTCACAAAAAAAGTAGTCGTAAACTTGCTGATTTTATCTGACACATTGTCCTTATTTTAAAATTTGCTTGATTATCTGAAAGTAAGGGATAAAATCAGACATTTTTATTATTCAATGTACTCATAGAAAGCAAAAATTCAAACTAAAAATTCAGTTTGTTTAAACCAAATCAGATTATATTTTAGAGCTAAATTCTCTACAATGTTGAAAATGTTTCAATTTGCATGGAAAATTAGTAATTTAGAATCTTTAAACTGAAATTAACATTACAAAGTCTTTCAGAGATTTCCCTAAGAGGTTTTGTGGGTTTTCTTCATGATCCTGGCCTAACATAGAAGAGAAACAGAAAGGACAGGAGGCTTTCAGATAATTTGTTGCATTTTTTTTCCAGTATATACAGGAGACTATTGTCTTAAGAGCATCTGTATGTAAAGGAATTAGAACCCAGCCTCTGTGCTGTCCTGTAGTCACAGGTGCTGTGCTCTGCTTTAGCAAATTGTCATATTGTCATCACACTTATGTTGAAAATCTCATTCCCAAAACAATGCCTTTTCAAAATAGTTTGAAACCCTATGAAACCCTTGGTAAAAGAAAGAAATCCCTCATGCATAGTTGTCACTGTGAGAAAATCTTTACTCGTTCTTTGGCTAACATATGGCCAGCAGATGTTGTGGCAGAAATAGTTTTGCTAGGCAGGAAAGAACTGGAAAATAGAAAGCAAAGACAAATAGACAATGTTTCCTGTAGGAACAAGAGACAGCATGGATTTCTAGAACTAGGCTTAACTAAAGTGGTAGTGCTTGTTGAAGACAGCAGGACTGATGGCAGAAGAATGAATGACGCAGTAGCATCTGTTGATTCCCTTCCCTGATGAGGGTTCATGCGCAGAAAATGAAGAAGGTACTGGACCTGATCCAACAAAGAGCTTTACACATAGGGATGCACTGAAATTGTTTGCTCTGTTGTTGCCTGAGACCTGTGCTGCCCCAGAACTAACCCTTTGTAACAGATATGTACTAATGAACCATTACTGTAAAACAAGATTCAGCTTCATTGAACACTCTCACCATGTGAAAAAAACCAAAACACCTTACTTTCAGTTGGCATCGGAAATATTATGCTAAATTTATCCAGGATGGACAGGTGAAGACATTTACTACATTAAAAAACCCCTCACTTTCATGTAAAAACAGAAATATTATTCTAAGCTTATCTAGGGTGCATAGGTGTTCTATTGGTTGTACTTCCTATTTAGTGGCTTGGTTAATCTTAAAATTTAAAAGGGAGAATTTCATGACAGTTCCTGTCTAAATTCAGGCTTTGCTTTAGGCATGTCAGATACTTTATTGATTTATCTACTTGAGTATATTGGCAGACAAGTGTCTTAACCTCTAAGTGCTTATCATCAAAACTCAGAAAGAAATTACTCAGAAGAATTCCATAGGTGTATTTAGGTAGTCATTAATGCACACAAAGAAATAAAAAATGTCAAAAAACCAGAATTCTATTTAGCTCCCTTTGGAACTGATTTTTTTTTAAGTTTTCTTCCCAAATTAAGTAACCAAATACAGTGGTTTTTCCTCAGTTTTCAATTGATTTAACTTAACCAAATAAAGATGGAAAGATCAACTTAAAACATTGTATGTGTGCCTTTCAACAAGTAAGACCTAATGCCATTGGGCAGAGCAGTTATGATTAGAAACCAGAATTTGTCACTCCTGCAAATGCAGGATTGGAGACTCAGCATGAATTTTCAGCCCCTCTAATTTCTAATAGTAGAATCATTTTTGAGCAATGACTTCACATGTTGTCGTGAACTTCTGCTTCTCCAGCTGTACACTGGAAAAAAACAGGTTCCGACTTATGGATCTCAGTATTGAGACAAAAATCCCAACAAAGACAAAAAGCCATTTCCATATAAATATATATATTTACACAGAAAAGTTGTACATTCATGGAAGACTGTTTTCCATTCAGCAGAGGAAACGCTGAAGACCGGTGGCCATTTTGCCTTTCACTGTCGTTCTAAATTCCATAATGTTAATGTAATTTGGGACTACTTATGCAAATCTTCTGTAGAAGAAAAATTATTAAAGGTTAAGTATCTTTTTATGATATAACTCCTGTCATTAATTTTCCTTTCCTGGCTGGGAAGGACAGCTAGATTGCTATCCTGACCACTGGAATATTTCTGACGCTCTTTCACAGCCCAAATAATATTCCATTCAAAGCAATGGCTTAAACAGAACAATTTGCCCCTGGTTTGTTGGGAAATAACTTGGGAATAGGTTAATGCAGTGGGTTTCAGGACCCAAAATGATTCCTGATAATTAATTGAACAATGTAATACAGTTGTTGATATGTTTCCAGACACTAGTAAGAAGCCTCTTCTCCTACTGAAATTTTTCTGCAAATCAGAGTATTTTGAAAACCAACAATTAAGTTATAATGATGGAGTACAATATAGTAATAGCAGCTTTCTGATTGTTTATAAAGGTTGCATCTTGCACTACTTTCAGTTCTGAAGCAATATAAGTAGGTTTAGCCTTAAGATAATTTTTTTCTAGATACCTTTCTTTTCCTTGTAGTATTAAAATAAATTATAAAAATTATATTTTGAAGATAAAAATGTACTGAGTAACACATTTTAAGCTTTGCCTGTACAGACTGGGATAGTGGTAATGTTATTTATTTGGATTTGGGTTAACTGCAATATTTTAGTTACTGATTGTAGCTAACATTTGATTATTTAAATAATCAACTCTTTCAGAAAAGATAAAATTTGTCAGCTAAATTTTCAGGGAAGAATATAAAAATAAACAAGTAAAAATAAAAGAATGGCAAGTGATCTTTTCTTAGTTTCAGCTTAATTATAAGTAAGAACTACTGGGCATTTTGGGAAGGAAACAACTCCAGTACTGGAATGGATTTGCCCTTTTCATATGGTTTCATTAATATATACATATTTTCAATGAGGAAACTGAAAGGCTGACATAACTTCACTTTTGAGACACCTTTTCAGATTCAGCTGAAAACCAGTTTCATTACCTGCAGTCAGGCTGATGCTGACTGGCTTTTCCTGCCATAGCATATTGCAGACCTGCATAGCCAGAGAGACTAAATTCAATCTCAGAGAAAATCAACATTCAACTTAAAGTTATTTCATCAAGAGGAAGTGTTCCTGACCTCAGGGTGAGTCAAAAGTGCATTTGCCACAGACTTGACAGACACTTTCATATTTTCTTGTCTTTCTTTGATACTCATCTCTGGGTATCAAAGAATTATCCTATTATCAATACTTTGTTGTTGAGAACTAATCAATATTTCTTTTCTCAAAAAGGCAAATTAGAGTATTCTCTGCTTCAATCAGTATGTACATCTGCATAGACACTCAGGGGGTATTTTCCACTGCTCTTCCAGCAGTCAGGTAAGATAATTTAAAGCATGTTTTAATTTTAATGCCACAATAAAAATGCAATGAAAGTATCTGTTTGCTGATACTTGGAAACATCTGTATTTAAGTTAAAATACCAAATAGAAATATTTTCTATTTTTGGTACATTTTTGGAAATTGGTAATTTCAAAAAGAAATTAATATTGCTAATATCCATGTTTTTAAAACTGTGATTTTTCTTCCTCTATTTAATATTGATTATTGCTCAATTAGTCCTGGTAATATAAAATATTAAGGGGAAATTAATAAACATTTGGAATCAGCCTAGATACCAAATGAAATGTCCCATAATGAATACTCATGTAAAAATGTCCTGATACTTGCACTAAGTGTGGGAGAGGGCACATTCAAATGCAGGTCATTATGTATTACAGAAGAATTACTGAGGAACACTGTAAATTGAATGCAATCCAATGTAGAAAATAAATCAAAACCATAAAAAAAGAAAAAGACGAGTTTATAAACATAAATAATGAGAGGAAAAGGGAATATGAAATTGAATGCAGTCTTTCTGTAGGAGCATCTTTGAACCAGAATATTGTTTCTTGCACATTTATTAAAAAAAAAAAAAATTAATTTTGGGAGCAACAGCATGTACCCTGTCACAATGAAAGTCCAAGTCTGATTTTTCACACATGATGCTGGGATCTCTACATGGGCAGCTGTGTTGGTTAGCAAAAGAGAAATCCAGAAAAAAAAGTTATCAGGTTATCCTCAAAGGAAACTAGAGACTTCAGGAACAGCAGTATCAGTTTATATACAGTCCACTATTTTTATTAGTACTACAGAGACTGCAATGCTGGTGTAATATAATCATGACCACTTGGCCAGAAGGAGCCTCTGAACTCCAATCAACTTCCCAAGAGCTCTGGTCTGCACTGTGAGAAAGTGATATTACTCAGCCTGAGGTTCATCAGTGCTTGTGAGTCTGCTGGTGTAAACAACAGTGCAGCACAGTGCAGAAATATGCTTTCATCTGACTGATGTGAGATGAGTGGAAAACTGTATTTCTGAAGATCTTCACTTGCTTGCAAAGGGGCTCCTTAGTTCAGGCAACTCCCAGAGAAAAGTAAAAATGGTATTCAGTACTGGAAGAGAATTTCTGGATTGTCAAATTCAGTTCTTTGCCTTTGCAGGCAACCATTTCACACAATCTCTTCCTTCAAGCTACAACTAAAAGGTATTTAAAAGGTTTTCTATATATTACTTCAAATAGAATTTAATTGAAGAACCTTGCTGCTCTAATGGTTTGAAATCTTCCAGCCTAAGTTTATTCACAGCTCATTTGTACCAATTCATCCTCCTCTCTTACCAGGAATAAGGATAAATAGCTGTACATCACAATCATTCCTCCAGATCCATGGGACCATTGATTGCAGCTGTGAGGTTGAACTTGTTCCATGTTTGTACAGTTCTTCATGCAACAGCCTCAGATATGCTGTCTGTGGTGTGAGAGAGAGCATGAAGCCTGGAGGAATATCACATTTCATAGCTCCAGAACCATGGCACAAAACCCATTCTGCATGAATTGGGCACTACTGCATTTAGTAAGGATAGATGGGCCCCAGAGAGCCGCTCCTGAGCATAACTGAAGTCCATTAGTCAGAAAAGTAAAAAAGGGAATGGGAGGAGGGCAAGTCAAGATAGCCCTCTAAAAGCCAGAATTAAATATGTTGAGACCTGCAAACATCCTAGATAATGGTAAACTGTAAAGCATGACAAAGATACAACAGCAGTCAGTTTCATCAGCCTCATCTGCCTCAAAAGGAGTGGGGGTGTATGTAGCTGTACACAGCTTACCCAGCTGTCTGCATTTATAAACAGGCATATGTGAGTTCATTCACTAGGTACTCATGAGAACAGGACATTCAGAAAATTCTTCAAAATTAAAATGCATCCAATTTTGTTGCTCCATTCTGTGCTCACCCTTCTGTGTCTGAGTGGTGCAGCATACAGAGCATCCCACATTTCATGGGGAAGATAGAAAGGGATAAAGTGTTATCAAATCTGAATTCAGCAGCTCTCAGGCACTTGAGAATGGTCTTTCATGATTTATTTTCTTTCATTGAGTTCGGAGAGGGACAATCTATCGGGAAAAAAATCCTGCCTGTCAGTGGGATGCTGCAAAGTTGTATCTGTCTTGGAGAAAGAAACACCTTGTGTTATTTTATTCAGACTCCACATTTTTATATTCTTCCATCAGTTTAGTTAAAATGTAGTTTTCATTAAAAATAAATAAAAAATTAATCTTTCCTTAAGCCACTGCAGTGGCTACAAAATGAATTCAGCTACAGTGCTGAATTTTGCCCTACAAAATAGGGCAAAATTCAGCACATTGAGTTTTAATGAAAGGCAGCTTGAAAAAAAGGTCATCACTAGCATCCCAGCACACAGAAAAATGATAGTTAACTGGCCAGTGTGTCTATGACCAGCATCTGACTTCCTTGCTCGCCCCAGTTTACAGCATGCCATGTTCTCTACATGAGATATTAGCTTAGAGCATATCTTGCAGTTGTAACTCAGGCAAAACTCTACCGACTTCAGAGTAAATTCTGTCCGAGTGAGCATTGTGGATTTTGGCTGAAGAAAAGGAAGATCTCGAAATTCAGAGCAAAGCTACGCCTATTGCGCAAGGTAGCGTAGAAAAACAATGGAAAGAAATTTACCTGTGTAGGAACAGAAAGCTTCAAACGCTCTTCAGTTTCTGCCTGTCATTGCACCAGCTCTTCTCCCTCTCTGCCTGGGCTCCCTCCACCAGAAAGGAGCCCCTGTCTCAGCCAGGGGGGCTGCGGCTCCGCCGCCCGCAGCTTCCCTTGGCGCCCTGGGCTGGCTGCTGCCCGTCCTCGGCTCCCGCCGCTCCCCTCCCGCCGGCCCCCGGTACCTGGATAATGCTCCCGCTGGCTGGATCGCAGCTTCCCTCTCTCTGCTTTTACGGGCGCACTGACTCCAGCCTCTGCTAGTGCTACAGCCTAAATGGCGACTGCAAAGCCCATCCAGGCTTTTAACTGCCACCTACTGAATTATTGTGGAATATATGTATGCATGGGCATATACACACATATATAAGCTGTAATGTTCTGGTTCTCTCAACCAATGTAGTAGATTTTTACAATTAGTCTCTCTTGCCTCCAAACACACTATAGTTTATTATTTAAAGCTGTAGATTACATTAACCTGAGTTCACAATTCTCCATTTCTTTCAGCTCTGAAACAGAGAACAAGCCTGTCTCTTTAAGTTAAAAAAGCTTACAAAGCCTTTGGTGAGGCTAATCCCCAGGGCAAAAAACAGCACAGCCCTATTCAATCAATGGAACTGTGCTGATTTTTATTAGTTGGAAATTTATTCCCTTAGGTCTTATATTTATTCACAAAAAACCCAAACCTCCCCCCAAAAACCAAACCAGTAGAAAGAAAAACTTGTCTTTAAAAATAGCTTTTGTCCAACATAGCACCTCAGAATTTCACTCATCTGAAACAGATCAGATTTTTTTCTTTTCTGACAGCACTGTAAAGCAGGATTCCTGAGATTTATGGACAAAGATAAATTAAGAGGTTTTCTCCAGTTTTAATGGTGTGGAAATTTTTTTGTGGGTTTGTTTGTTTGTTTGTTAGAGGCTTTTGTTAGTTTGTTTTTGGTTTTTTTGGGGTTTGGGGTGGGGGGGTGTTGGTTTTTTGGGTGGTCTTTTTTTTTTTTTGTGGAAAAATCCAAAAAAGTCCAGTGTCTCCTTCAACTGTTTATTTTTAAAGCAGCTTCTAACGCTTTTCTTTCTAGGCTAAAAATGAGGTGCACTGGAGGTCTTTGAACTGTCACTGCAGAAAGGAAGCATTAGAACAGGGTCTCTCCATGAATCTGAGTGGGTCTCCAGTGTCCGGTGTGGACCCCTAAATCTGCTCATCTGGTTAGAGTATGGCGCTTTAAAGACTTTGGGTTCAATCCCACAAGAATTATGTTAAGAGTTGGACTTGGGGATCCTTGTGGATCTGAATACTGTGATCTGTGAGATGCTACCTCTATAAGCAAATAGCAGGGACTATGGTTCTTCTAAGCCTGCTGCCAACATGTGTTGTGACATGGAAGGGCTCTATGCCCGTGTTGGGGAGCATTGCCCTGTGGAGGGCTGGTGGCACCCAGAACCTGTTACAGCAGCAGGAAAAGGATTCCGTTTTTATGCCTGCTGTGTCTGACCAGCTGAGCAGCTAGCTTCTTACAGCTGGTGTGATAATTTTTAAATGGCATCTTCAGTGGCATTTAAAATATATTTTGTTTGCTTTTTAAAAATGGATTTGTTTTGGTTGCTTTTATGAAAAGTTCATTCTATTGCGTTAACGCTTTTGTTGAATGCAGAAATAAACATGTTTCCCTCTATGTGTGTTAGGATACAAGATGACCTGCAAAATATGGCCTGAGGAATTAATTTGCATTAACGTGCAGTTCTGCTACAGATTAATCCTGAGCCCTGTTTCCACAGGCTCCCAGGCAGCAAGCTGTGGAGCAAACCATGAGCTGCAGGCCTGCTCCCAGAGCCTGACAGCAAAACCTGCCCTGCCTTTGGCTTTGTCACAGCGTCTCAGCTTCACAGCTTCTTCTTCTTAATCCTGTGCGCATGGAGAATTAGCTAATTAATATCTCAAAAATAAAAAATTGTGCTATAAATTAAAAATTGTAGTATAATTACTGCAACACAGTAAAGGTCAAGCTATAAAATTTACAATATTGCCTGTGATTTTTCCTGATTCTGCCCATGGTAGCATGGGTTCAGAATCCAGACCCATTTATTTAATAAGTCAAAGTTGTCTTGTATTTACAAAGAATATGGCTTCACAATAATTTTCAAAGGTTGACAGATTTTAGTCCTCACTGAGTGCATCCTTATTGTGAATACATCTTTCAATTTTCCTTAAAAACAGTGCAAGTATCTGTAGAATTTTAGAGTCTTGATTTGTCAAAACTTTCAATCACTCAGTTCATATCACAAGTCTGGGAAAATCTAGTTCTTGCACTGTATTCTAACAGGATGGATGTTCAGACTTTGGAAACATACTTTTTCAAAATGCTGATTCTTTCCAAAACAGAATTTATTTCAAATAAAAGTATAGGTATAGCCTGTCTTCATTCTTTCCTTATGTGTCAGAGGAACTGAAATTTTTCATGTGCAGGTTGCAGATATGTACCTCACTGAGGAACAACATGTCCAACAATTTATACATCTTCCACCGAGGCTCTATTCCACCAAAACCACCATGATAATTTTCTGATCAGAAGCACAGTACTGAATTGTTGTGCTATAATTCACCGTAAAAAAGTCTTGTGTGGGATTTCCCTGACTATCTCTGATAAAAACTAACATGGCAGTTACCACTCTTAGTGAGGGTTTTGTAAAATTTCTGCTTTAAATGGCATTGTTCAGGTGTGCCAGGCAAGACAGACATCCAAAATCTCAGGCATGCCTCACCTAACAATATTGCTCACACAGGATCCCAGCAGAGGATCCCACAGAGCTACACCCAGGTCAGTTCCACACAGGCCAGTACAGGCACATTGGTAGATATTTTCCTACCCTAAGCTGCAGGGAAGTTGCATTGCTCCGGGCGCTGATGCATGTGAATGTGGGGCAGCATGGACTGTGTCTGTTCGCAGTGAAGGTCTCCCCTTCTCCCAGTGG
Source organism: Serinus canaria (assembly GCF_022539315.1). Lineage (NCBI taxonomy): Eukaryota > Metazoa > Chordata > Aves > Passeriformes > Fringillidae > Serinus > Serinus canaria. The sequence goes on along the minus strand of NC_066343.1, from coordinate 34,588,214 downwards.
CACCAAGAGCTTCACGCTACATAACACTGTGTGCATCATCTGTTACTGCATGTAAGGGAAAGTGCAGAAGGCAAGGGCACAAAGCTCTGCCAGAGTGTTTGTTACAAGCTCTCCTCACCAAGAAAAGTCTCAGGCAAGCTGCGTGATTGAGAGGGCATTTAAGGAACAAGAGATCTGCTTAGTTAGCAAAACATGAGCTGCCTAAAGCTTGAATGCACATTTAGCACAAACCTGCATGAGTACTGAAAGTGCAGCTTTTGAGTCAAAATTCAATCCACCGCCTACATACTGCATAGGAAAATGAGAAAGTCTTCAGTTTCCCTGGAAAAGTTTAGGATATAAAACAGTGGTTCACGTGTAAAGATTTTCTCTCTTCAAGGCAGAATAAAATCTTGAAAAGAGAAGACAGCAGAGAGCAAGGACTAAGCTCAATTTTTTCTGTTCTAGGATGGTTTTCCTCCTGTTAACCTGGTCCTCTGGAATGCTTTCACTAAACCACAAACTGGGTAAAATATATCCCTTTTCTCCAGCATGTTTGGGAAGTTACTGTCTTAGTTATGCAAGGTCATAAAGAAATTTAGCTCTTCTTTCCAGCCATCCTTCAAAATGGCAAATAGTTAGTGTAAATTTATAATTATACTTTAGTATCTTCCTATGCTGTATTTAGTTGTAATAGAAAATTAGCTAGTCTGTTGTCTACATCATCAGTATGGAGGACATTGCAAAAGATTTTAGCATCAGAAACATTTACTGGAATTTTTGTCCAACAGGGAAAAATTAGTCTTCAGAAAAAAAAATTATTAGGAGTGATTCTCCAGGACAGCAGATTGTCAGCAGTAGATCTTTTAATGCTCTGTATTTGGTGCAGTAATTAGACTCCTGCTCCTGCCATGATATGGCAGTAGGCACAAGACTGTGTTTTGTTTTTGTGCACTGCATCTGAATACCAGGCAACTTCCACCATTTTGTAAATGAAGCATAAAACTTCCATGGTATTTTTAGTGCCTGCATACTGTTTACAACCTGTAAAACTCAGAAAAAAAAATTACAGTTATCAACTAACTTATGCATATAATTAAAAATATATAATAATCAAATTATTTACTGTACTTTTGCTATTCATCGAAGTATATCACAGCCAATTTATAATGCACTGAAGGTGCAGGTGACTACCTCTGGTAGAATTACATCTTATGTGTAAATCCAATGTGATTAAAACATATGTAGTATATCAAGATGTAAGTGGTGTACAGCCAAACACAGAGATGATGTGACCAAATTCCTCCAGGGGTAATCGAGGTTCTCATTCATTTATGTTGAAGGAACTCCAGACTCCCTCTTGATTTTATTGGATTCAAAAGGTGGGTCCTTAAATGGCAGAGTTTCACCTGACAACCAGTGCTGCTCTGTGTTGAAGAGAAAGCAATTCTTCTGGAGAGGGACATCTTATACTGTATTATTTTCAGGCCCTGTTGGCAGATAGATGGAGCACTGCTTTTGCTAGCTGTAGATTTTAGGACTTTTTATTTGTTTTGGTTTTGGTTCTCATTTGTGGGTTTGTTTGGGGGTTTTTGGGGGTTTTTCTTTGAGTTTTTTTTTGGTTTTTTTTTTTTTTTTTTTTGCAAGGAAATTTTGTGTTGCACACAAAAGATACATGTAAATTTAAAAATTGTTGTTGCAATAAAATCCTGCCTGGCTCTCAGCTTGCAATAAAAGTAAGCAGCTAGTCCAGCAAAATTGCAAGATGTCATTCTTTACAGACTATAGATGAAATTGGTAGTTTGGAGAAAATATTGTCAAATTTCAGAGTGCCATTTTCTTTTCTGCTAGTTTTCAGTGGCTTTCAGCCAGTCTTTCTCACTCACACTTCAGTAGGGTGAATACAATTGCCATTAGACACCTCTCTGAGTTGCAATCTCCATTACTGACTGTACTGCTTTGAACCAAAATTGTCTAAGTTTTAACCTGATTCCTGATGAAGGGAATGGAACAAGAAGACATTTTTACCTTATTGTCTGTATGAGGGTCACATTTCCAGAGCCTGCTTCTGAGCACTTGAGAGCAAGAGATTTGCTGCTGATTTACAGGGAAAGCTACACAAGTTATAAACCTCATTGGTTTCTGGGATGTCAAATATCATAAAGGTGATTGAAAGAGATAGACCATTGAGTGCATTCTCTAATATCTTTCTGGACTATGCAGGGGAGAGTGTAATCGTCACTGAAAATTGATAGCTAACTGCTTTTAACCTGATTTTCTGTGAGAGGATAAGAGAGTGCAGCACTGCTCAGTATTTAACATGATTGTTTAAAAAAAATATTGACAGCATTTCTAATAACTAGAGGAACAGAAAATTTCTTTGTTCTAAGCATAAAAAGGGTCACATTCAACTTATTTGAGTAACTAAGCTTTGTTAGAAATCCACAAACCACATTTACTGTTATTAGGAATGTTATTAGAAGTTGGCAAAATCTCTAAATTCAGGTTAAGAACCCTTTGACTTAATAAACACAGATTAATAACATTAACTACATGTCATTCATTGATCTTAACTCTGTTGCTCATGGCTTCCAGTAAATTAACAGAGGTGTTACTCACCTCTTTCTTGAGGATATTCACAGTGGGAAGTGGAGTCATGCATCTGCCAATGGCATCTGCTAAGTCGAGCCCTGTGGTCTTTCACTGCTTGATCATCAAATGGATTGCTCTCCTCACTGTGTCATGAAATGTCAAATACTACAGCAGTGTTTGACACAGTGAACAAACCTTTTGAAATCAATATCAATCAGAAACCAGACACTGAGTAAGACATCTGGCATGAAACAAGTTTAAGAACATGTCTATTTCTTTTTCATTGTCATGTAATAGAGTGATAGACTGATGTGCTTCACTTTCCCCATCCCACTGTGTCAGCCCTTTACACCACTGAATCAACACTCTCATCAGCATTGCTGTTGTTGCAGAGATCCTGTGTGTCTCTAGAAATGTTTTAACAAGCAGTGTTCCATCAGCTTGCCAAGAATAGTTGATGATTTTACAGGTTACCCCCTCTCAGCTAGAAGAAACTTTGCCCTTTAGCTGTTCAAGTGAAATGAATTTTTACCTGTCAAGGCTGAAAGAGAGAGGTTGAATGCCACAGCCACCCGTCTGTGTTCCAGCATGATGGCCAAGTCTGCGACAATCTCCTGGGTGACTAGAACAGGGTGCAGGCTAGGACAGGAGCTCTGACAATCTGTGCAGAAAGTATCTTGTGTTCTTTACTGATTCTGCAGGGCAGCTTGTTCAGCTAACACGTGTCAGAGTGAAAGCTGAGCAGACTACTCCTCCTCCTGGCATTGATCAGGAAGGTTTGTATTAGCAATGGCAGGAACCTCTTGTCACCTCGTGTTACAGGGACCCACCCCTTCCCCTCTAAGATTCCTTACTTGCCAACCAAAGTCAAGGAGAAGGTTGCATTTGTTTTCAGCGATGAAAGCTGTGTAAATAATGGGAATTAAAAGCCCTGTGAACAATATTACTGTCAGATTCCCCCTTGTCACATTATTGCTAAATTTTCTGTGGGGCTCCACATAAACGATGGAAATATTTCTATCTGCCCTTTACTTTTTGCTGACTTTTCAGTTTTCTCCATGATCCTTACTACATATTTCTCTGTGCAATGTATTAGCATTTTTACAGCCTTTGCAGGCTTCTATCTATACTCTTATGCATTATCTGTAGAGCCATATAAAATGTCATGGCATCAACAATGCCTGATCATTCTCACCAAGTGCCATTGCTCCACGTTCATCATGTCACCATGGACTCCTGCAGAAGCCAGCAGATCAGGTCCATTAATCCTCCTTGCAAACACAGTCTCTCTTCTGAACAGCTCTGCATGTTCTTTCTATTACACATTCTTGAATAAATTTGTTAGCCACACAGAAATATGGAATTGCCACAGCGGAAAATCACAATAGACTTGAGTAGCTTGATCAAGCAAAATTAAATAGCATGATGAAGCAAACCAATAATTAAAATATTTACTAATTTTTTCCTCAATTTTTTAAAAAATTATCCTAGAGAATGTAAAGTGAAGGTTGCTTAGTGGATATTACAAAATTCAAATCCAGTTTTGCAACAATGTTAACAAACTCATCAGGAAAAAACATCCCCAAGGACAGTTTTGGGTAGGCAAAATTTTTTGGCAGAGATTCTATTCATTAGGAGTGGATTCTATTCATTGACAGAAGTTACTTACCCTTCTAATATGTATGCCAAGAAACTGAACCTATAGACCTTCAGTTTTTAGAATACTGCTCAAGTTTAAATAGACTATAGACAGAGTTTGCATGTTCTTCACTTACCCTGAAACATGAACAATCAGAGGGGCTTTAAAACTTTCCCAATTACATATCAGATCATAATCCAAGGACAAATAGATGTCACTGTACTTTAGTGGGGAGAGTAGAGGTGAATTCACATGTCCAAGCTCACCTTCTCCTCAGGTAGCACTGCTAAGAATAGACTTTGCTGAGTCCCAGAGAACTTTCTGATCACTAACCCTTCCCAGAAGCTATGGATAGCTCTCTTGAATACCTGTGTGCTGCATATCAGTTGACAGTAAAGACAAAACCTAAGCCACATGGAAAGATTAAAAAAATGCCTAGACAATTCCACCGCCCTGTGTTTAGTGCATTAAAATGTGTGCATTTTTATGAATCACAAGGAATGCTTCTTTTCTTTTTTTTTTTTTAGGTGATAGAGATCTATCATTTGAACACCATGAAATTCGTGGTCTTTTATCTCACTTAGTTTGGGTGGGAGGTCTTTAAAAAAGAATTTCCATGGTTGTGAGAGCACCACTAATGAACTGCAGTTCATTATAATGAACTCCAGCTTCTGTAGCCTTGAAATGGAAAGAGACAGTGAGGATGAGGAAGAAGGGAGTTAACGAAGTGAGGAAGCAAACATAGAATAAAGATGTGGCTGTAGGTCTACCATCTCCTTGAGTCCTTGAATAATTACAGGAAAAAGGGCAGGTCTTTTTCCAGAGAAAGAGAGGAGCAGCTAAGGCTGTATCAAGGTCCAAAGCACAATGAAAGGTCAAACACTAATAGAAAATATTGAGCTGCCACCTCCCTTCACTGCTGTGTTAATACCTTTGGAAAGCCCCACTGCACAAATCCCTGCTCACTGGGGTGAGTAATGCCATTGGTAGATGTCTGCTCTGAATGAAACTGTGAATCACTGATTGTATGTGATGAGGCTTCCTGCATGCAATTCATGGTACAGTTACTGAGTATAAAATAGAGCTTTCTCTCAGTACAAAATATCCCAGCATCAAAAAGCAGAGGTACCTGTATTTGTAAGCTGTTCATGGTTATTTCGAGATGCCCATTTATTCCAGCTAGTTGCCTGTTGGTCTGATATCAATATAGAAGAAAAAATGTAGATGCATCCTGTGGGATGTCAAGAATGTGACTGTAATAAAAATGTTCCCTGCTTGAAATATAACAGCCCTTTTAGAGTAATTTAAAGGCCTGCTGTTCATTCAAATTACCTACTGTGTGGGCTGTGTGCCATTGTACTGTGCAACATGTAGGAATAGACAGAACTGGCTTTCCCTGAAAGAAATAAATGTTATCCTGCAACACTTTCGGAGTAACCTAATCATATTTATCTAAGAAAATTAGTTATTTAAAAATAAAGAAAAAATTAAAGAATTATAGCACATATGCAAGTTGATTCTGCCCTTTTCTCCGCCACTCCTATTGTAATATTTCTTCTTATAAATATACAAAAATATGGCTTTTCTTGGAGCTCTAAAAGCCTCAAAAGACCTGGACTGTAACTGTGGTCATGAGGGTCTTTGTGCAGATACCAAACTACGCACCAACTAAATCAAAACTTGAGTTGTTTGAACATTTCTGTTGAAGAAAAATGGTAGAATTGGATGGTGAATATATGACTACTGTTTTTAGGCTCTGGCTCATTTAGAGTTTGTCTCAAGAACACATTTAGAGTTTGTCTCAAGTGTGGAGGTTACAGAGAGACTTGACCTGTGCTAGATAAGCTGGCTCCAAAGTCAAAGCCAAGGTAGTTGGACTGGTAGTTGCCAGTGCAACTACCTTGGCTCATCAGTTCTCTCAAAGTAACTCAATCTGCTGCGAAGGGCAGTGCAGCCCCTTCAGTAACACTATGCTTGCACTCCTGAGACTTCTGCTAGTGCCCGGATCCTGTGCTGCACAGATGTATCCTGCATGCAGATGTGTCCAAAGAGCCCACAGGCACCATGACCAAAACCTTCAAGATTTGCCTTGTATAAGTAAGAGGTTCACTTACTGTGTAGCCATGCAACCATTAACACTACTGCATTCATTCTGAGGGAGTCATTCAGGTATATAAATGAACCTAAGAAAATAATTTTCCTGAAAACCCCACTTAACTACTAGACAGAACTTGTCCAGTAAGCCTTTTTTTTGCTGTAATAGAACCTGCTAAAAAATTTGATTTCTCAGAATAAAGTGAAATTGTTTTTTAAGAGATAAAGCAGACTTAAGCCCCACTTAGTGGGTGATAGCCTGACTTCTTCAAAACTGGACTTCAAGATGTACTAATTAGCACAGGTGAGACTTGGAACCTTTCTGAGTAAGATTGTTCCAAATAAATGAGCCCTCTCTATCCTGTAATGCTGCCGCAGTGTTGGAACAAGGATATATTCTTCCCAAATCATTTGTGTTGGCATAGACAGAAAGAATACACTTACATTAACTGCTACCACTTCATCATTCTGAGAGTAAAACAATCTTACTAAATCTAGCAAATGCTCTTCCCTTGCTAAATTTGCTGATACCTCGCAGATAAACTCTAATTCATTGCTGTGTAGACATTAAATATTTCATTTTGTAAAATACTCCTTATATAATTTCAGAAAGAACTGTGTTGATGAATACAAATTGGAATCAGGCAAACATTTTATTAAATCAAATTTTGTCTGGAACACTATGCATATAAATGACTTGCTTAGAGATGGATTCTTAATCTGTTTTAGTTAAACACAAAGGCTTCTCCCTAAGGAGGAGAGCTACCAGAGAAAGGAAGAAAGAAGAACAGTTTAAAAGATTTCATTGAAGCTCTTTATATACCTTTTAGCAAAAGAGAGAAACAGCTCCTTGTAAGCCTGCATTTTTTTATTTCAATTAAAGCAAAATTTTAAATATACATGTCTGTTTGGTTTGGGGAATCTGACTAAATTCAGTATACCAGCTTCCTTTCTGTTATATCATTACTTTACAAATCTTCACCATGATCTTCTGATTTTCAATCACCACAAAATAACCCCAAGCTCACTAAATTTCCATTGGCAAAAGATTATCTGGATATTTTCACAGTTATGAATCCAATAATCTCACAATTGCTTGTTTGGGTTTTTAAAATAAATATTAGCCCAACAATGTTGAATCTGGGGACCTTGTCATACTGTCAAAAGTCAAGAGGTGCTGGCATTGCTATTATTCCACACAGGAAAATCTAGAGCTCAGTTGAAAAGTTTTAGCAAGTGTGACTTCTTGTCAGCAAGAACTGCCAACCTCACCCTCACGAGGTATTAACATAGAAAAACAAATAGCCTGGTCTAAAGACATTTTTTTTACCTACTCTTTTATAAAGTATTGAAAAACTCCCCCCCAACAAAAACAAAACCAAAACAACCAAAAGAATACAACCAAAAAAAAAAAGAAATAAAACCAAACTAAAATATTGCTAACTACCTTTAAGTCTTTAATGAGTCAGCATCTTTCGCCAAGGCATTATATGTGGTCATGTTGTGGCCTCATTTAATTAGTGGTAGGGTTATTCTGTGCTCACTAGCCTTGCCTTCTTTGCTCACTTTTGTATAGGTCTGTGTACTTCACACCAGTCCCCTGACCTCATCAACACTCAAAAGTCTGCAGAAGTCATGCACATCTGGTGTACATTTCCCAAAAGTACTGCATCAATCAGTACCTCAGTGAAGCCTCTATATGACCTAAATTTTTATGAGGTCCTTACTATTGCTCCACTACAAAGGAAATAAACTTCACCACAAATGGCCTGAGCTCTTCACAGCATGCTTTTAATAGCTGAAAACAAAGATTTATAACACAGCTTCTACAATTATATATGTCAAACTTTGTGTAGCCTCAGTACAAGAGTAGCATAAGATTTGCACACTGAAAGCTTCCCCTCCCAGCCTGTTGGTCTTCTTTCAGGATGGTATGAATTTAAATATGAATGCCTTGTGTGATCCCTCATGCTATGAAAAAACGAGAAAACTTTCATAACAGGGAAACGCTGGCCCCAGCATCTGAGTGCAGTCCTGTTCTCTTCAGGAGAGCTGGCTTCAGCACGATAGTTATGGCCACCTTCATTTGCACTGGAGTCTTTTTGTCCAGGTTTTGCTGGACATGGTTCAAAACAAGTTGCTCTGACTTTTCTGTTAAAGGAATTTCCAGAAGCCCAATATCCTGGCATTTTACCTCAAGAACCTTCCTATTCCTCAAGAATCAGGAATAGGAAGCCTCTCAATAAGATTACCAACATCATTTTTTGCAAATGCTCTTATGATATTCCTCTGTCTGTCTGGAAATTGAGTACAGAAAGCTGTACTGAGAGAAGCTACAGTCACCAGAACTGATTCCCCCGTTATCAATCCCTAAAGAAAGCTGTGAAGGGAAGTTTATAACATGTCTTAGATTACACCTTATTAGAGTTCACAGAGTGAAACTTCTCTGTTCCATTTTCAGCAGTTCATCAGTGCCTGTCTAGCCAATAATGACAACCTTGTGTTGCAGTGATTAAAAAAAATGTGTTGCAGCGCTTTAATCACTGCAGTGCAGCAGAGATTAAAATATATATATATTTGAAAATATCTCACCCTGAACAAGAGTAAAACAAAGGGAGATTTTTTTTTTAATTGCCAAGTTATATTTGGGAAGATATTAATTTTGGTTCTACCTCTACCTTAAGAAAGGATTTAAAGGACAATGTTATAAACAGTTAAATTGCAGCTTTGTTGAAACCAAAGGTTTTAAAATTTTTTATTCCAGCAACAAATTTATCCTACATAACATAAACAGTTTTTAAAAAATATGAAACATTACCCAAAAGTGTAATTCTTATTGAAAAGGCAAAATGGGTCTTTATAGAATCCATCTTTTTATCAAAATTTCTGTATCGTTAAGACTATATCTAATTTCTAGTAGCTTAAAAAGAAGATTGTGGTTTGGTTTTTTGTTTAAATTTTCACTTTTTCTACTCATGAAAAAAAGTACTGACCCTGTCTTAGAAATCTATGAGACAAATGAATGATTCACCAGGAGAACAATGAAGAAAAATACTTTTAATCAGAAAAATACAGAAATGTATTGCTAAAAATTACATTAATTTGATAACTTCTTGCACTGTCTTATATGACATTATAGTATAGTACATAGTTATACCAGAAGTATTTCTCCACAGCCTATTGAAAACATTGCAGTGTCTGGCAGCTTCATAGAAATTCCAGCATTCTGAAAACTCATAGGAGTAATGTACTAAAGCAGTATGCTAGTGAATGTTTGTGAAAGCTACAGAAAAGGAATTTGAGTGGCCAGCAGAAATGATAAAATAAAATGTACTAATTAAGGTAAGTACAAGTTGCTTTAAAATGTATTTGCTAGGGAGATAAAATTAGATATAGAAAAAAAACTTATGGGCAAATCCCTGTCCACCTTTTCTGAGGAAGGTATTTTTTGACACCAGGCTACCATACTATCACCAGGATTTGTAGCATGTTCATATGCTTAGATTTTTCCAGTAAATAATGGTTTTGTTCCATCTTTTAATAATTGTGTAAATTAACTAGAAACCTTCTACAGTAATAAAATTATGATTAAAACTAAGAAAGTGAAGACAGAGGTCCACGAGCAACAAATCACTAGCACTGTGCTTTGGCTCAGAGTTTCTTGGCACACAGGCGCAGATTTCCACATGGCAGTACTTCCTTCAAACCATATTTCACAAATACCTCCTTTCAAGTCAACACAGCATATCAAAATCTGATTCTTCAGACCCTACTTTCAGGAAATTTCTGTTTGACTGAATAGCCTGAGCAAAAAACAGAAGCATATCATATCTCACAATGGGTCTATCATGTATACGAGCAATGTGGGAGTGGAAAGTTGTCCCCCATCTGGTTTTGGTCCAACACTTTGTAAGGTGGGACTCAAAAATGGCTAGAATACATTTCATGGCATCTGTCAGTGCCAGGTCTGTGCCAAGTGGAGTCTCCCCCAGCAGCTGGCTGTGGCTCTGCAAGAGGCACAGAAGCGCCATGACTGTATTTGTAAGCCTTGCAGACTGCTAAGTTCACAAAAGAAGTCCCTAGCTGGTGCCTGACCTCAGAATAGACAGTGCCAGGGTGACACGTGCTGATGTTACAGCTCATTTCTAACTTACCCTGCCGAGCAGCAGCGCTGTCTGGATCATTTGTCCATCAAAGTTTCCTACTTTAGGCCTTTTATGATGCCTGTGCTGGATCTTTTGGGCTTCAAATGGGACACAGGTGACCTTGCTGTCCCTCTTTAAGCCATCACTAAGATGTTTCATCACCAGGCCTATGAGACACCAAGTTAGTGCTGCAGCTTTCTCTTCTCACCACACAGTAATACAAGATGTGAACTGAGGCCAAATACATGACTCTAGGACTCCACTGATAGTTTTAGTAGTATTTTTTAAATATTATTAACCAGGACACATTTTTTTTCTGGACTTTTTAAGTGTGGTCTCTGTAAATACAGCAGTCTGTGTGAAATCCAATACATGTGGCTAAAGTCAATATTACATTTGTTGCCTAAAATTCAGGCAACACTAGAAACTTAAACTGAATTAACTCTTATTCAGTGCTCTGTTCCACATTTCTTTGGGTGGTGTAGAACAGAAACAGGGAAAAGAACTGTTAAAAGATCACTTATGCCATGTACTACTTGATGAAGTAAAAACAGCTGACCCAAAAATTCAGATTGTGGAACTGAGTACATGTTTTACAACAACAACGACTGTCAGCACCCCCACTGATTTCTGATCTTTAAGAGGTGTTGCCTACATTAATGCAGAGGTTTGGTTTCGATTATGGTAGTTTTGCTGTTCTGGTTTCTTCTTTTTTTTTTTCTTTATTTTTTTTTCTGCTTTGTCTTCTGCATCCTATTTAAAAAATAGTAGATTTCAGCTAATACTGTACTCATTTGGTCTTCCAGTGATCCTTTCACTTATTGTTCTGCTGTGACAGCTCTGGCCTTGCAAACCGGGAATAAAAAAAGCCAAGAAAATAAATCAGGTCTGTAATTTGTCTGAGTGATTTTTTCATTTTAGCTATCTTTAATTTGCCTTTTCACATAACAAAATACCTTAGAGTGGAGCAAGTTAAACCAGCAATCTTATCAGAGCTCTTTTCATTGACAGAATACCACAAGAGTTTTCTGTAAGTATGTATCACCTCTAATACTGCAGGGGATGGATAAAGCTTAATCATAAAATTTTTATATTAGTCAAAAAAATTATTTTTTGCATCTAATTTTTTCATCCACTTTGTTTACATGTGTAAGGATTTTAAGTGTACATGAACAGAAACAGTCAGAAGCTATTAAATACAACCAACTTTCTGCATAATGGGAAAAGGAAGGGGGGCTGCTGGGCAGACTAAATTGCTTCAAACAGGGTAAAGTTTCAGGATCCAGCTCCCAGAAAGACCCGTTTAATGTACTGAACAGGAGGACATATAATAAAGGGCAATCAGAAAATGGAAAGAAATGGGAAATGAAAACTACTGTATCTGTAGCCCTTTGACGGACAAAGAGTGCAGGAACAAAGTTAAAATAGCATCTTTGACTTGAATGACGTGGTAAAGGTCATTCTGCCTCTAACAGAATGTATCAAAAATGCATTAAGTCAGAGGTTACTACAATTTTAACAGATGATAAAGAAATACTTTGAAAAGACCCTGGTATAGAAGCTGTCTTTTTGATTACACTGCAGTGAAATCTGCAGGTCAAAATAGAGAGCATTTGTTTCATTGTAGCTATAATTCCTCCATAATTGCCTGAATTACAGTTTTAGGTGAACATAGCATGTCACCAAGCAGATTTGTACTCCATGTTCCACCAATTTCCTTGTTTTTCAGAACAGACTTATTTTTCACATTCATGTATTGTAATGGTTAGACATCCCAAATGCAGTAACAATAATTTCTTCAAATCTATGCGATTTTGCCATTCAATTATACTGCATTTTAAAATTATGCATTTATTTCTCTGTGCATATGTATGTGTCTGTATATAGCTATATGTAAATATACAAATAAATTTATTTTCTTAAGACGTACGTTTAAAGCTTGAAAACAGATTTTTGATTTTGGATACCAGTACATATAACAGAAATTAATATATCAGCCAGAGAATTATTCTGTGTATCCAACAATGAATACCACAGTGTCACTGGTACTACAGTACATTCAGGCAGTAAATAGAACATACTATGCTCAAAATGCTGTACAAAAAACCCCACTTACTTGTATTCATGGCTACTTTGCCAGTTCCCTACCTCCATTTCAAAACTCAGGGCCGACAGAGACATTGAAATTAAAGGATCTGGACAAATTCCCAGTGTCTTGCTCATTCATTAAACACATGCTGCTGCCTGATTTTCTGGAGAATCTCAGCTGCAATGATCATTGAATCTATGTAGATTACTGGCCACATCACACTGACAGTATTTATTGGAGGGATTGCGTACTGTGCGGTTATATATTCAATTTCCACAGCCCAATCAATGAAGAAGTCCCACATTTCGAAAGGGTAGTTAAGGCAAATTTTTAAATTTGTCCAAAAAATGCAATTAGTACAGATCTTGCAGTCTTTTCATCATCTGAGAGCATGGTACAAAATAAGAAAATGCAGTGTTAGATCTTTTTCTGCTTCAAGCAGTGCAACATGGCAGATGTAATTGAATTGGAAGCCAGTGGGCTGCTGTCAGCCATGTGCTTCTGAAAGTGATCACATGTGAACACTTTTAGGAACTGAAACCCATATAAGCTATCCCTATTCCTAAGGGTTTGGAAATTTGCCCAGTAAATAAAACCAAAATAAAAAATGTAAAAAACAAAGCAAAATCACCCTAAAACGTTAATAAATTAAAAAATCAAACAAAAACAACCTCGAAACCAACCCTGCACAGGAGATGGCTAAAATACATCAAAAAATTGATTTGAGTATTTTTAGGTTAGACGGTACCAAAGCCCACCACCATGATCTTTGCATACCAAGCCTACTTATGAGTATGGAACAGCAGAAACCCTAGGAGAAGAACAGAATTTCAGAAACTATGATGATGATGATGATGATGATGATGAAGATGATGATGATAGTGATGATGATGACAAAGAAAAACTCAACTAATTGCTTTGCATGTGATATTTTCATTTAAAACAGCTGCTACTTGTGTGTCAGAACTCACTAATGTACTGCACTTTCTACTTAAGCTAAATTTATATGAACAAATAATAAATCTTTAAATGTATTACTCTTTCAGTGTTATTTGCATATTTTGGCAGAAAACATTTAGAGTTCTTCAGTCAGTCTTGAAAAGTCAGGTGGGAGTCTGAAGCACAAATTGTGCTTTTCAGTTTTCATCTCATCATCTGAGGTTACTGGAGGTGAATACTCTTTCTGACCTGGAAAGTTAACATAGTCTTAAAATGCATCAGGCCAATTCCTCCAATCAATTGTGAACATTCTGAGAAACTCTGCTCTTTGCCCACCTACAACTCCAATTCCTGGACAATTCTCAGGCTCCTACATGGCATTTAATGGTACTGCCCCCTTTCAGATATAGTCTGTGACCACAATAAAATGTACCTATCCTGCTGCTACAGGGAAATCTTAGCCAAACACCTGCAACAGGCATGCTTCAGATTGAGTCAGTTGTTTTGCACATCTCTTTTTATAGCCATTCCCATTACGTGTCTGAGTTGGAGCAAGCATTAGAAATGGTTAGAAAAAGAACCGAAGAATCTTTGAATTCTCCAAATTGAAAAGATCAAATTGTTCAAGTGGCATGATAGTTAGGATATATTTCTCACCCCATATCAGTGAGCTCAGTTATGTCATGCTGAGTATAATTAAGCTGGACATATAAGTCCTATTGGTATCCTACAGAACCAGAAAGGATCATGTTCACAGAAAATGGAAAATCATTAACTCTAACAAAATAAAGTGAAGAATTTATGTATTGATTTACCTTCTATTTCAAAACAGTTCTATAATTTTCTAATGAATATTATTTCATAATGGCTTGTGATGGAATCTGTAAGCTGGTGGAAGAAAGGAAATGACATTTGCTCCCAAAATTAAAGAACATACAAACAAACAAAAAATAATAAAATCAACATCAAAAAAAAAAAATTATGTCTCTGAAACAGGTGCCTTTAAGCAAGACATCAAGTTGCCAAAGTGCTACTTAGAAATTAGTGATATTTTGGAAAACTTCTTTGTTTTTATGAAACGGGTCAACTATAAATCAAGATGTAAAAGAAAAAAAAGTATCTTCATTCTCAAGAAAATATTAAAGAGGAGTCATAAATATACAGTGGAACAAATCCATCCTTGGCTCACCTGTTACTGAGACAGTGCTAAAGACAAAAGACAGCCAAAGAGAAACACAGTAAAGTAACATTTCACTAATCCAAAAAGGGAAATGAACCGATTTTATTTATTTCCACATATCATGAGTGTTTTGCTTGCTGTTGTCAATAATTAATAGCTCTGTTATGGTTACATCCCAGCCTTATTCTCTTCACTGAAGAAAGAGTGAATCACTTAAGTCCTGAGGGTGTGAATTTCTGCCCAGTTCCATGCACAAAATCCTGTTACTTATTCTCAACATTTTCCTTCTGCTGTTTAAAAAACCCCAAAACCCCTCAAAAAACAAAAGAAACAACTACCACAGAAAATTGAACTTTTACTTCCCCTTCTGATTATGAGAAGAGAAAGGGATTGACATTGAATCCGTTGCTTCATCTGGAAAAAAAGCTGTGAGCAAAGTGTCTTGTTGACAAAGATATTCTTGTCTCTGACCCTGGATTAATGGCTGTGCCACTGCAGATTGTGAAAATGCTCTTGTTTCTCCTCCATCTGCATAACATACCGATGATGACATGGCAGGACACTATACTCAGTGCTGAAAAATTGCCTCCTAAGACAAAGACCCCTCAGTCACCATTACCTTCTTATCCATTCTTGGCCGTGGCAACCAGTGTCTCTCCACTGACATCCTGGAAATATTTGTGGGAGTCTTTTGCCCAACACAGCTGCAATAATAATTGCAGGTCCCAAATTTTCTTCTCAGCACATGTTATATTAGGAAGCAGAGGAGACATACCAAAAAGTACTCTTTTGCTCTTAGCAAAACACTGGAGCAAGGCTGTGGTACATCTTTTCATCCTCTGTATTCCCCACTGTCTAGTCAAATACTGATTAATGCTTTTATGTCTTTGTTTTGGCATACATGCATAAAATAATTTGGACCTACTCTTTCATAACCCACCCAACGTTTTTGTAAAATCAAAGTTACCTTTTCTGAAGATATCTGACATCTAGGAATTTTCATAGAATTGATTGGCATTTCTTCCATAAGCATTAAAATGCATTAGATGAAAGGCATGGAACTAGTCACAGGATACTTTAGTCTACCATTGATCCACAGATTTGCGGCAGGCCCTGGCAGAGGTTAGGGACATTGTAGTTATCTGATTCTATCTAAGAGAGTTTAAGTAGCATGAAACCAAGATAGATAAATAGAAAGCCAACTGCATCCTTGGCTGCATCAAAAGCAGCCAGGAACCAGGAGGTCAAGAGAGATTACACTGAGAGTACTGCATCCAACCCTGAGGTCCCAGCACAGGAAGGATATGGACCAGTTGAAGTCAGCCCAGAGGAGGCCACCAAGATGAACAGAGGGATGGAGCACCGAGGAAAGGCCGGCAGAATTGCAAACACTGAACCCAGAAAAGAGAAGTCTTCAGGATGACCCAATTGCAGCCTTTTGGCACCTGACGGAACTTACAGGTGTCGGAACTCAGGGCATCCCTCTGTCTGTCCAGAATGGCCAAGACCCCAGCCAGGGGGCTCAGAAACCCTGGCATGTATGAGTCGTGGAGCAAATGACGAACCTTATATGAAGACCAGCAAGTCACAACAGTTTAAGTAGCATAACAGTGAAGTTATCACAGGGTGAAAAAATGGGTTTTTGGGGTTTCTAGAACAGGGGTTTCAGGGGCAAGATGGAGGGATTTGAGCATGTCCAGCCTTTCTTCTTCCTCTTCTTGTTCTTCTTGTTCTTCTTGTTCTTGTTCTTCTTCTTCTTGTTCTTCTTCTTCTTCTACTTCTCCTTCTTCACCTCCATCTTCTGCTGTGATGTTGGCACTTTTAGATTGGTTTAGAGTAGAAGCTCACTGTCTAACACAGGTGATAGGTATTGGAAAGTAATTGTAAACATGTCATACATAGTTTTTAGTATAAAGAGATAACACCACCCTGGGGGCAGGCAGAGTGCCTGGAACTGTCCTGCTGGATGGATCTCGGCAGGGCAGGAGAAAAATTTTCATAGATAAGACGCAATAAACAACCTTGAGACCGAGAACTGAAGAGGTCCGACTCATTCAAGTGGGCTGGAACAGAGACTTTTAATGTATCTCAGAGTTGTGGTGACCTGCTAAAGACCCCGAGATACAGGAAGAGAGCAAACAGTCACAAAAGGCTTGGCATGAGTATCTAGCTGCTTGCAAGCCATTCTCCCTTCTTCTATACTGATAGAAGAAGGGAGAATGGCTTGAAACTGAGCATATTTAGATTACGTGTTAAGAAGAAATTCTTTACTGTGAGCATGGTGAGAGACAGGAACAGGTTGCACAGGGAAGATGCAGATGACCAACCCTGGAAGTGTTCAAGGTCAGTTTGGACAGGACTCTGAGCAACCTGGACAAGTGGGAGTTGTCCCTGCCCATGTCAGAGGGCTGGAACTGGATAATCTTTAAGGTCACTTGCAACTTAAGCCATTCTATGATTCTATGATTTTTGTGTTCACATATGATTTTGGAAGGTGACTTCCTTGAGCATTCATATAACTATGTTCTTGAGTTATATATTGCTGAATTTTAGCAAGCCATATTTTCATGTTCTTTAAGCAAGCCCTTCTAGAAGCTAGTCATTGGCAGCCTCATGACAGCATATGAACTAAATCCAGTTCTGGCTCTAGCATCCTTCACCTTTAGCATTTAATTAAGCCATCCTGTAAACTCTTGGAGTAGCCATCTGGACAGTGATTCTTCAGCAGATGTATTTCTTCCTTCACATGGGAGCAAATGATTGCAAAATACTCAGAGAGATTTTCATGGTCACTGATGAAAAAATACCTCCAGGATTTTTTATGCCTCTTTTCCTCATCCCACATTGTCCTGGGTCCAGCTAGGACAAAGCTAATTTTTGCAATAGGCAGGAGGACCTAGGGATTATTCTATACAATCTCACATCACTTTTTGGGAACAGGGGAAGAGATCCCTTCTGGGTCATGCAGTGTAGCAGAGGGAGCAATTGGGTATTCCCTATTGTCAGGTGTTCCACAGTGAGCAACCACTCTGAAAAAATGATATGAGTATCAAGAGAAGATATGATATAGAGGCTCCCCTCTATATAATAAAAAATAAATAATAAATAAAAATATAATCAAATTATAGTGAATAAAAAAGCCAAAAAAAGCAGCAAGAAACTAGAGTTTCTACAGAATGCTGGCAGGGGAAAAAATCTGTCCAAATGATAAAACAATAATAAAATTTATTGAAAGGCTTCTTTGCATGAAAACATCTATATGTCATATTTTCTTTCAGTGTTATAACTCAAACATTTTCTTCTGTGTTCTTTTTGTCTGCTAGGTGTTAAATAAGACTTTGGAGATCAGGAAAATGAGATACTAAAAACATTGTTTTCAGCTGAAGACTGCAAAGTGATGTACAAAACCCCCTACCTACTCCAGCAACTACTTAAAGCAACACATAACCCCTCCCCTATTCAGAATTTGAAATCTCTGTGCTAAAATCCATTATGGTGTATTTTAGAGGAGAAAAACTCACAAAAAAACCCAGAACAAAATCAAAAGCCAAAACTGAAACAAAAATATCCTAAGAAAAAATCAAGCAGGTACCTTTTAATTTATGAACTTTATAAAGAATTAGGAACTTGATTTTTCACAGTGTGTTTGAATATATTCTATCACATAAAATCTGCCCATCATTATGTTTTCAAATCCCCTTTCAACACATCAAAAATCTTCATTTCAAATTTTACATGATGAGTTTCCTTCTCTCCTTATTATTACTCCATCTTGCATGAGAGTATTGCTCTCATGCAAGATGGAGTAATAATAAGGAGAGAAGGAAACTCATTGCTCCTGAAAAGGAGCTGTTCACAAAAAATAAAGGAAGGACCCACAGAATCTTGCTTGAGTCTTACTGATGAACTTGCTTTACAAATTTTTCCCCCTGTTCCTATGTTCTCCCTTATGCATAGTTAACGTGATACACAGGCTCTCAATGAAATTGCAGTGAATGAAAAAGAAAATTAAAATAAAGAAAAAAGCACATTTTTTCCTGTTATCATTACCATTCCACAACAGTCTGTTTGCAAGATGTTGCAGAGGCAAACTCATGTCTCAGATCGAGGGGAGCCTCCAGACAAAGCCTTCTTGCCCAGGCTAGAGGAGGCATTACACTTGCTGGCCCCTGTCCTGCTGGGGCACTTCAACCACCCTGACATCTGCTGGGAAAGAAGCACAGCAAGCCACAGGCAATCCAGGAGACTCCTGGAATACATGGAGGAAACTTCTTGAGCCAGGTAACAGCCCTACCAAAGAGGATGTGATACTGGAGCTGACGGTCCCAAGGGAAGGGAGTGGAGCAGGGACATCAAGACTGGAGGCAGCTCAGGCTGCAGTGACCTTGCACTGGTGAAGAATATGGGTCAGGTAAGTAGTAAAGTTAGGCTCCTCAGCTTTAGGAAAGCAGACTTTCAGCTGTTCAAGTCAGTGGGATCCCCTGGGAGATGGCCCAGAAGATCAAGGGAACAGAGCAGAGCTGGTAGATATTTAAGGACACCTTCCACAGAGCACAAAACCTGGCAATTCCCAGATGGACGAAGTTGTGCAAGGATGGAAAGAGACCAGCATGGCTGAGTAGGGAGCTGCTGATGAAACCAAAGGGAATGAATCAAGTGCAGAGACAGTGGAAAGTAGGACTAGTGATCTGTGAAGAGTATAGAGACGAAGTGTAGGGATAGGGTAAGGAAGACCAAGGTGAAGCTGGGACTGAGCCCATCATGGGATACAAAGAACCTGTAACTTCTACAGGTATGCTAACCTGAAAAGGAAGGTCAAAGAAGGTGAACAAACCTGATAAAGAGTATTGGAAAGCTGGTAACCAGGGATAAGGATGAGGCTGAGGTATCCAACAACTTTTTTGACTCAGTCTTTGATAGCAGCCTCTCCTCCCACACCTCTCAGGTGGATGGACAGCAGGATGGCAAACAAGGGAGCAAAGGGATCTGGCACATAACCACTTGAGGAACCTGAATGTGCATGAGACTATGGGACCAAATGAAATACACCCCAGAGCTCTAAGAAAATTTCCTGATGCAGTTGTCAAGACACTCACCATGGTATTTGAAAAGTCTTGGCAGTCAGGAAAAGTTCCAGGCAACCCCAAAAGGGGAAACATATTTTTTTAAAGGGTAGAAAGGATAAACTTTGATACCAAAGTATCAGCCTCACCTCAATGCCTGGGGAGACCATAGATAGATCCTTCTAGAAGCTGTGTCAAGGCACATGGAAGAGAGGGAGATGATTCAGGACAGCCAGCATGGCTTCACCAAGGGCAAGTCCTGCCTGACAAACCCAACGGCCTTCTGTGATGGCATGACTCCATCAGTGGTCAAGGGAATGGCTACAGATGCCATTTATCTGCACCTCAGTAAAGACTTTGACACCGTCCTCCAAAACATTCTATCTATAAATTGGAGGAAGATGGATTTCATTAATGGACTGTTAGATGGATAGAAAATGGTTGGAGGTGGCATCCAGAGGTAGTTTTCAATGGATCAGCACACTAATGGGCATCAATGATAAATGGTGTTTCTCAGGAATTCATTTGGACCAGTGTTATTTAATAAATCCATCATTTACCTAGACAAAGGGATCAAGTACTTCAGAAAACTTTTGGATGACACCAAGCTCAGTGGTGCTGTTGACACGCCTGAAAGTCTGAATGCCATCCAGAGGGATGAATCTCATTTAGCCATGGGAACCTTAGGAGATTTAGCAAGGCCAAGTTCAAGGTGCTGCACTTGGGTCGAGGCAACACTGGGTATCAGTCCAGGCTGGGGGATGAACAGATGGAGAGCAGCCCTGCCCAGCAGGACTTGGGGCTACTGGAGGGTGAGAGGCTGGACATGACCCAGCCATGGGCACTCCCAGCCCAGAAAGCCAAACATGTCCTGGGCTGCATCCAGAGCAGTGTGGGCAGCAGAGCGAGGGAGGGGATTCTGTCTCTCTGCTCTGATGAGACTCCACCTGGAGTGCTGCAGACAGCTCTGGCTTTATGTAAAAACCATACTTCTGTTGTGTTTTTCAAGAATCTCAGGCTGTTTATCTTCAATTACAAGTTCCCTTATCATTCACAAGTTCTGCTCCTAGAAGAAAATGATTCAGAGACTTTCAGGTTTTCCTCTGTTAGTAAAAATATTTTAGATTGCAGTTTATATTTTTTAAAAAGAAGAATATACAAGACCCCACACACACTAGTTTAAAATCTTGATTACAAGAACATCCAAAGAGAAATGACAAAGAAAGAAAACAGCCTTATGAAAAGGGCAAATCTGATGAAAGTTTCTTGACTGTCTCCTTGAGTCTTAGGGATGTCCTGATTCAGACATCGCATCTTTAAATAGAAAGATTTTTCTTTAAAAATGCTTCAGAGAATTCTCTTTTGTAAGCATCGCCACTTACCTCTTAAATCTAGCACCAACTTTTTGAAGTCTACAGCAATAAGTATCAGAGCCTCCTGCACCTCCAAAGTTTGTGAAGAACTGTGTGAAGAACAATACTTTGTTTTGAGCATGTCCTCTCAACTTCAACTGCTGCCCTTACTCACTCTATGCAACTCAATCTTTTAGAGATCTCTATGAAATCTTTCCTGTCAGACTGTTTTCTAGGTTGAAGAGGCTTAGTGATTTTCCCCTCTATCTTAGTTACTGTTTTCAAGATAGAAGCCCTCCCCGTAGTAGCTCTCATTGCGTAAATAGTTGCATTTAAAGTACAAAATCAATAGAAAAGTAAGAACCCAGAATAAAACAGTTTAGTGGCAATATAAAAGGTTTTTCTACAATCATACAACACAAGATTATTCATAGCCGAAGTTTTTTTCCCCTTAAGTGATACAGAAATGCATAAACAAAATCATAAGGTCTGTACTTGCCCATCTACCTGACCTACCTAACCATGAGAGAGAAAATAATGTCATAATAAATTTGCCTCAGATTCTACTTTTCATGTTTCTTTCTACTTTATCTTTTGATTTCCTAGCCAGACAGCTACCGTGGAAGACAACAAATAGGATTTTTCTTCTAATTTTTGCATGATTCCATCACACCTTGGCAGCTGATTTAGGATGTAATCACACCCATACAAACAGGCACATATGCACACTCACCCAAACATACCTGCATGCATTGTGGAAGTGCATAGACATTCTAGACGACTTGTACAAAACAACTATTTTTTATCTGTGAGTCTCTGGTTAGTATATAATTTTCTCAAAAAAAAAGCCCTCTTGATGTAGAATATGAATTTTCTTTCTGGTATGAACTAACCAAAATTTCAAAAACCATGCTTCATCTTGCAAATTAAAATCAGAAATGTTATTAAAAAGCAATCATACATAAACATCTATGTGCAAATTTACCTTACATAATTGTGATGATATAAATATATGCAGAACCATGAGTGTAATAATTTTACAGAAAAGCCAAGTAAAAATAATAATTAATCCAAAACAAAAATATAAGACACAGCTTCCTCTACAGACATCACAAAATTATATTATAGATCCAATGTGGAACATAAATTTTATAACACAATATATAGCGATCACGAAATTAAAATTTTTCTAAAATGGGTGCATAAGGGTCAAGAAAAGCCTTCTTTCCTCTTTCAAAGGAAAAAAAGTGTGTCAGTTTTAGTGAAATTGAAATGAAATTATTCAATTTAAAATTTATTTTGAATGCTCAATGTATATATCAATGTTCAGTATGAAATTGTAGTTCTCCACTGTGTTGTACTATTTACAGGGACTATCATCCAGGCTTTTGGAAAACCTCATTTTCTCCTCCATGTTAACATTCAGATCAGACTATATTCTATATCATCTACCTAAATAATGGTTGTGAGAGACTTTGCATTTTTAGACGTGTAGCTGACGAAGAGAAGCTAAAATCCAAGCAGGAACAAAATCCTAAAGGACTCTGCTGATACATGAACTGCAGGCTAATGTGAAAGATTAAATTTTTACATATTGTTTATCAGCCTGGCTTACCAAACATGATTTCTGCGTATTCCAGAAGATGGCTAGACTTGTTAGCAGAATAGCAGTGCTCTGGGACAATTTATAGAACCCAAGATAATCTCACTTCACAGTTGGGATGAGCCAATTTAGTTTTGATTTGTCTCAACGCAGGTTGTCAGAGCCGCGTGGAGGAGAGGGACACATGTGCCACGCGCAGGAAGCAACTAGAAGAAGCCTGGTCTCTGGGAGGCTTTGCCTGACAGCCATTCCCTGTCCCACATGGCACAGGCAGACAGCAGGAGAACATCAAGAACAGCAAGCACCCTCCGGAAAGGCTCTGCAATCAGATGGCAAATTTCCAAGTTTCCACTGCAGTCCATTGGTGGAGACTTGGACTGGGCCAATGCAGCCTCTCTCCCGCGGCCGCGGGTCT
This sequence comes from Serinus canaria, assembly GCF_022539315.1. Taxonomy (NCBI): domain Eukaryota; kingdom Metazoa; phylum Chordata; class Aves; order Passeriformes; family Fringillidae; genus Serinus; species Serinus canaria. The sequence goes on along the minus strand of NC_066343.1, from coordinate 34,565,124 downwards.
GTGCGGTGCCCGGCTGGGTGCCCGCGGCCCGGCCGGAGGTGGCCACACGATGCTGCCACTCCCGCATTCCCTCCGGAACCCTGGTAGGGTTACCGTCTGAGGCGTGGGTGGCGCAGGCGGGATCTTCGGCTACGAGGTACCAAAGCAAAGGAAGGAGAAGGGACGCCTGTATAAGTATCTAGGATCTTTTAATGTTCTTCCCGGATGGGTTCAGGGACAGGTGACAAAGGGGGTCCGGAGGGGGGACGCTGATAAAGGGAGGAAACACAAAGCTTACCAAGAGCAAGGACCCAGGGAGGAGCGTGGGTTACAGCTAAGCCACTGAGGATCACACAGAGGAGGGGGAAAACCCCAGGGGCAAATCATACATCAAATTAAGGAATGACTGACACAGAGAATTCTCGAGGTAAGGGGGGTGGTTACCATGACAGGCAGGGGAGGGGGGGGCAGCTCCAACAGGGAGAAACCATTGTGAGGGAAGTACATGGGGGGAACCGAGGACCGAACCATTATTGAGTTATAAAAGGAATAACTGATTCTAAAAACACACAATGCCACAGGCCAAAGGTCTCCCATCAGCAGGTGGACCTTGGGAGAGGCGAGGGGGCATTAAAGGAGCTTGCAACACAAGCTGTAGGGCATTTTGAGACAGCTTTTTGGCTTTGTGCTTCTTGCTTTTGAGGTTTGCTGATTGGGGCGTTCTGAGAGCTGTCTTTTAGAAACTTGTCTTTTGGCCTTGGCCCCAGCCTGGCTTTTGGCTCTCCTGCCCTTGCTGTCTCTTCTCTTCACCACCATTCCTTTTCCATTTCCTTCCTTCTTTTCTACTTGTTTTTTTCTTTTTTTTTTTTTTTTCACCCACTTTGTTTTGGGCAACTCCTTTCTGCTTTTCATTATCAATAAACGGTTCTCAGATACAATGTTTGTTTTGTTTGACCTAATTTCTGTCTAAAAATTTTAAAAGAACTCGCAGTTCCCCACAGTGGAACGTGACAACAGTGCACCAGGAAGCAGGATTTCAGGAGCATATGAGATGATCCCTGGGCACACTTGCACTTAATCAGGTCAAGCTGAGCTTTTTCAGTTTGTATGTTATCAGCAGTGGCATCAAAATCAAGAGGTATGAGAAGAGTATGTCAGAAGTCTTGTAGCTGAGGAAAAAAGGGAGAAACATGAACTTTCAAACAGCTCTTAAGTCCTACAGCACCAGGAACAATTTGGAGATGGTGAGGCCTGGAGCACTTGAAATTTCCTCTGTTAAGGCTTGCATACAGTGAGATCGCCGACTACTTACCTCTTATTTAGTATTGTATTTATCTACATCTGAGAGAGGAACTGAGTTCCAACATCACTAAACAGAACATGTTGCAATAGCCCAGTGAGCCTAGCATTTGTGCTATCTCCCAGTGCACCACCTGGCACGGCAGAAGGGAGGTAAGGCACTACATAATCTGCTACCTAACACTCATGCCACAACAATGCATTCAAACAGCACATTGCTGAGATCTCTGACAATCCCCCTGAAACACCCGAGGAAAATGCTGTTTCTGCAAGACATCAAATGCAGTAACAGATTCCATAGCCACTCTGGCAATCAAAGGATTTCACATGACTTAAACGATATCAAATAGACATTGGAAACACAGTGAAAAGTTTCTGTGATGCTGCTATGAAAAGTGCAGATACATGGAGCAGGGAAAGGACAGGAGTTCTTGCAATGGACTCCTGTGCCTTTGAAGGTGAATGGGAAGTTCCTTATTGATATCCAGTCTGATATCCTACTCCTGCTAAAGCTTACTAAGGGCTCATCATGCTGAGTTTTGCTCAGCATTGAGACATAATTTCCTAGGAAGCATTTTTTATTTTAAAAGGATTACTTCTGCTTTTCTGGGCATTAGAACCTAAGTTATCATGCTCTGAATAGAGGTTTTGTTAGCTCTAAATTAATTTACCTTTTGACCAGCCTAGAATGGTAAGCCATGGATTAAGTAAATGTATTTTCAGTGGTCATGCTTTATAGCAATATTGATACATTCTGACTGAATACAGCCATTACAAAATGCTGTAACTGGATAAAAATACTGCAAGTAATACCTTGAGGTTTTTCCACAGAAATCTCAGTATGGTGTCCCCTGCTTGAATAGTAGGTAGCTCACCCCCTACAAGGAATTATACAAAGGGACCAAACAAATTATTTCAGCAAATGCTTCCCCACTGAGAGTGAGGAAAGATGAAGACTCCATGATGCCCACTAAGTGGTACTTCATTGATGACAGTATTCTAAAATGCACATATGCATGCAACAGTTAAAGACACCTGATTATAAAAGTACTTTTTAACCAAGAAGGAAAAAGAAATAATCCTTAGAATTGAGAATTTTTAGTCCTCATTTCAAGCTTTTTCTGGATAGCAGCCATCATATCTCCCTGAAGAAATGTTGATAAAAGGCTAATGGACACAGCAGAATACACTTTATGCTCACAGAGATAAACAATTTATGGAGTTCAATATGAAGCAGTGGACTAATACAAGAGTTAAATAGCAAAAAATTTATGTCTGTAAAAGCTGCCTTCTAGGTGCCAGGTGGATATTGCATTAATTTCTACGGAGTGTGAAATACTAGTTAAGACAGTATACTAGTTAACTACTGCATAGAAGCAGTAGTTACCAAGATAAAGGAAATTACCTTGGTGGGTGCTGTGACATGTAACAATAGAGGGATGAACTGAAAAAAAAAAAACAACTTGCAGAAGTGAGTATTATGAGAGGATTTGTAAACCAGGAGGTGAAACTGCAACTGAGCTTACACTTGGGAAATGAGAATCTTTACCCAATTCCATTCTATGGATAATATATGCAGGAATTTCTTATTAATTCACTAAGATATTACACTCTATAATACTGCCTTAGACCTTGCACTTTACCCGGAACTTTGATAATCGTTTCAAATTACTTTGGCTATCATATTATTTATGACAATATTCTGAATAAGAATCTTTCCCTTAAAACCAGAAACAGCATTACTCAGTATGGTAGTTTAACCCCACCTGGCAACTATGATTGTGCTAATCCGCTCAGTCACTCCCCCAAAATAGATGGGGGAAGAGAATCAAAAGGGTGAAAGTGAGAAAACCAGTGAGTTATGATAAAAACAGTTTAATAATGAACATTAAATAATAACAGAAATAATAATATTACTTAAGTTAATACTAATAATATTTTAGTGAAAAAGGAAATAACAAAAAGAGAGAGATAAAAGCCCAACAAGACAAGTGATACAGATAAAAACAATTATTCAGTACCAACCAACCAAAGGCTGGCCAGCCCCTGAGCAGCAGCCCTCATAGCAATCTCCTCCCTAGTCTGCTGAGCATGGCAATATATGGTGTGGGAAATCCATTTGTTCAATTGATACCAGCTGTCCTGGCTGAGTGATCTTCCTAGTCATCTTCAAAAATAAGCATCAAGAGAAAAATAAGTAGAGAGAGAATTAGAGCTTGTCAAGTTAATTCCTGCAGTCTTCTGAATGTCTCTTTTTTGTTGACACACCTCCCAGCTAAGACATCCAAGAAAGCAGATGCAGTGTCAAAATAAACTCTGTAAACCCATCACACTTTTCATACAACTACACTGACCTTTCTGATTTCAAAAATTGTAGCCCAGTTTTTGGCTACAGAATACTAAGTATTTTATTTTTAGACAGCACAAATCAGCTCAGGCATTGAAGAAATTATTATGCTCCTTTGTTTAAAGCAGTAGTTGCACTCTTTTCTTCACAACTGCTGATATTAAGAAAAATTTGTCATACAGTATTTAATACCAATGCTTACTTTATGGATAAATTGATGCCTTAACTTTAAATAAATACTTAAATGTTTGTAGTCAGTTACAGGAATGTACATAGTTGACAGAACATGCAAACTCATTTAATTATTTGGAATGGTTCCACACTTCACTAAAAGATATTAACTCAACTCAAGCAAGCTACAGTTTTGTCATCTCAATCAAGCCCTTAGCTAAATACAATTAATTTATTCCTCTTTTTTGGTCTCTTTCATCAACCATTTATATAAAATATGTAAATAAGTTAGGACATGATTTTAGAAGCCTGTGAATAAGAGAAACCCATGTGTCAAAATGTATGTCAAATAATGTTAGTAGGGTATTCTTCCAACAGTGTGATCTACCTTCCTAAATGCTGTAACTTAGATAGCTCCAAAGGTAAACTTATAATTAGACTTCCATTCATCCAGTTGCAATGAAGAAGAAATCACTGCTCACATAATTTCAGCCTTTTAAAAGTTAGACATTGAGCCTATATTGTTTCCAGTTTTTGAAGGGAGAAAATAAAGTACGCAGAAGATGAGGTTTTCCAGTTAAGTAATTGGTCATCTTTTAGCACAGCATTTCTTCTCTGTGGGATTCTAGATGACTTGTCTTTCCTAGACATACATACCATTTAGATAATAAAAGATGCCTGGAATTAGATGGGATGACTCTCACCCTTTCTGTGTGCTGCGGATTCATGCTGTCTTCACGCAGAAGATGAACTGTGTAAATTTGCATCACAATTAGTTACAAATTACTCTGCTCAAGCAAGCTACCTCCAAGCATCACACACTCATTCTGTCTCTCAGAATTTTGTCCCAACAGGTTCATATTTTCACCCAGATGTGACGATGTTCACAGGGGTCTTAGGATGAGGGAAGAGACAAGAATCTTGACTCCATGTTTCAGAAGGCTTGGTTTATTATTTTATGATATATACTATATTAAAAATTATACTAAAAGAATAGAAGAAAGGATTTCATCAGAAGGCTTCCAAGAATAGAAAAGGAATGAATAGCAAAGGTTTGTCTCTGACAGAGACAGTCTGGACAGGTGGACTGAGACTGGCTATTAATTAGAAACAAACAAATGACACCAATCACAGATCCACCTGTTGCATTCCACAGCAGCAGATAAGAATTGTTTACATTTTGTTCCTGAGGCCTCCCAGTTTCTCAGGAGGAAAAAATCCTTAGGAAAAGATTTTTCATATAACATGTTTGTGACACCCAGGCGTGAGATTCCAAAAGATGGAGGAGTGCATTATTCCAGTACTATTGCTGGAAGATATGATGGTAATAGAAGGAATCTGCCAAAAGTGGTGTTACCAATGTACATGTATAGGGTTCACTGGAACACTTTCCAGTTTATTTTATGCAATTTGTAGCTTCTAGATACCAAATTATCACCTTGAGAGTATTTTTTAGGTTACATCTCTTTAACAAAAAAAGGCCAAAAACTTCCTCCATGTGCAATCAGGAAACAACTCAGGATTGTGAACATTTGCCTATGGCTAGGAGTGCTATAAGCTACCTGCTGGAAACAAAAAAGAAATCTATTATGGATCTCTATTAATCTCAAATTCATTGTAGAAGTAAAGCTTAATATTAGAAAATGAAACCTGGGGGAAAGAGAGAAGTCTTCCGTGTCAGGCTTCTGTTCCAGAGGAGGACTGGATGAGGTATATGCCAGAGAATTGTTCTATAAACTTTAAGAGACAGTGATTCCATAACCTGCCCATAATATTTACTGCAGTTACTCACTGACCTCCTTATTAAAATGTTTTCCTTATTTCTATCCTGCACATTTTTGGCTGTAGCTTAAGCATATTATTTCTCATCCTAGCTATTTTTCAGACAGACTGAATACATTATTTCTTTTTCTTTTCCTTTTCCATACTCCCTCTGTTACATAAAGGTCATTGTCTTTCGTTCAGTCTTTTGCTCATGCTAATAGCTCCACAGGTCATGGCTCCTGGATCTCTCACAAATTCTGTGGACTGGACTATCTCTAAATCACTTTGCTCTAGATAGTGTCTTAACATATTTCTGGAAATACATGTGCTCACAAATGAAAACTGCACGCCTGCCACAGTCGTAGTAATGCCGTTTAGAGGAGAAGTATTCCAGATGCCTTGATGATTGCTCTCCTAAATTCCAGTACAATGTGTTTAGCAGTGCCGTGATATTTTTAACTCACGATGAGGCTGTTACCAAATGTAACATCTTGATCACTTTCAGAGCAACACTTATCTTTAGCTGACTCTTCCTCATTTCTTCCATTGATACTCATTCCTATATGTAGTTTCTTGTATTTCTTTATGTCAAAATTTCAATTAGTTTTCCTAAACACTCCTCCAATCTGTTATCTGTTTTGAAACCTAACACTGGTTTCCAGCCTTTCCAGCCTTCCAGCTTCACTTCACCAAACATTTTTTCCATAAACACACTTCAAATTCAGGCATAACTGGATAAATACTTGGTGCAGAAAAAATGACAATGCCAAGAGCTCTATTCTCATGTGAGCAAAACCTGAAGCTCTGTGTAACTGTGTACTCAGCCACACCTCTCTGAGTATAGAGATCAGGACTGTTCAAGTTGTCACTGCTTTTAGGGAAGCTCGAACCACCCTATGGCTTTTTGTGTTCTTTTTTGTCCCAACTACTTCTTTATTTCAGCTGCCACATTTTAAAGATAAACACAGCACCAGAGAGAGATTTATTGTGATGAATTGTGCTGCTGTGTCATACAGCTCTCTGCCTCACTCACCATTTCAAGGTGATCCTCTTGTCACACTGGAGTGCACAGTGAGAAGGTAGACTGTTGGTATTGTCTCTTTCTGTGACTGAGTAAGGCTCATGGTGAGGTCAAGATGACATTAGGGGAGTCCTCCTCACCACACCAGCTGACCCTTCTTCATTGATACTTGCTTTTTCTAAATTAACAAATACTTGCAAAACCAAATATTTTATGCAGACATCTTATATTGACTTATGTGTGCATTCCAAAAGTAGTTTTAGACCCCAAGGTCTATTTCATCCACTTTTTTGGCATTCAACGTCCAAGTACCTATTAAGTGATCGAGCACTGCCACGCATTAAGATCAAAAGGAGAGAAACTGTGGACAGACACAGCAGTAACTGCTAGTACTAGACTGACAGTATGATATAAAGATGCTTAACTGATTCACAGAACAAGCATAATTTCAGCTTATATTCAACATATTATATTTGAATATTCAGCATATTCAAAAAATGTGCCTCTGGTAAAACTCAGCTCAACTGCTGTTAGTGTCCAGTATATGCAGATCCCTCTAGCCATCATTCTCTATTTTCTTCAAAACTAACAAATAGGGCATCAGTTAAATACCATTTGTGAAGGTAATGATTTCTGCAGACACTGTACTTTTTTCAAGTAGACAAAAACTTCTCTCTAAACCACCAGTCATTAGCCATTCATTTCATGTTACTCATATTTACCTGGTATATAAATTGCCTCTCTTCAGTTTGAACTCCTGGGAAGACACAGTTCAGCTGATCACATGGTTCACAAATTTTCTTGTAGGCCCTTAAATTTACAAGAAGAGCTTTCAAGAACATTTGTGAAACATAAACATATTAAAAAAAATTCATAATAAAGACTTAGGCTTGCAATCTGACAACTTAGTTTGTCCTCCTTCTCACATTCAAGTCCTGAAATTATCTCTGAATATTTTTACCCATTGGGAGAAAAGAATATGAACAAAACATAGAAAGAAGCGAATGCTGTAGATGGAGTTGTAGCACTGTATAGCACTGAGGTTCATGACCTTTCCAGAAAGCCCTGATGTCAGTTGTTTATAACTTCATCAGACCATGACCTTTAACAATGATTTTTTGAATGCTTCATTGTCTGCATAAAATTGTATCTTTCATAATTTCAGTTAAACTCTATCAGAAACAGCTCTTTTGCCCCCCTCAGAATGCTAGAATAAAGAGGTGGGTTTTGCTATTCAGCTATTCAGTGATGAATTATAGTATTTTGTACAGTGAAATAAGGATTCAATAAACATTATGGGATATTTTGTGAGAAATTAAAGGGTTTTCTCATATTAGTCTGGCTGAGTTATGCGTTACAGTTATAAAGCTAGGATCCCAAAAGATAAGATTCGAGACTAAAGTCACATAAAGTAACCCACTATAAATCCACTATGTGCATGCTGTAGAGTACATGACCCCTAGCTGTATAAATACAATATTTTTGCAAGACCCCTGCTTCATTCACTTGATGAGGGCTTTAGCAGTTCTTCCACAAGCCAATATTTAGCGTTTTTTATTAATGCTCATCTACCACCAAAATGTGCAGTGCAGTAGGCAATAATCCAGGCTGACAGGACATCAGCTGTCCTCCTAACACCCTTGTGCAGGCAGTCGCTGACAAGCCCCCAGCACAGGGAGGGAGGAGGAGAGGCAGATGGTAGGAAGGGCCTTCCTCTCTGAAAGAACAGCAAACTAACACACAGAAAGACACTCTTAGCTGTAGTGAAGAGCTGCCTCAGAGAAGGCTCAGTGCAGAATTACTGTCCTTTAAAAGTCTATGTGTATATAATGTTTAGCACTTCTTTCACAGGCAAAATCCTCATTCATCAAATAATGTCCAGTCCAGCTAAAAAACCACATGAATTTCACCAGTAAAATTCCTGTCTATCCAACCTGATTTACCACCAGAGCAAATCTACTCTATCTATGCTATGAGTCAGGATTCCTGGAAAAGACAGCTTATGGGCCATCAATTTCATAAGGCAGATGTAGCCAAGCAGAATCACTTGAAACACTGCATAGGATCTTCAATTCCCATTTCTTATCTTCAAGTAATTAAATTTTGTGACTTCAATGGTCTTTTATCGTATTATTTCTATATGCATGTCAATGCATACTGTTCCTTAGGGAAAATATTGTGCCTTTTTTATTTTTTATTTTCATATGGTTCCTGTCTATACACATTAATACTATTATTTGTCATGTTTGTTTTTACATCCACAGGGCTGGAGATTTGCCTTACAAATCCCTGAATTGTCATGTACTTTCATGATGTCATACCAAAAATAATAAATGGTAAAAAGAAATCAGAAATTCACTTTGTGGAGTCCCACTATGAAGTATTGCTGAACTTCTGCATTAGATGTTGTTGGGAAGAAGGGGTTGAAAGCAAAAGAATGGTGAGGAGGATGGTAAATTATCTTAAATAACTTTGCAGCTGGGAATGCCAAAGCCTGGAAAACAAGAGTGTGGGAAATGTCGTATTTTATGCCTACTGCTGTTTGTATTTTATCTGTTTTGAGAAGTAGAATTTCTGTTTAGAGATAACACTGGTGTTTGGAGAGATTTGGAGGCACCCTCACTGACATCCTTGAGCTGCCTTTCTTGGGAAAGGGAAGATCAGAGCCCCGAGATCATAAAAAAGTACAAGGTAATTCACAGCAGGGTGGTAAACTACAGGTGTATGAGTCCTTTATAAATGGGCACAAACAATGTCATTAGGGTGGGCAGAGCCTGATGGTGCCTCTGTTCCTGCTTGAGTGTCTCTCAACATGTTCTGCTGCTGCTGCTGCAGGATCCTCCCACTAGCAAGGTAATGAAATAAACTTACTCTTTGCATTTCAGCCATGGTTTTGTGCTGCCTGCCTGTGTTGTCTCCCATGAATATTTATTGACTTGGTACAACTAAAAATAAATGCTGGGACATAATATTTTTCTGTGATTTAGTGTATTCAATACAAAATAATATTTCCTTAGTTGGTCTAATGCAGCACATGGTGCTGCTAAGGAGATAGAAATTCAAAGGCAGTAATGCTTGCAGCCTGTATTTATATATGGCCAAATTGTTCACAACTTGCTGCCCTTTCACTGACATTTACTTTACTAAAAAAAATTGTTCCTCTTACAAGAGCACAAACATGACAAAAGAAGAATATATGTTGTGGAGAGACAGGAAGAGAGAAAGAGAGAGAGAGAAGCATGCTGGGCACTCCAAACCTACACATGTGCATGAAGAGATGTAGGGAATCACACAGAGTAAATGCTCTCTCCCTGTGGTCATAGATCTACCACTGCCTTACAGCAATATAAATACACACAGCTGAGATCCTAGTAAGCTCAAAACAATGCTCATCACAGATTTCTAAGCATTGAAACACAAATAAGACAAGATATATTAACAGAAATGCAGAAAATGAAAATTGTAACAATATAAATGTTGTAAACTAAGACAATAGCAGCTTTAAAAAATATGAACACAAAGTGGTTCATAGTTGAGCAACCTCAAAGTTGACAAAAATCTCTCATAAAAAATGCTTATTCCATGTAATCAAAGTCACCTCAATAGTTCACTGTTTCTCTTAACACATTTAATGAAGAAACCAGGAGGTACCTTCAGGATGCCCTGAATTCCCTGAAATACCCAACTAGTGGAATCCACAACCTGCGTGGCTCCTGAGATACAAAAGCCAACTAGGACCACCTCTCTCAGTTTCTCTTGATCCGTTTTTCAAGCTATAAAAAGCATATGAATAAGTTGGGAAAGCAATTACACTTTGGCTGTAACTACTGCAGCCCACAAAGAGAAGCAAAAAATTAATTAAGATACAGTGGTATTTTATAAAAATAAGTGGTGGGGGGAGGGGGAGAAGGGAGTAACCAGAATGTTCTTCTAGATGGATTTTGGAAGGCCTAAAAGTGAGGTCTGAAAAAGTGTACAGTTCCCAGCAAGAATACAGTACATCCTACAAATGCAATGGAAATGCCTCTTCAAGCTAGAGTTCAAGGGAAGTTGTTACAGTATAAATATTTCTCTAGTCTTGCAATCATAATCTCCTTCACCCATTAGCATCTTTTTGTAAACTTTTTCTTGTATCACTACTGAGATTGATAAAAAGTTCAACTACTGTGGAGCTGCCTTTAAATTAAATTGCCTTTAAGTCTGCAAGGTGGAAGAATAATACAATCTAGGGCAATGGTATCCATTTGCAGTGTCTTTCTAAAATCTTGGTGAAATTCATTTATTTCTGTTTTCCGTGGTGCGTGTCTTCCATCCTTGCAAACACATAATGTAAGGGTCAGAGACACAGTTTAGTTTAGCTCTCTGGGTTCCACACTGTTGCATGACCTGCAAGAGATGAATCATGCTAGGTATGGACTAGGATTCTCCAGGTATTTGAGTGAGACTCCAACACTCCAGACCAGATCTGAGTCTTATTTGGGCGTCTGGAGCCATCTGGAGTCTTTTGAATACATCTGCCTCCAAACTTTTCCCATAGTGTACCTGTTTTCAAACACAAAGTCTGATTTTCCCCATTGTATCACGGCAATATGTACAGCATTAATATGTAGACCTTCATGATTTGCACTTGAAAAATGCTGTATACAGAAAAGAGAATTTTTTTTGCTCAATAAAAAACCCCTGACAAAACCACCCCATCTTGCTCCACAGATGCAGAGAGGCAGAGGAAACCTATTGTTTTAAATAGCTCCAAATATCAAACTGTTTTATTTTAATTATTTATGCCTGCTGCAACATGCATTTAGAAATACATTAAAAAAAAAAAAGAAAAGAAAGGAAAAGAAAAAGCTTTTGATGCTTCACATATAGCATGCCTTATTTCTTTACCCCTCTTTCACTTGCTGTTAGAGGTGCTGTGATGTGATTCTTGGAAAGACATTATTCATATGTGATTAATGTTGAAAGGCATAGTTTAGTGCCTCTACTTCTACCCCAATGAGGGATACCTGCAGTACAGTACCTGACTAAACACCCTAAGTGCTGGGTTTTTAATTTTTTTTTTTTCTCTTTGTCACAAGCACGGCTACATTAGAAAAATAATCTAGAAAAATGTTTCTTTTCCATATAGGGTTTGTTCATTCTGTTTCTCTGTGCAGCTTCTTAAGAGTTTGTTTAACTATAAAGTATCTGAAAACAGATAACATAGACATAAAGGAAATTTTGACAGCATTAATTAAGAAGTCTACCAGACATAGAGAAGTCACTGTTGTATAACATCAATGTAAATAAGATTAAAATCAAGGTAACTTCTGCTTTCTGTTTCAAAACTATGAGATCTCAAATGGTTTCAGTTCACAAGGAGCTACAAATGCTTTTGTGCGTGCACTTGGGTGAACTTGGACAAAAATTTGGTTGAGATTATTTTTCCCATGTTCTTATTTGGGGAAGATAAAAGAGCTCTTTCAGCTTCCCATATTCATGATTTGTTCTAAGAATTTTTTTAAGCCTCAGTTTTATTTAAAATGTATATTGCTCCTATCTTGTCCCCTAGAGCTCAGAAGCTTTTGTATGGCCATGTGATGCTTCCATTTTGCACAGACCACCTTACACCCCTTCTCTGGGGTAACAAAAAGAAAAAAGTTATTACCCCAATTTAATTCCTTCTGATGTCTCAGCATAATTCTATAAGCAAGTGTGTTTTTAAAGTAACATTTAAGGTCAAACTGATTTAGTCCAAGATTGAACAATAAAGACTGTTTAAAGACATTTTAAAATGTGTGTGTGTGTGTGTGTGTGTGTGTGTGTGTGTGTATTTGTACACCTAAAGGGAAAAACATGTTCTTAGACCTGATCAAGTGCTATTTCTTTCTTATCATCTGAACTAAAGAAAAACTAGAAAACCAGCCTAAAATTTCAGTATTATTAATCCCTGACTGTTAAACCCTTCTGCTTTTTGGCAAAAAAATCTGTCTTCTTGATGACATGCATTATTGTACAGTTAGAAATATAGTTTCTTTCTGGTAAAATTCTTTTGTATGCACAAAATTAGGTAACAAGAGCCAGTATAAACAGCATATTCATTTAAATAGCAAATCTTCTGCTCCTCCTGTACACTGAAAGCAATGTTAACATTCTTGCAATCCAAGGATTCCCAAATCAATTTGATCATGGATAAGATAGTGGTATTCAAAGCTTTTGGAAGAGTTATTTTTAGATTTATTTTTTTTTTAACTCACTTTAGTGTAGTTTTTATTCAGACACAGGCTGTGGAAAAGTTACATCACTGCTAAACCAAGTCTCAGAAAATAAAATACGATGGAGGATTGAAAAGGGCCGTTTGTGCAACTTCAAGACATTTCTTAGACTACATCATCTCAAATATATTGCTTCAGCATGAAGACCCCAGATACCTTGCAGCAGCAAACAAGTTAAAATTAAATTATTCATGACACTCTGATATCAACAAAATATTTATTACTGTAAAGGCAGGAATTTAGGTCATGTTAACAAATAGTTAATATTTTGGATTATAATTTTATCATATTTATAGCCTGAATCATTTAACAGTGAATCCTGGATTGGAGGTGCCCATGTTGTTCAGCTGGAAGATATTTATGACTGGGATGCAAGGTCAGCTCAGATCTGGCAGGACTCATTAGTTCAGGTGCAGTGATGTGGAAATGCTTCATAGCTCTTCCAGAGTTGGCACAATCCAGAAATAGTACATCTGCCTTTTGTGCATCAATCAGATATTGAGACAATTATAAACTGGCTTCACAAAAAGACATATTGTGTGTCTCCACAAAGAGGAGTATTTCTTGCTATTTGGTATTCTCTTTCTGCTCTTTCAGAAAGCAGTGTGGGTCCGTCTAGTTCTGAGCACTATGGGTGACAGCTAATTCATTTTCTAGAAGTGTTTAATGGACTAAAGCATAAATGCACAGATGCAGCCTGTGCCAGCACTGCATTTAAGCAAATACAAGACCCTTGACCACAGCGCAAAGATTGAGTGACTGGCTCTGTAGGAAACAACTGACAAGTGTAACACAGAGAATAAAACTACAGCTGCATCCATGCTGATTCTTGCAGTGTCTCTCTTCCTCATGTCTCCTCACTGTTTCTTGAGATTAGAGAGGGGATCATTGACAAAGGCATGATGGGAGAATTTTAGAGAAAGAGTACAGAAAAGTCCCATAAGTGGATTTATACTGAATTGGCTTCTATTTGTAAGTATGCATTTATATAAAAAACTATTGAAGTAATTTGTACTATTACAGGTTATACTTAGTCCAACCATGTCTTCAGTTGAAACAAAAATATCAGGAGTTTTGTGTGCCTCTCGTAGGCTTACAATGGGAATATTTTTTACTATTTTAATTTCTGCATCTCTTAAGGACCTGAAAATTTCACCTACTTGTCTCTATTTACTTGTGTCCTAGATTCAGTACAAATGTGGTTGCTTTTATTATCCAGATGAATCTATAATAGCCTTACAAAGAAATTGTAGGGGCTTAAATGCCAATGCATATGACCAGGAGGTGTGACAGCTAATAATACTGCATGTCTCACCCAGTGCAGTCCCCCCTCACAGCATGTTTCCATCCAGTACTCTTCTGCTTTTGCATTTCTAAGATGGCAGCAGAGGAATGCCCACCTAGGTGTTAATCATCACAGCACACAAGAGGAGGAAAGGTGGAATCCCCCATCCATTAGCTGTTGCTGCAGCCAGGGGGAATCACAAATGGAACAGGATGAGAAAATGTGCTCTCCACGCTCTATGTACACAACCAATGATGGAAAAAGAAAAGGCTTCTGTTGATGGTGTAACTACATGTCAATGCAATCATCAGCTGTGACACAAGGACTTCCAACACTGTTCTTTTTGACACCTGTGACAGTCCAAGATGGTTGTCAGACGCTATGGACATACCCAGCACTTTACAGACTGAAGTGCCCTGGAAATGGTGCTGAAACAGAATCCCCCCATAGTTGCTCAGTCTTCTGACAGTTAAAAGGTGATTATGTATCCTCCCTATTTTATTTTTTTTTCCACCTTAATTCAAAGGTTTGGTGTTCATTCACAGTAGAGATTGCTAATGCAATTAAATTCTGAAGGTTTTGGTTCAAATCTTCTTAAAAATCAGTTCATCATGTCCTTGTTGCTCATAGTTATTTTCTGTGCTTCAATTAGGCAATTATTTCACGGAAAGATCTACTTAAAAAAAACCAACTTTTTTTGTCCAATTATAATTTGCTATTGTATATGTTTTTCCTTCTTTCAGCCAGTGTTTTCACCAATGCACCATTCTTTAATATTCACTTGAAAAGACACATCATTTCTATAAAAACAAAAGCTAGAACCAGTAACTACTCATGGGCAAGCAACAGAAGAAGTAATAAAGATGAGACTGGCCTAAATCCTCATTTCCATGTAAGTATGTCTTGTAAAGCCATCTAGGCTCAAAATACATCTTTTATCAACTAATCTACAATCTTAGCTGGCATTGCCCCACATAAAATTTAAATTTAGAAATCATACCTCCTCACTCTTTAATGTGTAAAAAGGACATCCTACAACTACTCTTAATCACTGGTAAGCAAAACTATCAACACTTTAAAGTGTGACACATTTCTTGTTTTGAGGTAAAAATAGAGGGGGAGGAAAGTGATAAATATGGCTATTGCATGCAAAAAAATATAGTATTAAAATAGTTATATTTATAGAGATATAAAACAACACAGATATAATTACAATTACTATGAACTGATGAATTACTATGAACTGATAGCCCTTAATTTCTTATTACTCTTGATTTCATATAGCAAAGAGTATTGCTACTGACATTTCTGGTCAAAGCAGTAAATTAGTATGTAACCAAAACAGTAATAATTTATAGATTCTTACAATGAGCAGGCAATTCACTTAATTTGTTGGACATCTCCCCCAGTTTACTTCTGTTTAAATGTACTGAGTTTCCTCTAGGGATTGCCACTAGCGTTTTCCACTTAAATTGACCTGTAAATACGCGAAAACTTTATTGCACACATATATTTAGTATCTATGTATTTAAAATCTATGAAATATTTCAGGCCTGGTTCTTACATAAAATAGGGACCTTTGCAATGCCTTGGATAACAGAAGGAGGCCAAAATATTTGAGAATATGGTGAAGCTTCTGATCAAGTTCAGTTTTTCTGACTCTAATACAGGACATCTGTAGTAAAAGGTGGCTCTGCCTGTGGCAGAGGGTTGAAATGATCTTTAAGGTCATTTCCAACCCAAACCATTCTGTGATTCTATGACATTTGCTTTTGTGTTACAACACTGCTTTCAGGCTATTGACTCTTGATTTTCTCTAAATGTTGTTCACTGCTATTGTGCTAACATGGAATCACTGCTTCCATCAAAATTAAAATGAAGTAGATAATAAATAACTCCCAAATAGCACATTTTTTTGCTCAAACCATGACTGAACTCGATGATCTGTGCAGAAATTTTATATGCCTTAAGCAAAATGTGTCACTTCTGCATTCTTTTTGGAGAGATGCACAGTCCCATCTTACTGACACTAAGTTCTTCTAACATAGAGACCCTATACTTTTAACTGTAGGTATGGTCAGGCGTTGAGAATTTAAACCTCAAATAAAATTGCCTTGTCATTAGCATTGTATCTCTTGTTGCTAGGCATTTTAGGGATTTTCACACTTAATCAGAAAACAAAACATCAGTTTAACTTCAGCGCTCCCTACTATAGAAATGGAGATGGCACGGCAGAAAATGCCCACCTTCAGCCTGTAATTACCTAAAGGATAAGCCACAGAACTACCCCTTGTCCTCGAGCAGAATTGCAGCAGGGCAAACAGCGTCTGCAAAGGTTGCCTACACTTGCAGGACAGAAACAACAGCTTCTCTGAAAAAAGTCTTATTTCAACATACCTACCTGTATTTTCTCCAAACCACCCAGTCCCTGTAACAATGAAGACAGAAGGAAGGAAATAGAAGTAGTAGGAAGGCAACAGAATAGACACTATTCAAATTTGCAAATTTTGGAGAGGTTAAATTTTAATCTTATAAATTTTATAAATTTAAATTTTATCTTCTAAATTTTACTGATCCTAGAGTCAAGAGTAAGTATTGTAAAGAAATAAGGTTTGAGAATATTCTAATAAATCATTTAAGCAAACAATCATGACCGCTGAAAGCAGAGGTCTTTCAAAATATATTGCCATAGTGAAAGCATTGAAACTCTCAGATACTCCCAAAAAGTATGGACTATTACAAAGTTAAGTGTTTCATTTATTATACTGCATGACTATTTGGACACCATGTAAAAATTATTAATTTCTACTGTATATATTCATGTTGGGTAGGAAAAGCCACAAATTTACTGAATCCTTCCAGAAAATCCAGATTTACACTTATTAAACGTTTCCAGAAAAAAGGAGAAAGTATTTTACTTTATTGGTTGCTGGCCTTAAGTGGAGCTGGCCACACATCACAGAAAGCTTCAGAATGATAATATTTATGTTAGGATATGCTAATACACAACATTACATGTAACAAATTAAATAAGATATCCCACTGCTGTGAGCACCTTACCAAAAATCAGTATGACAGAACTCAGATATTTGTAAAATAGCTGGTATGAACTGAAAGAAAAAGTAAACTGCAGACAGCCTAAAAATTCTTTGCTTCACTTACTGGATTTCCCCTCCACTGGTCAGCTTAAGGGCCAGCAGCCAAGCACCCACACAGCCAAATGCTCAGTTCCCCCTACCCAGCAGAACTGACGACAGAGAAGGGAGATTAAAAAAAGCCATGTGTCAAAATAAACATAATTTAATAGGTGAAGGGGAAAACAAGATCACAACCACACCAAATGATGCAGAGCTGGTCACCCACCGCCTCCCACGAGCACAGTGACTAGCAGCATCAGATTGGTGGCTGCCTTGGAAGAAGCCCACATCCTTCCACCCTCCTTCATCTATACCCAGTTTTGAGTGCTAATCGTGGTAAGAGCTATCCCTTTGTTCACTTGCAGGCAACTGTCCCAGCTCTGTCCCTTCCCAACTTCTTGTGCACCTCTAGCTTAGACACTGGGGACAGGGGTAAAATGAAAAGTGGAGAAAGCTTTGACATGGTGCAAGTAGAGTACAGGAACAGACAAACTACTAGTGTGGTATCAATACTCTTTTATCCAGAATCAAAGATACAGCACCATATTGGCTGCTGTAATGAAAGCTAATTCCTTTCCAGCAAGGTTTTTTGCTTATACAATTGCTTATGCAGCAGTGGTGATTTTTTTCACCAATTTAAGGTAAGACTTCCCCTTAAAAAACAATTCATAGTCCAATAATGACCTTCCAAAAGCTTTTCCTGCAGATCTGCTCAGGCTTGGATGTTGATAGGAAAAGAACAATACCGTGAAAACAGGTCTAATAATTAGGTTTTCTAAGTTATTCTCTTTTTTCTAACATGCAGACAGTGCCAATAAGAAATGCACTGCCATTACAGCAATTGCCAAAAGTCTCACTGAAACAAACCAAAACCAGAGAGCTTTTTAAATGGCATGAAATATGAGAGATTTGTACTTTGGCAACTCTGTTGAATATCAGGTGTACAGCCCATTTTGCAATAAGGAAAGAGAGATGGTGTTTTGACTGAAAATAATGCCTGTATCCCACAACAGTGCTAACACCAATTTTTTATGGGGAAGAAGGAAGTGGATTTTTCCTGTTGCAAGGACTGCCCATCACGGGACACCACACTGTCATGCAGCACAGTCACCGCTGAAGGAGACCTGCCCACTCTGGCTGCACCCAAGGCCCTTTGTGCCACCCAGTCCTGTATGACCTGCATTAGGAGTGCTTTGTCCCCAGGCAGTCACAGGGGCCAAGGATAGCAGCACTTTTTGGCTGTGTGGTCTCAGCTTCCACAGGAATTAATTCCATCACACAGGGGGTTAAGGACGCCTTGGGACTTTCCTTCAAGATAAGTCCCTGGGACACTGGAGTCTCCTTCACACCTGGAGTTGCTACAAATGTTTGATCAAAATATGGGAGAAATTTTTGTGTGAGATACAGCAGGAAGGGTGATACTGTGCTATGGTAGGACCCTTTGCTGCTCCAAAAGGAAACCCTCTGGGGGGTCCTTTTCTCAGCGAAGTACACACAAAGCACCAAAGAACTTCAATATTTCAGAATTCACCAATTGGCAATTGGCATGTGCACCAATATGCACACACTCTTTTTCTTCCTTTCTAGAAGCCGTAATTGCCACACTCCGATCCTCTGTCCCCAGCGTGGTGCTGAGCACGGAAACCCGTATACCAGCGAGGCGACACCGGCGCTGCAAGGAGCGCAGCCCGGGGTCCCAAGGAGAGCCGGCACCGCGGGGTCCCGGGGACAGCCCCGTCAAGCGGCACCGAGGGACCCCCGTCACGGGTCCCAGGCAGCCCGTGCCGCGGGGTCCGGAGGACACGGACGGTCCCTCGCCCGTGGGAGAAGAGACGCCGGCGGCTCCGGGGTCTGCAGCGGTGCCCGGCCCTCTTCTCCCCAGGGCCTGCGCCCGAAAGAGGGTGCCGGGGGGACGGCGGCCGCGCCCGCTGGAGAGGAGGGAGCGCTCGCCCACACCGCGCTGAGGAAGTGGCCGCGGCTGCGAGCGAAAACGAGGAAGCGGCGGATCCGGCGGCGCTGAGAGAGGGTCCTGCCCCGGTCCGGCCTTAGCCCGGCACGGTTCGGCCCAGCAGAGCCGCCCTCCCGAGGGCTGCCTGCCGGAAGGAGGCGGCGGTGCGGAGCCGAGGGACCCCGAGGCAGCGGTGAGCAGCGGCCCCCGGCCGCCAGCACAGGGAGCCGGAGCGCGACCGGCCCGGCGCCACCCCCCCTTCCGCGGCCGGGAATGGGAACGGGGCCGGCGCCTGGGATGCGGCCGGGGCCGCGGACGCGGAGGGAGCCACAGGAGCGGGCGGCGCTGCTGCCCCCGGTGTAGGGTTGGGGGTGTCGCGGACACCGGCAGGAAGGAGAGCCGGAGCCCTCGGCAGAGGGTGGGAGGGATGCTGGACCACCTGGGAACAGGAGAGTCCTAAGGAGCGGCGGCTGAGAGGAGCACCCCTGTCAGGGTGGGAACGGGCGACTGTAAACGCACCACCAGCCTGAAACCTTGCTGTACGGCGGTGCTTCGAAAAATAAATACCACTAGCCCCGCGTCTCAGGAATTTAAATCTAAAACTTAGATGCAAAAGAAAATTGGTTTTTCTTTGCTGCGAGACGTTACTATGGTGGCAGGTTTTAAACAGAGCCAAGTGTGCACAAAATAGGGCTGCTGTTTGAATGGTGCATAGCCTGTGAAGGATTTATGACTGAAAAAAAAAATCTTTAAAAAAGCGGGTTCTCTTACTAAACTTCCCTGTTTTGTTTCCAAGAAAACAACTGTGGTTATTGTATCACTTAGTAGTCGATTCTACAAGCCTGGTGCCAGAGAAATTTCTCTTAGTTCTGTGTTCTGCCAGCATTATTCAGTTATCTATGTTAGGACTGCATTTGCCTGCATTTAATGTTGTAGTTGTCTAGATTAGTTTGAAGTGATGTTATGCGATATTTTCTTGGACAAAGTAAAACAAGACTTTGTTAGATGAAATAATCCTTTAGAAGAGTGGCAAGTAGAGTGTTAGTCTCCCCAAGTTATGTGATATATTGTAGAAAAACAAGGTAAATTTAAAACGAAATTATTCTTCAGGGCATTAACACTTTATAGGATTTTTTAATGTTCTTTTTCATTAGGTTTCTTTCCTGCTCTTTTTATCCACAGAAGCTTAGATCTCCTGAGTCCTTGGGTGGAATCCATAGAGTAATCCATGGACACAGCCATGGAGTACATTCAGCATGCAAAACTCTATATTTTTACAGGCTTGGAGGCTATACAGTGTAGCAGTGTTAGTCCTGTTAGAGGAACTGTTACTTCTTTTTTTTTTTTTCTTCATCCCTCTGTTGAGCATTGAGAGATAAATAAGGAAGTTCGAATGTTCTTTATATTGTGACAGTTATCTTGTGAGAGAGAAAGATTATAGTCATAGATACGTATATTTTGACTAAGGAGTTTGAAATCAGTTATGATTCTTTTAAAAAATGGCTGAAATAGATAAAAGTATATAATTATTTGGTTTTCCCAATCACTTAAAATCAGTACAAAATACCATCATAAATACTGTTGACATGTTCAGGATTTTTTTCAGTTAAAAAATATTATCAGTCTGTTAAAGTAAGGGTGAACTGTGCAGCTTTCCCTTTTGCACATTGTTGCCATTTCATAGAAGAGCAGAATTAGATCCAAAGCCACAGGAAGAGAAAAAACATATTTATTTTTAGAATTAGCTAGCGGTTTATGTTGAGCACAAAATAACAGTTTAGAAGACTGATGGTAAAATTATAAGCTTGTCTTAAGCACCTTTGAAAATACCAATGGCCAAAAAAAAAAAAAAAGAAAAAGTCTACGGTAATTTCCTTAGTCTCCCATCTTTTCTTTTGGATCTGTTAGGCCAGAAGTATTGGAAGTGAGAGAAATCACTTCCGAAATATATGTTATGTTCAGAAGTCATGGTCTCTCAATGATAAGTTTCTCCTTTTTTGCAAATTCCACTTCTTTTTTTCTTACTAATCCTTTTCAAGATGCAATATTTAGCAGAAAACAATGAGTCCAATGCCATTGCTGATTTTAATACTATATGTGTAAGAAATCTGTTTGTATCTGAATCTACTGAAAATTCTAGGCAGTGTTATCCTTTTTCCAGCTTGAAAGACTTTTGGGTCAGTAGCCCAGAATCTGTTGTGTGCACATTACACAGACTGTGCCAGAATCTGCCTTCAGTTACACATGTTTAGCTCCAGAATAGCACAGCTGAAAAGGGGAACTTGTCAGGGTTTAAATCATAATTACAAGGAATACAGGAGTTATCTATGAATGTGAGTAATAGTCACAGAAAAATCATTCCAAATGAGTATTCTCTGTATACTGTGCTTGAAATAATCTTGTAGCTGCTTCTAAAAACTAACTCTTTTTTTGCTTGAGTACAAACATGTACTTTAGTGAGTTGCTCCACTGGGGCAAGAGTGCTAGTACCATTCAAGGTATCTGCTACGAGGCTGAAGATGGACTTGCAGGTGTTTGTGGGTTTCAGTAGTACGGTTCAGTCATAAGAATGAAAACTTCTCATCTTGCAAGGATTTACAGTATCATCTTCTTAATTTCTAATTTAAGAAAAAGTAAAATACCAACTCATTGTAGGGAAACAATTTTGTAGTGCAGTTTGACAGCAGTTTTCCTTGCATTTGACAAAAGAAGAGAATCTTGGTGGAGGAAGAGAGAGTGGCTCACTAGATGTCTCAAGTGGCATTTCTAGAAATGCTTTTACAAAAAAGGGGTCTTAATATCTGTACTATTACAGAAAAACATTATTAATTTCTGCAGTTGGATTTCAGCCTTTCAACCACTCTCATGAGAAAAACAAACCTTGGGCTTTGCAGTATTCTTCTCTAATCTTTTGTATGGTGTAGGATAGTACAATACACAGTTATTAATATTTATTTGAGGTATGGTAAAATAATTTGATCAGAGAGCTCTTGCTCAGTATTTGCATTGTATTTTAAGGTTCCAGCAACAAGGGTACATAGCTGATACTGTTTACCTTTTAATTTAATGACACAGGGTAATGTGAAGGCATACTATTAAGCAGAAGTTAAGCATAAGAAAACATTTCCTGCTGACTTTTTCATTGCATGTTGGGGTCATTGGAAAACATCAGCATTGCAAATACGAGAAGTGTGAAGGAGCCTGTATGCCCCTGAACAAAAAAGAAAAAATGCCAGGATTTGCTGTTGCAAATGATAATTAATATATAAATATTGTGTTTGACACAGAGATATTGCCTGCATCAAAGAAATGAAGCACAATTTTGTAGTTTGTGTGTGCATTCCAAATTTGAAATTAGATTCTAACTTCCTGTGCATTTGCATACAATGATTAATGATACTTCTTAGGAGTGGCTCTTCTAAAAATGAAAGAAAAGGTAAAAATACTTTTGAGACTCACAGGGATCCTAATGTTATAAAGTGACTTTAGTTTGGGACCAGTGTTATTTAGTGTCTTCAGTGATGACAGACAAAGGGATCAAGTTCATGCTCAATCAAGTTTTAGAGAACACCTAGCTGAGAAGTGCAGTTGAAAGATGGGATACTATTCAGAGGAACAAGATAAGCTCAAGAAATGAGGACATGGGAACCTGAGAAGATTTAACAAGACCAGGTTCAAGGTGCTGCAGCTGGGTTGAGGCAAACTGCAGTACCAGCCCAGGCTGGGGGATGAACAGATGGAGAGCAGCCCTGCCCAGAAGGACTTAGGGGTGCTGCTGGGTGAGAGGCTGGACATGACCCAGCCATGGCACTCCCAGCCCAGAAAGCCAAAAGTGTCCTGGGCTGCATCCAGAGCAGCGTGGGCAGCAGGGCCAGGGAGGGGATTCTGCCCCTCTGCTCTGCTCTGGTCAGAGCCCACCTGGAACTCTGCATCCAGCTCTGGGGTCCCAGCGCAGGGAGGACATGGAACTGCTGGAGAGAGTCCAGAGGAGGCCACCAAGGTGATTGGAGGGATGGAGCACCTTCCCTATGAGGAAAGCTGAGAGAGTGGAAATGCTCAGCCTGGAAAAGAGAAACATTCCAGATTACCTGATTGCAGCCTTGCGGTACCTGAAGGAAACCCACAAGATAGAGAGACATTTTGTAAGAGCATGTAGTGACAGGACAAGGTAGAATGGCTTAAAACTGAGTTGGTTTAGATTACATATTAGAAAGAAATTCTTTACTCTGAGGGTGGTGAGGCACTGAACAGTTTGCCCAGGGAAGTTGTGGGTATACCATCCCTGTAAGTGTTCAAGGCCAGGCTGGGGCTGCCCCCCCAGGATGGGGCTCTGAGAAAACCTGGTACAGGGATAGAGGGATTGAATAGAGATGATCTTAAGGTCCCTCCAACCCAAGCTACCCTGTGATTCTATGATATGCAAAATGCTGCAAACCTTCCCTTTGTACCAGGTACCAGAGCAAATAATTTAAAATTTGCACGTATTAGAACCTAAATAACCAGCATACAGGAGTATGATTACAGATAGTTTGTCCAGTTGCACTATCACTCAGTGTGTAGTACACTGATGTTAAGAGTATGTTGGTTGACCAGCTAGGACTACTCAGTCATTTCTCCAGTTTTGCCCTTATTTGCCTTGAGATGGCATTCCTCCAAACACATATGCATTTCCGGATGCTTGAGTGGAAAAAATGTCCAATAAAAATTCCAACTTTGCCTTTTTTAAAAATGAAAAGAGGCAGCAGAAGGAATTTTTCAGCACTGACACTGAGCAGAAGTAAGATTTAAGGTGCTAAAAGCTTTGATAAAAAAGCAGGACTTTGGCATGGTAGTACATATCCAGCCATGTAAATCCCTGAGACAGTATCTAGGCTAGGGGTGGAGTTAAAATTGATAGGAAACACAATCATGATTGGAGGCAACTTGAGAAAACACATTCAGGAAGTGTTAGAGTAGGATAAATACCAAGGAATAGGGCAATGGCTCAAATATTTTAATGTCATAAATCCTTATCTTAAACAGCAGATTCAATAAAATGAGTAAGGTGTCACCATTTCATGCATCAGCCTTCTTTCACAGCCCATTCCTACCCTCTTGGAGAGACATTCTCATATTTCCCCCCCTGTTTCTATAAAATAACTGAGTAAATGAGAAGGGGGAAAAAGAGGAAGAAACCATAAAACTTCTAAGACCATAGAAGAAATATAATCCAGAACATATAGAGACAGTATGTGTCTTAGCTAAAGCCCGTGTGACTGAGAATGTGTGGTATTCTAGATCTAGATGCTAAAATGTGTGTTGCTGCTGACCACTGAGTGTGTAGTTTTGCTTTTAAAAGTTCTAGTATAAATTTCAAAATCGGCTCAATTTAAAACAATGTCTAATTGTGTTTTACAAAATTGATTTCTTGATTTTTTGATAGGGTTACCTGAAAAGTTAATTTTCTTCATCTAGATTCAAAACCTGAGGTTAGAAGTATGCTATAAAGACAATCCTTTCCCCCCTAAAATTCTTGTAAAGTGCTAAAATTCTTGTAAAGTGCATTAAAGAAAAGCTTCAGCTGAAAAAAAAAAAATTAGTTATTTTGTTTGGAGAGAACATAGAAAAGGAAGCGGGTATGTGTGTAATAAGCGGTTGCTTATGGGTAAGTTCCTACTCTGGGAAAGAGACCAAATTTGATAACTTGAATTAAGATGAACAATCTATGCAAAAAAACACAAACCTAAAATTTTGTCAAGTTGGTAATCTTTGATATCATAGAATCACAGAAGGATTTGGATTAGAAGGGACCTTAAAAATAATTTATCTCCAACTGCACTACCATGGGCAGGGACTTTTTTTGTTAAACCCAGTTGCTCAGAATCTGAAATATGTGGAATGTTGAGCAAAGGAAGCTGCACTACTATTGTCAACTTTGGCATAAAGTTATAAATGTCACTGCTGCATTTTTTAGAATTCATGTGAATTCCACTGTTTTGCTCAAGAGTTAGTAAAGCAAGCAGGATGTTTAAGAAAAGATTATTCTTCCAAGTCGGGTAACTGGATTAGCTATCTTTTGAATCAGTGAGCATCTTGCTGTTGTGAAGTGAAAATGATCACTTCCTCAAGATAAGTATCAAGTTGGAAAGCACTTCCTTGAACAGTTCTGACACCCCAGAACTGAGGTGGTCATTAAAGGAGACTTTGAGTAACTTTTCTGTCCTCAGTTATCAGGTGCAGTTGGCAAGAAATCTCCCTGCTCCAGGTGCAGGGAATAACTGTGTGATAGTCATCATCCAATAAATGCCTCAAAGATCTTCTTTGCAGTACTGGTACTTCTGTACACAAAAGTACAGGGGAAATCCCCCCAGTATGGGATGAGTAAACTCAAATCTACTGGAATGTGCTTTTTGAAAAGGATGCAGAGCTGTGTTCGCTTGGAAGCAGCAGTGTGTTGAGGCCATGATGTTGCTAGTGTGAAATCCAGTTGCCTCCAACTCTCAAGAGACAAGTGTCATCAAATGGAGGTGGCTTTTTGTTATCCTGACACAGCAACTATCCATAGTGACAATTACCAGTGGACCATTTAGAGATGTAGCTGTTGATGCTGTGTGGAGAACAACACACCATGAAAAAAGAGGCCTGACTACAAGCTGTTTTTTCCAGCCTGGCAGTTTGTCATGCAAGAGATAGGGAAATACTGCCTATTGACCCAGAACACGCTGAGGCCAGGTGCATCCTCTTTCTGCCCAGAGTGATAAATTGGCCTTGTCAAGAGTATTTAGTTGGTCCAGGGGTTGCTAATGGGCTTATTTTGCAAGATGGGAAGACAGGGCTCATATCTCTCTTTCTCTCTCTGTGTAGTGCTTCTGGAATGTTCTGTGTTTTATGTGAGAGGAGAGGTTAGGTTTCACTTTGTTTGGTGGCTAAAATAAGTTCCTACCTGTTAAGAGACTCTTCTGTCTTTATACGAATGAGAAGTAAGTTTTATCTGTGCTGCTTGATCTGACGATAAAGGTTGATATGGGGAGAGATACATACTTAATCTTTTCTGGATGGCTGATGCACTGATGGTTATGAAGAGCCTCTTTCGCAAAGCCATCTGCCTTTTACCATGTCTGTGTCCTCCTCATAAAACATAGTCAGGAAGAGCTGGCACAATTGTTGGATGATAGTATTTTTTAAGAGAAGTATTCTTTTCCTAGCAAAAATGCTGTTAAATTAAAAATGCTTTACTGGGGGAGTGTTGAGGCACTTTAACAGGTTGCCCAGAGAACTTGTAAATGCCCCATCCCTGGCAGTGTTCAAGGCCATACTGGATAGGGTTCTGAGCCACTTGGTCTGTGAAAGGTGCTTCTGCCCATAACAGGGCATTTGCAAGTAAGTGATCTTTAAGGTGCCTTCTAACCTCAACAATGCTGTGCTTCTATATTTCTAACTATTAGATAGGTTTTAGGAAAGAGATCCTTAATGTTGTCAGCTTTGCTGTGTGAGCTAAGGTCACATCTTCCTTTTGAAAAAACAGAAATGCTTGGCCTTTTTTCCCATACCTCTGTGGCAGTCTATTCTTTGGGAGTGTAATTTCCACTAAGAGATGGTGCTTACAGTGTGTCTGTAGCAGAACATTTACTTGGTCTGTCCTCCTAGCAGAAGTTTTTCAAAAAATAAGGTAACCTGGCATGGTTTTTATTGACTCTAGAAAGTGGCACTGAGAAGGCTTGGCCAGTTTTATGGAAGCGTGCCAATTCTAGGAGCAGGAAAGGCAAGTTGTTTTTGTTCCTGCGATAATTTCTGTGCTTTATATATAAAGCAGGATACTGCAGACTGTTTCAGATGACAAAATAACCTTGGTCTGAAAGAGGAACCTGCCTAATTTTGCCACTCTGACTCATGGGGCCAGTCCATTGAGGCATCTGTTCAGCAAAGATTTTAGCAATTCTAAAGATAGACCCATATATTTCAGATAAGGAATTAAGTATAATGGGGTCCAAGTGGTCTTGCTTAACATTAAGTGAAGGCTAATATTTATGGCTGATAAACTGAGATCATTTATACATCTGTAGCCTCTAGACTTGGAACTAGGTAGAGACAGACCTGCACAAAGAAGGGGAGTTCATACCTGCATAATAGCTTTGGAAATGCCAGCCTGCAATCATTACTGGCTTTTAAAAAGTTAAATGAGGACACTTACTGGAATGTAAAATAAACCTATCTTGAGGGTCTGCCAACTAGTAAGACCACTGTGGTCTTTATCTGAAACTTTGAATGAAATGTGGCATTTTGTCTTAGTCCTCTAAGGCTACAAAACTTTGAGACTGCTGTAATAATGTTGAATTTCTCCTGGGTTGTTTATTTTAATGGATGAAGCTTTCCATTCATTTTCTGTTTAATTGTAGGAAGTTCCTTCTAGAATTCATGATGCTTTAGTTCTGAGATGTCTTGCTTTCCAGCAAATTTGCTAAAAATGTCACAAGGAAGGAAAAACAAAGTTATGGCTTGTGGATCCATCCACACTTGGACCCTGATCTTTCTGGATGAAGCCAGCCTTTCTCAGTTCTTATGACAATGAAAATTTAAAGTATCATCAGCTGTCTGCCCAAGGCACTTTTTGTGTGTGTTTGGAAATTGGACAGATATTACAGGTTTTGATTTCCTGGAAAAAGGGGAATGTTTTGAATCAATGTTTTTGGTCTAACACACTGATAGATCTTTGTCTGGCAACTTCTTGCTGAGTTGTGAGAAACAATAGACCGCAGTGAACCTTGAAAGAAGATTTTGGTGTAATTTGTGGGGTGGGGGGAAATTTAGTGATAGTTAGAGGTGTCTTTGTTTTACTGGGCTATCACTATCTTGTCCATAATAGTTTTGTTATTGCTGTCTCTGTAAAATCTCTTTGGTAAAAATGAAAATATATTCCACTTGGCAATCCACTATACTGTCATATTTAATGTCACTATGACTTTGAACCTGAAAACATGCAGGCCATTGGCTAAGCAGTTCAATCTCTTTTTAGTGATTTCAGTGATTTCTTGCAAGAAAGATGATAATTTTTTTGTTTTGCCCTTCACGTATTTTCACTGCCTCTCTAGGTTCATTTCACAGCTCCTTCTGTGCAGTCATGGTGGGATCTATGGTATGCAAAGGAGTTTTACTTTTTACTGTAGTTCTGAGAAGTAAATAAATGTTTGCAACAAAACCATTAAGGAGCAATACGTACATTTGTATATATGTGTGTGTACATGCATATACATTTATATATGTCTCAGTAGTTCCTGAAGGGAGGTAGTTGGGGCTCGCTGAGTAAGACTTTTGTAACTGCACCCCAACACAGGCTTTTTTTTCTTCCCCCCTGCATTTGGAAGATGCAGTTATACCTGTATTATTCTTCAGTCGCTACAGAGTCACGGCTGGTCTTAGTGAAGATCTGTCTGTGCCTAGAGGTGTGTATTCCCATCTTGTCGCAGCAGGAAAATGGGAGATTAGACGGATCTGCCTGCAGTGTCTGAAATGCAGCTGTACCTGATCCCAGTGGTTCCAATATTTACAGGGCAGTTTAATAGGGAACAATCACAGTTGAGTACTTTTTCCAAAAGGGAGCAGGCTTCCCCATAGAAATGGTGCCATGCATTTTAAGTCTGAAATTCTTGATTTGACAAGAGGTGTGTTTAGCAAAGGGCAGTGTTTGCATTTGTGAGAGTATAAGAGTGGAAAAGGAGGTAAGGGAATGACTGATAGAGCATGGTAAAGATGTAGAAGAAAATGTTCACATTTTTGTGCATGTGATCTTGTTTTTTCTTTTTCTAAAAGGAGACAAAAATTGTTTGGGTTTTGGGGTTTTTGGTTGTTTGTTTCTATTTTTAATATGTGCAGAAGTCATAGGATATTTTACTTCCAGGGAAAGAATTCTTGTTATCAACACCTGGCGGTTTTTCTTTTTTCTTTTTCTTTCACAGTAGCGTTCTGACCTTTTGAGAAGATCAAAGCAGAAAACCTTATTAGAGGAAAACGATTGCATGTGAGTAGATTACCAAATACATGAGAATCCCAAAAGAAAGGTGTTGTATAAGAGAGACAATAGGTTTCTAGCATCAGTGAAGAATGCTTTTTCAGTGATGAATGCTCCTCCATGAGCTCAGTACAGAAGCTTTTATGGAAAAGCCCTGAATAGAACATGAATGCTGTGGTACTTTTTCTGTGCATCTGTTTGCCTTGTAATAGGGCAGTAATTGTGTTGACAGGTCAAGTAGTTTTTTCCTCAGGAAATACTTCAATAGCTAGAGTGCCTGGTTTAGTCTGATGATATTGGAATGTCAGATGTAATTTAGGGTAAATGAGGGCATTTCTTGAATGTTTCTATGGAGGAAAAAAAATATAAATATCTGTCCTCTGTATTAAGATGACTTCAGAAAGTAAATCTATAGGAAAATATTTTTGAAGCTAATGAGGATTTTAGGTGTGTTTGTAATGGTCCTTTTCAGTTCATTTTATGAATGACTCCTTGATACAGGAGAGGAGATAAATGGTGTTCACCCTAAACCTAGCAGATGAAATACCAATGCCCCCTGTTTAGTAGGCAATTATTTGTTCGGATATGGCCAAAATGCTGAGGATTTAAAAGAATGAGGGCAAAAGCTCTTTCTTCTTAAGCTCAGAAAGAGGCTAGCTCGGCCACTAACTTTCATAGTAACAATGAAAAAAATGAACCTGTTACAGTTTGGGCAGTCCCAAAGCTCACCGATCATATTGTAAGATTCAGCTTTTGAATTCCCCATCAGAAATGTCTTCTGGGCCAAAGCTACCATATTCCCTACTTTACCCATACAGATTTTAATTAAGCCGTGTTTCTGGTAAAGAATACATCTCAGTGTTTAAAAACCTTAGCAGAAACACCATTGTCACCCTGAAGGCACCACGTAAAGCAAAAATTTCTGAAATGAAAGAAAATGCTCCTGAAACTAAACTGGTAAATTGAAATATGCAACTTGACACTCAAGACAAGTATTTTTACTAAATAGAAGTGCTAAGGAAAGAGCACAGTCTTGAAGAAATAATAAAAAATTGACAATATGAGCTTCCTTGCATTATTGTCAATATGAATTGACAATATGAACATATTATAGTATGAAACTTGCTAAAAACTAACGCGTGCTCTTTGTATCTGTCAGCACTAGCCAGGAGCATGTGTGGAATAACAGGAAAGTTTTTGCAGATGAAGGCATTTTTAAGTCTGAAGAATAAGGTAAAAACAGAGTAGCATAGCTTAGATTGTCAGCAAAAGATTGCAGAATTCAGAGAGGAGTGTTTGATTGTGTGAAGAAAATTTTCTTGGAGAAGCTGGAGAAAACACATGGAGAAGGAGTCCCAAGCTGTAGGCTGTAAGCTGATTAGAGACACTGTTGTTGCAGACTGAGATACAGTGCCCTAAACATCAGTATTCAGCAAGGGCTCTTCCCTGAGGAAGGTCAGATACTCCAAGAAATATAAGTGTCACTTTTCTCTCTTAGACAGTACTACTGTGCATCCCCTTCAGTGTGATGAGTGGGACATTGTTTGAAGATGTCTACAAAAGTTGGAAAATCTCCAGTATTACCAATTGAATTACACAGGATTGCAAATGTTTTCCCGTAGGTCAGTAAGTTCATTCTAGTGTCCTGATCAAACTCTAGGTTTTTAAAATTACTTCATAAAATTATATACTGCTGCATTTCCTGCCTGGATTACTTCCTTTGCTGTGTTCTTCCTTTGTTTTTGCATAATTTGCTCATAAAAACCCCTAAGGTGTGGATAGAAGTTAAATCTTCATGTTTATTCAAAAAGGTAAAGGAGGCATTTAGAGGTAATCTGATGATCAAATTAAGACCACTGTTCAGCTGCCTACACATGTTGGAAGATGATTTTAAAGGTGCAAAAATGAGGATAGAACAGTAATTCAAATAGATTTTCTTTGTTAAACTTCTTCAAATTTAGTTTGTTTAAAAGTGAGGTAGTAGCAATGAATTTATAATACTTACATGCTAATTATTTCAAAGTGTACATTTGTTTGGAGTATACCTTTAAGGTTCTCCTTAAACCCTGAAACTACCAAAATATTTAATATAGTATATCAAGTCACCATCAAAAGTATTTATAATTCTATGCATACTGAATTTCTTTCAGCTTTCAGGTGTGCTACGTAGGTTGAAAATGTGGAGAAGAATCTTAAAAATACCTGCACTGCTTTTCTCAGAGGCACACATCTTGATTCCAAGAATCCTAATTAAATAAGAGCTTCAAAAATACACATTCATATTATTCTTTTATTATTAATGTTTTCCTGGGTATAATTAGGGAACTGCTGAAGTTCGTGGGTGCTTGAAATATATCCCTGTTCTAGAAGGAATTGTTTCAGTAAGCATATTTTCATCATTCAGCACTGTCTAGTGTGCCTTGTAGGTATGTGTGCATGTGAGATATTTGTTTTAAATCTTACTTCTTTATTTTCATTTCCTGATCACCTTGAAAAACAAGAAAAGGTGAAAAAATAACTGCTCAAATAAGGAACATTTTTTGTAACACTATTTCACTGCTTCACGGCTTTTGGTCTTCTGTCACATTTCAGTCATCTAACCCATGAAGGAGTAAACTAATCAATTAGAAATCCCCAAGTCTCCCACCCCACTACTGCTTGGTCTTTTTAGAAAAAGTCATATTCCTATTTGTATTTTTTTAATGTAGAATGAAGATCAGTACTTTGGTAATATTATACTCTTTGCTAGGCAAACTTTTCAGCATAGGAATTATTCTCCCATTATCCTTGTCTAAATATGAGATGAAATAGAATTAAGCTAAGTGTTGCAGTGTGGTTAGCACAGATTTTTACTAACACCTTCCAGGTGAGTTTTCCTTAGTTTTACTTGTCTATTCTGAGAGAATGTTTTGCTTCCTAGTTTGCATGAAATGTGTGAGGTACTAAACTCTTGTGCTATGTCAGGAGTACCCTGCAAAGTTGATGAGGAAGCTGCCTGAGGGGAAGTGGGTACCTAATTTTCTTATATGTTTGTGCAATATTTTTTCTTTCACATAGGATAAGCCTGATATTTGCATGCATTTGTAGCTTCCTTAAAAGTCACATTTAATGACTAAGGGGAGAGTTGCACTTAAGACTCTCTTTTGCTGATACTCAACCGCTTCTCTTGGGTAGCCAGCCACACTTCCTTCAGCCCTCGTAAGGCTAAAGCCTGACATTCAGCCTTAGGGGACCTAATCCACATTTTACAGCTTCATGTTTGCAGCTGCCCTGGCTTGAAAAACACTGCACTGCTTGTGCACCTGGAAAAACGTAGGGGGAGAGGAAACTCTGAATTCAAGCATTTTCTTCTATTCCACTGCTGATCCTGGAAGGGTATTACACTCCCAAAAGGAAGGCAAGATTTTGAAACTCCAAACAAAGAGAACAGCCATCCCAAATTCAGACATTCTTCCAAAATTGTTAAGTAGTTTTAATCATAATCTAATTTTTTTTTGTGATTATTTGCCTCTTTGAATGCCCAGGAGATGCTGTATCAGTCCAAACATTTCCTACCATTGCTAAGCATTAAATATTCTTCACATAATAGAAAGTGGGGTTGAGAAACCTGGCCTGAAATCTACCAACAGTAACCTATTTTGTGAAAGTAAATCAGGCCATTGTTTTCTAAAACAGATATAAATAAATCCTTTGTGAAATATTAGAGATCATAAGAATCCTGCTGCTGTTCTTCTCATAACTGAGAAATATTCTTCATATTTTAGAAACTTGTTATATAGCAGGCCTTCTCATTCTGAAGATTTAAGAGACAGTCCCTCACCAGTGCCATCACTGACATTTCAGTGGATTTTCCCCCATGCCCCCTCCAGCTTTTAAGAATATTTTTTTTCTGGCCCTGCTTTTATTTTATTAGCTGTTATTTCCATTCTAA
Source organism: Serinus canaria (assembly GCF_022539315.1). Classification (NCBI taxonomy): domain Eukaryota; kingdom Metazoa; phylum Chordata; class Aves; order Passeriformes; family Fringillidae; genus Serinus; species Serinus canaria. The sequence continues at coordinate 34,532,003 of NC_066343.1, read as the reverse complement.
AGTTCTTTATATTTTTTAAGTCTGAAACTAGAAGTATGTCAGAAATTACCTTTAATGAAATGCATTCATCAAAATAAATTTCTACAGATGAAGAGTATGGTGGGGTTTTTTTTGTTGTTTGATATTTGGTCACTATGTATTTCTGAGGTGTTTTGAGCAGGCACTGCAGTGCAGTACTATTCTTGGCATGAGACACATTATGGGATTATTTCTTCCTTTTCTCCAAGTTGTACATTGCTGGTGAAGAGCCAGTGTTGATCAGTCAGGCATCCAAATTCTTTCCTTACTAAAAACCTAGTAGTAAATCTGTTTTCTTCCATCTTTCCTGAAAATGGTATTGAAGACTTGGAACCTGCCTTCTGGGACTATTTTGTTAGAAGTTGGATTATGTATATCCATCCCCTAACTACCAGTATGTGCGGCACATAGTGGAGTAAAAAAAAAAAAAAAAAGATGTGGGGGTGTGTGAAGGAAACAAGTAAGCAGGAGTGAAGCAAACAATAACTAGAACATTCAAAACATCCATATTTGTAATGACTTTCAGAATAATAGAATCAAAGAGTCATAGGAATATTTAGGTTGGAAAAGGTCCTTAAGATTATCAAGTCCAGCTGTAAACCTATCACTACCCAATCCACTACAAAACCATGTCCCTAACACCCATTCTGTAGGTCTTTAAATCTCTTCAGGGATTTAAAGGGATGGTGGTTTAAATGCTTCCCTGGGCAGCCTGTTCCAATACTTGATAACTTCCTCAGTGAAGAAATATTTGCTGGTATCCAATTTAAACCTCCTCAGTACTACAGGTGGCCTTTCCTCTCATCATCTCACGTGTAGGAAGAGACTGACTCCAGCCCTGCCTGGGGTGTCTGCCCCATGCCACTGTCCCTTGCAGCACAGTTGTTCTCACCTGTTCCTTCCTAGGTGCCCGATGCCATGTCCTGACAAGAAAGACATACAAAGTGATGGGGCTTGCTTTGTGCTAGGAGTAGAAAAGTCAGGGGGGCATCAGAAGGCTGTGGGAGAGGGGAGATGATGAAAGAGCCTCCTGCTGGCTCTCCTTGAATGTTTGAAAGCAGCAGCTGAGCCCTGGGACGGGGCAGTGAGATGTAGGGCTTGGCAGGTCTGTGCCCCTGTCTCTGCACCCCACTGGAGGGCAGGGAGAGATGGCAGGGAGATGGAGAGTAGGAGGAAAGCCCTGATCTCCTCCACATCTCCCAAGTGCTCAGGCTTAGGTGTATATTGCATGACAGGCTCTGGCAAGATGTCAGGAGGGCTTAGGAGAAGAACTTGTATATTCACAACCCTAAGCCCCCATACCCACCCCACTCACCACCAGCTTAGCACAGTGTACCTGGGGAGGTGGTTAGGGAAGAAAGAGGAATTTTCTGAGAGTGTTCCCTTCCACTAACGCACTGTCCCAGGAAAGGCTCCTTTGAAACCTGCAGGACTGTGCAGCTGGGCAGGGGAAGGGAAGTGCTGCCAGGGATTGCCCTTGTGCAGTGCCCAGGCCTGCTGCTGTGCCAAAGCTGGCAGACCTTTGGCACAGGCTGTCCCCTGTGCCAAAGCTGGCAGACCAATCCAAGAGTTCTGATGTTGTCTGCATGCCTTGTGTGTGCACCTGCAGGGGCCCTGGACAGACTGTGGGCAACAAGACCCTGCTGGAAAATATCCTGGTCACAGACCTTTCTTCCATGGTAACATCACAAGGGTGTGAGACACTGCATAGCCAGGAAGGGAGATGCTCCAGAAGGGGCAGAGTCTCTCCGGATGCTTCCCTTAGCTGAGCTTCATTATATTGCTTTCATTCGAATTCCTTAGCCTTTCCAGGTACCTTTGAATTATATGACAGCCCTGTCATGTTTAGCCACTGTGCCGTTTTGTATAATTTGTGAATTTGCTGGGGCTGTGCTCTCCCCGCTGTCCACCACCTAAATGAAATAACATTGACCTCACTCCTGACCCTGGGTTACGATACTATTAACTGGCCTTCAAATGGGCATTGTATTATTGACTGCAATCCTCTGGCCCTGCATAAAGTTACTGAATGAATCTATTCCATTTGAAAAAAGCTTTGTCTGGTACAGTCAGAATGGTCATTTTGCATACAGAATAAACGTTTGGTGGTGACCAACTAAGGGCTGCCTTCTGTGTCTTCAGTTATAACTTTTCTTTGTTGCAATTAGCAAGCAAAAGGTATGTTACTAGATTGGTATGGGAACTTAAACCAGCAACTTTTAGTTACAGGTCACAAGATTAATAAATAATATGCTGCACAAAGCTCTGTTTTGTAGGTGCAATATCTTTGCAACTTTGAGATCTCCCTTATTTGGGATGGTGGGAAAAGACCGGAAGATCTGCACAGCATGTGGTTTGACATGTCTGTGCCCTACCTAGTTTTCTATACTCTGTGAGCCTTGTTGATTTGACTTTGGGTTCCTCTCCCTCTTTCCTTTCCCACATCAACCCTTTACTTATTCACAGCATAGCACAGGTATTTCTCTACTGTTTTTTGATATGAGCACAAGGGACAGCAGTGATGGATCAAATATGAATTAAGCAATAGCACAAACAGCTTTGCCCGCTTCAGGACTGCCAGGGAAGGTGTCAGTCTGAAGTGCTGTGTGCTAAAAGGCCCTACATTAAGACTCCCATTCCTCAGTTACACCTTTGCATTATAGACCCTCCCTTTTTACATAGTTATCCATAAAGTCTTCTGCCCTTTTCTTCATGTAACTCAGTTGAACACTTTGGCCAACTACAAGACAAATGTCATATTAACCCTGTTCCCATATAGCGTGAACTGTTTTCTCCTGATTCCACAGATTGCTGCATGGCTTCCCTGAAATGATGCTTCATTTTATTGTGAAGGGCTCATATTTTAACTTGTATGTGCTTCACAACTATAGAAGCAGAAACTGAATTTCGGATCACTTTGTCCACTTCTAGCCAAGGTGCTGGGAAACAGGAAAAGAGAGCTCATGGGATCTAGACAATCAGCTTCTGACAAAATAAAAATGGGATCTTCACTTTAAAATATTTTTTTTAATTGTCAACATATGTATCACCAACAAATGTATTACTAAAGTTACCTCAAGCTATGCCCTCTGGACATTTTTAGGTTGGACATCAGGTGAATTTCTTCATAGAAAGTGTTGTTAAACATCAGAATGCTGTGCTCAGGGAGGTGATGGAGTCTCCATCCCTGGAGATGTTCAAGAAACGAGTGGACAGAGCACTCAGTGCCATGGTTTCGCTGACAAGGTGGTGATTAGTTCAAGTTTGGACTCAGTGATTTTAGAGGTCTATTCCAGGCTAAACCATTCTGTGATTCTTCAAACATAGTACAGGTGAACTGCTGTCTTGTTGGTTTGTCCTCTTTTTTCTACTGACATGCATGTCTCTGTCTTTGTATTTTCAGACACAGTATTCTAGGTTTGCTACTTGGAAAAGAAAAAACCATGGCTTCCAGCACATCAAACCCTGCTAACCATTTGCCATACTTCTTTGGTAATATCACACGTGAAGATGCCGAGGAGTATCTGATGCAGGGAGGAGCAAGTGATGGACTATACTTGCTCCGCCAAAGCCGGAATTACCTGGGGGGCTTTGCCCTGTCCTTGGCCCATGGAAGGAAGGTTCACCACTATACAATTGAGAGGGAGCTGAGTGGCTCCTATGCTATTGCAGGAGGCAAGTCGCATGCCAGTCCTGCTGAACTCATTAACTATCACTCAGGGGAAGCGGATGGCCTTATCTGTCTACTGAGAAAACCTTTCAACCGGCCACCGGGCGTTGAACCCAAAACAGGACCCTTCGAAGATTTGAAAGAGAACCTCATCAGAGAGTATGTCAAGCAGACTTGGAATTTGCAGGTAAAACCAGACTGGTCTTGCCATAAAGTAATCTTTGAGCTACGAGAAAAAGAGATTGCAGTGGTTTTTTCCAGCTGATGCTGCTGCTGCTAGGTAGTATTTTTTCACAATGAAATTGCAGCTGTTTAAGATTTAACAGTGAGGGGGTTTTCTCCCCAGTAGATGCATTAACTTGGTGATAAGTGTAGTCTTCCTGAAATTTAAGCCCTTAGAATTTCTACAATGTCCTGGTCCTGCATGATCTTATCTACCTCTCCAGTAATATATGCCATCAGATTTGGACCAAAAATTAATACATGTAATGAACAAGATACGGAAATGGTTTGTCTCATTGCTTTTAATTCTGATTTTTTTATGGATGGATATGCAGGCAGGCATGGAGACATGATGACTTGTTTTACATCTTACTCTCTTAGTTGGCCTTGTTTCTGTGATAGTAATTTAAGTAATGTCCAAAACAGAAATTGCTTCTGAAAGAGAACAGTTTCCACACTGCAGAGCGCTGCCTATACATCTTCAGTGCTGCAGGGGTCAAACAGGAATTTTCCATGTTGAGGACAAGATGTTGGATTTTTTCCTGAGAATGACAATGAAGAAGCCATTCTTAACATGTAAACAGTAGTGTCGGAGGCTGCAAAGAGAGTATTATTGCACCTTGAGATGTCAAGAGTTACCTTTATGAACCCGTGAAGATACTCAAGGTTCCTAATCTCTTTTGCTGCTAGCAAGTAACCCTATGAATTCTGCTCTGTAAAATACATGGAGCAACCCCCAAACTGGGAAAACCTGAAACTTATACAACATTTTCTATGACTGCTGAGGTTCACAGTGTCTTTTCTGATGAGCCTGAGCTCAATCTAGGGGGAAGTTGATGAGCTCTGGTTAAAGGCTGGTGAAAATAGTGGGGGTTGCCCTCAGATTCTGAGCCCAGTTTAGAAGTGGTAGGTTGTAGACAAGGTTGAAAATGTCTAAGTTAATATTACTCTGAATAATTCACTCTAAAATGGGGACTGTTCTGTCTGGGAAGATTTGCATTGATGTCTTTGACATAGACATGCTGCAACAGTGCACAGCACATTTGGTTTATTTTAGTACACTGCCATAGGATATGTAATTTGGAGGTACGTTTGAAAGCTCAGACTGACAATAACTTCATTTAGCCATGTCTCGTTGGCATAACAATATGAATTTATTTTAAGCTTAAATGCTGATATATCAGTGGTTTTATTGGCTGGTTAATTTTCCTTCTTTTTCTCAGAGGTAGAGGGAGAAAAGTAGTTCTGTGATATGTTAGTTTCTATTTTAAAATCTTTATAGCAACCAGGCCTTCACACACAACAAATATGTGCAGATTTTGGATGTCCCAGAAGCAGTCCTAAAAGACTGCTAGCTGTCATCTTTTTATTGCAGAAGATAGTTTGACTGTTTCACTGTGTTTTTACCGTTCTCTAGGGGCAGGCTCTTGAACAAGCTATCATTAGTCAGAAGCCTCAGCTGGAGAAACTGATTGCCACTACAGCCCATGAGAAGATGCCGTGGTTCCACGGGAGGATCTCTCGGGAGGAGTCAGAACACCGTATCCTCATTGGCTCAAGAAGCAATGGAAAATTTCTGTGAGTTTATTTTTCTGTGGTATTGCTGTTTGCCTCCAGTGTTACTGCACAGCTCTTTTGAATAAATCTTAAATGAGACTGTGCCCTAAAACATGGTTCATTCACAGCGAGGGCACCCAGTTCAGCATCATTTACATGACATGATTCTTCCTGCCCTCAAGTCCCTCACTTAACTAAAGATGGAAAACTATAACAAAAGGCTGGAACCTCTGCTGGCACCAGTTGTGACCAGCCCAGGGCACTCCCTGGTGTTTGCAGCCCTGCTGTCAAAGCCTGACCACCTGCACCCAATACACAGGCCTATTAAACTGGTACAATTAGAGACAAACTCCCTATGTTAGCAGCTGTTGGGATCTGTATGTGTCAAGTCTCCCAGGGACAGTGGTAGTGTTTTGTTTTGTAGTGAAGCAATAAAATGATCACTTCTACCTTGACAACACTATTTTGTGTCTGGTGCTTACCCTCTACCTGAGCCTAATGATCTTTTGTTTTCTGAGCACAAATGTCTCAGTAGGATAGTGAGTGACAGCCATCATGAACTAGAGCCGGGGGTTTGTTTGCAGAATCCTCATTTGAAAAATACCAGTGTATTAATAGACCTGTCTTTTGTCACTCCCACCCCCACCCAGAAAGTATTTATATCATGATAAAAAATTTGAAAAATTAGGCTTAAAAGTCAAGGCCAAGTAAGGATCACTTAGAACTGTATAATTTCTGAAGGAATTTTCATTACCTGTCTATGTAGTTTTCTTACGCACTCAGCCTTCTTTGGCTTTTTTTAGAGGTAGTCCAAAGTGAAAGCCCACAAGTGAGGGCAGGAAAGATATGGTTCTTCAGTACCAATTCTTTCACTTTACTGATTTTATGTAATTGTGCCTTACTAATTGCTAATGCGGGTGCAACTCTTGCATATTTCCATGTTTCAGTCTTAGTAGACAGGAACCAGTAACTCCTTTAAATCCTGTTCCCAGTAGAATGAATTCCTATGAGGTCTTATCCACAAACACTTTCACTGTAGTGACATCTCATTTCTTGAACCCTCTTTTCTTCCCTCAGTACTTCAATTTTTTGTATTTCACAGCCAGTCTCACCCAAGTAGCCATGCATGCCTCTTTTCAGACTTATATTCCCTGTTGGTGGGCACCACGTCCAGAGGGACGCTTACCCAGTTGCTTTTGCTGCAGTGTGTAACAAAACATTGTAATAAGCTTGTCACGGATTTTGTCATACTTGTAGTAAAGAAAAAAAACCCAAAACTGTTACAAAAGTTACAAAAATTTGTGGAGCCAGATATATATCTTTCTGCTGCATATGCGTTCAGAGGATTTGATGAAAATAGTTGCTGTGAACAATTACAAGCCAAACATCATCACACAACTTCTCCTTCTTCTTGCCCTGTGATTTTGCTAGTTTCTTCTCCTACTTTTTAGACAGAAGGGCCAGTAATTGAAATAAAAAGCAATCCTTTCTTTTACAGACAGCTTTATACCTAAAAATATATTGCTTTTTTGCTTCCTGTTTTAACATCTTACCAAACCAACTTTGTATCAGCTGAGTCATGATGTTGATCATGCATTAAAACTGGCAGCTTTTCCAATTTGCCTCAGGCGCACATTGGATCCTCTGTGGCCAAAGTACTTCTCTTTGGGGCAAGGGAGGGAGGTGGGGTGCAGGGAAAGGAATCTAGTTTTTCTTCAAACAACAGGTTCCACTAGCTAGCATTTCTTAATGGCAGGGATAGGTTTTGGCATAAGGGAGTGAAATTTTTTAAGAGATTTGACATTTTCAGCCTCTGTTATAAATGCTAGTCTCTTTTTAATCTTCTATAAGCAGTCCTACTGCTTTGACTGGAAATATTTTCCCAGCATTTTCCCGTGTTCCTTAAAGATGGCCTAGGAGGCATTTCTGATGCTCTCTGTTGCTCAATGAGTTGTGGGGGAGCATTCAGACCTGCTCCCATGGGACTGGATGTGTCAATAGATCCATATTTACATAGTTTTGATGGAACTTGGGTGCTACTTTCATATCAGGAGGAGAAGCTCATAGAGGAGAAAATGCTAATTTTAATGCTCTTTTTGAACTGCCAGTGGAGCTTCAATAATACGAACTGCTAGTGTGTTGATCTTGGGTACCTGGTATTAAGGACAAGACTGTTTACTTCTGCATCTGTAGGATGCTTTCTGATGTATTAATTGTTCTTGCACAGATTTCCTATCTGGCCATTTTAGAATGTAGTAGCCACTCAGCTGCCATTTGCTCCTATGCTCTCAAGGAAGATGCTGGGAGAGCTTAATCTGCCCCACAGTTCAGTAGCCAGGTGCAGCAAGAGAAACAATGTGTTGTTCATTTGTGTTGAAATCAGGTATTCTACATTCCTGAGTTGTTCTAGCTCTCAGACCCAAACACTTAGAGGCTCATTACAAATAACAAAAGAACTGTTTAATTCAGGGAGGTTTATTGCTTTCTGCAGTGGGTTGCGTAACAGGGCCTTGCTCAGCAGGCATTGAGAAATAAACCACTCATTTCTGGCTAACTGAAGCAGAAGCAGCAAAACTGTTGACTGTGAGTGTAGTGCATTGTTTTACATTTCAGGCACAGACATCACGTAGTTTTACTTACCCAGCAGCAGTGCTTGCCAGAATATTCTGTACATCTGTGGATTCAAGGCTTTGAAGTTGTGGCTGTGAGTTAGAGTTTTTCTAACACTGGGCAAGATAATCAAGCCCAGTAGCTGACTGAAAAGTAAAACTTTCAAACATGTAAGTCCAAGAGATGTTTGCTTGCTGAGGTAGGAATTGGAACCTGGGAACAAAGAGAGGTGCTAGATTTTTTAAGAGATAAGGTACTCCTGAGGTTATTTAACAAGTCCGCAAGTTAATGTGACAAGTATTTAACAAGTCCACAAGTATGTGACAAAAATAATGTTGTATATTATGGAGAAAATAATAAATATTAGAAGGATATAATATTTCTGTATATTTTTGACAAGGCTTTCCAAAACTTCATTACACCAGAAGTTTGCTATCCATCTGACCTACCTACCTTAGAGCAAAATCCAATACAGCAGTCTGTGTGATAATACAATTAACACGTAGATTGCTTTAGCATTGCTGTGCAGCCATACAAGATTATCAAATCTAGAATTATTTTTAATGGTTTAAATATGGAAATAGTAGAAAAGATTCCTCACTGCAGTTCAAAATATCAATAATAGCGCCATAAAAATAACACTACAATGCATCCAAGGAAAAATTCTGGGCTAAATGTGGATGTTTTACTGGGGAATTTTCGAAGATATTTTAAAAGTTTTTTTCATGGCTTGAAAGTCAGTAAAGTATGTATGTAGATGCTAGAGAGTTTGTTTTCAAAACCAAACACAGAAACCATGACATGAAATGGGTAGTATTTTCTATCTCTTCGGTGAAGAATGTTTATGTAAGATTTCCACTCTAGGTATGAACTTTGGGGGGAAAAAATAGCAGTGGAAGAGAAGTAAAATATTTCTAAAATTATCTGAAAAGAAACTGAAAATGGAGAACTTGATGTCTGAAGCCCCACTTAACTACACTAAAACTTTTACATTCTATATTGGGTGATGGTTCTTGACCAAGTTTTATTACATTGTGTCTAGTAGGGAACACTGATCATAGATCAAACTGTTAATATTGGTAATACTTTTATTAATATTTTAATAGTATTTTATTAATAATGAATAATTAGATATTTATAATATTGTTGATATCTGTGTGAGTTTATGCATGCATATGTGGAAGAGTTGAAAAATAAATTTTAACTTTACTAAAAGCAAACAGCAGAAGAGTAAGTTTCCTCTGTAGTTTCACATTAGAAACGTCTCTGCTATGTGGTAAGGGTTGGCATTTCTTGCCATCAGTAATGGCCACTTAAGTTATACAAGCATATGATTTTGCATATGCATTAAAAACCTGGAGTTCTGAAGTTGGAGGAGGATAAAGAATATTCAGAAATACTGTTAAACTTAAAAATTCAATATTAGGGAAATTGTGAGTGAAGGCATTGCAAATTAGCAGTTTAGTCTATATAAACTTTTAACATGTGTGCATAGCTCTATGTAGTTCACATAAAATGAACAGTTGTGTGAAAGAAAAGTAGAAAACTATTTTGGTGTCATATGAGTGCCTTCAGTAAGTAATGAGAATATTAAAGAGGACAAATCTAGTTTAGACTATTATAATGAGGTACAGTAATATGCCACGTCATGGCATTCCATGACAACTAGAAACTAAACTGTCTCTTATATGTCACAATACTTAGTACTAGTAACAGTATTTCCAAATAATAAGCTTTGAAGTGCAGTTGTCTGTAAGAGTTTTATTGTCTTCTGTCTGACCAAAGATTTCTGTTTCTCGTATATGTAGCAGTATATATTTACACTAATATTTCTGCCTTCTTCTGGTAGTTTGCTGCTTACAGACTGCATACTGAGCTAGGTCATTTTTCTGACCATGTAGAGAATTCTTTAGATAATTCTATCAGTATTAAGTTTCTATCCATAAAAGGGACTGGACATTGTTGACATCATAGAAGATAAAAACAATCCTACTTGTTTTCATCCTAATTCAGGGATATTAATTAATGATGAAGTTTCTTTTGAGAGTGCCATGGAGTTACTAGGCTTAGACAAGTCATAAAAGACCATAAAAGCTTTTCAAGGTTAATGATAATACACAGACAGTATTTCTGGAGGTGCTGTCTTCCTCTCCACAGCACCCTGGATGATGCCCATGACTGTTTCGGAGAGCTCCTTACTGATCTTCAGTTAGGTACATGTTGGGTGCCACTTGCAGACCAGTGCAGCAGAGCTGTGGCCTCTGAAGATGGGTTCTGCCCTGGGTGCTTCAGCAGCAGAGTGGGTCTGAGGTGTGAAGAAAAGCTGTGACCTAACTGAGATAGCGGTACTAAGATCTATTTCAGGTGCAGCTTTACTGCAGAGCTGTTTGTTAGGGGTTTGGTGGAGCATGGTGTATTTAGCTGCCAGGGTGAAGTCAGCTAAACAGATGAATTTGATGCAATCCTTCTCACAAAAGTATTTTGTAACTCTGCAGCAGGCTCACCAGGAGATGAATTTTTAGGTTCCATTGTAGATAGCAATAGTGTGAAGCTGAGATATATCCTAAATTCTGTAGTGTTCTGACATTTCTGAGACAGCTTTGAATCTGTTAGCGAACAGGGGAGAAGTGATGCAAAAGAAGACAGCAGTCAATCCACTTTGCCCTTTGTATAATTCTTTCACAGATGGCGCCAAGTTCATTTCATATTACCCGCAGACTTGGAACATATGCAATGTGCAGCAGATCTTTGAAGTGATAATGAGTAGCCATGTTGTTAATGGCATTACCAGAGAGATGGTCATGAAGAGAGAGAGCAAGACAAGCAGGGAATGGCTGGAGCTCCATCAGCAGTGGGGAATGTCAATATCTCTGGCATCAACAAAGCTGTAATTGCTGAGAAGGCAAAGCAGCGCCAAGAATAAAATTTATCATGCCTTTGGATTCAGGATCAGGAATAATTTCACACCATTCCTAAAGCAAGCATTTTGCTTGTTTATTTTCTTCATAATTCTCCACTGCAGAATGCTGTGAATTCTGGTTTTTTCTACACAGTCAATGAGGCATATTGTACTAGCAATTTATTTCTTTGACCCTCAGGGATATTTTTCTTTAGAAAGAGAAGGATAATTTTGGCTTTCAGATGGAAAGAGAAAAAATTGGTACATTGTTCTTTTTGCTTCCAAATGAAAATACCAAAGGAAGGAATGGATAGCTATTTACACTGCCTAATGCTCCAAATTGTGATTTGTTGCTGTCTAGGTTGCACTGCCAAAACCACAAAAAATACTCAAACACACATTGCATGAAATATAAAATCAATACCTAAATATTCTCTTCATTGTGTCAGGTAACAATTTTAATTTCTACATTTCTTATTCTGCTGATTTAAAAATGTATGTCACAAAAAAATACAGATACCTTGGCACTTCTCTAATACATCTATGTAGCTGTGTACTCAAATCTATTCTCAATGAAGTTGTTCATGTTTATGATGAATTCACCGCATGAAACAACAGTGTTGTTTATTTACAGGTGTTTATTATCTTTCTGATTTTCTTCTGAACATTTGTGATTCTCTTCTCTGAAATGGAAGACCAGGTGATACCTCACTGCTGGCTTCCTTCCTTGCCAAAATTATTCAATTAAGACCTTTTTATTTAGCAGTTTTTATTGAAGAACAGTAAATATTTTGTTTAATTTCAGAGCACTTTAAAGCAGAGAGTGCATTTGGAATTTTGGGGTTTTTTTCTCAACATTCTGAAAATTGTTACTTTCCGTACAAGGAACGTTCCATAATATATGAAGAGAGCTCCCAGATCTGATGGGAGGGCTCTGGGTAATACATGCAATACCATCAAAATGGGAAACTTCTCTGTCCATTCAAAGAGGTTTGGTTTCAGGTAACAGCCTTTTAGTTTGAATAGTATTTGCCTTTTATTCTATTTTTTACAGCAACTGTTGACATAGAACGGGATACTGTTACCCAGCTGCAGTTCTGGGGGCTTAGCCTAAGGTAGACAGCTATTACCGCAGTCTGCAAAACCAAAGTGAAATTGTGAAACATGGCTTGGTGCAATCCATGTCACACAGTAAGAGTTCGGTTTGCCAAAAGTAAGACTTAAGCTGTCAGTTCAATGATACTTGGAAGGATGGCAGTATCTTCTGGTTTCATGTTTTGTGGGGATCCAGGTTGTGTACCCCCTGATTTCGTCTTTTGTAGGGACCTAGGTGGTGCTGGAGTTGACTGGCTACAGTTTAAAACCCACCTGCTCCATAACCCTAAGGCAGAAAGGGTCCCGCTGGGCCCTGATTGATCATGTGTTAGAATGGAGGTGTTTCCAGGATGTGCTGTGATAGAGCTGTCTGACAGAAGGTAACATGGCTGTGAGCTGCAGATGGCTCCAGAGTTGTGTAGCTGTTTGGTTAGGGGAAGGAAAAGCTCTGAAATGTGATTACAACCCTATAACCTGAACTCTTCTTAAATCCTGCACTGAAGAGTGATAGAGCTGTTTGGCTCAGTGCCATAGTCTTCAGAAATCAGGACTCTCCCCTCCCATGGGTGCCTGTGCTTTCAAGAAATGATTGCAATGCCTCTCATGAGAGTATCAACTCTTGCAAATGAGAACCAGTTTCAGTAGAACTGAATTGTATTGGAGCCTCCATTTCTTCCTATGAAACATGAAGGATATTTGTTACTAAGAAACAGTCCACTGCATTTTTATAATATTATTTGTGCTGTTCTGGCCATTTGTTTGTGTTTTAGAAACAATGCCTTCTATTCTGAAAATATTTTTCTAAGGTTTATTTGCTTTAAGCAGGTCAGAAGAAGACAAAGTAAAAGTCACTCTTCACTGGTCAGTCAGCACAGGAAATCAGCCTGCTGAGAAAATACCTATATGCCATGAAGAAACCACAATGTGTTTCAATTTGCTTTAGAGACTCACACAAGTTACTTTAGTTTCAGAAAACAAAAAACTGACCCTACTTCCCTTTTCTTTTAGCCAGTGTCCTGTTCACATCTTAGGCAATAAGAATCATGCTGTTTGGAAGAAAAAGGTGCATAAGTAATTCAGACAAAATACAGTTTTACTTCAGCCTTGAGAGAGTCAGCTGAGGAAAATACTTTAATACTTGCCTCTGCAGTCTCCTGAGATATAACAGCAAGTACCAGTGTTGCACCAGCAAAGCTTCTTAACACCTTAGTGAGAATTTACTGCTATGTTTCTTTTCAAGGCTGTTCAAAAATTCAAGGGAGAGTAAGTAGATTTCTGTGCACACCAGAACAAGAAATGTTTTAGTGCTCCATAATCTAAGCTTTTCATTAAAAAAAGAAAAAAAGCCAGTCAATTTTATTCTGACTCTATTGCTGTTATACTGTCAGCTGTCAGTGGACATGGGAACCTGTCTGAAAGAAAAAGCCTTCTTTCTAAACTCAGAAATGTTGCACCAACTATGATGGAGCTAGTAACAAACTCCCATCTATTCTGGGTCCAGTAATCAGAATATGCTGGTCTCAGTGTCAGCTAGCCCTAAGCACACATATAACAACTCTGTCATGCTTTATAGGCATCTCAGAGGGCACTCAGAGGTCTCCTGGAAGGAGGAGATCATCCTACCTATGAATTTTGGACAAAGTTTTTATATTGCATTTGGCTGTCTCTCCATGGTGAAGTTTAGATGAGATATGTACACTTCAATACCATGTTAAGTTTCTTATTAATTTTTTGTGAAATCTGCAACAAAGTGTTAACACCTTTCCTGAAATTATAAGCATTAATGATTACAGAAATATATTATTTTCTTTAAATTCCAAGCCACACAGCAAGCTATTTCAAATACAAAAATTTTGCCTTTTCACATTACGTCCTTTTAGTATTTTATCTTCTGTTCTTACTGTCATCTCTTTATTTCAAAATAAAAGATACAAGAGAGGCAAGATTAAAATGCATATTTGCCCAAAGAGTACTGTATGCAGCGTTCAGTGTTCTGTAGCTGCCTTACAGTCCCCTAAATAATTGATTTTTTGTTTTCATCTGTTGCCTTTTTGGAAGAAAAAAAAGAGAAACTTTAGTCAATTTACCTGAAAGTTAATTACACTGAGAAATAAATGAAAGGCTTTAAAAAATTATTTCAGAAGTTGCAGTGCTGGTTTTGTTTTGGTTCTAATTCAAAAGCTTTGAGGAAAGAGTAATTAAAAAAGAATGTTCATTCCTGGTAAATCCTAAAAGTCTTTCTTATTTCTGCAGTATCCGAGAAAGGGACAGCAATGGTTCCTATGCCCTGTGCCTACTGAACGATGGAAAAGTACTGCACTATCGTATTGACAGAGATAAGACAGGAAAACTCTCCATACCAGACGGAAAAAGATTTGACACCCTGTGGCAGGTCTGTTAAATTTATGTAATGTGGATCTGTCATGACATTTCCATATTACTGACCAACTGACCAACATTGTCTTATTTTGCCTTGTGACAGTATTCTTTGGCTAAAACCAACATGTTTGGCAGATTATTCGTCATATGTTTCCAACATTGTGTGGTTTCTGTACATGAAGAAAACATATGTTAATGTACGAAGCTATGTGAATGTAGAGAGTTTAATAATTTTTAAATGTGATGTTTCAGCCTGGCTGAGTTCAAAACTGTGATTATTATTAGTTATTATATTATGAGCTGAACATTCTCGGAATGAAAGTCCGTTCGTATTTGCAAGTAACCATTTTCAATAATGGATACGCTTGGTTTAGTCTTTTGCTAATGTTATTTATGACAGCAACCAACAGAATTCTAACAAGCAAAAAGAGAATGGCTTAAGCTGTTGTGAACAAAATGCATTCTTTAGTTTTGAAATCCTCTATCTTCTAGTCTGCTAAAGCATGGCTTGCTAAGGCTTACCACCCAAATGTGTCTGAACCCTGGTAAAGATTAAGCAAAAAAGAAGTCCATAGCTGACTATGCCATAGTTGATACTAAAACTGAATACTGATGAAATGACTGTGTAAATTGAAAATACTAAGGGAATTGAAATCCCTGCAGAAATCTCTTATGTCCTCTTGTTTAAAAATCTATTAAAATGAGTTAAGTGAGTCACAGATCTAAAATACGAATCTTTGCTTGCATATATTAATTCTTAGATTTTCGTATTTCTTTCCTGATGTCACTAGAAATTTAAAAGCAGCTCTGCTATCTTACAATTTTTGTGAACTGTGAACATGCCTGCAACTCTTATACTCACTGACCTTCTCCTTTATACCCAAATAAAAAATAGCAGTAACAAACCTGTAAAAGGTGATGTGGAAAGGACAATCCAGGCCACAACTGCTGGTGCTACATTTATTAACTGTGCACATCCCATTGCAATTCTGAGGTCCAAAGAAAGCATTGCATATTAGGGCAATTCTGGCACTGTAATTATCTCCAAAAATTAAAAAAAAAAAAAGAAAAAGAAAAGAAAAGAGAGAGAGAGAATGGGAACTCAGAGGCATAAAAATAAGTTATTTGCTCAGAGTTACAAAGCTGTTTAGTAGAAGAGCTGGAGGGAATACTGACCCTTATAAATCCAATTCCTGGATCACATTGCACATTTATCCACAAAGTTACTTCAGAAGCATGCACCTCTGCTAAATAGAAATAAAGCAAATAACATGTGCAGTAAAGATGTGCTGTATTCCAAGGTCATTTGTTGCAATATATATTAAGTATTGTACATATGTGCACATTTCTGAAGAGACAATATATTTAATGATAATACCTTCATATTTTCTTGTCTTTTTCTCTCATTATTTCTTCTTTTTTCCCCTCCCCTCTCATTCTGCTAGTTAGTTGAGCATTATTCATACAAACCAGATGGATTATTAAGGGTTCTTACCATTCCTTGTCCTCAGCTTGGCTCAGAAAATGGTGAGTTATTCATATTATTTTTATTTGTGTTAAAAGACATGATAATTATGATAAATATGTGTGAATTTTTTTTCCACTTCCTATCTAGGTGGGTGCAGATTTTCCATTTTTTTGAATGAGTTAATATCTGCTAGACTGGGCATGATGGAGGCAGATCCTGTAGCTTAGGGGTACCAAATCAAATTACTGCTGGATCTAAATTATTGTTAGATCAGAAATGTGCTTTGCTGCTCAGAGTGGCAGTGTGTGTTACTTGGACCACAAACACAAAGTGGTCTTCCCAGCGCCGCTCCAATGTCCTTACTCCAAGCTGCAGCAGGCACAGCAGCAGTGCTGCTGCAGGAATTCTTCATGGGTGCAGTGAGTCATGCACCCAGCAGGTGAGTTCCTGTGTTGGGGGGAGCAGGGCAGAACAAGGCACTGGCTGCACCCGACACTGAAATTGGGGGCAGAGAGGCATTCCTTGATAACTTGTGGGAAAGGAGGAGAAAAGGTGGGGGAAAGTGTCGGTGTGCTTTTTGTCCTGTTTCTTCTTTAATGTCGTGTCACACTGAAGAGCCATTGTCCTCCTTCTTGCCCTGATTGAAAAGGGAAAAAGATGCATCTGACAGTGTCCAACCCGTGCTCTTCCAGAACTGGTTTTCTCTCTCTAAAGCCACCTTCTGTCATTATAACTGGATGCCAGTGCCATGGTGAGAGCCTAGAGAATAATAAAATATAATCATAGAACCATTTAGGTTAGAAAAGATCATCAAGTCCAACCCTGAAGTTTTTACTTTTTCCATTCATTTGAATCACTACATGCTTTTTTCCACCATTATTTTCATTCTCCTTTGAATCATTTAGGCTCTGCACTAATTTTTGTTTCTGTGGCCAGAAGTACCAGAGTCTGTTGCATATGAGAGACAAAAGCAAAGAAAATAGTCCAAGAGAAACACTGTAATGTGATTTAGAAACTGCACAGTTGGTCCCCTCTGTGAAATTCTGTTTTCTTACACAAATTCCTCACCTTGCTCAGTATCATTTTACATTTTATTATTTTGCAGATAATCTTGGTTTTAATACTCATCCTTCTTCTGGAACACTTCCTAAGGTAAGTGAAGGTGGAGGTATAGCAATAGCATTCATTTGAGGAGGATTATGGTCACATACTGTTCTGGGAATCCTAATTCTTGGGTATTATTTCATCTGTGAGTTTATTTTTCTTGAGTTAAACAGTGATTTGAAAAGAAACTTAACATATTCTATCATGGTATTGCTTTCATCAGTGTTTTGGATGTGCTAATCCTAACTTAATTTAGTGAACCTCTTTTACACATATGATGTATGTGATAAAACAGTATTTTACATAGGCAAGATGCCTCATTGATGGTCCTGTTCTATAATGTTGTATCAACACTAGGAGGAGAGATACCACATTGCTTTCGCTGTTCACTTTGAGAATCTGCTGATTGAAGCAGAAATGGAAGTTCAATTTATTTTCATATTTGGTTTGTGCCGTTAACATCAGACTTCACACAAGAGTTTCATTTCTTATGCACTGCTTTAGGGGTGATTCTTTCATCCACTCCATGAAAAGTGAGCAATTCCACCTGTTACTATAACTACCTAAGTTCTCAAAGTCCATTGACTGCAGAAGCCATATGAGGTGTGTTACGTCCACAGAATCACATGATATTGTCTTGTTCAAGGTAGTTGATTTCATATGAAATAGGGAGTTAATTTCAGTCATTTCCCTTAATAACTTAATCATTTAGATCATTATCTTGATGCAGTCCCATATTATAGAAAAATAAAATTATTCAAATGAGCAATTAGCTCTATTTCAATGCAATTGACTCCTTGCAAGCCTGTGAACAACCACTCTCATATCTTCACTTCTGAAAATCAGGCACCTTTATAAAGAACTGGAAATTAAGCAACCAAAATCAATCCCTTTTTAATTAGAAATATTTTAAAATTTATTACTTCTTTATTATAATTATGTTTTTAAATTAGAAAATAAACATAAAAATACTGCCTTGAGATTTGGATCTGTACCATTTACAAGGATTTCCATGAAGTTTAAGCACACAAGACCACATGTGTATCATCTGGTATACGTGCAGTTGTAGAGCTAGGGCAAGCACATTCAGTGTGGTAATACTGTGTCCATTTCATAATATCCACAGGAAAATTCACAATATAAGTGTGAATTTAACTGCTTCTGCTTAAGACTTGTCATGACAGTTAAAAAGAAAGTCACCAAAGCTAAGTGAAAGTGCATATTTTGCAAAGACTGTACTAAAACATTGTTTTAATCTTCAGTATATTTGTTATTTTGAATTTCTTAAAATTGAAATCTGAACTTTGTGTTTTCTTTGTGACTTTTTAAAAATGAGCCTGCTAAATTACTTTCTTGTAATATAAATATAGAAAATAGAAAATTTTAAGTAACTAATACTGCTAATGGAGCTCAAAAATTTCACCTACTATTTCCAGGTTCTCACACATTACTCCTTGTGTGCAAAAGCAGTAACTCATGAAGACTTTTAATATGCCTGAAATACAATTATTCAGATTACACAAAACCAAAAATTAAACCAGCTTGAAGAGAAGGAATAAAATCACCAACATACATAATACAAACAGAATCTTGTATGGAAGATGTGCAATCTATCTTCATATTATTTACACCATGATAATTAACATTTAGGAGTTTCTGACATTGCTAGTATACTGCATGGGGGTTTTTATCTTTGAAAAGCCTTGCCAAAAGATGTAAATTGGAATAGTGAATTTTTGAATTGGGTATCAAAATAATTGTGATGAATTTGGGAAATGTCCTGTAAGGAAAAAAAGGGTGAGGTTCAGTAGAAACTAGTGCAGAATATTGCACTTTTTATAGTCAGATATAAATCACAGAATAGCGAGCAGACATAGCTTTTCAGAGGATGTTGTGCCTGTGATGAATCATGATAGGAACAAGAATGAGAAACCACCATGCTGGTAGAGGAAAGGGAAACATCAATGTGTTTCCAGGTTGTTCAACTCTGGCAAGGTATCAGCTGATAGACTTCCACCTGTTTTTGACACTGCACAGTCCAGCAGGAGACAATCCAGAGCATGACACCCCTGGGTGATCATTATGAGAAAGGACTGATGATAATAAAGAAGCAAAAGAGAGAAAGCAGAGGAACAAAACATAATGGCCAGTTCTAAGCAACAGTCTAATACTGGTGCTCCCATCCAGACCAATTTTTCAATATCTTTTTCATTTATGTATATATTGCAGCCTAAAATACAGTGGTGCTATTCCAAAGTCTTAGTGGAATAGAATTCCCAAATCTGAAGCTGCTTTGAGTTTAAGAAGGTAAATTTTTAAACTGTAGGAACAACTGCTGGATGATATGCAAGGCAGACTGAATCCAAATGATTTATCTAAATCCAAATGATTTATCTATAAACTGTTGGTTATAAGAGCTTGGAGTAAAATTTAAATCAGGGATGTAAATCTACATCAAATTTGTCTTATATTTGCTATTGTTCCATGGACAAATTTGGAGTAACAAAATGCTGAAGTTTAATGTAATATGGACATCTCCTTTCTAGTGATACTAACATGCTTCCTCTGCAAAATAAAGGACTTTATGCTAAATGTCTGTATTGAAGGTAATTTTCTATGCAGAATATGGAGAGTTGCTTGTTCTTGCTTCTCCCAGGACATGCATGCACTGGGATGTTTCTTGCCTTTCACATGAGGCTCCATGGCTAGGTTTAAGGTGATTTTTACCTCTTCCATTTTGTAAATTACTTTTTTCTCCCTGTAGTCGATTTCATCCCAATATATATTTAGACCAGCAGAGGAGCTTTTGAGATGAGTCTTTAGTTCAGTTCTCCAGCTGATGACATTATAGTGAAACTGCCAAATTCTGGCCATTTCCCAAATTCTCCTCTTAACCTTTCTTAGTATTTTGTTTAGTCACAGTCTTTTAGGTGGTGATAACAGACCTAAACTTTTGAGTACGGCCTAATTGTAACTAGTAGCTGTGTCTGATGAGGTACTCATCTCAACATGCATTTGTAGGTTTAATATAAATATGTGAGTTAAGCAGAATTACCATAACTACAGGTGGTTGCTTTCCAAAGTGCTGGGAGATACTCTCCTTTAAAAAGTATAATGAGAACCATGCTCAGCTTGTGCAACAGAGTGCTTGACCTCTTAAAGAATTTATCTATTTTAAAACTGTAACCAAGTAGTACTTCAGGTTTCATTTATTCCCAATATGGAATGAAAATTTCATTAATTAAAAGAAAATAGCTGACTCAGTAACCTTTTTCAATATGCAGTATACTGAATTTATGTATCACAGCTATGAAGAATGTCAAGCATCAAAAAGGTTCTTCCAGCTTTTCTTCTGCTGTTCTTCCAGCAGCATCAGGGACCACATGGCTGTCCTTGGTGTCTTGAAACAAAGGACACCTTTTTAATGTGAAATCAGACATTTTCTTTTAAAAGAAAACTAGGGAATATACCAACCCTATCAATTAAAAAGGTTACCTTTTCAGAAAATAAGAAATCCAAATGGGCTGTTAAAAAGTGCAGAACATCTAAGTTCAAAGGATGAGAATGTCGATCAGATTGTTGTCTTAGCCTCAGCATCAGACTAAATGTTTGAACAGTAAGTGCTCCATCTCAGTTTTTAATATTCATGTATGATCTCTCAATGACCCCTAAAAATGCGAATTTGTTACATTTAAGTTAATGTGTTCTTGTAAAATATATTTGCACATCTTTTAAAGGTATCTTTATACAGAACATAAGTGTGTGTGTAAAATGTAAATCCTGTTCCTTTTTGTTTGGAATTAATATTACCTAGCATGCTTTCTGCTTCAATAACCTCACTGTTTATTGTATGATCAAGGTGTGCTTCAGATTTTGCTTGATACATTAGTCATACTCCAGACACGAAAGTTATCCACTCATTTCTAAATATGTTTGGGAATTGGGGGACTAAAGTTCAGTGATAGAGGCAGGAGAAACATACTCCATGAATAAAGATCTGGACAAAGGACAGTGCATTTGAATTTAAAAACTGCCTTAAGGTATGTGTACAGGTTCAGGATGGTTTGACAGTAATATAGATGAAATAAAATTTAAGACTTCCTGTACTACGTTTTTCTGATGCATCATCTGTGTGTACTTGAAGGCACAAGCAACAGAAAGTTTGGGAGTTTTTGTTCTTTTAGAGTTTTTTTGTTTTGTGAAATATCTTTAGCTATTTTCATGACACATTTACTGTTCCTCTTTGACATTGTGGTTTCTAGAGTTGGGCAGGAGGTGGAATTATCTCAAGACTCAAATCGTACACCTTCCCAAAGGCTGGCAGCAAAAAGGTGCCTCATATACTTTTTTTAGGTTTTTGACTGAGTTAAAAATACTTAAATGACTAATTTCACTCTTTTCTCCCCCTCTTTTTGCTTGCTGTCTTGACTACTAACAATTAGATTGTTAAGATTTTGTAAGCTTTCTGCATCTGTCCTAATCATCTGCATAATTATGGGCTTGATTTTATAGCTGAAGCAATGGGTTAGAAAGAGTTTTAAAAATAGAGGGACTCTTCTTTATTTTTATTTCTGGCATACTAAAAAAATGCAGATCTCAATATTTCTGCAAATGAAATGTGATAAAATATTTTTCAAAACCACTCAGTTATAATAGAACAAAATTATATTTCTACTTTCCTTTCTAATCAGAAAATTGTCTTGCTTACACAATTATGTTATTACTGAATAATTTAGGGAACAATAAAAACAACAGAATACACACTTACATAACCTATGTGCACAAATCTTCTTATCCATTCACTCACATTTAGGCAAGCGTAAGATGTCAGAAGACCAAGCCGAATGGGAAAATTGGCAAGATGCCAGGGAGCCAAGGGGAACCCTGCCCTGTCCTAGTGAAAATGCTTTTGCATGGCCAGAAAATGGTGCTGTCCAGTAATTGATGAAGTTCTGAAGCATGTAGCTATGAGTTTGTTTGCATGCTGAGAATAGGATGTATGCCTCTATTCAATCCATGAGTCTGTGTGTTTATTGATTTATTTCCAGTTGCTCTTCAACTAAAATGAGCAGGCATGAAAAGCCCTAGAGGTATGCTACTGTTCAGAGTGAAAAGCTGTGTTTGATATATACTGTGTTTGATAATCCTGATAAATAACACAGATTATTTTCCTGCAGCTTCAGTTCACTTTTATGCTGAAGTGCCAAAAGCTGTTGTCAGCTGTGTATCCCTACAGGACCCATACCTCTTTTTCATTGTGTGTTTGTCATACATGAATACAGACACAGTCTCACGATCTGCTCTCAACCATCTGAAATGCCAAACTGTCACATATTTTGGGTTGATTCAGAAAAATGGGTGTTGGTTCTGATCTCTGTAGACATGTTTTTCGTCACACTGCTGTCTGTTAACCTGGTAAAACCTGGTGTCTTGCTCTGGTTACTTTCTGCTGTAAAATCCCTTTTTCTGCCTTCTGGACAACATAGACAGAGTACAGACTGAAGCATATTGGCAGAGTAAAACCAATCATTGAGGAAAATAATTTCAGAAACCCGATTTGATTGCCATTTACATGTACTTTACCTGGAATACTCAGACCCACATCATACTGCCAGATTTCAGACTCTAATAGACTGAAGTTGTGTTCTGAAATATTCCAAGATTTTAACTATTCATTAACCCCAATAAGCACAGTTTACTTTAGACCTGGTTAATTACACAGTTACTTCTCCCATGTCAAAAGTGAATTTCAGACAGTAAACCAGAAAAAATATATTTATTTAATTTGTTATGTTATATTTATTCACTTTTTGGATTTTTTTAAATTTTAAAAATGTACTATTTGTATTACGTTTTCAGATCCAGATCAAAATTTTTCAGACTGTTTTACTAGTGTAAAATTGTCAATTTGGACAATTTAAGTGAAATCCTGCCACCTAGCGGCTTTGAGATGCTGTAACCAAAGCTCCTCTCCTCTCATGGCTAAAGAGGTGTTTGTCATGCAGTATTTATCTATTGGATTTTAATAAAATAAGATGACTTCATGCATTTTTTCCAATCAGAGTTATTAACCTGAAAGAATATTGCACTTGCTGTACAACTTGTCTTCATGAGAATTGTACTGTGCTATTAACTATAAAACTATAATCATCACTGTAAAAGTCAGATTTAGAGTAGCTGGAGCCATTTCATTCATATGTCACATTTTTTAAAGGCTCCTCTAGAATACTCTTTTCTTGTACTCCTTTTTATTGGTTGAATAAATCCTTGGTCGTCTTGCCCATTCTCTGTTTCTTGTAAGAATGCAAGAAGTAATCAGTTATCCTATGCCTCAGATGTATTAAGACAAAGATCCTTTTGTCCAAAAAAGATCTGCAGAATTATACCTGCTGTTTTAAAAGTGTATGGCAGAAAGGACTCTGCATTTAAATGATAGTTAAATAAAAAGGAAAGTAGGAATGCTAACATAAACGACATTACCAAGTTATTTAATCAATCTTCAACAATTTGAAATAATTCTGTATGTATTAATCAAGCTCAATAATGATAAATAAGACAGTGTGATTCTTCTTAAACATAAGCAGCTCTCGGAGAAAGAGAACCCACTGTTAAATCTGGTGTGACTGTGATTTTCAGTTCACAACTGCAGAGCTTTATTTTGCAAGCATGGAAGTGACGTACTTTTTTTTTATGCAGAGCAAGAGCATACAATCCTTTTGGATTTGTTGTTGTTGTTTTTGTGTTCTTGAGTTGTGAAGAGCAATTCTAATTGCACATGTCTAATTTGAGGACTCAGCTATGTCTTGGCCAGAGCTATGTTTTTACCAACTGTTGTGCAATGGTGAATGGATTCTTGAGGTGTGCAAAATTTGGTGTACATTAATTACATTTAGCCAGTTCAAAGTATGCCAGTTGACTTCCAGTCTTAATGAGGGTTTGGGGTTAATGAATTGCCTGTGTGAAATAGAGTGACACAGGTCTTGGAAAGCTGCCAGGGTGAATCAGACTAGAAAAACAAAACTAGAGCTAAGGATCTTGGTTCATACCTTCATTTGCCTTTAGAATGGTAGATCAGTCAGTTTGTTCCTTGACATATCCCAGAACTGTCTTGGGGTTTTGTGGCTTGCCTTGACAGCAAATGGCCTTTTAGCACTGTTCCAAGTCAGAAATACTACCCTTACTGTGCCTGATGTCAATGTGCTCATCCTACCAGGCCAGAATATTGCTGAAAACTGGCTTCCTACACATGGATTGCAGTAAAATCTGTGTAGTGGAACCTTTTCTATTTCATCCATCTGGGCAGATAACTTAATTATGATTTCAACGTCTGTAGTTCCCAGGTCAGGTGTTTCCCCTACTAAATGCAGTTTCCAAATGAGAAAATTTCTATTGCATCCAATAGTTCACTATAGGAAACTTCACAGAATCATAGAATGGTTTGTGTTAGAAAGGGCCTTAAATATTGTTTCCTTACAATCCCTTTGCCATGGTCAGGGACAGCTTCCACTAGAGCTTTGTTTCTCTTCACTTGAGAAGACACTAACCTGCAGAAATAGATTCTGTAATTCCATGTTCCCAACAGCTCACACACAGAAGTGACCAGACTAGTAGTTTCTCTCATCCATACTTTGTTGTGCCAGGCAAGGAGCTCCAGAAGACACAGTGGGTGAGATGGTTTGTGTACACCATATTATTTCTGTCAAGAATAAAGGCAGAGGAATTGTATTTGAGCCCGATGCTTAATTAAGTGATCTTTTCCCTCCTCAGAGCAGACAAACAGGCCTAGTCTCTGGTCCATGATGTTTGTCCCTGAAGCCTATGAAAGTAGTAACTTTTTACTACAGTTGATTCCACTTCTTTAAAATCTGTAATATCCACAAGAGAAACAGGAAATTGTTTTTTGTTTTCATTTGTGCTAGTAATTTCTCTGTGGCCTAGATAAGGGGAGAGATAGCTTGAAGAAGGAGGAAGGACAGATTAAAGAGAAATCCTTCTGACTACTTGTGTTACATGGCAAATTTGAAAAAAGCATGCAAATTTAATATCTGCAGAATAAGATTTGTGCATTGCCCACTACAGTTAATTCTCTCTTATCTAATGTTCTGAAATATTTGTAGTATCTTTCTGTGCTTTTGGCCTGCTCTAACAATAACATTCAGAATGAAATAACCTCTTTCGGATCCCTTTCTTTCTTCTTCTCACCTATGTGTCTCTTGTAAGCATTATGCCAAAATTCTTGGGGGAGGAAAAAATGGTGCTTTTAACTTACCTATTCATTGCTAAACAGAAAAACTTAATTTGTGTGCTACAGCTTCAGTCAACTGTCGGCCACCCACCAGAAGAAGCACCTTTCAATCCATATGTGCTGCAAAGGAACAGAGGTCTTGTAGGAGCAGAAAGAGGTAGGCATAGTAATATATGCCATTAATGCAATTTTCTTCCTTATGGCAGAGCTCTTTCTCAATCATTATTTATTTTTTCTTGCATATATTTCACATTCTGTTATGTACTGGTATAGCCACTATCATAACTGAAGCCAGATAGCTGAAGATACCAGCTGTCACCATCTGTAAGAAAAATCATTTAGCAGAAACCCCTTTTTCCATTTTGAAGAGGAGTATTATTTACTGGACTCTAGAAACTATATCCTCTCATGTCACAGAAAGAATTGTGCCCTGTTGCATCCACAGTGCCAAGCATAATGCAGTAAAAGGTGGATGCCTAAGAATGAAGTACATATAAGGCAGAATTCTGAGTGAAGAATTGTGCGAGGTAACTAATGGGAAGTACCAAGGAGAAGGGTCAACCTTTTACCCTCCTTTTCTCAAGGAACCTCCTGGTTTCGCCCTGTAGTTACAGCATGTCACCAGGGGGATGCCTCTGTCTTTTGGTCTGCTCTAAAATGCATATAGATGGACAGCATGGGGTTTCTTCATAATGCCCTTGCAACACACTGATGTTCTTGAACATAGAAAAGATGAATATATTAGCTGTGGCAGCAAAAATTTCTGAAATCGTGTCTAATTTTTTCATTGTTTCAACTGCAGGTGATCAGAGAGAGGCCTTACCCATGGATACTGAGGTCTATGAAAGTCCATATGCCGATCCAGATGAAATTAAACCGAAAAATGTCACTCTTGACAGGAAATTGTTGACTTTGGAGGAAGGTGAACTTGGCTCTGGCAACTTTGGTACTGTAAAGAAAGGTTTCTATAAGATGAAAAAGTGAGTGTTGCCTTTTATTTTCATGGAATCCAATATGTAAAAGTTCTAGCCTTTACTTTTTGGGGTAGCAGTAATCTTTGTGTTATTTAGGGTGACAGACTGTAACTAATTTGAGTTAATATTCACCAGTTTCTCTGTTTATATGTACACTTATGTACTCATTTTTGTTGTAAAGTGGGAAAGTACTGTTTATGACTGTTTTCTTTCCTGATGGGGATAGTAGATAGGAATCCCAATGCCTTGCTTCATAGTTTGCAAAAGTACTAATGCTACACAGTATTTCCCATCTGCACAATATCTCTGTCAGAAAACGTGGAGAGTGCCATGGATAGTTTACCTATAGCAAAGAGAGTTTTGCCTGAAGTGTGATAAATACCAGTTTCCTGAAGCTGGAATGTTGATTTTCAGTAAGACAGAACATGTAACATTTTCCATCACATCATGTCAGCAGGAACAGACCCTGTTTGTACTTGACTCTTCATGCATTTTCATAGTGAAATGTTATCAGTATGCTGTTTATATGCATGGAATGATTATGTACACACTCTTGTCTCTTGAAGTTGGAGGCATATCTTTAACCAAGGTTTTCAGAGGCAGAAAGTATTTCTATTTTTCTAATATAGGATGTAGGAATTTGAAGGGCTCTGATGTCAGCTTGTGTATATTTTAATCGTGTTTCACACCTGATCTGTGTGAAACACGATTAAAATATACACAAGCTGACATCAGAGCCCTTCAAATTCCTACATCTCATCAGTCACTCTGTCAGTTTGCTGAATGAATGGAAGGTTGCAGAAGTAGGCTTAGATTCTCAGGGTTTCAGAACCCTGCCTTGGCACCTAGAAGTGGTGCATGTTCCAATCTCACTCCCAAAACACCCAAGTGCTTAGAAAGCTCTTCATAGCTTTTCTTGCCAGAAAAGCTTTATGCCATCCTTGCCAGAGTGGACAAGAAAATTTTGTCCAGTGGTTTTTTTCAGGATTTTTTTGGCATTTTTATGACAGTCTGTAATTTTCTCAGGTTCTTTTCATTCTCACTCTTTTGCTTAGCTGTCTTCTGAGCATTTGATAGAAAGATATTCCTGTTGTGGCTGTTTTTTCTCCTCTGAGTGTCAATTCTGTCTTTTGTCACAATTTATACCATGTGAATGGAAATACCTAATGAAGATTATGTGCATTGGTGCACTGATTTTTCAGCAACTAGTCCCAGAACTGGATTTTCTTTTGCAGGGGTGCCAAGCCTGTTGCTGTAAAAATTCTGAAGAACGAGAGTAATGATCCAGCCATAAAGGATGAGTTACTCAGAGAAGCAAATGTAATGCAGCAACTGGATAACCCATATATTGTCCGAATGATAGGTATATGTGAAGCTGAGGCCTGGATGTTAGTAATGGAAATGGCTGAACTTGGGCCATTGAACAAATTTTTGCAAAAAAATAGGTACGTACACTTTGATTCTATTCCGTAGAAATGGAAAAGTTCCTTTCTTTTATTTTTTTATTTTTCTTTAAGGAAAATTAAAATTGATATGTTGTTATTATAGTAATTAATGATTGTAGTTATTCTTCACTGGAACATGTCTACAAACTGTCAAATATTTCTTCCAAAATAGTGTTTTGAATATATGAAAGGCTTTTTATATATCCTTCAACTTCTCCTTTATTAATGTGATCACACATATCTTGCCCAGGTCAAAGCTTAGACTGCCTTTTCAAATTGAAGCTTAGCTAAGTGTAAGTGAATCATGTTCCCAGTGTAATGTCGACAAGTTCAGAGTAAAGATTTGTGTCTGAACTCCATGAAAAGTCATGAAAATGAACTACTGACCTCTTGAAAATTCAATTGTGATTTTCAGACATGTCACAGAGAAGAATATAACAGAGCTGGTGCATCAGGTTTCCATGGGGATGAAATACCTGGAGGAGAATAATTTTGTTCATAGAGATCTGGCTGCAAGAAATGTGCTCTTAGTCACCCAACATTATGCCAAAATTAGTGACTTTGGACTTTCTAAAGCTCTAAGTGCTGATGAAAGTTATTACAAGGTAAGGTCTGAACACAACATGAAAACTGTGTAGTATCATAGCTAATAAGGATATTTTCAGTTGAAATGCAGTGGAAAATGAGAAATATTATGTATAGTTGTTATTATGTAACCTGGTATTAGATTACCAAATTCAAAATATGTGATCAACATTAAGACATGTAGAGAAGAAAAAGCTTGTCCCTCCTTTTACTTGTCTATTTTCATTTCTTTTTGATGAACTTGTCATTAGAAGATTGAAAGTTATTATGGAAATGGGATACTACCTTATATAAATGGGTGAAAATGTGTTTGTTGCAAAACAGTTCTCATTATGTCCAAGTAAAATGGAGGCTAGCACTAATACACTGTCTAATAGAACAGAATTAGGGGAGGTTTTTGAAAGAATACCATTGTTAACTAATAAATTAACCTAAGCAAAATTTGTTTATCTTGATTTTAAATTCTTTGGACCTCTGTACACCTCAAGTGATTAAAATAATTGCAACATTTAATAAGGTAAGAGGTGGGAGACAAAAGCTGTTACCGTGTCTATATTTGATTTTCTGATATATCACTCCTGCAGTTCAAGTTGCTTCTTCCTTCTGCTTATTCCCTTTTATCAGTTCTTTGAAACTAATAATCCAACCCTTGAAACACTGCAGAGGAGAAGAAAGCCCATTCTCCCTTGTGAAAACCTGTGTAGGCACAGTAGTCACTGTTGCCAGAAAAGGCACCTTAAATCACTGCCACTAGCCTAGCCTAGCTTGTTAATCTCAGTCTCAGGGCCTTGAGAATTAGTATCAAAGTCCATTTTCTTTACAACTCCACAGGATGCAGTAGGCCCCCATCACTAGATGTAGCACTGTGCTGGTATAGCTTGACACTTGAATGGCCATAAAGCAATATTACGGGATAATTTAGGTAAACTGCAGTTTGCCACAAGAAAGTCACTGTGCTTTGAAATAGAGCATCCCTCTTCAACCATCTGGACATGTCTCTTAGCCTTTGTGAGATCCAAATGGAAAAAAAATATTCTAAAGAGCAACTTTAAATTAAATGTCACTAAAAATGTGACTCAAAGTCATTTAGCTATGTTTTTTTTACCATGGATTTCATTTCAATGCATTATTTTGAAAGTGGAAGATTAGAACAATTTTGTAACACTCTGGAAGAAGCTGTTACCCATTTTCTCTAATGCTAACTGCATCAGAAATGTTATGGTACTTAGTACAAATGTGTGTAGATCTAAGTTAATTATGTGCATTCAGATGTTGTTTACTACTTATCACTTTATCTAGTCTGCTTTTTTTCCTTTCTGATATGACATATTTTAGGCACAAAGTCATGGAAAATGGCCAGTTAAATGGTATGCTCCGGAATGCATGAATTTCTACAAATTTTCTAGCAAAAGTGATGTCTGGAGCTTTGGGGTTTTAATGTGGGAAGCTTTCTCTTATGGACAAAAACCATATAAGGTGAGTGGTTTTATTTGGCCGTGTTTTTTCTTTAAAAATTCAGAGCAAATTTGAACCAGTATCTTTTCCTAACTAAAGGGACTTGCTGCAACAAGATAGCCCAAAATGAGTTCCAGACCTGTGTTTGATTTATGCTGTCATGTGTGCAGTAATCATTTGCAACTTGAATGACTGTTCTGGTCACCTTGTTCCAGGGCATGAAAGGCGGTGAAGTTGCACAGATGATTGAAAGAGGAGAACGAATGGAACGTCCTGAAGTCTGCCCAACAGAAGTCTATAGTCTAATGAAATTGTGTTGGACATACAAGTGAGTGTGATGGGATGCTCTTTTGATAGAAGTACATTTTAATCTACATGATTAATAGTCAGAAAGGCGGTGAGTAGGGCTTACTTCAAAATGCATCTTTTCAGCTGGAGTTTGGCTTACAACTGTACTCCAAGCTCAGAAGTCAATTGCATTTTCAGGTGAAAATTATCTGAGTTACAGAGTGTACTACAGAAGGCCAATTTTGTAGAACAGAGTTATATACAAAATACATGGTATCATAAAAAATAAGTACACAAAAATGTCAGTCTAATGCATTTTGAAAAGAATGTTTGAAGTTAAGCAAATGTTATTGTTTCATTTTGAATTGTGGCTTGTTTAATTTTAATTTCCAAGTCTTAAGCTTGGAAATTAAAATTTAGCTTGGCAAAGTCACATTGCCAAAATGTTTGTTCTATTTCTTAATATTTAATTTTTTTTGAGCTGTTTATCTCTTCTCTAATAACGGAGTATATTCAAGTTGGATCCCACACTGACTTCTTATCAGTGAGAGGCAAACCATCTTTTCTGATATGCCAGAAACATTTTTTTCTGTTTCATAACCATTTAGAAAGTAGAATTATGAAATACAGAAAAAAATAAAGCCTAGCTATTTTTTAAAATTAGTATATTGCAAAATATATTAAAACTCTTTCATGATTTATTGTTTTAAACTATTTTGCTGAAGTTACTTTTAACTGTAAGAAAGTCTTCAGAAAGAACCCAAAATTACTTTAATATCACTTATTCTTTAATATCACTTATTCTTCACCATCAGGAAAATAGGTTTGTGTGAAAGTTCCACGTTAGGGAGCTCTGGTACTTCATTTTTGGGTACCTTGCTTCTTTGTTAGCTTTATTAAAATTTTATTAAACCTAGTTAACATATGTTAGCTTTATTAAACCTAGTACTCTAGAAAGAACGTGCAACCAAAAAGTAATTCCTGCTTTTTGGTTTGACTCAAGGAATGCTGTAGCAGTTCTACAGTGAAAGGGATCAGCTTTGTTTTTAGTAACAATCATATCATAAAGCATGCTGATTTTGATTTTGTAGTATAATATCTTTATTATTAGAAAGAAAATAAACTTTAAAAAGAAGGTTCAGGCCAGGCAGAGTAACTATCTCAATATGTAATGTAAAATTGTAAGGGCTTGTTGTCAGTTCAGTTGTGTTCTCCAAATAAAGAAACAATTGCAGATATAAAAGAAAGATGGTACAGTCATATGGTGTGTGCTAGGCTCTTCTGAGTGCTTCTAATCACTCTGTGTGATGGTGCTACCCTTTATAAGGTAAATATTGCATGGCAAATATTCTTTTCTCCAGATTATTACTAAAGTAAATGTAGTAGAAAATTAAATGGAGCTGATTTACCATTTCTTTCTTCTAGTGCCTTCATCAACCACAAACAGGCATGATAGTAAATCCACTGACTGGATGCTCTGTAATAGTATTTGTCACTTGGTATTAATTTTGTAGTGTCATTTTTGTAGCCTTAAAATACTGTGAGCATCTTTAAGTGAGCTGTCACTGGGGTAGAGTCCCGAGGGCTGTAAGGCCCATGAACCTTGACAGCTGTGTCCTTCCTGCACAGTGACACTTGTCATCTTCCCACAGCATTGATGACCGGCCAGGATTTGTTGCAGTGGAGATGAGATTACGCAACTACTATTATGACATTTCCCACTAACAGCGTGGGCAGCAGCAGCTTCCTCGTCTCCGGCCAGCACCCTCTAAGAAGCGGCACATTTTCCAAAACCAAGCAACCTCGATTTTTGTGCTTCTGTTTTCAACCTGCAAAGCTCAGAGCTGAGCCTTGTGTCTGTAAGGTTGCCTTTTCTTACCCCAGAAAAGTTCTGGAGGTGTAACAGTCTCAAAGTGCGCAGCAAGGATGTTAGACAAGATGCTTATACTTTTGCTACATTCAATTTAATTTTACTTACAGCTTTATTTGCATTATATTTTGCAGTCCTGGAAAATCTATTTAATGACTTTGAGCCCAGCCCTCTTCCCCTCCTATATTGGAATGCAGATTGAAATTTAAATTCTTCTCATCAACATTATTAGCCTTTAAATGTATTTAGTTGTTCCAGCCTTCCCTTTCCTCAAGGAAGAATAGCATAAACATTTCTCACTATGAATCAAATTCGCTGTGCAAGTGTGTCATATGCTTTGACTGGCAGTGTGTTTGGTTTTATCACCAAGCCCCTTTAAACCAAATCACATTATTCCTAGTAGTAAAGTAAGCAGAGGGGAAGTGAGAGTTCTGACTTTCTAACATCATCCCGTCCTTTAAATGTGACCATTTTCTTTTGTTCCTCATCTCTTCTTTTGTTCCTCAGCCCAGCTGTTCCTCAGGGAGTTTTTTTTTTTTTCCTAGTGAAAACTGGGAACTCAGAGGCTTGATCTCATCTTGGAAGAAAACATAAGAGCACCTAAGATGGTTCTGTATTTTAACATAAACTCCAATACTGCATTCCTGAAAATATGGAGCAGCGCTTTCCTTTCTCTGTGCTCTTCCATCCTTCTCCGGACATATTTTTTCTATGTATCTGTCTGGGTATAATATAGCTCCTTGTGTTGTATTTTGGCAGCAATCATTTCTGTCTTTTTTTCAAACCTTTCTTTAAAAAGCATATGAGAATTTCACCACACCTTACCCCCTCTAAATTTAAATTTCACATCTAGTTCAAATATTTTATAGTGAGCATGTGGACAACAAGATTACTAGCTCCAAAATCTTAGTATTTGTCCCGTGGAACTAATCTCAGTGGACATCTCAGGAAAAGGCATTCCTCTTATCACTCTTCTGTAATGTAGTGTGCATCTCCATTAAATTGGAAGTATAGTAGAGTAATAACAAATCATGGAATCAATTTCTGATTCTGTTTTACCCTTATGCTTTTCTTGCTCAACCTCATTTTAAATATTATCAATAGAGACATTTCTATTACTTATTACTTACAAGCAGCTATTTTATTGTCATTTGCATATATCTCAGGAATCTGCTTACATTTTGTCTGCTAGATATAGAGATCTTAGAAGAATATAAAGAATAAGATTTAGAGTTAGATATATTTATTGCATATGGCTGTTTAGTGTATACATGTTTAATTTTTGTGTTAACAGAGTATGCTTAGAGATGCAGTGGTAGGTATTTTTTTTTCCTCTAGTAATTAAATTGTGTAAGCAATTGAACTGAGAAAGGGTGAAATAATTTTCATAAAAGATGGGACTATGAAAAATATAGAAGCTACTGGTATTTTTTTTTTTTTTTTTTTTTTTTTTTTTTTTTTTGCTTTTTATGGTCTATTTGTTAAATAATATCTGGTGCCTTTTAGTAGTTTAGTCTTGGCTGTCCAGTGCAAGGCACCACAAGCTACTGGAAGATACTGCGTGTAATAGACTGTGTTTCAAATGTGACCAAACATGATTTGCCTTGAAGATGATTTTATTTTGTTATGTTTTTAAGAAACATTTTTTTACAAGACCAGCTTCTGTAGAAGTTAGCCATAGTTATACATAGGTGTTTTGTCACTTTAGTTATGTTGCAGAGATTTTGTTATCTCTACACGTGCAATTAGTACAGTTATGGGGATATTAGCTATAAAAAAATTGCACAAATCTCTATGAACCAGTGAGTGACAGTACTCAGTTTCCAGAATGAGAGATATATTAATCTCTAACTCTCCCTCTCTTTAAAAGTGATGTCTGACAAACAAACCGGGAGGATTATTTCTTCTCTTCTGAGTGAATCTCAACATCACTTTCTGGAGTTACTTGATTATTTTTAACTTCACTATTACATAATAAAAGTATACAATGAGAATATAAAGTATCCTGAAATAAATGGATTCGGTTTTAACATTTTAATTAAAGATACTTTTACAAAATATGCTGTCTTAAAAAGAATCATTTCATAATTACATGCTTTGTAAAAAATCCTGATGCTATGCAGTGTGTATATGTACTGAGTCACCATGATTGTTATGGAAGACTGAGATTTACCTACTGACAGTGAAGGGTACCCACCAAGACATATAAGGCCACTGAAGCCTGGGCTGCCTTTGGAGCAATTCAGGAATAGCAGGAAATTCACAAAATATGCACATTGTTACTGCACCTAAATCTTTTCTAAGTGCTTTACCTCAACACTGAGCTGAATCTGGAAGGTTAGAGATGCCAGGAGTCAGTGCACTATATCAGCTAGCCAAGAATTTCTGCCTTACAGATGTCAGCTATGCAAGATTTGAGGGCCTCCCTCAAATTCAGACAGCTGTTCTAGGTATTCTAAAATAATAACAGCAACATGCTAGTCTTTCATTTAGCTGTTTTTGCATGCTCGGGTTCTCAGGGGAGCTAAGGCTAGATGAGTGCGAATGTGAATTTGAATAGTAAACAAGAAAGGCGGAAAGGTAGACAACTCTTCAAGCAGCTAGTTACCTTTGGGGGGGATCAGTCAGTGACTGAGTGACTCTGTTCTTCTGTGGATGTTTTCCTGCGTAGCAAATCTGGTCTAATTGCTGCACCTTCCCACTTGCAGGGCTGCACCATCAGCTGACATGAAGAGACTTTCTCTCTTTTGGCTGTCTGGATCTGGTTGTCTATTTTTAGACTTGTCTCAGAAATGCCACTTGGTGGTGTAGGCCTACAGATTATTGTCATGACAGAGTTAAGGGGTAGAAAACTGCAGCATGTAGTTAGGGAGGCTGGTGGAAAAGAAGGACTAGGTGATAACACGCTAAGAGAGCTTTTCACTGGAGGCTTTTCACTGTGTATTTACAGCTTTGGTTAGGGCTCAAATTTACAAAATTGTGGAGTATGATTTTGAAGTACGGGAAGCATGTGGCTTTTTCCATAAAGACACACCCAAACATCCTAAAAGCCCTGGTCCAGCCTATCCTTGCTTCTAACACTGTGCAAAAAGGGGGCTTTTAATCAGACAGTGAGAAATACCCATAATTTTCACTCCTTAAATCAGCACAGTCAGCCCTGCCAGTTTGCCAAAGAACCATCTGCAAGCAGCCTGACCTGCACAGCCAGGTCGTGCACCAAGGCAGCAGGGTGTCCTCACCCCAGCCCTGCCAGGAGGTGGCAATGCCTGAACGCGGTTGGAGTGAAGCACTTGCCTGGTCATTTCTGGCACTCTGCTCTGCCCCGGCTGTTGTGCCTGCGTGTTACAGAGGACACACACTCTCTGCTCCTTGCTGTGAAGCAATGTTGCATGTGAGGACGAATCATCATTTATTTATATGGTGAATAGTCAGCTGTGGATGATTAACCAAGACTTCTGAGACTCCCTTGTCTTTTAAATGATCCCTTGTCTTTTAAATGATCACAGCAATGAGGGATTGCACGCAGAAAGATACAGACTACGCCCACATGTGCCTAGAAGGGAGTGAGGGTGACATATGGATTGAATAATATAGGGAAACATTAAGCAAGCGGTTGTAATTACCAGCCCTAAGTTTAGTGAGGACAGACTCAAGAAGACTTGAAGACTGCAAGGCATGCAGAAAAAGAAGAAAAAAATAGATTCATGTTAAAAAACAGTCAGAGAGATGTAAGGAAAATCCTGAGGGCAGTCCTCCAATCACTTAGAGTTCCCTGAAGCTAAGCTAGAGCTGTGCACCTATGTCCAAGTAGGTATTTTATTCTTTCCTGTCACATATGTGATAA
This sequence comes from Serinus canaria, assembly GCF_022539315.1. NCBI lineage: Eukaryota > Metazoa > Chordata > Aves > Passeriformes > Fringillidae > Serinus > Serinus canaria. The sequence continues at coordinate 34,496,275 of NC_066343.1, read as the reverse complement.
TTGAGACAAAGACCCACTGAGTTCCTTGACATAATTAACTCTGCATGGAGCATAACGACCGCTTCCCTGAGGCAGTGGAGGTGTCCACACTTCTTGATAACCAGAGAAGAGAGTAAACAAGACACAACTGGGGAAGGCATTACACTACTGTCCATAAAAATTCATTACTTCAAATGTAAATACTCCCTGGATGACCACTCCAGTGTAAATGTGCAGAGATCATTATTTGCCCTTGTCTTTCACCACTACAAATGCCTTAAAATCTCACATCAAGAAACTGTTAGGTTTTGCTTAACCGTGTCAAAGTGCTTATGGGGGAATGCCACTGCCCTGCACCTGCAGCTACCCTGCCCATGTGGCACACCCCAGGTGTCAGAGGTTCAGTCAGCTGTGTGCCAGGCTCCCTGTGCCTCTGCCATGTTAGAAATGCAACACATTTCTGCAACGACAAAAGAAGATGGAAAAAAAATTCATGACATTCAATGACACTGTCCTGTTCCATTGCCACCTGCCAGTGGCTGCATTAACATCAACATCTGTTCTTCCTACTTCCTGCTTTAATAAAGAGAAATTGTGCCAGTTTCAGCAACAGCAAGACTATAATTGCATGACTGAGCAGCAGAACATGTAGCAGAGAGCTTTAATAGCTGTCTCTTGAACAGCTTGAAGACTTTCCTTTAAAAATATTATACATTTATGCATGTATGCAAATATTTCTTGTCATTATTTCATACTTGAATTCAATAATTATTTGTTCCTCAGTTGTTACTGCATGACCATTGTAGCTGCATCTTCATGTCTTGCTCTAATTTATGTGCAGATTTCACCAATGTTACCAAAAGATTTCTCTTTGAATGGTGTATCTGGTTCCACCTCCAGTAATCTGGCAAGAATTAATAATGCCGGTTTTCAGTGATAGTTCTAGAAGATAACAAGAAAGCTTGTTTTCTTGTTAGATAACAAGGAGATGGCTGCAGGGTGCACAAATTCATCAAGAAATGCATGAGAGGTACAAGCTCACTGAGCTTGTCAAAGAGCAGCACTTGGGGTGTTTTTCCCACTCTACTTTGGAACATATGTAAATTGACTGTTTGGCTAGGTTTGATGTTTCTTTTCCCAAAAGATACCATGTTTCCCAGATTTTCCCCAGTAATGAATGTCTTCATACCCCTAGCTGGGTATAAAAACCTAGATTATCCATATAATTTTGTTTCAGCAAGATTTCCTCTATTGCCAGTAAATGCCCCAGACTGGGCAGTTTCTATACATACAGCTACACACCTTGCACTCAGGAGCCACGCCATTTTTTGCACATTTCTGATGCACCAGAGCATAAAATCTCTTTTTTTTTTTTTTTTTTCTTTTTCTTCTGTAAATGTGTTGTTGACTCTGTCATGGATGCACATATCTTTGGGTATTTTAAAATTGTATATTCACTGGTTTTACTGGTTCCCCAGGGGCATGCAGCAGTGAGGTACTATTTTTAAATTCCTCAGTCAGCCATTACTTCCTTTTTGTCTGTCCACTCTGTAGCTGCCATAGGGAATGAGCATGGCATTCCTCATCTTTTTGTGGTTTCTACTTATAAGGAATAAGCAGAACAAGTAGTGATTCTTGTTGGTGCTGGAGTACTACACAAGTCAGATTACAGGAAAAAGCAAAGACTGAATCATGTCTCAGAAATTCACCCTCCAGTGTCACATTGTACCCGAGTTAATGCAAACCAGAACTCCTGCTATACAAGCACAAGTACAAAGCTCACAGTTTGTTCCCAAAACTCCCACAGCTTTTTCCATGCCAGCTATATAAAAGAAAAAAACAAAAACCTAACCAAACACCAAAACCCAACAACATTTAATAATATGACACATTCCTGTGTTTGTTTGCAGAACTGTATGTGAGCAATTTTATGAGTCATTTAATTACAAGGAAGCCAAGGCCTGGACAAAGAAATACACTCAAGGTTTGCTTGGGTTGAGGACAGTCTCTGTCTTTCTTTCCCCCAAAATGAAAAGGTCTTAGTGTGTTTGAAATGCAGCTAGAAGGAATGAAGACATCAGATGCCACACCAAAACTGGACTCTGAGACAGCTGTGAGACTGGTGGTACCTACACCTTTTGCTTGAAAACTGCCTTATTTGGTGGTGGTGCTCTGTGCTGCCAGGCCCACAAAGCCAGCATGTCCCTTTGCTTGGCCCCCAGGCCTCAGCAGGAACCTGCTGATTACTGCACATTAACAAAAAACCACCCAAATGCTGCACTCTCTTCACCTAACATAAACATCGTGCACTGACAATGTCATACAAACTGGGACATGTACTTGAAAAGGAAGGAGTCTTTAAATGCCTTTAAATTTATTTATCCCTGTAAATGCAGCCTGTCTTTGCTCCTTCTTACCCAAGGAGCTCACCTGCTGCCAGCATGTCCTGGCTAGATGTTGTTGCATTCCTTTTGGAGGTCACCAGGAAATCAGTAACTTCTAAAGGTGGGTTGGGATGGGAAGGGAAGGGTGACAGACACTATACTTATCTCTTGCAAAAAAACCTCTGAAACACGCTTTTACTCATAAGCTAAGAGATTTAAAGTAGCTGGAAACTGGGTCTGGAACATTCAGGTCACCAATAGGGCTCAGCTTTCAGCCTAGCAAGCAGTACCATGTTTGTAGAGGCAATGTGATAGAGCACAATTTTACAAAGGTCTTTCATTTTGTAAAAGCAATGCCCGTGTAAGATTAAATTCAATTCTTTGGCTGATTTGTTTATTTTCCTTTAGCTGTGCTTAGCAACATGCAACCATGTATAAATATGCCTTATTTCAGAAATTTTTTATTCTCACCACTAATTAACAGGTAAGTACCTTCCAGTCTTGCTCTTGGTTGCAGGAAGCCCACAGCAGCAGGACAAACTTGGTTCAGACCTACTCATTTCAAGGTAGAAACCTTGCAGATCCTGCTGCATGCTCGCTGCTCCCCTGCTTCTGCATGGCCATTTGTATTCAGCCATTGGGCAGACCATAACCATAATTCCCCTGCCACCCAGAGAAACTGCTTTGAACATAAGTAAGCTGTGTGAAGGGCACTGGACAGCTGCCAGCCAAGTGTCTTCTTCTGTGGGAAAATGCTCCAGACAATGGTGAAATGGCAAAGAACACCTGGTACCACCTTCTGCCGCTGCTGGGGAGCAGGATCTGGGATCCTGTTGCACTGAGGTGCCAACAGCCCTGGCACAGCCATGCAGCAAAGCTGTTCTGCATTACCACTAGCTGCTGGTGAGCCAGGGGCAGAGTGTGAGGATGCCAGTGCAAACCTCAGATGAAGGGCTGGTAGCAGTGCTGTTTCTGTCTTTCTGATCAGCCTAATCAATAGTTTCCTCTTCCCTTATTTCAGAAAGACACTTTTGTGGCTCTCCCAGTAGGAATGCCAGTCTACCTGTCTGAGTAAAGAAAGCAACGGAAGAAATTCGGCTCTAGATGTCATCACAGGTATGATGATGTGCAGAGCAAGTTTTCCTGTTGGTGGGGATCTTTTATATTCTGGAAAGGTGACTCTTTTCTGTGTCGGAGTATGGGTTTTGAGCTGAGCTTTTCCCCCCTTTTAGTTTAGATTGAAAAACACACACCTAGCTTTAGGTGACCAAGTGAAGCTAAAGGACACAGAAAGAAGTCTTGTACAGTGAGTAGCCAAGTGCTACTCACTTTGCTAAATTTCAACGTCTATTTTTATTATTTGACCTGCAACTCAAAACCACTTCAGATTGGTTCTATGATGCTTATTTGTTTCTGTTCCTCACAGTCTGCATGTGACAATGAATAAACCAAAAGGTCACTTCCTTTAAAGCTCTCCAGGAAATGCTCTGCAGCCATAAACTCAGCAAAGCCATGAAGAAAACCAGCTCAAACCAACCAAGTTTCCAAAACTACCAAGACTGACAGGGAAGTCAGGGCACACACCTGTAGATCAGAATGGCCTCAACAGGTGGTCTCATCCAATGTCTCTGACCTAAAGGACAAAACTCCCTTCCAGCCAAAGAGCTCTAGGGTGAAGTGAGTGTGCAAGGAGGTCACCAGAGGTGACCAAAGTTTAACAAAAAAGGGAACTGTTATTTCTGTCTTTGCGTGCACACACACACACGGCACACACACACGCACACAGAGGCATCACTGGTCAGGGATACTTGCCAGCCAACACGCCTTATGAATAAAAGGCAAATAGCAAGACCTGATTCTGAAATTTCCTGCCTTCTCTATGCTCATATTTCTCTAGCAAATCTCTGTTTCTGTTGCCATCTGCAAATTTTATTACAGGCAATTTTTCCTATATCTTCAACTCCACAGTAAAATAATGAAAAGGTACTGAGCCTAAGATGAAATGCATCAGATTCCCCTGACAAAGATGGAAAGGAAAAGCATCTCCTGTCATCTGTCACTTTGCAATCACAAAACTCATTTAACCTAGAGGAAAGGGTTTTAAAAACCCTAGAATAATAGCACAGAACTGACAGATCACACAACAAAATTGTTTTAATACATTCCAGATGTATTGCTTCAGTGAATTTAATACAAAGACTAATCTGAATCACTGCTCCTATGGTTGTCACTCTTCAATTCTCTCAGGGCTACATGCCAAACTTTTTCTGCTTTCAACTGCATGGCTTTCAACAAAGTCAGGCCAAGGGAGTACACAATTTGGTCCCAAGTAACTAGTTAAGTATTTGAAGCTGTTTTCAGCCTTTTATGAGTTCAGTTCAAAATGACATTTAGGGAGGTTTGAAGCATCTTAGATAAGAAAGATGCTGAAGAAGTAGACGAGGATGATCAACAGAGAAAGAAAAACAAAGGAAAATCACTCCTGCTGAAATAATAGAAATTACATACATAAACCTACGTTTATATGTTATTCCCCTATTGCCTAAGTAAGTGTACACCATTAACAGAAATTTTGAAATTAGGAAAGGGTATGAAGAGTTGTATAAATCCTAAACCTTCAGTTGCAGGGGAGTGATTTATTCTGTATCATTAAAATGTTTAGCTGCAAAACAGAGAACAGAATTGAATGTTCTGTTCAAATACTTACATAAATCCACAGTAAAGCTGAAAGAGAGCTCTGATACCATCTTAATGGAAGCAATGTTATTTACTTAAGGAAAAACAGTATTTTAAAAGACTAAAAGGATCAAACCAAAAGAAAATAAAAAGAAATTTGGGTTATGGTAATGTTGAAGCAATCCAAACAACCTCTGCAAAAATAGCAGAAATTCAGAAGAAAAGATTAATGTCAGAAAATCTTTTGTAGGAAAGAATATCAACTTCTTCTGTTATGAATAAATGAATTCTAAATTATTCTTTGTCTGATGGATTTTAAGAGTATGACCATACTCATATAAACTTCCTTTCTTTCATATAAAGCTATGTGTAACATAAGATTTCCCTTTCAGTGCAATGATCAGAAAACTGTTTGAATGAAGACATTAAAGTGGTGAGATTCCAATTAGAGTATGAAACACTCTAAATCTGTCAAAATGAGCTACTTGGATTACTGCTAAACCCAGAAAGCCCCAAATGATGGAAGAAAAAGATGAACAGAAACTCAAATGTGGAGCTGTACCCATTCCACAAGCCCCTCTCCCCCACCCTGTTTGATCCCAGAGCATGTCTTTTTGCAGGCAAATTGTCCTTTTCCTGGTCTACAGGTAGATGAAGAACAAAGTTTTATTCAAAATGAGAGTCAAGGAGAATATGTTACATAGCACAGGTTTGAAAGGCAGTGACTGTCTGTCTTGCTGAACGAGTATAATCTGTCTTATGTAGATGTATGTGGAAAGAAAAGAGAGCAAGCTGATGCCTGGGCTTAAAAGAGAAGTTTTACATAATAGCTGAAAGAGCAAGATTCTTGCACTGAAAAATTTGAAGCTTCTTGTCAGAAATTAGCATAAAGCTAAAGAGACCTGACAAACAGCTGTTTCATGTAAAAATGTTTTATGGGATTTCTTTTCAATGTCTTCAGTTCTTTACTGCATCTTTTATGTATGTCAGGCATGCACACACACATACACAATCAGGAAACCTTTTATGGACATATAGATCAAATTGTTGTTCAAAGGAGTAAATTAAGACAAATTTGCCAAGCCTGCACTGAAGTGACGCTCTTATGTCTCAGTGCATCCCAAGCAAACTCAAGGGTCTTACTTAAAAACAAACATATGGAAAACTATGTTTCTACACTGTCCTGGGGTGTCTGGTGAGCCACAGACCACACTGTGAGACCACAGAAAAAATGAAGAAATTATCCATTCTTACCCTGTTCTGAGCCACTGACCTTACCAAGAATATCCCTCTAGTAAAAACAAATATTTACAAAAAACAGATTCCTTCTCTGTCTGTGAAAATCACCTGTCTCTCTTTTCAGAGGCCAAGAACCGATAGTGTTGATGATTTCTTGTTTGATCTGTCCAGAAAATATGTGCTGTGGGGGGCAGACATGAAAATGTCCTTCTCCTGAGAATTTTTCTAGGTGGGTGAGGATTTGTGGTCATTGCAGTGGGAAATGCCTAGCCCTGGCAGAGCAAGGCTCTGTGCTGATGAGGGCAGGAGCCAAGGTGTCCCCAGCCGCGACAGGATGGATGGTGGAGGACAGGCGCCAAGCCCACAGCACCTGTGCCAGGAACCATGTGGGAAAACTGCCTGTCAGGGCAAGTGGCCCATGTGGTTGCTGGACGCCCTCTTTGCCTCCCTTGGCTGTCCAACAGGTGACACTGCAGCTGCTGCAGCTGCTTTGGCCATCAGGAGGCTGAAAAGGAGGAGGGCCAAGGATGGAGGGAAGGTAATGCTGCCCGGAGCAGTGTTAGACTGCGTTTCTTTCACACTTCTCATCCAAGTATTATTTCCTTAATAGAAACATGCACTCTACTCTTTATGTGTTTAGGGGGGGCTAAAAAAATGTGAAATAAGCAATTTTCACTATCCTCCCTTCATATTCAGAGTACTTATATATTTTTCACATTTTCTCAATGTTCTTGCTAGTCTGCCTAGTAGTCATACTGGGCCTGACAGCTCTTGGCAGCAATAAGCAAGATCATGAGCAGTGCTTGGTACAGACTAATGGTAAGCATGACCTGTGTCATCACTGCTCTCCAGGGCTTCCTTGTACAGTTCCTTACAGTATCCAAATTTTATCCTAGTTTCACTTCAATACACTCCTCAATCTGTGTGTAAGAGGAAGTGGGCTAAAAAAGGGACAAACATAAAGATAAACATAAACAGAAGGGTAATCCAGTTGTCTTAACAAGTTTCAGCCACTACTCTCATGGCTTAGGTACCTTTTGGATCAATGTGCTGACTGGAACAGACCTTAGCTGGACAGAAAAAGATTTGCTCCCCAAGAGCAATTCCCACATGAGGCATCTGGCACAACCTCCTCCCTTGATTATTGATCTTAACATGATTCCCTCCTTTGGTTTTCTCTGACAGTAACACCAGTGTGAAATCTTCTGATAGTCTAGATGCACCTCAGTCTTTGCCTCTGTGAAGCTGTCTATTGGTTTAGATTGAGTAGTTTTATGTGATTAGTAGTTCTGTACTTAATTTCAGGAATCACTGTTAAGCCTAGACAATGTATTCTGGTCAGAGCTCAAATCTTAGTTTTAGGGACACTACAGCTGTATTTTGAAGCTGTTGTTTGTTATTGGGATATTAGTATAATAATCATCCGCTCTCAAATTAATTCAGAACCTACTATGGTCTATGATATTACTTCAAAATGCTGTAGTAATAAGCTGCACCTCTCCCAAGACTTTAAAAAAATTCTAACTTAAAAGCTTTTACAATGCACTAGCTAATTTGTTAGGAAATATGGTATTAAATAATAGCATTATTGAAAGTGATTACTAGCATATGAAAAAGACCTTTTTAATGCATATTAAAAAGGTTGCAGTCATATATGATTTCTATATGATAAGTTGAGTCATATTCATTGCAGGGTAATATCTACCAATTGCACTGAATCTACACAAGGATTTAATTTTGCTCATGACGTCTTGTGTTCCCATTCTGTATTAGCTACATTATATTATCTCCCTCCACAGGCACAACTGCATGTAGGTCAAACTTGATTTGATATAATTATCTAGGAATAAATTATCTTGTTTTGGCTTGTTTCAACAACTTGGGCCATTTCCACCCTGTTCCCACAAGATTTTTCTGCCTGCAGAACTCTCTTGGCAGTTCTTCAACTCTGATCTAAAACTCAGCCTGAAAAGGTACAAATCCTTTGTGTGTACCTACTGTACAAACACAGTTGTTGCTGCTTTTTTTTTTTTCCTACAGCATATCACAGCTTTTGCAGGTGGCTTATGAGAAACATTAATTTAAAGCATTTTTTAGGACTAATATACTTGCATATGAAAAGCAAGAGTATCAGTGACACTTCAGGTGCTTGTGAGAAACACACCTTTAGATATCCAATGCAGCTTAAGCTCCTAAATCACATCCGCCCTTATAGAAAATAATCCTTATTTGTAAACTATCATTTCTGTGTGGTTGTTCAGACATATTCTGGTCTATTGACAAAAAAAAAAAGAAAGAAAAGAAAATGTTAGGTTTCTATCACTAGTAGGGAAATTGGCAATCTACTTCAAAACACTCTGCAGCTAGCAGAGGAAGAAGCTGTTTTCTTCACTGTCAGGCAATAGTTCAGACTTGAAACATCTCAGAGAAGGCAAAGAACAAAGACAGTGATCTGGACACCCTCTCCTTTAAACTCCTCCACAGGGAAGCTCTGTGTTGGCTAGCATGCAGATACACACTTCTGTTGCCTTTCTGAGGGTCTAGTGCTAGCGAGAAAAGTCTCAGTTTTGGCTGAACTAACATCTTCTGGGCATATCAGGAGCAGAAATGAACTTGGCAGATACATCAGACAGAACTCTGTACTTCATCCCAGGCCAGAGGTTGCTTCAAAGTCCATCATAAGCTGCTGAGAATGCAACTGGTACGCCTCATTTCTCTGGTTATTGTCTAGCAGGTGTTCATGAAACCTGCATGGTCTAGCACCAAATCAGGCATCCAGCAAATATAGAAAAGAATTGCAGGGGGTATCCACAGCACCCACTGAAATCCACCTGCTGTTTTTCACCAAGTGTCTGATGGCCAGCTCTGGTGAGTTGAGCTGCCTTTTTGCTGCATTTGAACAATGCAGATCAAATCCAAGGCCTTTAGGCACTGTTCGGCTAAAACTGATCAATATTACTGATATCCTAGAAGTCAGGAACTCATCTAGGACCAGGACCTGGCACCAGCCCTCTGTACCATTCTAACCTGGAAGGAAGTTAGCAAGAATATCTGTTTAGTAGTAGATGTCACTGCTCCATGGCACAAGACAAATCCCACTCCACCTTACATCTCTATTTTTCACAGCAGTGCTTGGTGCTGACTTGCAGTGGGGCTCCCTGTGCTCTCTGTGCTTCCATCCTCTTGCAGCAGGCTGAGGAACGCCATCCCCTCACTCTGTCCTCATTTTGTGAAATGGAGAAACTCAGCACCACAAGATGCTTTGTGTAACAGAATTACAAAGTTGCAGAAAGCAATTAGGGAAAGCCAGGGATGGAAGGTCCTTAAAAGTTCTGCTAAAGAAAGAGAGGCAACAACCTCCAGCATGGCAAGTCTCTGAGCCTGGCTGGTAGTTAGGAAGTCTTATAGCAGAGAATTCTCCAGGAGCATGTGTTTTTTCTGGTCTAAGCTTATGTCAGAGTCAGGATGTGTGAGTGGATGAATTTTTCTTCTGAACTCATGTGATGTTGGTTCTGTAGTGTCAGTTCAGTTTTTCTGCTTTTCAGTGTGATATTGCAGGAAGAAAATTAGAAGGGCCAAAGGCCAACTAGAATTCTATCTGGCTGCAGATGTAAAAGGCAATCAAAATGGTTTCTATGAATATGTAGAAACATCAGCAACACAAGGAGAGCTAAGGAGAATCTCCATCCTTTAGTGGATGCAGGGCAAAAACATAGAGACTAATGATGTTGAAAAGACTGAGATGCTTAATGCCTTCTTTGCCTCAGTCTTTGTAAGAAAGGCCAGTTGTGCCCCAAGTGCCCAGCACTCTGAGCTGGAAGAAAGGGCTGGGGAGCAGAATGAAGCTCTATAATAAAAAGAACAGTGCTCAGCAATCTGCTACAACATGTTCATACGCAAGACTGTGGGACCAGGAGGAATCCACCAAATAATAGTGGCTGAGGCTTTCACTGAGCCACTGTGAATAAGTCCTGGTCAAGCAAGGAGGTCTGAGGTTACTGGAGCACAGAAAATGTGATGCCCTTCTATAAGAAATGTGGCAACAGGCTCCCAGGGAGCAAAAGGCTTGTCAGCATGATCTCAGTGCCAGGGAAGGTCACTAAACAGATAATTTTGAGTACCATCATGCAAGAAGTACAGGACAGGTAATGAGACCCAGCCAGGATGGACTTAGGAAACACAGATCCTTATTGACCAACATGATCTCCTTCTGTGCAGGGTGAACTACCTGTGGATGTTGGAAAGGCTGTGTGTGTTGTCCACATGGACATTAGCTAAACATTTTACGCCATTTTGTACCATTTCCCAGATATTATTCTGGAGGAACCAGCTTCTCATGACTTGGGCAGGTGGTCTATTTGGTGAGTCAAGAACTGCCTGGATGGCCAGACCCAGAGGCTGGTGAGTGGAGTTACATCCACCCGATGCATGGTCAGTGCTGTCCTCCAGGGCTCACAGTCAGGGCCAGTCCTGACCCGGGTGGGGCGATCACCTTTGGTACGTTCTCAGATGACACCAAGCTGGATGGGAGAGTTGATCTGTTGGAGGGTAGAAAGCATCTGCAAAAGGGTGAGGGCAGGCCAGATCAATGGGCCAAGGCCAATGGAATGAGGTTAAACAAGGCCAAGTGCCAGCTCCCACGTTTGAGTCACAACAACCCCAGGCAGTGCCACAGACTTCAGGCAGCATCTGGAAATCTGCCCAGTGGAAAAGGGCCTGGGGGTGCTGCTCAACAGAGACTGAACATGAGCAAGCTTTGCCCAGGTGGCCAAGAAGGCCAATGGCATCCTGGCCTGTGGCAGCAACAGTGGGGCCAGCAGGGCCAGGGCAGGATTTTCCCCCTGACCTCGGTACAGGTGAATCATGCACCTTGAATCATGTGTCCAGTTCTGGGCCCCTCATTGCATGGAAGACATTGAATTGCTTGAGCAGAGAAGGGCAAGAGAGCCAGTGAAGGGTCTGGAGAGCAAGTCCTGTGAGGACCAGCTGGGTTTGTTTGAGTGGGCTGGGTTTGTTTAGCCTGGAGAAAAGGGGGTTCAGGGGTGACTTTATTGCTCTCTACCACTCCCTGAAAGGAGGGTATAGCGAGGTGGGTGTCAGTCTCTTCTCCCAGGTAATGAGACAGGACAAGAGGAAATGGCCCCTATTTCCAGCAGGGGAAGTTTAGATCGGATATTAGTAAAAAAATATCTTCAGCACACAGGTTGTCAAGCAGTGGAACAGGCTGCCCGGGGAAGTGGTTGAGTCACCTTCCCTGGAGATATTTAGAAGACACAGTGCTTAGAAACACGGTCTAGTAGCGTACTTGGCAATGTTAGGTTAATGGTTTTACTCAATAATCTTAAAGGTCTTTTCTGACCTAAATGATTCCACCACTCCATTAACCTATTTGTTTTTCCTGTCATTGCTTATAGTCTCACTCTTGTCCTGTAGTGCTTCTTGCAGAAAATGGAAAAATCTGCTGTGGTTAAAGATTCTTCTGAAACAAACAAACAAACAAACAAACAAACAAACAAACAAACAAACAAACCCCTAGCCTCTTGTAGGCTGTGAAGATTGTAAAAGCCATGTGCACATGTGGCTGCAACACATTTGAACCTCACAAGGGGAAGTTCAGTCTGCCAGCAAATCAGGTGACAAAGGTCTTGTCACACAACAGAAGCACAAAGGGGCTGTGATGCCATCCCTTTGCTGATGAAGGTGCCCAGTTATTGCTTCTCTGGGAGTGGTGCTTGGCCCATTTTCTCGGCTCAGTTTAACAGTACACATCCCATAAAGCCAAGAACAACAAAAACACCAGATTTCAGCCAGGTCTGAAACACCCTGAACAAAACATGTGGCCTCTTCTGCATAAGAACATTTTTTTTTCAAAAGCAGCATTTTTGCATGATATCACTGATTTAAATGAAATTGGAGGAATTTGCGGCATGACTTTTATAGTGAGACTAGCTGAAAAATATGTGTATGTGGTAGTCAGTAGTGGTCAAATTCTGCAAAGGACAGCTGTGCCCCTGGCCAGGCCAGGAAAGGCCATAGGTGGGAAACACACAACACCAAAAAGAGAATGACCAACAGCAATCTTGACACTAAAAATACTCTTGAGTATTTTTAGTGCAGGCTTCAAATTATCTCAAATTCTGCAGTGCAAAACACTCCTCTTCTGCAGGGCCAGATGCCCAGACAGTGTAAATCATCTTCCCAGTGCTGCCATCATTGATGTCTGCCAGCTGGCATCAGCTGTGGGTTTGACTACAGGTCCTTCTTTTCCTGAAGCCAAACAACATCCCTCAAAGTAGTCAGAAGCCTTCGACCTTGCTGTTTCCTTCTCCTACCCCTTCTGGTGGCACACCTACATGACAGCAGCCTGCTAGGAAATGCATGTCAGTTTCTAAATGTGCAAAATAAGCACAAAAATGAAGGGAAAACTTCCACATACCTCTTCCCTTTCCCATTCCCACACAGAGGAACCTTGACATCCCGTGGAAGAAGAAGTCTTGCTGAGTGGGATTTTTCAAGCCACTCAGTGAAAGGGCACAGTCCCATTGCTGTCAGGCCAGAACCAATGCACAAACATTTTACACAATTATTTTTGTGATCTAATGTTGGAAGGGATCTAATGGCTTGGTGTCTGAGACATCAGCTGAAAATCAATCAAACCCCCTTTGTACACAGCTCAGCCAGCCTCACATTGCTGGTTGCTGATCCACAGCTCTGGACTGCTTCTCAGGTTTTGTTAACAGCAGAACAAAACAACAAACCAGCTTGCTTCAAACTGCCATCAATCATGCTTTGTGCTACGGTGTCAGGTACACCTTGTGCAAATTCCAAAACCCTGCAACATCCACCACATGTCTCTGTACTTTCTCAAATCCTGTTTTTGAGAGAGGAGACGAAATAAGAGCATGGTTATGGCAGGACATCATGACTTGCAGCCTCTGTTTGTAAGGCAGTCCTGATCTGTACTAACAGAAGGACACCTTGCCCCCTCCCATCCCCTTCTCCCCCCACACACACGACACTCACTTTCTCATATACCATCATGCAAGCACCAGTGTCAAGCACTGGTTCCTTCATAGGAACACAATACAAATACACAGCAATAGCCTCAATGTATTCTTTTTCTTCACTTTAAGCATTGCATTATTTTCAAAGCTGATTCTTAAGGTCAGTTCTGCTATGTGAAATCCAGTACTTAGGTCCCCTGTCCTCAACCAAGGTACCCAAGCTCTTAAACGAGCATCTGTCAGCATCAGTGGGTGCTCGGAGCACAAAGGGTGGCAAGGAAGCAGTAGATGGTTTTTCAGACTGGCCTACTATAATTTTGATGGGAGAAGGAAAACCTTGTCACAATCTAATTGCTCTGCTTCTTGCAGGAATGGCACTTGTCACTTGTGCTCACAGTGAGATAAAACACACAGACGATTTGTATTCAGAAGTAATGCTGTTTGAGGCTTTGAGAATGTAGTCTGCAGTCAAGATCTGTAAGTCCTCCTGGGGCGATTTACTTTATCCGTGGCACATATTCTAAATGAAGTCAGGGTATTTTCTCTGTAAGAGCTGCAGCACCCTGGCCTATAGGCCTACTGAGCCATAGACACAGCCCCATATTTGTACGTATGTGTGCTCTAATGAGAGAATAACATTAAAATTCTACTCTGGAAATTTTGTACAATTCCTCAAGAAAGGGCATCCCAATGTGTCCGCAAAATTCTGGTTTTAGAAAATGTGATTTAGCTTTTCAATGTCACAGGGGAATAGAGTGGTTCCTTTGGCTTCATGACTTAACCGCTTGGCTTCAAGCGACACGACTGAAGGGCAGAGTTCAGTTATATGTTGCTTACCTAACATGAAAAGAAGCAATCTTCCATTTTTTCACTTGCTCATCTGCTGAGTAAAGATTTGCATAGTCTGCGAATCAGCCATGCTGAGGCATGAAGACCACCCATAATATTAACCATTATTCCATGGTTAATACCCTCCCTATGGTCCAACCCATATACTTTGTGGCTGGGGCAATGGCTCTCTGGTCTCTGAGCAGCTTCTGAGGGCCCTCAGCTCAAATACACCACATCTTTCCTTGGCAGGACAGTGGCATGAGATTGGCTTGTTCTTTGTTGAACTCTGAATCCAAACCCGCATCCTTCATTCCAAACTATGATTTGCTGAAGTGCAGTTTAACAAGGCCATATGCTATTTTGGATATGTAACAACAAAAATGTAGTTGGAAAATCAAAGAAAATTAAAAACAGCTTGTGACACTCAAATATTCAACAATTACATCTGAGTCCTCCATAATACACAATTTATAAAATAGGAGAGGGTAGGCAAGTGTAGAAAGGGTAAATCACAGGGAATATACAAGGGCAGATGGCAGGACTCTGGAAGAGATTTCAAGAAGCCATCCACTCTTTTTCTTAAGACAAAAATCACTAACTCTGCCGTTGCCTATAAATGCTTTTTCCTATTTTAGACGAGATAAGGCAAACGTCAAACACCAGCAGTGGGGATTCCACAGCCTCTCCAGGCAATCTGTCCCTGCACTTCACATCTCTGCTTTAATGCCTTGCTTAAGTCTTTCAACCCTTACTTTGATTCTGTTCCTTCATGTCATAACCAACAGGGACAAGAAAATGAGTAGAAATCAATTTTGAGAAATTGCACTGCGTTTTGAACAAGGGACAGCAAACAGTTTTCCTTTACAAGTTCATTGTAAGTAGTTCTGGTTTACATCTATGGATTTTCCTTTTTCTTTTTGGGTCAAATTAATTTCCACATGCTGGCAAAATTATCTGCTTCAGAAAACCCATTAGTAACAGTAAATCCATATAAAGGTGGGAAGATGAGTACTGAAATCTTTCCTGAACCTATTTAATAGTGCTCCTGCTAGAGGTCTGAATCAGTAAGACCTAGAGGCATGCTGGGGTCTTCAATGGCAACACCTTGAAAGGTGAGTTCATATTCTTATCTGTAAAGATATAAACTGAAGTTTTTAGATGCATTCTGCTTTGGCCAGATAGTTCTCAGGCAACAGGAGCTTTACCACTGATGTAATTTGAGAGCTTTCAAGAAGAAACTGGTAAGAAATAGAGTATAAATGCAGGCTGTGGCATCACTGTATTGCATTGCCAAAAACAAAACCAGCTCCTATGCAGCACACAGTAACTTTGCAAAAGTTATGGTTTTGACAGCAGTGTTCTATTCCCATGCGAGGACATTAGTCACTGTGGATGGGCACATTCAGTTTGTGCCACATTCCCCATACAAAGACATATTTGCAGAAGCCAAAAGGCAGATCTGCTGCAGGGAATGAGCTGTCATAGCTTCACCAACTTCCACTGGGCAGCAATGAGTTCCATAA
Source organism: Serinus canaria (assembly GCF_022539315.1). NCBI lineage: Eukaryota > Metazoa > Chordata > Aves > Passeriformes > Fringillidae > Serinus > Serinus canaria. Next base: position 34,480,639 of record NC_066343.1, on the reverse strand, counting down.
ATTAAGAAACTTGTTCCCAAACATCTGCATGCCTGATTTCCTTCTCTGTTTACAGAAATACTCTCCACTAAATAAATAAATAAGAGCTGGTGTTAGCCCTTTTTGGATGTGTTCCTGAGCATCTTATGGCTGTTCTGCTTGGCATGATGATAAACATTTCAGTACTGCTAGTAGGTACAGAACAGCCAGATCTTTAGCAACTGAATAAAAAAAACAAAAAAACAAAAAAAAAAAAAACAAAACAAAAAAAAAAAACCACCAAAAACCCAATGCCTTACAGTCATATTAGTTCTGCATTGAAAAGAATATATTTAAAGTGGAATTACTACAGTCTGTATGGGACCGTTATAGCAAGTAAATAGTGTAAGTTTTGGCATGGGTTTGACAGTTTTAAGTGGGCAGAGTGTCTTCAGATTTAATATATACATCACATATGCAATGAAGACTAACAATGCTTATACAAAGGCTTCACATTTATCTTTTATTGAGATCCTACTTAGAGATTTAAACTGTGGCATAAAGGTAAGGCTACAAAATAAGACTGCCAGTCTGCATACAAACCTGAACAAATTTTGTAGATCAAAATTCTGCATGTCACAAACACTCAGGTTGATGCTGCAAGGCTTAGAGCAGTTGAAGACTCTGCTTGCCAAAGCTTCCTGACAGAAATTGTCTCCCACCACCTAACTCTACTAGCCACATGAAAGTTTGATGGGGCAGGATACAATCTGCTACCAATCCCCGATGAATAGAAACATGGAAGTACACGTACAACTTACCACTTGTGATCAGATCACGTGCAATGTCAAGTCTGTTCTGTTACACAATCCACCCTGAGTCTGAGTTTTGCAAGAACTGACTTTTCATCATTTGCTATTTAAAGGCAACATATCCATCACCTGTATTGCACAATATTTTTCCCGGACTGATACAAAAAAAAAACCCCAGACACTAAACAGGCCATTTTTCAGAAGTGTATGTGTCTTTCTTTCTCTTCTTCATGACTTAATGCTATTACTTTCCAAAAGTCTAGGCGCACATATCCAAAATCCCACAGCCCCTGAGAGGCTTTTCTAAGCAAACTGCTTCACTTTATTGTTCTTCAGCATATTGTCTCTGCACAGCCGGAGCAGAATGTGGCCTTGAGTCACTTACCTCCCATTTCTGTGTGTGATTCCTCATCAGTGTTGAAAGGTACTGTCAGAGCAGCTTTGATTTCTTTTCATTCACTGCCTGACACATTTACAATAGCACAGCCTCTAGATGCAATATCAATTTGGCAAAAAGCCAATATTTGCCACCACAGACAAAAGAAACTACTTCATACAAAAAACCCAACTTCCCTGTTGTATTAAGAGTGGTCCTAGAAGAGGTTTAATTTTCCCTTCGTTTCACTACAGACCCCCTGTTTGACCACTCAAGGCAGCCAGATGCTCACATACGTGCTTGGAACCTCCCAGTTCCAAGGAGAATCCCAGGCCCGTGCACATGCCCTGCTGCATATTGCAGTGGCATGGGACAGTGCATGCCAGGAGGACATGTTCCCCCAACCTGTGCTGCCAGAACCCAGACTGGGCTTGGCAGCTAAGGGAAAGCATGCCCCAAAAACCTCAGGAACACTTCCCAACATTGGTGAACCCATGGGAAGCTCTGCCAGCCTCCCAGGCATTCATAGCAATGGGCAGTAGAAAGCCAGGTCTAACAGCGTGTTTATTATATTAACATGCAAGGTTTAGTAAATGTGTTACAAGGAAGGAGATGCTGCAAAATAAAAAGCATGTGCTTAGCTCAGTTTAGCTCGATAGGGCTTCTCTTTAAATTCAGACAGTAGCTCCCAAGCCAGAATAATCTTTGAGACAACTACTGCAGCTCTGAGCAATACTAAAGATATAGACATCCTTTATATTGCTCTTTTCTTTGGTAGCTTCACCAATGTGCACGTTCACATATCCCTAGGGATTTTCTGTAACCTCCAGCTCCAATAGCTGATTCAACCAAGGCATCAGCTTGTATTTATCTGCCTTAGTAATGACATCCCATACATCACAGCTCAGCCACTGGGGGGATAATGGCTTTTGAAATTCACAAAGGACAGGTGTAGAAGGGTGGCTGAAAGTCATAGAAACTTAGACCTCATGTAAGTTTATGTGCATAACATCTCTGACAAAATCTAGTTATTTATAAACCCACTGACAGAATTAAGAAAGAAGCTGATTAATCCTGTGTAACAGAGTTCAGACATAGGGCAAATAGCTAAGGTTTGATGAATAATATCATTGGAAAGTTGATTTCTAGATAATTTTCTTAGTAAAAATAGGGAACAACCAGTGGGTCTCTTTCCATGGCAACATTCTCTTTTACTGCCTTAAATCATCAGGACTTCCTCCCCTTCCTTCCAGGAAACCAGAACAAGGCAATTTCTGACCCATGGACATTCTGTGCTGCTCCCTCTGCCCAGGTCTTAGTCACTGCTCTTACTCAAAAGGCAGCAAAACATGCAGTTGCCATGTAACCATAAACTTGAGTGGTCTTGTATCAAATTACCCATAATTTGCTTTCAGGCTTTTCTTTTCCAGGTGTAATCAGAACTCTCTTCTAAAGTAATCAAATTAATTAGATTCACCAATAATGTGAGAAGTTTTCTAATTAACCTTCTCCACAGCACAAATATAACATCTTTCTCATTCTGTCCCCATAATCCCTGCCCAAGAGGACTTCAGCAGCATCCTGAGCAGGTACACCTGGGGAGAGACATTGAATGCCTTATTATAATTATTATTTTATGACACTTTACCTTGAGGTCTCTGACTAATGGCATTAACTGGCATGAGCTAACTGCAATGGAGAGCTAGAGGAAAGCTACATTTTGTCCCAGAGAATATTGTTTATTTCTGCTGAGCAGCAGAGGGTATCCTATGGGAATCCTTGCTTATAAGGAAGAGAAATCAGAAGAGCAGCCACATAATATCTTGTAATTTGTCAATTAACAAATCACACTTGGATGTTGTTCCTTAAGTCAGAAGCAAATTACAAATGTGCAAGACAGCTAGTAGTGCCCTAGGGCACCTGCCCTTCTCTTCCAGTCTATCACCCTCTCCCCCCAGTGACACATGGCCCTTTTTGGATCTCTCCTCAGGTTTGGAAATCCTTGCATCACGTCTCTTCAAGAAGGAGAGCCCAGAATGAGAGGGGAAGTACAGGCATGTCACTTCTGCTGTGAAGGTGTTTCAAGACATGAAGGAACTGCCAGGCCCTGTCTCTTAGTTTAAATTTGGGAGAGGTTAAGGGTCTGGCAGATGCCCAAGTGTGGCTGGTACAGAGTTGCTCCAGGTACTACACAGTTGCTGCCAGCTTTATCCAATCATTGGCACACAGATATATAGATTCCAGTTAAGATTTCCACACTTAGCCCTGTGGAACAGGAAAAGAATTACTTACTTCTGTGCTCACTGGTCTTCACCTTCAGCTGGGTGTGTCTATGGAACAGACTCCTTTGTAGCCCATTGTCTACCTTAGCCCTTCTACACAGAAAATGTTGTAAGCCCAGTCAGAGCCCAGGTACCAACTCTCCTTGCTCTCTGTCAGCTTGCATGTAAGCAAAACTGACTTCAACACCATAACCCCACTAGGCTAAATTTGCCCAAGCTTGGAGCATCTCCAATCCCTAAGCAGGGGCAACACCTGGAGCCTTTGATCTAACAGCTCTTAACATGACAACGAGGGCCAGAGAGTTTTCTCCAACACAGGTATTCTACAGAAGATTTCTATGCCATGAGTCATTAGCACTGTAAGCTGTAACCATAACTAGGAAATAAACTCATCTGTTGAATTATTTCGAGAGCATGCTTCCCCCTTACCTGTAAGGCCAAAGTAAACCAGCTTTTAAGGAATACTGCTAACACTTCACAGTAAAGAGAGGTACAATTTTGCAAGGAAGTAATGGCAGCTTTCCCTGAGGCTGAATGAAAAAATAATGCTGCTTGCCTAGGGAACAACCTTGAAAGAACCAGTGTCTTACACGCAAAGATGAAAAAATATTGTGTAAGATGCAGCTGCTCATCACAGCCTTGTAAAATTTAATGATGTCGTGTAGAGTGTGGCTGCTAATGTAAACTGTAAATAATTCATTGGAAGCAATTTATGTGAAGGGACCTTCCAAAAGTCTTGTGTGTTTTTTTCCCCTAGTCAGTGACACTGACTTAGACCAGAACAGCTGTGCACAGGCTTGAGATTTACTGAGCTGAGGAATTTAGGCCCAGAAAGAAGAACACTGAGCTACTGATTTTCAGGGATTTTAAGGATGGGGCTATTGGTGCATCACAATGCCCAACACCTCCTGGGGTCAGTAAATCTATTTGATTTTGGGTCTTTTTTTTCACTTCTCTTCTAGCAGGGAGTAAAGTGCCAGAAGTCCTGCCAATTGGCCAGCTGCTTCCTGCACACACATGCAGCAGTGCCATCTCCTATTTTTCCACCCGTTTGCCACAGCAGACAAAGCCAAACCCCGGCCACGCTGGCAGCGCTGGCAGCCCCAGGGCCACACTGTGGTCATCACAGAGCTGCTTCAATTTAGAGTTCCTCCTTGCTGTTAACTACAAACAACTCTTCCTCTCGCAAGCCCACAACGTGTAGCTATGCTTGCCCTCCATCATCAACAAAAGAAGCTGCCTGCTGGTTTTAGTTCTCCTTCCTGCTGCCGTATTCATAACTGATGGCAATCAACGCCCCTCTGGAGCACACTTTGTTCATATTTCTGTAGCTGTAAATACCCAGCATGCAGGCAGGGCAGCTCTCACCTCGTCACTGCCTACAAACCTCTCAGGGTTTGCATTTTGTGGTCAGAGGAGAAACAGAAAGTGGGATTAGCTGTCTGTGCTGCAATGGTTAGCCTAAACCTTCCTTGTGGTGACCATTAAAGCTCTGTTCCTAAAACTGGAGGTTTTAACAGGAAAAAGAGGCATATTTCAAGCAGAGGTGAGTATTTTAACTTCCTCTCTTATCCAGAAAAATATGGCCTTGAGATCTACCTTCCCCCCTCCCCAGCTTTTTAACCAACAAAACGAGTACAGAGCAGAAGTCCAGCATTATTTATCTCTGAGACAGTGTTTCCTTTGTGGGGAGACACCTCATTTTCCCTCTGTGCCTCAGCCTCCCCATAATGGCTGTTCAGGTTTCTCAAAGGCTTTCCTGGGAAAGCACTCCCTGTGTGTTCCATATTATGGTAAAGGCTCTCTGTTCATATTCACTGTGAGAGCAAGCTGAGCACTCTCATCTTGCAGATGGTGCTGTTGATCTGCCTTGACCTTGGTCACCCTCCTTTAGCTTAAGTCCTAGGCCTGAGTCCTTTTGTGTTCCAAAGAGGCCTCACTCATATGCAGTCTTTATTTCTTCATGATCAAAGTCTCAAGCACACCAAGGTTAAAAATGACATTTTGAAAGCAAAACCAATGATTTTTCCCAGCCATGATTTAGCCCCAGTAGGCAACTAAGTACTACACAGCCACTCACTGCACCCTGAACACCAGCATGAGAATGGAGGTGGGCTTACACAAGAACAGTTTAATACTTGAAATAAAATATAATAATTACAAACATAACACTAACTGTATTTAAAAGGGAGTCGACCGGAACAGAAAGAAAAGCAAAACCCAAGAAATACAAGTGATGTACAACTCAGTTGCTCACTACCTGCAGACTGACACCCAGCCCATCTCCCAGCAGAGATCAGCAGCTCCCAGCCAACTCCCCCAGTTTACACTGGGCATGCCATTCTATCAGTTCAGGCCAGCTGTCCCTGACTTAGAGTTAGCACTCCCTAGCAACAACCAAAACATGGGTGCGTTATCAACATTAGTATTGCAATGAATTCAAACCACAGCTGCTAAGAAGAAAATTAGCTCTATCCCAGGTGAAACCAAAACATTTGCTCATCATTTGCAGTCTCTTGCCTGTGAATAACGCATAGATTTATATTTTTCTCTTTCAAAAGGATAGGAATTGGATATTTCATCCATTTTCAACCTACTTGAAATCATGAGCACCTTAAAAGCCCCTTTATACCTGTACACCTTTATACCCCAGTCTAAGGTTCATCAGCCGGACCTATTCTGACAATTTTGGCAGGGATGTCCCAGATGCTCTCAGGAGGATGAACTGCACATCCCACTTGCCTCTGAACTGCCTTGTTTACAGGGTGAAAATCTCTGCAGCCCTCTCCTTCCTTCCATGTTACATCCTCCTCTTTCTCTGATGTTCCTCTCTGCCTCAGTCTGGAAAGTGGCTACTCAGATCCCCTGGGCAGTGGCCTCAGCCAGGATCCCCATCTGCCCACGCCGAGCCAGCACCTCTGTAGTAAGAGTGCAGGAGGCAACTCCTTTACTTGACATCTGGGGTCATTCAGGAACTGGGGAGAATTTTTTTAATTATGTTTATGCATATTTGTATCTACTGAAAGCAACATAAGAAGGATTCTGGCTGGAGGATTAGGTATGTAGAAGCAGGCAGAGAGTCAGCAGGAAGAAACAGAAGGCACCTGTGAGAGGCAGGAGAGTAAAGACTTTTCCATTCACGGTAATGAGCATCCTCAATGCTTTTCTGTCTTAATTCCTGTGTATGTCTTAATTTCTAAAGCTAGAATTTTGGAAGGAACAGTAATAAACACTGTTAATGTTGGCTTACATGCACATTTTTAAATTTAATATATGCAAGAGATATGTAAAAACAAGGTGGAAGCGTATAAGTGTAATCTCATTTGATAATACTCAAATCATCAGATCATCCTCAAAATTTAAATATTTTCACTTTATCAACACTGCTGAGCTATGTCACAGACTGAACACTGCCACCAGCAGAAAATTTAAATATTTTCATTTGTTAGGAAGCATATCAAGAGAGCTTCAACTACAAATTCCTGGCATCTCAGATTATGTAAAACCTTTATTCACAAGTGTGCCCAGAAAAAAACAGTAATAATTTCCATTGATATTACACAGCTATTTTATAACACTTGAAACTACTGCATGTGGTGCTGATGTGACAGGCAGAAACAACCTGTTCAAGCCCAGATATTGCACTCCTTAGCAGGCACCCTTTCTTTGATTTTCAGTAGCTTTAAAGGCCATAACTCAGGTTACATGAAGTGCTAATGAAGCTTAGTGCAACAAACCAGATCACATTTTGCATAAAATGAAATACTGAACCCAGTGGTGCGGAGAGGAAGAAAAGGAGGAGCAGAAGGACTTGCAGCCTTCAGACAACAAGTTTGCAAGGAGAAACAAATGCCCTCCATACGCCTGTTCAGAAAGCTGACAGACTTCCTGCAACATGGGATTGATGTGAGGATGGTCAGAAACAGCCAAATACCCAGAGGAGGCCTAGAACAGGGAGTGTGTCCTGGTGTGTGGCTCATTAACCACAGATACACCAGCCATACTGGGGTTAGACAATATGCAGCACTGCCCTTATTCTGCTCCCTTCACAGACATGATACTCTTTGCACTGGTATGGGGTTATTTCTGTGTCCTGAAATGCTGGTGCTCACCAGGGCAGGAAGCCTGGTGCAGAAGAGCAAAACTGTTCTGGGAGGCAGGGTAGGCAGCAGAAATCAGAGCACCAGCTGACGGGTACAGCACCTATTATAGGTATAGGCAAGGGAACAATTACAAAAGTGAAACAATTTAACATATATAACTTAACACTTAATTTGTACCCTCAGTGACAATGTTCAGAAATGCCAGTAAGAATGAAATGTTTAGAAACAGGCTTGTAGTCACATAAAAAAAAAATCTTTCTCCATGAGCAGCCCAATTAATTATTAGCAGTGGCATTGGGTCAGTAGCTGTGATTTTATTCCAGTGGTCAGTGACTGACATTCATTGCTGTCTAGGCTGAATCTCAGTTGCAGATAGCCATGCACCAAACTGTTGTAAAAAGCTGAAAGACCCTAGCAGCCCCAGAAATGAAGAGAGAAGAGGACACGCTTTTCACACAAATGCAGGGATCTCATTTCCACCCTGGTTTCAGAAGCTCACCCTATGGCTGCAGGGCTCCCTTTCCAGGAGGAGGCCATGCAGTGGAGAAGGAGATGGATGTGAGGTTTGAGTCTGCTGTCCATTAGCTGAGCCCTTGCTGTGGCTGGCCGTGCAGAGTTCTGAGCTGTGCGAGCTGCCTTCTATCCCAGGGCTGTCTCCAAGCAGGTGAGATGCAGCACCTACAGAGCCTGGCTGGGGCCCTGGGCTGCCCTCAGCCACAGCCTGCACTGCCCTTTCCCTTCCACTCCCATGAGCTATACAAGCAACACCAGAAGATTCCATGAGCAAAATGAGCAACTTCTAAGAGCACTGCATACAAACCTGTCTACAGTTCATGTCGAGACATTCACACTCCCTAGGCTGATTATCTATGCTGTTTAAAAAACATACACACATATTCACAAAATCCTTATTTTTCCCAAGTACTGTATTCAAATTAAATATTCATCTCCCTTAAAAACCAATTAAATTTTACTCTCTAGCAATTTGCAAATCTAAACAGCAAATGCAGAAAAATAATTAGCATAGTAAGAAATAAGTTATTTCTCTGATAAGCTCATAAACCCTTTTAATTAAAGTCGCAATTTTTTTAATTGCTGAAGGGAATATTTTGTTTATCATAGCAAACATTTCTAAGTTTTAATTTAAGTTTCAATCTAGTATTTTGATAACCGAGAAATGGCCTCCAGGGGGCAACAGTATCCACCAAACAAAATAAAAAAGTGCATTTCAACTTCATCAAAGGATTTCCTTGCATCTATCTTCTTGGGACACAGGAAAGTTAAGCTAGCCTATGCAAACTCTGACTAGCCTCCTGTGAGAAGATGCAGAAGGAAACAATTGCCATTCATTCAAAACTCCACTCATTAAAAAAGATATTAATCAAACTACAAGACCATGCTTCCAGTAACTTTATGCATGCAACATAAAATTCCTAACAAAATGTAAAAATAGACATCATTCGGACTTAAAGCTTTTAGACATGCTATTTTGAAGGCACGTGAAATATCTTGGAATTGCTGCACCGTGTGACTTTCCCTGCAGTGTCACCCTGGCGGAGGTCAGGGTGCCACCACCCGGTGTGCCGCAGCGCAGCCGGAGTGATGAGGGCAGGGCCAACCTCTCCCCCCCGCAGGCACGCTCAGCCCTCGCACAAACACACGGGCTACAGGTGACCCTGTCCCTTCCCTGCTGGCTAGCTGGGATGGCTATCCCACAGTGAGAAACAGACCAGCGTACACACACACAGTATGGATCCCTCCAGCAGCCATGGGGACATGGAGCAGGGTCTCTCACAGAGTTCTTGGGGCTCTCCACCACTCCAGCAGCACACTGGCCTGCCCAGTCAGGCTGAGGAGTCACATCACACATAAGCACATAATTGACCACACAATCTAACAAGGAGTACATCCAAGTTGTAGCGGTGGATGACAAGAAGCATGTGCTGGGCCACCAAGATTCATCAACCAGAAGATGGGTTCTGAAAAATGGCATCGAGATTCTGCCAGGGGTACCTTGGAAACTGCTACTCCTGGGGAATTGATCACAAGGTGTTGCTATCAGGCCACTACTTACTGACAGCTTCCTGGCAGTAGCTTTGTAAAATGTTGTCATCCTCATTTCACGTAACAGTCACATTAAAATCCAAATTTTCTATTACAGATGAAAAAAAAGTTGATCATTAGTCATTATTTACTGCGCTGTTATGTTTAAGCACTTAGTCAAGATCCTGCTGCCCAGCTTTTTGGGAAAGGAATTATCCCAGAAAGCCTGTAGTCTAAAATTGCAAGAACACACATAGGACTGAAGGTAAATGCGGGTGTCACCTTGTGAAGCAGCATGAGACAGTAGCTGGCAAAAAAAGAAAGGCATCTAAAGGAAGAAGAATATTGTGACATCTCCAGGTGCCATTTCTTAAAAAAAAAAAAATTAATAAAAATGTAATTAAACCAGAAGACTGAATATACAAGGAAATCACAGTAATCAAAAGCCTCACATTCAAGGAGGGAGAACTCCCATCTTCCTTCTGGACACTAACCACAGAGATCTGGACTAGAGGTACATGATAGGAGGAGAGACGGGGGACACACTTTAGTCCAGGAATGTGGTCAAATACTGTCACTTTTCTTTTGACTTTTCAAGATGCTTGAGCAATTATGAGATCAAAAGGTAACATTGCTTAGTCTATTTGTTGATCTGTCTTGCTCTGCTTGATTTTTCTCTTCAATGTCTACATGGCAGAATACAACCTTAAATTAACTTTTTCATGTTTCACTTGGCAGTTTTATTTTGGATCTGAGGTGCTGGTGGAATATTTTCTTTCATTTTGATCATAAAGAAGGAACTCTATTTTGAAACACATTTTAAATTCCATTCATCATGTTGCTTCTGTAGTTCACCATGTCCAGGCTTGACAAAGCGTGGATCAATCACCCATTGAGAACATGACTCAGATAGGAGAAAGCACAATGAAAGCTGTGTTCCCCTGACTGCAGATTTTAATAAAAAGAAACGCTCTTTGAAGAAAGCCAACTTTTTTCATCCTATAGCCAAAGACATGTCCAATAAACCTCAGGAAAAAAAAAAGTCAAAATAACTATCTTCCTCCATATGAACCACTATTTCAGAGTCCATTCCAAATGCCTTCAGCAGAAATAATTCAAATGAAGTTGAGTTAAGCATCAATTAGCATGGTGTTAGTAAAGCTGTCCACAACAAAATAAACAGGGTTTTATTGTTGCCATTAGCTAGAAATGGAAGTATTTTCATTGCTAAAAGGGGGAAATTCTTTGTCATGTAATTATTTAAAATAATTTTGCCTTTTAACATAATTCTATGCAATAAAATATATACACTATTTGTCTTGGGAAAAAAATATTCTACAAAGACATATAAAGGTATAATTGCATTAAGAAAAACTTGGGAGAATAGAGTCATAAAATCAATATATTCAGATGTTATTTAATCAAATAAAACCTAAGGTGACCATAGTTTTTTCCAACACCAAAAACATATTGGCCATTTCATTTTGAGAGATATTCCATAGCTTTTTGCTCTGGTAAATAGTACCCAGTGATCTTTGGCCATTTACCTGTTCACGGGAAACATTTCTAGTAGCAAGTTTTCATGAATACAAGATTTCACATTTAAAACAAAACAAAACAAAACAAAAATAGGACTTGTTTGGGCATCAGCTGTTCATGAACTGTTCTGCATAACTTCTGACCTTTGGTAGCCATATATTAAGATACATTAACACAGTCCTTAATACTTACAATGAGAAAACCCACACTTTGGAAGACTAAGAATCAAAGGAAAACCAAGCCTCATCAACCAGCTAAGCTCAGTAGAAACACGAAGAAGTGATGATAGGTAACACAGAAAACCAAACACCTGAAGCTGTGTGCATTAAGGAGGAACTTATCTGGGAACAGCCACAGCTGTGAGGTCATTCTCCCACAACTATTGAAAAGCTGAAAAGTGGAAGCTGAGAACATCTTTTGCTACGGGTAAGTGGCTGGGAGTGTGGGACTGCCTTGCAGGGCATGTCTGCACATATCACACATTAGTCGTCATGGCAACACAAACTTTCCTTGCGTCAAAGGACACCATTACTGTGGGTTTTCCACCTGATTCTCACCAACTCAACATGTCCAATCAACTATGCAGCTTGTTTAAGTGAATTTCCATGGACTTTATTAAAGTAGAATGTTTACTATAGATTCAGGTCCTGTGCAAATCTTTTCCTCTGGAGAGCCTCCTCGTTCATGTTTATTAATTATATTGGTTCTCAAAGCTCTTATTTTCTTACTATTTCCCTATTTAGTAAACTAGCGCTGTTGGATAATAGAATATCTGTCTGATCATTTCCTTTTGGAAATGAGTATTCCACAATATAGTGGGTGTGTCCTTGTGCTTTTTTTTTTTTTTTTTTTTTTTTTTTTTTTTTTTTTTTGTAAGTTCTGGAAGCATTTGGATTTGTTCCTTAGCAACACTTTTTAGTTTGCCATTTGCTTTTATTCAACTCCCCAAAGAGTGCTTTTAAAGCTGTAGTAAGGTTGGCCGTTTCAGAGAAGAAGCTTTTATTTTTCCTCTTCAATGAATGATGAGATCATGCCCAGATATCACAGCCTGACAGGAACATTCTCCAGTATATTAAAAACTGTCCATGAAACAATGAAATACTTTTAAACTGAGATAATAGGTGAATTACTGGCAAGAATACAGATAATTTTGTCTATTGTGCTGGGAAGGGTACAAGAGGAAAAGGACAACTAATTACTTCATATTCTGTATAGAAAGTTAATTTTGACTAAACAAAAGCTAAGGCATTTATCTGAGCCTCCAAAGGTACTCCTCACCTTGTTTGTATCCACCTAGCTTTGCCTACAGACACACAGGGCATTCTAGTTACCCAGCACACCACACAGTGGTGCTCAGATATCCCTGCAAAATACCAAATTAATAGCATGAATTTTCCAGGCAGTGAGAGCAAATCCCTTGAGAGCTGCCCCCTTTGGACACAATAGGTACCACAAAATATACACCAGCCAAACAAATAGCGGAAGTCCTTCCAAATAATTCAAGGTCAATGTGTCGATGTCTGTCTCTGTACTTTGCAGTTCAACAAAGAGTTACACACTGTTTCAAAGGTGAGTTTTTTCACAGCACGCTCAGACAATGGTAAACCTGACTCTTTTAAGTTAATTTATAGTGAAATAATAAAACAGAGCAGAACAAAGAGTGCTACATTGGAAAAATTGTGCCAGCAGAAGTCTGTTCACCCATTAACTTCTGTGGAAAGGCCCCGAGACATACAATGGGCTGCTGATTAAACAGAGACTCTGTGCCTGCTCACTGCCCAGAGTCCCCAAAATATATGGTCCTCTCTTTGCTCCCTGGCACTCCTCCAAGTTTAATGGGTGCCATGTACTACAGGCTGATCAATTTATCTATAAATAAATATATTCCAGGGGAAAAAAGTTCAATTTCTGTAAGCAGGCTTCAGCACATTTCATGACCTAAACTATTTCTGTCCAAATAAGTACATTACCAAAACCCTGCAATAAACAGTCTCTTTGGCTAGACCCTTGTCCTAGTCCACTCCCCCTCTGCTGTTTAACCAGAACAAAAGGCATGTCACATTTCTGAGGAGAGATACTAAGTTTGCTGCCCACCACAACTCTTTGTGTAAGCTGCTTTGGACGTGGTTTCTGGCTGCAGCGTGGAAATTCAGACAATGAACTCCAGCATGACAAGGAGCAGCTATTCTTGTGTGCAATGTAAAATGGCTTTTTGGCACCAGTCTTTTACCTCAACATACAGCATAAAAAAATGCAACTGGAGTTTCAACATGCTTGGGTATCTATTTATTGAATCAAACCGAAATTCAGAAAGCTGTAAGGCTGATACAAATCTTCCTCCTTTGGACCCACTCTTGTGGGTATCACACAGCATATCTAAAGATCCTTCAGGAACTTTTAATATACAGGGAATTCAGGATGAAACCATCTTGGAGGGCATTTGGCAACACCTAGCTTTTTTCTTCTGTTGAATCTCTGATATTCTTACACACAAGTCTCAGCCTTTCCCCCATGGGAGGTATTAATACCGGTCAGCATTGGGATCAATAGTAGCAGAAGAAGGGCCAAAATTGACTTGTTAATAGCCAGATCTGTAACATATGTTACCTGTTAGGACATCCTGTGACACGTACCAGCCCTGCTAAAGATAAGGTGTATCATACCATCATCTGACACAGCACAGACACAGATAGTCCAGTGTCAAGGCTGAGCACTCACTCAGAAGATAAGCAAAATGGAACAGAGAGACAGACAGGATGGATACACAACATTATCTTTTTTTCTGTCCCTTCCACAGATAAGCGCCTTCATCAGCTTTCCAGAGTTTGCTCTTGCACTTCAGTGGAATAATAACTGCAACTCCTCTCACTCTAACAGAATTTACTGCCTCTGAGATGTCTCACTCAAAATTATAGAAGTTAATGGTGCAGTCTGGTTTTTGCTCCCACTAAAGACTTGGGCTTTTGTATTCTTCAGGAAGACACTTGGTGGCACTCATTCAACATCGTTTTTACTTCCTATACCACAGATTCTCTGGGCTGACCTAAAAACATGGAAAAAAAATCCCCTTAGTAAGTGTATCCTATGAACTCTGGAACTAAGACCAATTTTTGCAGTCAGCACTTACTTTTCAACTTAATCATTAATTATGTAAAGAAATACTTCATTTTTTGTTTAAAAACTCCTGAAGCTCACTTTGTGATAGTAACTGATCACTAAATTTGAGCTGAGATGTTTTTGCCTATCAATTACTTTGCAGAATCTTCATGTGTACTTGAAATTTACTCCCTGTGTAAAGTGCAACTTCTTTGTCCCTTGACGTAACTGCAACTTGCATTCAGCTCTTTGAAAACAAACAAGAGAAAAAAACCCTGACTGAACCATCTGGTAACTAGGATAGTTACTCAAAGACAACTGCAGAGGAGGTAGAGAGTTTCATTGGCAGTACCCTGTAGTCCTTCTAATTTTTACTTCTGAGTGACAGCCATTTGCAACCGGACAGTCAGACTGTGTTTTGAGAAAGACATAGGGGAACCAGCAGCATTCTTCATTTAGATTAACAAATACCTGTAATCCCTCTATAAAATCCAGTTTTTCCAGAACTACCCCAGTAGTTCTCATGAACAGTACCCTAAAGTGCTGCCAAGGACCACAGCCTTATCACAGACAGCTGGCAGTTATTCTTATCAAGGCTGCTGAAAGACCTGACAGTCAGGAGGGGATTTATTTATTTATTACCCTTAAGAGCAAGACAGTATGACATTAGCTAATGATAATCCAACACCGTTAGACAGCCCAAAACTTGACTGAAGGTGCCTCCTTTGTGGGAGGGGGAAGATCATGCGCAGATGTCCCTGCAACTCTCCACTTACCGCACTCAAAATAAAACTTCTGCGAAACAGATTACAAACAGGTCAGTGGCCACTCAGTGGAAATGTGTCGAAGCGACGGAGCGCAGCTAAGCACATTCTCAAAACACAGATAATGCTCTCACCAACAGTGTAAGTGGCCTTCCTCTAGAACAGAAACAAGGTTCATTGCCCATCCCCACCATCCTTCAACAACAGCCAAAAGAGTGACCCACAGCTGTTACTCCACGGTCACAGTGACCACAGAGCTCGATTACTCCATGGACACCCATTGGTCCCGAATCCATGAAATATATGCTGCTAGGAAACTCCTTTCCCAGCAGTTTTACTTTTGTTCCAAGTTTCACCAGCTGCACCAGGGAAAATTCAACTTTTTCGGACAAAGTGACCATGCCATTATCTTCATGTACTTGAATGCAATTTGTTGTATACTCAGTGGAGTTTACATATGTGAGAAAAGCTGACAAGTTCCATAATTGTCTAATAATTACTAAAACCCAAGAGACACCTTTCGATGCACACAAAATATTTGCATGTTAAAAGGTGTGCACACAATGCAATTTCTTTTATTTCAGAACATTTTACTTCTGGCCTTTCTAGGAAGAGTATTAAATTTAAAAATGTGAAAGTATAATCTTCCCCTTTTCCAGACTTTTGTGCAGCTAAAGGGCTTTTCTTCTAATATTCCTCTAAAAACAGCAAAAGACAACCCACTGTTTTAGCCAAAACACAGGGAGGCAAAGCGCAATCCAAAAGTGAGTTACAATTAATCAGCTGAATATCATACAGAGCACTATTTGACCACATTAAGCACATCAAATACAAAGCACTTACAATGTGCTCTTCACATCAAGCCGGTATTCAGCGTATGCTGTGTCAGACGTGTTTTGTCATCATAATCATACAGCCTTTCCCACACCAGGTGCCAGAGCATGAGCCACAAAGGGCAGAGCCTCTCCAAAACGCTTTGATGTCCTGTCCCTTGCAGGAAGGTGGGGCTGCACTGTACAGAAATGCAAACAGCGCCATTTCTGTGAATTCTAGGTACTTCGCATTTCATTACAGTTATTATTTGTTTTGTGAAATGTTCGTTAATGGGAGAAATAGTGGAGAATCACGGGGAGCCGAGCCGACACCAGTGCCGGGGGAGCGTAGGGCCATAGGCGAGCGGACAGAGGCGGTGGTTCGGCGCGGCGCGGCCGGCCCGTGTCCGCACACTGCCCGGAGGGTGGTGCTGCGGGCCAAGGCTGGTTGGGAGCCCAGCCCGACGAGCCGCGCCGCATCCCCGGCTCCGAGCTCCGGGGCCGGCCGGGAGCCGCGGGAGCTGCGCTCCCAAGGGTTAAAAGCCGTCGGGCCCCGTGCGTGGGAGGGGTCGGGGCAGTGTGGGGAGAAATGCAGAAAAAGTAGGTCAGCTGCGCCCAGCGGCAGAGCGGAACGGGCCGGGCCGGGTCAGGGCGGGCAGGGGGCTCCCCTTGCGGGGGTCTGCCGGCGCTCCCGCCTTGACTCCCGGCGCCTGCGATTTGCTCCCGGACATTAGCAGGTACTCATAGTATTTGCAACGCGATAGCTCTACCGCTCGGTACACATTTGTATTTTTGGTAAATACACAGACACATTCAAGGAATTTCGGAGGGGGAGGGGAAAAAGAGGGGGAGGGGGGGGATAGGATGGGAGGGGAAGGGCGCTAGAAATTAAAAGTGAAGCACAATTTGAAACTCTGCCTACACCACAGCTTTTATAATCAGCTTGTGACATGCTTGGCACTAAACACTGTTTATGTCCACAATTAATGCAGTTAATGCTAGGTTAGTAACTGTGGCAGCCAGCCACGTGCATCGCCTGGCACATGGGTGCCTGCTCCCAGCCGAGGAGGCAGGCTTTGCTCTTCCGAGCACACAGCCAGGCCAGTTCAAGCACATCTGGAGCCAGTTTAACTGGGGCCTCCCTCCAAAGCAGTACTCAGCATTGCCAGTGTATTCTTTCACACAAAATGCTATAAAAGGGGAGAAGGAATTAGGACAAAAATGGGAGCCAGAGAAGACTAAAAAAATGGGAGTGCAAGGCTCTTTCTGGTGGAAGCCACCCTGTCGCACCGGGCTTCATAGCCTGCCTGAGCAAGACCCAGCATCAGGGAACCCCTAACAGGGCCTCCAGAACCAGTTTGACTAGTTTCTGTTGCTGCTGTCTCTCCATGCAGTTGGACATCTCAGTCAGCATTACAAACCTGTAGCTGCTGCTGGGCATCTGTTGTCTCCTCCACCTGATGAGGGGCAGTGGCAAGGTTGTTCTTGATAAAAGGTGGTTCACATAAGGACTGTGCACCTACCAGCCATAAGCATGCAATCCCAAGAAAACTTTTCCAAAATCTTTCTCAAGACAGAGTCACCGTGTTGCAATGAGAAGATTTTATGAGCTGGTTGCAAAAATTCATTTGTACTTTTTGGGTGGGAGGTGAATTTTGAAACTGAATTTCTACAAAACTCAAAAGCTCTAGCAAGACTTCTGCATCATGTTCAGGACTTCCTTGAGAAATCCAGTATCTTCAAACATTGCTTCTATGTCAAGGCACACACCTATGGACCTGCTCACTAATACACCAGGCACACCAGGTACATGACCTGTTTTTCTTTTGTGGCCGCTTACAACTCCACTGAGAGCAGAATATGCATGCAAATCGGTCACGCATTAAGTAACGTCGCTATCATCTGTCACGTGTTTGCACACTTATCTGTTCCCCAAGGAGAGGACTGTTTGTTTTGAGGTTTTACATGCTTCTAAACATTTAATCCAGTAATGTCAAGGTCAAAGAAAGGTGTTCTTCACTTGCAGTAGGAGCTGGTGTAATCTGAGATAAGGTCCCAGAGGAAAGGAAGACTACTTCAGAGTCGTGGCTTGGCCATCGAAAACACATGCATTCTGCAGAGACACACATCACCCTCCACCTGGAGGGCTATCTCCTGTTAGAAGAACATCCCTGTCAACCCTCATGCTATAACCCAGTTCTTCATATAGTGTGAAATGATCTGTCATATCCATTCTCTCTTTTCTTGGCATGGTAGCATTAGAAGCAAACTCTGTTCTGTTCAAAACAAGGCCACAGGTACTAGAGGCATAGCTTCTTCAGTAATATTTTAATCAACATTATTAGTATTTCCTTACTTTTTGCTGAGCAAAAGGGAAAATTCCGCTTGTTTGTTGTTTTGATTTTGTTGTTTTTTTTTTTTTAAATAATCTACAAATTCACTAAAGGAAATTAATACTTCACAGGATACAAAAGAATACAAATGACCACATGTGTTTGCTGTTACTGTTCTCCAGACTTCTTTCCTTTATTGCATTCTTAGTCACCCATTACTGCTTTTTCACCTGCTGCAAGCTATAAGCAAGAGGGTAGCAAATACATGGCAACACTTGCTTTAAAGTGTGCTATTCTTTCCTGTTTCAAGGTTTTAGAAGTAACTTTAATGCACACACCTCCAAAATGCAGCAAGAAAACCAAAATAACTATCTTATAACCAGAAAAAAAACCTCTGAAAATAATCTTCAGCTGAGACACTTTTCATTTAGCCATGCTTAAATATCACAGAATTAACACTGCATACACTGCAAAGGGTCACTCACTCATCAGGAATTTAAAAATTAACATCTAGCAATGCAAAAATGCAAATGTTTGAAAAAAGATTGTGTCCAAACAATGCAAGGATTATGAGGAAAGAAACTTCTAAATGGCATTCTATGCAGTGTGCAATCATTGGGTATACTAGAGAGATATCTCCTAAATAGTGAAGAAGGGGGGATTAGTTGGAGTCACTGTTCATTGCTGAATGAACTATTTTCACTATTTCTTCAACAATGCAAAATTGTCTTTAGGGAGACAGGATAGTGTATGACAAATATTCCCTCTCCCTGCTCTTGAGCTCCTGTATCAATTCAGGTGGGGAGTCTTCCCCTGTTTAAAATGTCTTTTCTGTCCATTTGCCTGTAATCAGAGTGTTTAAGCATGGTGCATAGCCCCCACTCCTGGGGACAGGGAGTAGGATTCCTTGGACTCACTGCTATTCATTATATATTTTAAAATTCGAAGATGGAAGTGTACAAAGCTGAGAATGGACATGGAGCACACCCAGTCTTATCATTTAAATCATTGTGTGTCACTTAACATGTCCATACTAATGAAGTTAGCCAGACTACTCTTCTGCCTGCAGCTGGAGGGCACAGATCGCTGGTGTAGCTCTCTTGGATAACTCCTAGTGGGAAGAAATGCATGGGAAGCCCTGGTTTCAATACTGTAGTGAAGGCTATGGAAGTCATTACAATCAAGGTAATGAAATTTCAAAACAATAGTGAAGGCTATGGAAGTCATTGGCAGAGAGGTCATTTTAATTTATAGTGAAATCTGAGAGGAAGTCTGATGCATTTACGTACTCACAGGGAGCCTTTTTCTCTGCCCAAGTGGCTGCAGCATGCTTTGTTTCTTAGCAGCATGTTCAGGAAGAATCAAGGAGTGGGAGAGTGAGCTGGAGAACACCTCGGCAATGGTCAGTGGAAGTGGAACATAAATATGCAAGGCAAACAATGCCACCCCTCACAGTCAGATATCAGACCCATGAGCAGCTGTTAGCCCTCAGAACAAGCACTGTTTGAAGCAGTCAGTGCACAGTCAAACCACATTTTACCAGCTGAAAGAGGAAGAAAGGAGAATTTCACTCACTTTCTACTTCTTTATCCTGTTTCCTCAGATATGCAGGAGTTATGAGAGAAAAGGATCATTATAAGCTAGTCTTTGACCCACAATATAAAATAATTGCCCTGTTAGTTGCAGTTGCAACTGGACTCTGTTGTATACTGTGTGGGGTAGAGATGACTAAAATGTGTGCCTTCAGTCATTTATTGACTAACCCAGTCTTTGTGGCCAACTCATGCACGTTCCACTGCAAATGCTTTTGATAATGCTGCTATAAAAGCTTGTGAATGTCAGTGTAGGAGGGCAAAATATTTTGAGCTGCTCAGCTTCACTTTATAAATATTTTTGGAAGCCACCAGTGTGAAATGCTCCATTCACATTCAGCACTGAAAAAAATAATGGCTTCTTCTAAAACAAAGACACATCTGTCAGTGCAGTAGAGTATATGAATTTACATAATCTGCAGCACAGAAAAAGTACTTTCTCAAACAAATTAAGTCAAAGCAGGCAGAGAAAGAACAGCATGAAGCTCTCTATGCAATGTCAACAATAATTAACAGAGTACTTTATAGTCTGCCAGTGCTTCCCGTGAATAAGGTACTCTCAAGCATTTGGTATGAACGGGCTGCCCTCCTGTTTCTCTGCTGCAACCCAAAGCTGCAAGCCTTCACTTTTACTGGCTAGCCTATCATTAACTTTTAAATGTTGTATGCCACCCAACATTTCCCCTTAGAAGGACAAAGGACAGGGCATGAATTTTCTGTTGCAACTGCTGCAGGGATTCAGTTTTGCTTTGCTGTGTCATACTTGAAAATTAGGAAATTTACTGCTTTCTTAGATGCAGCAAAAGAAAATTAAAAAGAAAAAAACAACAAACAAACAAACAAACAATCCCAAACGTGTCACCATACACAGAACTTGTTAATCCCTTAACTCCTCAGTTTCCCTGTTGATACCTTGGGAGAAGGTTTCAACAGGGAAGGTTTCTTGTTTCCCTGACATACACAAAAAACATTTGAAAATTTTCTTCAACTCCTACTGATTCTTCAGGGATGCAGACTGCAGACATTTTGAATCATGGAGTCTCTTCTCTTAGGCTGCCTGTGCACAAAATGCAGAACCAATGTGAGGCTGCTTTTGTGCACAGAATAGTATTGTATTGCTGCTGTACCTCTGATTTAATCACACTGCCTTTGCATGTACTTACAGATTAAATTTCCAGTATTGCCACAGACTGGGACACTCTTGACATCTTTCTCTTTTTGCAAATGGTAAAACTGCAGCCTTGCCTAAAGCAGAGGGATTTCCACAAGTTTTTTTTTTCCTTATAGATTAATTTTGACTGATTTCTTCCACGTGTAAGAGTGCTCAGAAGGTTGTCAGGGAGACAACTGTTGACACAGCTTTACCCTGGTATTTGAAGGGCTTGGGCAGTTGAGTGCTTTTCAGCAGATTGTGCATTCGTGCAGATGCAAGCACGCTGGCAGACTGCAGACCTGACTTACTCATTTGCTGGTCTGAGCTCACGAGCAAGCACTACCTCCAAAATGCAGCTGTAACAGGAGGTCAGCATACCTCAGCTAGTGTTATTTGAACTGGGTTGAGCAACAGAAAAAATCTGGTGACCAAAAGTCAAGTACAGTCAGTGTGAGACACGGGACTTATTTGGAAGGTTGGTCTGCACTGTGTACATTGCTGCTAGTAGCTCAGCTGGTTGTTTAAACTCATCCAGACCAATATAAAACACTGTAATAATGCTTCTCTGATGCCAGCATCCTTTGTAAAGTACAGCCCTGAGCCCAGAAATTCCCATCAGCCTGCAGTCTGTGTCATTGCCTCCAGCTCCTCTGTGGATCTCAGTGCTTTCTTCCTTTCCTTCCTGCAAGCTGTGACCAAAATGAAATCAAAACCAGCCATCACGTTCCCTGAATTGGTGTAAAAGTTGAAAACAAGTATAATAAACTTTGCACTGACTGTGGCTAATTAGCTCACAGGCAATCATTTATGATTAAGCCATATAAAATGTTTGTTATTAGCGAAAGAGCTGAATGCTTCAGTACACAGCAAAGGTCCAGGGCACAGAGAAGTTAAGTGACTTGCTCAGTTTGATGCAGCAATTCAGTGACAGAGGTAGAAATAGGCCACTCAGTTTTCTCTCTCAAAACAGGTCTAATCTCTAGATCATACTTTGATCTCCCTTTAGCAGCAGAAAATAAAAACCCTCTGTTCACGGTGTAAGTCTTTACAGAAATTACTTTCAAGTTACAGACTCACCATTATCACATCACTGCAAGATCAAACAAAGAGAAGGGCAGTAGGAGAAGAAAAGAAGGTTACTTTGTGTCATTTACTTCTGCAGTCTGCTCAACAAAGCCAAAGAGGAAAAACAATTTTTTTTCAAACAGATGTCTTTTACAGCACATCAAACACTTCTCATGGGCGTATGTCAGAGGCATTTTACTACAAAGGCTTTGTCCTTCACATTCACAGCAGCCCGGATGTTTATCAGGATTTTCCATTCCCTAAATTCAAGATCACATTGGGATCTATGTTAAGATGGCAGCAGTACATCAACAAAGCCCAAAATTCTTAGCAAAAAGAAAGCACTAACACAAATTGTTCCTGCACTAAGGCTGTGGTAGGGGAGTTCCTGTCATCTCTAAAGGAATGTCTGGAGCAGGAAACAGCCTATTTTCATTGCAGTGGCTTGGAGAAAGTCAGTATGAGGGAATGATTGTCTTTCCTAATGGATTTATGTATAGTAAATATTTAAGTGCTCCATGCAAAGCATGTAGCCACAATATCATGAAGACAACATCCCATTATTTGCTATATAGCATCTCATACACATATTATGCTTTCAGTATGCCTGCAGCAATCCACTGATTTGTTTATTCATAAGGGCAGTTTGTAATTCTTGAAGTTATCTAGCACAACAAAGAGCATTACACACAGAGAAACTAAATTTAATATTGCTGCATACTCTTCCTCTCTTAGGCCAGGACTCAACAGCATCTTGCATTTCCTCTCTCCTCAGCCCATGCTTATGGTAGGCGTGGTGCATAATCTCAGTCCACAGATCACTACAATATCCTTCGAAAAACTCTTGTATCCTTCCTTGGTGAGGTGTTCTTCTTTCTAGGAACAAAGCAGGTCACTGAGTGCTGCTCTAAGGCAGTACTCCCAGCCACTCTGCCAGTAGAATGGCACAGTAGAAGGATAGGGTGTGCTCTCTCAGCAAGCTGATCTGCTCCACTCCCTGGAAATTTGAATCACCATGACACATCAGCAACAGTAGAAGCCCCTGTCCCCAAACCCAACACTTTATACTCTTTTCACTTGGGATGACACTGAGCTTCCACAAGAAATTCTGTTCCCTGGCACCACCATAGATTGAGATGCTTCACTTGAGAAGAAATTTCATTGTAAGCCAGAAGGGCAGCATGCTCCAACACTTAGTGCAGAAAAAGAGGATAGGCAGAAATAGCAGAGATGTCTGAGTCCCTTTTGCTTCTGTCTGGAATATAAACAATCTCAGAATTCTTCTCTACGCCAATTTCCTTGTAGGTTGAAGTAACTGTTTTCCCATTTTAGCAATCCTAGTTTCTTAAGAAGGTAAGACATCAGGTAATCCTATACTTTACTGTCTGCCTACCACCAGTGCTACTGTGTAGTTTCACACAACTTTTGTGCACTCCCCTTGCATTCACCAGCAAGAAATGAACAGATCCATCCATCAGGCTCCAGCAAATGTGTATCTGCAGAGGAGGGAACTCATGTCTGTTACTGATAGCAGCAACTCCTTCCTCAGTGAGTCTGAACAGCCTCTCTCTCCAGGTTAAACCGAGTGCCTTTGGCTGTCTGTCGGAGATGTGAGTGGATGTGAATGGATGTGACACCCCAAAACTCTCACCTCTTAGATCATATACTACTTATGTGAAAACAGTGGGTAAACTTCTGGCAGCTCTTCCTGTTAAAATGGACTGGGGAAAAGCAGCATGTAATTTTCTGGCAGCAACACTGGAACAGTAAAACTTATGAGTCCCCACAGCTATTCCCACCTGTTCTTACAGCAATATTATATTGGATATATACCCACCCATGAGTCTATCTGTGATGTTAGCTCAAATTGTAAAAAACCCCCAAAACAACCCAACCCAGACCCCAGACTTTCCTGCATAGGAAAAAAGGTGTAAAACAGCAGGTGGAAATTTCACCTGTTTTCACATCTCACTTAAGTTGTGCCTAAACCCCTTCCATAGAAGGGAATAAAAGCAGGACAAATGTGTATTGACCCAAAGGTGGTACTGACCAGAGATACTGTAACACCTGACTATGGAGCAAGATGAGAGTGAGTCAGCAGAAGATGTTTGTCTTCTATGCAGAGTCCTAAAATTTGGCTGTCTGTTTCAGGAAATTACACTAATACTGAATCACAGTTCTGTATGCATCATCATCATGTACAGATGTTTTCCATGGTGAGGAAGTTGCTGTTAGGTAAGTCTTAAAATTTTATGCAATAATTTTATTTCAAAATGTGTCCTAGAGCATCCAGTTTTTCTTGTGCATGAAAGCATCTGCACTATTTAAAGTATCTGCACTATTTATGATTTCTATTCTCTTCAGTAAAAACTCTGACCAAGACACTGCAAGGATAGGTGCAACAACCCTTCCATGTCCTACCTGGAAAAGACAAATAGTTTGCAACTATTCTCTAACAAAACACACAGTAAAAAAGATTAAAGAACTGAAAAGGATCAGTGGAATGCTCATAAAATGGAGATTTAGCTCATGACAAATGCACTAGGATTGCCTGGGATTTTTCTGAGATATCTTTTATTTTTTCCATATGATTTTTTTTTTTGTTAGTGGATGTATCTTCAGAAGGAATATACTAATTTAAAAATGCTTCCATAGTGATTAGAATAGCCAAGTTTTCTGTGCTCCAGAAGCTTTTCAAAAAGTCTTGGGGAATAACTTTAAAAATCCCAAAGATTCTAGAGGTTGACAGGGAGTTAATTCAACTCATCTGTAACAAAACATGTTTAAAATTTATTTCTTTTAATAGCTATTATGTTGACAGTGCAGTAAAAAGATATGCTGATAATAGAAAAATCATCCCTTTTGCAAATAATAACAGTAATGAGGCATTATTGTACAAGGGGAAAAAGAAGAGCATTTCATCCTTGATACTTTTTCCCCTCAGATAATATGGCCTTTGGCAAACTGTGATGTTACTGGTCTTTAAATAAAGAAGTTTCCAAACAAAAGATTGTGTAAAAAGGATTTGAAGAAGATGTATTTTTAATTAATGATAAAGCTTGGAAGAAATCCAACAATGAAAGCAATTCTTGTTTTCTAACCTGAAGTACAAATTTATAGTTCTTTCTATAAACACACAGAGTGAAGATTACCCCCGTAAAGAAGCAAAGTGATGAAGTAAAACAGGGCACACATACCATACTTGGAAATGTTTCAGACTCTCAGATATCCCCAACCAAGATGTAAGTTATCTGTCACAGATAGATTTGGGATGTAACATCAATGGAAGTCTGTGGAGAAAAC
The DNA here is from genome assembly GCF_022539315.1 of Serinus canaria. Lineage (NCBI taxonomy): Eukaryota > Metazoa > Chordata > Aves > Passeriformes > Fringillidae > Serinus > Serinus canaria. The sequence continues at coordinate 34,455,408 of NC_066343.1, read as the reverse complement.
CTTGCTGCTACATCAATAGTAGAAGCCCCAGAAGATCCTGCTTCCTTTCATAGTTACTTCTGGGTGGAAACAGTTCTACTATCTTTTTTCAGTAGCCCAGAAGTCTGCATAGAGTGCATAGAGTGAATTGCAGTTGTTCTTTTAGAGTTTAGTGTTTTGTTCTCCTGGTGTGTGCTGTTTTTATACATTCACTGCTAGTTCTCTGATTAAGGCTTTAGCCTAAATATAGGGGGAAAGGGAAGGGGTGGTTTGGTTTTTGCAAAAGCCAAACCAAAGCTGTTTCAGTTCCAGGTCCCATTTTTTCTGAGCCCTGAAAGTAAAAGCCTGGATGGCTTGGGTAAATGCTTCTAATTCTAGCCTACTCCTATTTAAAACAAGAGGGAGGATGTGTTTTTAAGAAGCTAAAACTAGTATGGCCTGGAATGAAGTCTCTAAAGACATTTAGGGAGGATTCAGATAAACAATTCCATTCCTCTCCCCACCCCTTATATCTCTCATTAATTTTTACCCTATCCCTTCCTTGCTCTCTATCTCTCAGATATAGTTTGCTTCCCCTCAATTGCCAATGGAGCTTGAAATTAGATTTCTTTTACCCCCTTGCTAGTGAGCAAAGATCTGAACCACACATCCTGGTGAAAGTTAACTCCCAGACTGAGTCACTGAGTTATCTTCCACCTCTGTACCTGAACTGGCTGAAACCACACAAAAGAAATTACTGTGTAGTTCTCTGTCCAACTCACATCATTGTTATTTGATGAAAGGATATTGTTGAAAGGATAACTCTGAGTTTAGTTGGACAGAAATAGAACCACCCAATTGTAATGGATTTAGTCTCCATTTATGACAGCAGAAATTGGGCCATACTGTTACTCAAGATAGAAACAGCACTCATTGTCACAATTTATAACTTCATCAGGAGTTAACTTGGGAGCTGCAAGCTGGCAGCAATAATTCATACATTGCTGCAAACTGTATTTTCATAATTTCTGTTGATACTGGCAAAGTACTTGTTTTGGCTTTCTGCATGTTGCAGTCATTAGTATAATATAACATAGCCACTCAGATATATTTAGGGGAAGGTCATTTTTATACAATTATGTACTGGGAAGTTAAATAAACAACCAAGTTAAAGATATCAACAGTCCCACTCCTTGATCCATGCCAAAGTGAATTTTAAACACTAGTTGGTTCAGTTGGAGGAAAAGTCAAGCAGTGATTATGTCAGTTGGAAGAGAGAGGACATTGCATTTCCTTTTATTTGAGACGCACCTGGAATGCTACTCCTTGAAAAGGGCTAAATACATCTGTAAAGCTAGAAGTACTCAAAGACAAGCTAGAACACACTTGGTCACTACACTATTATCAAGATTACTCATCCTGTTGATAATAATGAAAATTCCTATTGAGAGTTCATTGAGCAAAAAGTACAGTATCCTATTTATTAACAGCTCTTTGGAATGTTTTACAAGGCACCAAAGGACACTGACCTTGAAAATAGTATTTGGGTGGAAGTTAAAGTCCACAGTTTTCATTTTACAAGTTTACAGAACAAGTTACAGAACAAGTCACTTTTGAGAAGTACTCATCTTTTACGCTCATTAGATTGCAATCCAGCGATGACTGAACATGATATTTAAACAGTAGTGTTTTTGCCAATGAGTTGCATGATCAACACGAACTGCTAATGTTTTCTATTCTAAACCTTCTCAAAATGTCAAGTGTTCTTGTCAGCTGAGTGGAAGTGGCATAAAAGTAACTTTGAAGTTGTTGTTGATGAGATACCCTTGGGAAATTCAGTATATATATTGAAATGATATTCACAATATTCTCTAATCTCTCCTGCTGCAAAAGAATTACGCTCCAAACTCACATTTCCATTGATGGTAATGTAGCACAGTCTGGGTCTTTCTTCCAAAGAAGTCACTGAGCATTCTTAAATAACACAGGTCTTGTGTCCTGAATTTTCTCAAGTGGCAAGAAAATAAAAACCTAAATTAAAGAAAATAGTTTTGAAAACCTAGACCTGATAACTACCTCTGTTACAACCCTCGTAATTCCAACACTGTTAATTTTTAGGGGTTTTTTACACAGCATATCACCAGGACAGCAGAAGAATTCACAGTTGTCTGAGTCACACTGGCTATAGCAGATTCACAGATTTCTTGATTCCCATTTTCTTCTGTGCCTTGGAACATCAGACAAAGGTAAGGAAACTGGTGCATTACCTTAGAAGACCTAGGCTCACTCCTTGTATCACATGGTTAACCATGTTCACACATGGTTATCATGTGTGAACCTGTACAGAATAACAAACTGAGGCATAACTTTGATGTGCCTGTCCAGAGGTCTCACAGCCTCAGTCAGGTGCCTCCAGAGCTCTTTTGGCTCTTGAAGGACACAATTGCCCCTTCTTGATTTCACTCCATTGCAGTAGGAAGAACCACAGGGTCTAGGTTTTTGGCTCAAATCAGTGCTGATGACATTTGTTACACCATTTACAGCAAAAGCCATGAATTAATTTGCTTCTAAAGTTCCAGTTAAGTCAAAATCATCACCAACACTTTGTCTCCAGTGTTTCATGTGTTGCAGTTCAGGTGTTTCTTGGAGTCCCCTTTTTGACTACCACAACATTTTTTACTCAAAGTATTTCCCAAAAATTTAGTTTGACAGGGGGAATTTTATGGACTACTGGCACAGAGACTGCACACTTTTCATCAGTGTTTGGTACTTTATTCACATATCAGAGAGTCACAGAATGGGTCAGGTGAGAAGGGACCACAGTGGGTCACCTGGTCCAACTTCCCTGCATGTGGCACAGGATTGGGTCCAGAAGGTTCTTGAATATGTCTTTTCCTCAGAAGCTGCTGAAATGTCCTAAAGTCTCTGTTCACTTGTGGAAAGGCAGATTAGTATTTTATGCTGCTGTTCCATGCACAAATGTCTGATTGCAATAATGAATAGTGTTTTGGACAGGGAAACAGTTTTCAGTTTTAGCACACCACAGTAACTACAGTGGTACAAAGCACAAGTGTTTATAAAGATGAGCTTTTGTAAATGGCACTTTATGGGTAAAGTGAAAATAAGCATAAAAATCTAAAAGCCGGGTAGAATTTAGTATGTATCTTTATTATTTGATTTTGTATTTGCATTTTTTCACTAGACCTGTAGCAAGCATTAGTTAGGATATCAGTTCCATTAAATAAACATTTCAGAATTTGAGTGCTTTAAAATTGCTGACTGCTCATTTGTGATCATTTAGCAACACTCAGTGATGATGTCTCTATAACAAGTAATTCATGTCTAAACTGGCTTTCACACTGATGAAATGTAAAAGTTCAAGCATGCTGGTAGAACAAGTTGGCCTCCTAAGAACATTTCAGGGTCATTTCACACGTTTGATTGCATCTGGTCTCATAACTATGACACTCCTGGATCTAAAAGCCTGTTTTCACCCAGGTAATATACAGTACTGCAGCCTCATTTGCATTGTTTTCATAAACTTAGCAAGTGGGTTGAAAAATGCACAGGGATATTCAGCAGATAGGTTAACCCACATCCAGAGATATCCAGAATGTGGGTTATGTACAGGTGGAAGAGGTGGAAGAGTACAGCTGCCACATCCAGGTCAATGAGATGCATCTGGGTTCTCAGCCCATCCTTGCCTCAGCTGGCTTCCTCTGTAAATCAGGAAACCGGGCCAGTTGGAGATGCTGCTTAGCAGCTCACCCTGCAAGGAGGGCACTTTCACTATTAGCCGAAATTGCTCACACAGTCCTGACAGTTGTAAAGCCCAGCTTTTTGCAATATTGACTCACTGCCATGAAGTATTAAATTAATCTTTAGAACATGAGGTAGGAGCTTTCTTAGTTACTAACAAGGACAAACTCTTCAACGAAGTACAGAGATGTAAATGCAACAAAAAACATCTGACCAGCATAAATTTTTAACCAAAACATCAGAAGCCAGGGGACTGATTAGAAGCAAGAGGCTACTGTTTTTTGTGTAAAGTTATAGTGACTTTAATGCTTATAATTTTCAGGTTATTTATTTAGTCTTCACACACATCCACAACGAAGGAAGGCAAAACAATTCTGTCTGTGCTACGTGGGGGTGACAAGGCAGCAAGAATACAGAATCTGCCCAAGGCCAGCATGAGGAGTCTGGAATGCCTGGCTGCCAGCCCCATTCTCAAAATATATAGTTCCTTTCTAGAGACAGCAGCTGTTTGTTCTCTGACACTTATAGAGCATCTAAGATTATTTCCATTGACGTTAATAATCGGTGCAGTCCAGTGAGAGCAAAATTGGGTCATAGATGTTTAAACTGGCCCAATTTCACTGAGGGCTCCTGGTAAACTCATGGTTACACACAACTCTGTAATTATCAGGTTCAGTTTGGGAAGCTGAGTGGCACATGCGGAAGGCTAGGGCGGTAACACAACAGTTGTGCACTCAGCTTTTTTCTGCCACAAGCATGGCCAGTCTTTTGGCCAGGACAGTTCCTGTAGACTGAAATGAAGCTGAGGGTTGCATGCACTCTGTGTATGCATGTGTATGCACTCTGTCTATGCCATCACTAGAGATGTGTACCTTCTGCAAGGAAAATTCAAGCATTTCCCCAGCCTGTGACCGATGCAGGCACCAGAGACGTGAACACACAACACCTTGGGCAAAAAGGCTTCCTCTAGGATGTACGAGCATCCATCTGCATTTCAGTTGCAGCAGGACTTGTCCATCCCATGGCAAAGGGAGCATTGTGGGATTCCAGGGAAAGTGGCTAATAAGGGTGTATAGACAGGAGAATTGTCCCAGCCAAACAGGATCCAGATATGAAGCCCATCCCCAGGTAGGGTATCCCCTTGTATCTTTGTGAGACCTTGGGATAAACATAAGCATTTAAACTTTTTTTCACAACAAAGCTGAGGATATTATATATATTTTTTAAATGCCATGTTCACCAAAATTTAATCATTTTAAAGCATCAGAATTGCATTGAGGCTGGTGGGCAAGACTGCAAGAAGGACCTCAGTGCTTCTGGCTTCCATTTTTTTTTTTTTTTTTTTGAGCAGTAGTAGGCAGAGTGAAAATGGAGGTCAATCTGACTGCTTATTACAAACTTTCTCCTGCTTTTTGTACCAGATTTTGCCCTTACCATATGTCTAGAGGGCATACTGAGACACTATAGGCGTTTCACTGGGGCAATCCTGAGTTGCTGCATAGCACTTGGACATCCTTACTATCACTGATGAAATGCAGGTACCATGGAATGATAATTAAGCCCACCTAAGAATCCCAAACTGTGTCAAACAGCTAACACTGAGTCTTGTGTAATAATCTACAATTAGCATGTAATGCCCAAGGCACTTGCACATTGACAACATGGTTTAATCTAGTAATAAAGTAGGCTAAAATGATTATTTTAGCTAATAGTATTTTTAACAGAAGTGAAAATACAGAAAAGAAGCTACAGAAACATATTGATTTCAGTTGTGCCTCCCTGACAAGTAGATTTTGTTATTTATGGTCCATTTTTTCAAAGAGGACCCAAGGCAAATGTAGAAATCCCTGGTTGTATGAAATGGATGGTTGTGCATCAAAATGAGGGATTTGCATGTTTAACTGCCTATATTTGTATCCTTCTATCCAGTTTGCATATGCAAAGGCAAAGATTGTTATATTTATCAGTGCATAAATGAAAGGAGAAGAGATAAATGACCTGGTTTGCAGAGGTGCTGAGCACATGCAGTTTCCATTTATTTCAACTGGAGTGTGAAAAACAGGCCCTAAGTGACTGGCTCAAGCTCACACAATGCATGATTGTCAGTGCCAGGAAGAAAACCCAGAAATCCTTCCAGTCTAATCCTCCCAGTCTAAATCCTCCCCAGTCTAAACTCTAGACACAGTCTCTCCAAGAAATAAAAGAAAAAAAAAGGAAAAAAAAATCTGTCCAATAGCCTGACCACACTCTTATTTCTATCTTAATTTGCTAAGAGAATAAAAAAAAAGGAACATGAAAAACTCCTGCATAATCTTTAATGACTAGCAAATAATGCCAAGTAGGGCAAGTAAATATGTGTGAAGCATTGCTCACACACCCATCAACTTGCATGTGTGTCACAGATGGTTTTAGTGAAGAGCCAAAAAGAGAAGGAGAGAAAGGAAAAGGAAAACAAGTCCAGATAAAGGGTAAGCTAGAAAGAAAGACAAAGATATTCTCTGTTATTAAAAAAAAAAAAACAGTTAAAAATGCTACAAAAACTAATGATTAAAAAAAATCACTATTCCCTTTCCTTGATAACGTGTAGGCTAATCTCTATATAAATAGAAATAACAGCCCTTTGAAATGGCAATGATTTGCTTGGAAAACATTCATTAAAAACGTCCTGCAATTATTGACTCTATCATTATTTCTTGGCAGCAGCTGAGTCTCACTGCATCTTGTGTTGTTTCTCCAATGAAAAGCAGAGCATTGTTTGGGAAAAAACCTACAAAAACAGAAACAAAAAAAAAAAAAAAAAAATCAGACCAAAAAAACCCCACAAGGACATTGTGTTTGAAATATGTGCTTGGTGACATGGAGCTGATTGCCCAAAGGAATCAGGATACATATATTTGTATTATTGTACACGTGAGTAGCTTGAATCATGTACTGCTCGCTCTCTTTGTTTGGATTATGCAGCTTGGCTGGGCAGCCATCCAAAAGATTCACATTAAATTCTAGCTATATTCAGCACAAAAGTCATCTAGCATCAGAGGATCAAAGTTACATCAACCAACAAGCACTAAGGAATTGATAAGCCACTAAAATTAGGTCATCTCCTAGCAGCTGCTTTTGATGGATGAAGTAGAATTTAGCCTCAGGTTTTCTATTTAAAGATCTGTTACAGCATCTTTTCCTGCAGCTACAATGAGAACACAACAAAGTATAATGCTTCTGATTAAATGTTTAATCATTACTCTTTACTCTTCTGATTTTTTCTGCTATGGCACAGATTTACAGCACATACTATTTGCAGCTTTCCCAGCCCTTTTTAAGCTGACAGTAAAACAGTCAGGATTTTTAATTCCTTAGTTGAAAAACCTAATAAATGATTTTTTTAAAAATATAGATGAAAATCTTTCAAAGCTGTTTACTTGCCACACTTAAAGAGACAGGCTGTCCTTTACTGGAACTGAAAATAGATATCTAAGCAATTATCCCACCACTGTGCCCTCTGGAAGAATCAGTGCATCACTAGGAACTGTATGAATACAAAAGTACGTATATGCGCATTAGTATGGGGTGGGGGGGGCGCTAAGGAAATTCTTATGTTTTTATGAATTTTATTTGTGGCTACATTTTGTTAAATGATCTCATTAATCTAATTAACACATACTTTTAAAAGTACTAGCTAGTGCACTAGGCTATCTTTGGTCATTAGCGACTGGCATTTTAATTGCTAGAGTACAACATATGCCCTACCGAGACATGCTTGTGGTATCAGGGTAATACAAATAGTGCCATCATTATCATCATTAGCATCAGAAGCATGAAACAGCTTTAGAAGAGAGTTCAAAAGGAAATAAACAAGAAAAACGGAATTAATTTCAAATGAATAGAACCTGCCCTTGACCTGTTCAGAAGGTCGGCTGGCTGCAGCCTGTGTAAAACATTGTTGTGTCATCGTTTCACAAATGAAGCTAACGCAGGACTTCACTGTCAGGGTTTTCAATATCACATCTCTCATGTCTGTTAGAATCACTAGAATCTTATTTAAATAACCTTGAGAAACAGGAGGGGAAAAGAAACTACATCCGTACAATGTAAAAAATGAAGTAAATAGTCATCTGCCTTTTCAAGTAAAAAAAATGACAGGGGAGAAAGACTGAAAAATATAGTACATGACAATGCCACATAAGACACATAACTTTCTACAAATGACAGACACGTGCATGCTGCTCTAAAGCAGTCATCCTCTGTGTTCCCTTCTGCCAGCCTTGTAAGTGGGCTGTTGCTGGGTAAGAGTCGTAAGAGGTTGAAACACGCTGTCGTTTCCATTCCAAATTTGGTGTGCCTGGTCTTTATTGCTTGCGAAAGCAACATTATGCACTGTAATTCAAAGTCTAGATCTAGCTTTTTCCAGCTACATACCTCTTCTTCAACAGAAAGCCTAAACTGGGGCAGGGGGGAAGAAGGGGGGGGAAACGTGTAAAAATATGTCTGGAGTAGACGACACATCTGAAACTTTTTCTTTTCAAGAAAGAATCTTTACAGGAAGAATGTAAATGAGTTTAATTTATCAGTTCTGCTTAGTACTCTATTCTGCTTGGATCTCAAGCTAATCAGCTTTGTCTTTTGCTTGGGGCCCCAGAGAAAAAGCCAGCCAGGGAGCCAGCTTGTAGGTGCCTATCTGGCTCATGGAGTAGGACATCTGGTGAGATGCGGATGCTTTGATGCCACATAAATTTCTGACAACCTCAGCTGAAGGCTGTCTGTCAGAACATCTGCTGTCTTACTGCGCTATGACCATGCTATGCATTGAGCATATCTGATATTACACTATGTATATCTTGGGATTTCAGTTTTGACTGGCCTGAGTAGAAGTAGGACAAAAATGCCTCTTCTGTGCTCTAGCTGGCCTCCTTGGCATATTTTAGGATTAACATCCTTTCTGTTAATTTGTTTACTAACATTTACCTCATCACCTCCTAATAATTGTGCGCTTAAGGCAAAACTGGCCAAAGATGACAGAAAGCAACAAGAGTTTTCTTACTTTGTGATATTGCATCTCTGCATTGATCTAAAGAAATAAACACAATGTTTTCTATTGTTAAAAAAAATACCCAACCCTTTTTCCACTGAATAAAACCAAGGATTTTCACTAGGTCCACAAAGTTTGTTTAACTGAGAGTAGAAAAGAAGAATAACATTTTCAGGAGAAACTATAATCCTGGTAAATTTTTCTGGCAGTGGATCTCATTTAAAGTTAAGCCAGTTACTGAATACTTCCTTCTTTCAAATTATTATTATTCTTGACAGTGACAAGCACACATAAATGCCAGTGGGAGTTCAGTTTACATAGTATACTGATTCTGATACTAATCTCAACGCAATGTAACATTACTTAATCCATGACCATATACTAAAACTTTATTGTTCCAAAATGGACCTGAGGCACTTCTGAAAAATCCAATGGGCCAATTTATCATTTGACAGTTTAAAAAATTACTTTTTTTATTATTCTTTCAAAAAAAAATCTTTCTTTTGCCTCTTTTTTTTTTCCTAGGGTCACTGGCTTCAACAAATCATGTGATAATCAGAATTTGGGGATAATCTAAGAAGGAAGAATAGCTGCCCTTCTCTTTTGTTCCATTACTAGCTTTATCCACTGTCAATATTCTTGAAAAGATAAATGGAGATAGAAATAAAACATCAAGAAAAAAAAAGTTCGTTCAATAGTTTCTAATATTTAGGGCATTTGTCTGGTATACTACAATTCCTAGTTTTGATAAAAATGCTATGTTTTTAAATAACAGATTTTTCATTGTGATTGTGAGAAACTGTACTTTGATAAAAATAAGGTGAGGAACTGAAAATAGATCAAATCACATTATTATGAGCTGTAGTTCTACTCAACAGGTATGAAAGCTCTAATAGTGGTAGGTTTTCTTGCTTTACCACACATGGTTGCTATGCATTATGTTTCAAAACACAAATGCACAAACCTCCAGGCAAGAGTCAGTAAAAAGAGAAAAATTGTGGTTACACTTCTTATTAGATGAAAATACCTGCTTCTTTTAGGTCTCTTTGCCTCTGCCCATGTCAGAAGAGTTGTGCCATCCTATTTGTATCTTCTTGGAAGGGCAATATGTCCTATTTCCACTTAAAGGTTGAGGGTTTGGCAAGGAACGTTCTGATCTTCTAAGAGTGAACAAACATTGTGCAAGATCTCATTACAGAGCTCCCAAGTTGCCAGCCTAAAATGCTTTACCAGGCAATCACTATTTCCTGGGTATGCTTATGTACCACAAGGAGCTTGATATTTACGCAGCTTGCAACATGCTATGCATATAAAAAAATCAGCTACAAGAGGGAAAAAGTGTTTATGGAAGCAGAGGTTGGTATACACTGACACATTTTGATGGGTTACTAATATAAACAAACTAAAGCAAAGATTAGGCTGACAGTATGAGGTTCGGTTTGTGGTCACGTGTGCTGAGGAACCAGCTGTGCCAGCCGTCTTTCAGAAAGTGTTCATGTTGTTTTCCATACCCATGAACTGCGCTGGAGAAGAAAACTGTGAAAAGAATGATTAGACTCACAAAATCAAGCCCTTGAACCTGTGCAAATTAAGCAATGGGATTAAGGTTTTTCTCTGCCTCTTAATTGAGCCCCCCCACCATGCTCTCCAAGCTCAGACCACATGGCCAAGTTCAGTTACACACTTCATACCTATAGACAAGTAAATAATATAAAATATGGTCAGATGTTCTGCTGGAACCTTGCCTTCTTTCAGTGAATGGGCAATTACTCAATACTTATGTTTGTCCTACTCATTCAGCATGAGATCTCAGGTATCATTTGCTGCATGCTTTCAAACCCTACAAGCAAAAGAGAAATTTTCTTTTTCTCAGGGTTTTATCTGGCTTCTACATAATAATATGTTCACATTGTTTCCTGTTTTGTTTTTTTTTCCCTTTAAATAAACTTGAATACATTTACTAAAAGTGTGATGTTATTAGTAGCATTTTTAGATGCACAAAAAATGAGTTTCAGTGAGAAAAAAGTTAAATTTGTCTATACTGTAAGTTAATTTGTATGGCCAGTGGAGTTGCCAGCTCCAATTCTCAGTACTCAAGAGCACTCTGTATTTGCCAAATATGATTCTCACTGCCATCAGTTTCTGCTGTGAGGGTTTAGTATTTCTGCATATCAGATCAACACTTCTAAACATGGATATTCCTAAATCAAGAACCTACTGTTCTTCCCCAGCCATCTAGGTCCTTCTCTTCACCTGCTATTTCTCACGGTTTCACTGATGCATTGCACCAAAGCTGCCATCTCCCCCTCCTACCAGGTCAGTAAGATTTGGATTGCAGCAAGGCTAGCATCTTTACTCTTGTGCCTAGTATTTAGCTCCAGATAACTGCTGACAGCAGCAATTTCAAGGGAGATTTGCAATGAAAAGTCTCTCCCGTTTGTGTATGTGCCTGGATGTGTGTGTAGCAGAGGTGACTGAAGTAGAAAATTATCATTTTCCCTTGTCTTTATCTAGCGTCTTGTCTAAAAGCCATTGATCACATCTCTTTCCCTACCCTGCAGCTTGTTGATGGAGGTGTAGAACCCAGTTTGGGGCTGATTTACCCCTTTAACCTTTCCACCACTACTACCAGAGATGTTTAGGGCTGGGGTTGCCTCTCTTGGGCCTAGACCCATAATTGTGAGTGGTTTAAAAGTTATAGTGAGAATAACAAGAAAAAAGAAGAATGCTCACTAAATAAAAAGAGGGGGAAAAAATTCACACTCAGGAATTTATTTAAATCCAGACCAGACTTCTAAGTGCAGTGGTGGAAGACCCACATCTCAGAGCTGTGAAATCAAGTGGACAAAACCAATTTTATGTGTGTTTCTAGGGGATGATTTGAACACATTGTACCAGACCTTTTCCGGCTAAGATTCCTAGAATTAAAGCTTATCCTTGTGATGCTGCCAGCAGCCCATGTAAGCTTTGCCTTGGTCAAGAAAGGTACTTTCACAGCTACGTCAAGGCCTTTCCAACTTACTTGCAATAGCAGTAATGAGTATACAAAATATTTTACTTCCATTTTCCTTGCCATATATAGCAATTATTCTGTCATTCATCAAATGTACACAAATTTCTTTTCATATGTAAATAGACCATTTGCTTCACAGTTCTAGCCAAACAGTTGTGCAGTTCTTTGTTAAGAAGATAATATATTTAATGACAGGGTGCCTTGTTTCCATTGTATGGAACAGGTGTTGTTTAATGGCACAGGCATTGTAACATTATATTCATTTATTAATGTGAGTGTAACGAACACATTGTAGAGACATGAATGTACTGGTCTCATGGTTAGGGTTAGTGGTTTCTTATGATGTGGTAAGTGTAGGATAGTGGCTTAGATTCAGCCTGCAGAGAAGCAGGAGTTCATTATAGCAAATCCAAGTGATGTGGCTGGTTTTGGCCCTTGTTCACTTTTGAAAAGCAGAGAATACATGAAAGACTTCATTGAAAATGTGCAAGTTATTCAGTGTGGTTAATTCTACACTGGCTTTGCTCCCACCTTCTTTCAAGACTGTGTATGTGAACATGCTTTCTGAAACAGCAAAACCAATCTGCAATGCATTTATGTTGCTTTTGGATACATGCACAATCCCTAGTATCCTATTTCATGAAGTAACCTGTCTTCAAATATGAGGGAAGAAGTCTGTAGGTGATCCTATAAAGCCATGAAACAATACTTGGTTGGATAGTGCAGCTACAGAAAGTCAGTCCTTTGCTCTGTTTCACATATGCTGCCACATTTTAGGAGTTTCTGCTCTGAGTGTTACTTATCTAGAAATGCTGCTCAGAGAATTGGCAAGGTACCTACAGCTGCACAGGCAAATCAGGTTGTCGTAGTTTGAAAGGAAATGAAGTTTTTTGTGATGGTGTGGTCAAGCCAATCGATGTTCAGATTTTAATATTAGCACCTAGCTTGTCCACTGAGGGCATGGATACGCCTCTGAGAACACAGAGAGTTAAAAGCTGTGAACTCCCAGGGCAATTTCCTTTTGAGTTCCGCTTTGGGACTGAGCAGACCCTCAACCCTCCCTGCCCAGCTCCGAGCTGGGCAGGGGGGGAGGGGAGCCATGCGGCCGGAGAGAGGTAGGCCAGGCCTGGGCCCAAGGGTGGAGGAGAACATTGCAAGGGCTTTGGGCAGCCATCCCCCATTCCCCCCCCACCCCTGGAGAGAGAGAGAGAGCCAGAGCCGGTACCTGTGATAGCACAGCCAAGCGTGAAAGAAAAGGGGGAGTGCCCAGCAGGGCAGCCAGGCGTGGGAGTTCATGAAGCAAACCGGCAGAGCCTGAGACTTTTAACCCTTCTGGGGAGGATGGAAACCTTGCAAATGCTGATTCCTCCTGAAGTTGATGAGATTGAGAGATGTTGAGAAGAATCCTTGGTGGGAGGAGATGATGGAGTGGCCTTTGGCTGGACTTTTCTTGTATAGCCACAGCAGAACCACTGGTGTTCCTGTGACACAGAGACTGCGTTCTAGGGGGAGGCGATGGCTCAGAGCCAGGAGAGTGCAGTGATGTGGAGGAGTGTGAACAGAGACGACGGGTGAGGAGGGTGGTGGTGGTGCCCTCCATCTTCGAAGAAGAGAAAGAAGAAGATGATCTCTGTTCAAGAGACCCCTCGGCCCCAGAGAGTGAAATTTAGGGGGGACAGGTGTCCCAAAAAGAGAAGGACTGTGCTCTTTTTAGAACTGGACAAAGTATCCTTAAAGAGAAAAACCTTAGAAACAGCTCTGGTCCATGTGCAGTGGTGAGAGCACTGGACATGGAAAGAAGAAGTCACGATAGCAAAATGTTCTCCGGGCAGTGCCACACGTGACATGGAAACACGAGAAGTTTTGACTGTTTCCTAGAGAAGTCTGTAGTACAAGAGAGACTTCTGTCTTCTCGAAGAATTAAGAACTGATTATCTAAAAAGTGGATTTGGTAGTAATAGAATTAGAAATCTAGGTGGAGGGAGGAAGAAGAAATTTAGAAAGTTTTCATCTTGAGTTCTATGTGTTTTGTGTGTTTTTCTTTGTAGTTTTAAGTTAATAAAGTTTTTTTTCCTTTCAACCTCAAGTTAGAGCCTGCTCTGCTCTGTCTCTGATCACATCTCACAGTGAGTGCCAGGGAAGGAAGTGATCTCGTAGAGGGACTAGCATTGCGCCAAGCTCAAACGATGACACAGGTGAATGAGTGAAGTAACTAAAATATCTGATTTTTCTTATTGTGTGAAATTACTCATGTAGTATCAGTCAGAGGGCCAGAACTGACAAATGCAGGTAAATGCCAGCAGTGTCCTTTTGCTTTATGGAACTCAAATGCCTGCTTCAGTTGGTTTGGATACATCTAATCTTTTTTCACTAGTGCCTCATGCTAACTTTGATGCCCTATATCACCATTATGCAAAGCATTAAAAGAATCTTTTTTTAACCTACATTTTTGGAATCATTGCCTGTAAAAACTAAGGTATGTAATGAAGTGATTCTGTTAAAGTTAATAAATGTGACTAAATCCTCACCTCTCCACTTTACCTTCTAATATATGACATACCTTAGTTTTTGTTTCATCTGGTAATTTAATCATCTTAATCATGTGATTTAGTATCTCATTTCCATCCATAATGCTAATGGGTTCTTTTAGAGCACTTTGTATACATCAGCCACAACCACTTTCCTAGTAAAGCAAATGACAGCATCCCATTGGAGATTTTCATTACTACTTTCTGAACTCCATCAGTTCCCCAAGTTTTAGTTCTAGTGAAGGATCAACAAGAGAACAAGGTAGCTATGAAATAAAGTGCTAATATTATTCAAATATTTTCTTCACTCTTCTCTTGAACGTATTTCACATTTTTGAAAGCAACTGAACAAATGATCCCATGAAGTTGCTCAGCTTTTCTTTTTCCTTAAACTGAAGAGCCTTATTTTCTTCTCACTAACAGAATTTTTGCAATATTCCATCTCCAGTTGCAGCTGAATTTCTTTACATCTACAACTCAGTAAACAAGAGGAAAACCAGATTCATTATCTGCTTTCCAATGTTCTCCCATGAGGCTTGGGATCAAGGCATGGATTGTTCAATTCCAGCAAGAGAAGAAATCTCTTCTGTGTTCATGGTCAGTCACAAACTGGGAAGAGTGAAAAGCCCCGACACATGATGATCCCTAAGCCCTCGTAGCTCAGCCCAGATAACTGTGCTTGGAATTGCCATGGGTATGTAGGACAGGCAAAACATTTGGGGTCTTTATTTGAGCCACTTCACAGAATTGCTGCTGTATGTTAAGTCAGTAGCAAACACTGTGCCTTTGCTCTCAAACCAGGCTCTGCCCCACATCCCACATCTCATCATATTTCCAGGTTAACTCCAGGTTAACTGCTATTAACTCGGGCAACAGCATCAATCTTCTTGTCCCTCTCATTTCCCTCTCTCCTCTGAAGACCCAATTTCTTCTATGAAAACTGGTTTTAATGAGCATACCTACTGCAGGTTACAGAGAGCAGGGGAGTCATCATCCAAGGGCACATTGGTTCATTTTGCACCGTAATAGTGACACGTGCTACAAATACTCGCACAGGATAGGGGTTCCTGTCTTGGCCATGGCCTATCTGGACATTGTAGAAACCACCCTGAAATAGACCCTCTTCTCAAAGCAATTTGTCTGCCTAGCAAGCAGGACTAACAATGGATTCCTTTTGAGTGGAGGCATGGGCAATTCACTGACTGTAACAAAACATGACAGAAAACTGGGAGCAAATGCATCTTTTGGCTTTCTGACACAATACTGTATCTGACCAGCTATGTCAGGCTGTTCTACTTAAATAGTTTTTAACCAAATTATTAACCAGAATGAATTCTATAACAAGATGGGAAAAGGAGCCAGTAGCCAGTTGTGGCAGACCAAACAGCCTTCTTAGAAGCCTGCTGCTCATCCCTCTGAGGATGCAGACCACAGCACAGGATTGATCACACAGGTTGCATTATCAGCTCTTCTTTTTATTAATACCTCAATTTTGTCACCTGCCACCAGAGACCTCAGGACAGGCTTTTTAAGTATGCCTGTCATGCAAATCAGACTTTAAAAAATCATGCTCTCCATGGTGGAACAGACAGCACAGCCAGATTTACCTAGCAAATCACTCTGCAACCTGGACTTCAAAAGGAGAGGCACCAGGGACAGCTAAATCATACGTGGCCCTGAGTGGACATTGCTCAGACATCTTTGCTACACAGACTTCAAGGCTACAATATGACAGCTTTATACCTGAACTGGAACAAGAGTGAGCAAAGTAGTTCTCCTATCTCTCTCATGGTAAAGATATGGTAAAACTTTCCACAGCATCCTCTGAACTAGCTGTCCTGTGACATACAAACATCCGCCTTACCTGCCAACTTAGAGACACATGAGGTATCACACTCAATTTTACACAGAGTACACTTCTACCCACATCAGGAGATCACACTGTTATCTGCAGCAAGCACTTTTCTTAACTGATTGAAAAATAACGTGATGTTGGCCAAGAGAAACACTATTTCTCTACACAGGAAAATGAAAAGAATATATTCTTAAATGGACAAAAAGAAATCTCTGAATGATAGAAAAAGGCAAAAAAATTATGTTCATGGCCAATATCACTGCATCTGTCAGTGATATTGGCCAACCTACCCTGAATTGTCAGCAATGTAGCTAAGAGCAAATTCTGACCAGTACCTATGTTGCATTTCATCTTACTATAAAAAAATTACTAGCATCAAAGTGATAGCAAATCACAGCAGCATGAAAATAGCAAAGCAGGTAGATAGAGAAGACAAGTGAGACAAAGTTTTCCAGAAATAATTGTCCCTGAACAATAGATATTCTCTGTGCAAAAGCTTTCTAGTGGGAAGAAGATCTTTCAACTATTATTTTGAAAACATTACTCTTCCTTAATAGAAAAAACCTATTAATATTGCCCTGGAGCACTTGAGAGGCAATAAAGGCCTTACAGTATTTTAAGAAGAAAACCTCTGTCTCCAAATTTCTGTTTTCCACCCTAAAAGGAATAATATAATTAAATATAATCATACAGACTGTCTTTTAGAAAACTTCTAATGCTTTTTCTTCAAAGGTTTATGAAGACTGAAGAAGGCTCAAGGATCTGTGTAGTGAATCTAGAGCCTATATAGCTGAGAGAGATGCAGTAATCAGTGAAAGTATAATTCCCTCTTTCTAAAAATTTGATTGTGCCTGAAGTGATGTGACAGATATGGGCACAATGCAGCTGTTGTATGGTTTCAGGCAGAATGCAAGGGAGACTCAAGTCATATGGGTGCTAATATGATGTCACTAAACATAGCTATCATTAAATTATTTTTAAAGTTTTAACACGGAAACATGATACTACTAGCCAACAGTTACTGGACAGACCAGCTGGGGAGATCTGCTAGAAGCATAATTCAGGACATGGACATTCAAGACATTGCATATGAATCTTAAAATAAGCAAAAAGTGGGGTAGAATTCCAGAATTAAAACAATTTCATAACAACATTCTCCACCATGCCAGCAACTCAGTGCTTCAGGACACTCCCTGGTAACTGCTGTGGTCTTGCTATAATGATCTCATCTTGAATTGTCATTACATAATGAGCTAAAAAAAAAAAAGTATCTTGTTATCAGTGCAGAAACCCCCTTATATTCTAAACAGAAAATGCACTCACAGTTTATAGGTATTAGTTGCTGTGTTTTCTTCCATCTGCTTCCTAAATATCAACTCGCTAGTGACCTCATGTAATTTAAATTTTCTTCTTTTCCTGTTGACAGCTGCTGGGTGGCATAGAGAGTAGAATGGGTCAGAATGGAGCAAATGGCACAGCAAGAATTTATACAGCAGGACCATACGTGGCACATTTAGCAAGGAAACGCAGAACAGAGGTTGTGCTGTGCCAGCATGTAGTATGAGCATTAGTAGGTGACAGGACTCCAGAGCAGAAGGGTTTCCTTGCAACATCTACCATTACCTGGAGCTACTATGATGTTGTATTGTGAGAACACTACTTAAGAAATACAGCCTTATTTTTTTTTTTCTTTTTTTAGTGATAGCAATCATGTTTACCCATTCTCACACTACTGACTTCTAGTTAATGAGCTAATGTACTCCTCAAGTTATGCAACACTCCCATAAGATTTTTCAGATTACAAATGGATTTTTTTTCTAGGCACTATATTGCCATATAGTCCTAAATTATCAAGTGACCTGCATTAATTCAGAACTTCTGAAAAGTCATTATGCAACATAGCAACAGAGGTACAGGAGCAGAGGTTAGTCATTACCATGCCCTTAATTGAAGTGACAGCACTAAAAGCGCATTAGGGAAGAATTTCAAAAGGCTACACCTACAGTGTCTAAGTAAAGAACCTAAATGAAGTATTAATTGAAAGTCAGAGAAGTAGAAGGTTATGAAAATAAGATAGTAAGAGTTACAGAGGGAAGAGAGACTCTGTTGATTGAAGAGAAATTATTTATAAGGCCAACTGCTGTAATTTTGGATAAAAACCCTCCAGTAGAGTTATCAAATCAGACATTTTGATATTACCATGTCTATGTTGAATTGACCACAATGAGAGATAATTCCTAAAGATGCTAAATCCATACACTGGGGAACTCACCCGGGAAGGCTGACCATGCCTGACATTTGGGATAAAATACCATGAGGTTGCACTGCTCATTTGCCCTCTGTACTCCTCCATTACTGCCTGCTGGTGATATGCTCAGAAGGAAACCTGAGCTGCCCTCAACAGTAATGAAGTGCCATTGTGTTTTAACAGCATGCTTAACTTACATGTTTCAGTGTTATTTTTGGCAGCCATGTGATAAAACCCAAAAACTCCGTGTGTGTGCGTGCGCAAGTACGTTAAATTCAATTCATATGAGCAGCAGGCATAATTCTGTCCCAGAAATGAATGTAGTATCAAGGCTTAAGTTTTCTAAAAGTGTTTTATCCTATCTGATGCTTATTTGGGCAAAGAGAAATCTGCTTGTCCTGCTGGGAGACACAGCAGCAATTTGCAGTAGTACATCTGCCTTCCTCCCATCCCAGCCTTTAGCATTTCCCTAGTGCTGCTGCACTCCTATATACAAATTAACCGGAGTAGTAGAAGCAAATCAAGACCTTGCCTCATGCCTCCTCTACCCCAGGACCCAGAATAGTCTACTATGGATCACTGGGCTTCAACACAGAGTTTCAGGGGTACAGCAGGACTGAAGCAATGCTCTGTAGGTAAGGGTAATGCCATTTTTAATAAAAATATAAGGCGTTTGGAAACCCATCTGCATTAATGCTGAGACACCCAAGGTGTCAATAAGCTTTCCTCCAGGCAGGGTAGCATCTGAAGAAAAAACATGGAGTGCCTCCCATGATTACTCCTCCCCATGGTTTCAGAGTGTCCTTCACATGATGGATAGGTCAGGAAAGAAGAGCAGTATGAAAAAGCATTAACTATCAGCTGCCATATCTAAGGCAGGTGAACAGAGAGGGATACTATAGACAACCCCAAGTTAACTTCAAACAAAGCCAGCTCAGGTATCAGGCTGCTTTGGTCCAGACCACCTGGACCTCTCCAATGGCTACTTTGCAATCCTTCTTCAGCAGCATAGCCTCATTTCTGGTGAAACCAAACCAACCAGTGGCATTTGGAAGATGGTTTCTTTGTCATGGCAACACATAAAACAGGCTTTGTGGACAGCAAGAGATTGCTGGGCTTGAATAGGCAAGGCTCTCCTCTTGCAATAGTAACAGATGAAAATTTAAGTGCCCAAAGAGCAACATAAAAAGCAGGAATGGGGAGCAGTATGAGCTCGAGGGCCTTGAGGAAGGATAATGTGGCATAGCTAGACATATGGTGGGTGAAGATATGTGTAAGCTGCTGGCCACATTGGCCTGGACCTGGGCAGTGATTGTCCTCTTGTACTTAGCACTAATGAGGCCACACCTTGAATCCTGTGTTCAATTTTGGACCACTCACTACAAGAAGAACATTGAGATGCTGAAGATTGTCCAGAAGGGCAATTGAGTTGGTGAAGGGTCTGGAGCACAAGTCCTGTGAGCTGAGAGAGCTCTGTTGTTTAGCCAGGAGAAAAGGAGGCTCAGGGGAGACTTTATACTGTCTACATCTGCCTAACAGGAGGTTGTGGCAAGGTGTGGGTTGGCCTCTTTCATAGATTTTCAGTGGCAGGCTGAGAGGAAATAGCTTCAACTTGCACCTGAGTTTGGGGGGGGATTGGATATGGGAAAAAATGTCTACAGCAGAAGGGCTATCAAAGTTGGAACTGGCTGTCCAGGACGTGGTTAAATCACCACCATCCCTGTAGGTATTTAAAAGATGTGTAGATGTGGTTCTTAGAGGCATGATCTACTGGTGGGCTTAGCAGTGTTATGTTTGGGCTTGATGATCTTAAGGATCTTTTCCAACCAAAATGGTTAAACAATTCTAAGCTACCTAAAAGTCTATATGCTGTACCTGGTTGCTGCTGAGTCATTCGGTGCCTTTGTGCAAGTCTAAACTCTGTGAAGAACATGTTTCAGATTCTTCCCTTTGAAAGTAGAATAATGTTTACTTAGCAGAGTAAACCTCAGAAACACCAAAAGACTGTCCTGCACTTTGAAGCTCACAGATACCATTTTACAACAGAGTCATTCCCTTTTCTCCTGCTGCTGTTTTCCATATCAAAATGAAAGGATTCAATGAACACTGAAATGAAACCTGGTTACTAATGGAGGTCAAACCTTTGTCCCTTCAGATTTCTTTCCCCAGTCACCTCTGCCTAAACCTGCCTTATCAGTCCTCACTGTGTTCCTTTATGCACAAAACTGTGTGTACTGTTCCACGGAGCCCCATGTTGACTGCTGACAATTTCTTTATCTGCCTTCCCTTCTGCAGGGGTACTGTCTCTCTTCTTTTAGACAGAAAGCAGTTTCCACAAATCTAGTCAAAATATAATTATTGCAAACCCTCTCCAAATTCAGCTGAAGGCTGAACAAGCTCAGAAGCTGCTTGCAAGGGCAAATAGCAGACAGACAGACTGATTATAAAGTAAGATTGCAGAAGCCTAATTTTCTAATGAAACCAAGCCATGGTAGAATTAGGAGATTCACCATGATATTCCACAAAGACTGTAATTCATTCACCTTATTCAATTTATTATACACTACCATTTTTCATTTCACAGAGCAACACAAAATATTACACAGGAAAAAGAAGACCTGATCCCTCAATACAGTTGTTCTAGGGGTCATGAACCTCATTATGGGTTTTGCAAGCAAATATAAAAAGATTAACTACTGCATTGAAGAATTTCACTTAGGCTTAAAACCGACAGAAAGGTTAATAAACAGAACTGGGATATGGCTTTATCATCAAATCACTATAAGACTGAGCTACACTGTTTTAACTAAATAAAATGCCAATGAATCACAGGCATATACAGGAATAGGATCTACAGGTCACCCTTCTAAATTTCAGTAGATACAGCATAGTCTCCCTCACAAGCAGTCATGTCTAGGTATCTAAATACAGTTCCCACAGCTGAGCTCCATTCTGCGGCTGCTTTGCAGTGGTGTACGTGCTTTACATTTTGGTATTATGCACACTTCAGTCTATAATGTGTGAGCTTTCTGTTTAATTTAAGTTCCTCATTCCATTTGTGGTTGCCGTCAAAGTATTTAACCTTGTTTAAAACTCAAAGAACTGAAGAGTTACCTCAACAATATTGAAGCCTATGCCTTCCTGATGACCTGCATCCAGCCATTTTAAATCAACAAACAGTGTCTTTTCCCTGACCCTTTTGAGCTTTTGTTCAAAAGTTTGAAGGCTGCTTACTGACAAGTGATTTGTTTCCATTAGAACATGCCTCATTCCAGCCATCCGTGACCATTTTGTACTTAGGGCTTTATAACCAGCACGTCTCAACATTCCTAAAATCCCAGAGAGGATCTGAAAATAGAATAAGAAATGAGCATTTAAATTAAAAGCAACAGCACTTGCATGAAGCTGCCAGGTTTTTATAGTAGATAGTGTCTTTTTGCCCACCCCCACTCTCTCTACTCCCCCTTTTTCTCAGGGTTGTAAGCCATGTTTTCCATAATATTTTGCAATGCCACCTAGGGTTACATTCACTCTATTTATAGGGGCCTGTTTAAAGTGAAACAGGTGTCAGATTGAATGAGGCTGTTGTCAGCATACAAGTCCTCTTGGGGAGGGGATGGGAGGTTTACTACTTTCTGTACTTGGGGAATTTACAGTCTGATCGCTAATCTCTCAGCAGGCGGAGGGGGAAAGGCAGAAGAATGGTGGAAGGAAAGGTTAGCTTTCTGCTGGAGCTATGCACTGCTGCCTCTCCCCCAGATCCATGCAACCAGACCTTTGCTTTTTTCATGTGCTGAAACTGATCTGAGTGTTTGTAAAAGGGGCCAGACAGCCTGTCCTGAGGAATGAAATCCTTCCAACAGACATGAAACAGACAGAGCTCAGCTGAGAATGGGGCAACTCAAGACCCCTGTCCCACCCACCCCTTTCTGTTGATTACACCAGGCACCAGTTCCAGAGAAAAAAGATCAGCATAATGTTTCCACGCTTCTCCATCTCATGCCACCTTTGCCATTATTATTTCCTCAATAGCAATCCATTAACATCACAATCAGGAACACTGCAAGGACACAAGCTACAGAACACTGTGCTAGTAGTGTGTAGCAGTAAATACCAGCATGAAGAGTCCCTCGGACACTGAGTTCAGAGTCAGACCAAGAAGGCAATGAGTATGTGAATACATGAAGGGGTGGCATGGGAAGATGAGGTAACACTCAAAAAATAGTTTAGAGAAAAGAAGTCACAGCTGTTTGCTCACCTTCACTTTGTTAGCAGGATGACCATACTTATTGCGAAGCTAGTGATTTGTAGGACTTAAACAGAGACCACTAAGACATCTGACACAGACCAGTAGCAGTTCATGAATTGTTGAAACTATTAATCACTACCTATATCAAAACTAAGGCTCCAGAACACACCAGACACACTACAGTGAGAAGAAAAAGAGTTGCTACTTATTTGTCCAAACTGCAGAAGTCAACTTGACACATAGAGGGAGGACAAATGTAATGTGATGTAAGTCAGACAGCTGACATGAGGAAGGAGAATGGAACAAGAGAAAGCAAGACTGGCTTTTCTTGCTGAGAACATTTAATGGAGCAATAAGTGCCTTTTCACCACAGTATAGGAATCAGGTCTTTGGGAAGTATAGAAATGAGAATCTCACAAATGACATCAATGTGTAGGGAGAACCTGACAGATGTGCAGCATCAATGCCAGAGGCATGGTGTGCATCATGAAGACTGGAAGCAGAACTGTGAGGGTGAAGATAGTGTGGTAAGGCAACAACAGAGACTATCTGATAAGTAAGATGAGACTGGTGACAATGATTTAGAGGTATCTTGGATTTATCTGGCATCACCAGTGTACAAGTCTGGCCAGATGATGTACATTTTTTTAAGTATTCACAGGTATTTGTGAGTAATTGGAAGCTAACAGCTTCCATAACACCTGAAAATGAGAGGATCTTTAAATATTCCTCTCTTCCAGATTTTTCTTGAATGTGGGTTAGGCCACCATACTGATTTCCATTGCAAGAAAGTAATGTGTAGTTCTTGGAAAGATCTAAGTCACATAAAACTGCCATACTTATCCAAGGAACAAGGCGTTAAGGCAAATGGATTTACATGTGCAAAAATCCCAGTTCAGCATGTGTTTGTGGATTTACTGTGATTCATCAGTCATTCATGTTAATTGGCTACACAAATAATAACTTACATTTTAAATTTAGTATTTGTACTTGGAGTTATCACTACTGTATAACTCATCATGGTATTTGTGGTTTCTTTTGTGTACTTCTTTATGAACATGTGGGGTTTAAATATAATGAAAATCACAAAAATATGAACAAGTAATCACAAAAATATGAAAATCCCATTGCACAGAATTGCAATGGGACTACTGCATAACTATTTTGTCTATTAAGCAACGAAAAAAACCTCTGAAAATAACAAAGAAAAAATATCACATAACTTCATGGAAAATGGGATTGGGAGAAAACACACAAATATTTAAGTACAAAAGGTTAAATTTTCAGAAGATCTCACCAGCTTCCATTCCTCAAAATGAACACCAGACTCATTGGATGCTGAGTGCTGTCAAAAATCTAACCACTTCACTGAAGAGCCTAAATGGGAGCTGAACCGTCTTTGTAATCTGATCCCATTTGGGAGATGTGGCATACCAAATTCTTTGGAAAGAACTAGATCTTATCACTGCCATTCCTGATTTAATAGAACACAGTTGATAGAGCACTTTGTGCAATATAAATAATTTCAATAACAGATTTCCATACAGCAAAAATAAACAAGCAAAAAAAAAAATCTCAGAAGATTTGAAGCAGTTTTAGCAGGTTGCTCTTACACTTGATAGGGAACTTCAAAACAGGCAGCTGGATAAATCCCCATGTGCTCAGAGACACATGGTCACAACTTCACTGGACTTTGCCCTTCCCTGACCTCCAGGGCCTCTGTTTTTTCTTAAGCACCAGAGCAGAGGGAGAGTACTGGGGACTATTAAAACTGCCATGGCTCTCTTGCCTGCTGCACTATCTTCCAAAGGACGGTGCAACTCTTTCTTCCATTCCACTGTCTCTAAAGCTCTTGTGCCCAACCCCTCCCTCACAGCAGGGTTCAGGTGTGCAGCACGTCGGTATGCATATATGTTTATGTATATAAACAGATGACAGTACAAATGCTGAGACTTTGCAGGCAGGTAATCCAGAGGAGATTACAAATCCATTGCTTCCACTCCCTGAAAAGTGTTTGGGTCTTGAATTCAGCTTTATCAATGGAAACGCTTTCCAGGCAAGGTCCAGTCCCCTGCAACCCTTCAGCTTTTGTCAAACCTTATACCTCTAAGGAAATGCTCATATCTTGAATTATAGGAAATGGAGATGACAATCACTGTAGTCTTTCTTGTCATTCTTAGGTTCTTATCCCTAATATTCTTGGCAACTGATCACTTCAAAATTATTACTATCTCTATCAATCTCAGTAAATCTGCTACCTGCTAGCTGTAGCTCTTTGTTTTGCTGTACTCTCCTACAGATTCAGTTTGTTTTGCATTTTTTTCTCAGATCACAGTTCTTTCAATTATTTCTGCAAAACATCCTTCCTGTCTACAGCATCACACGATTCTGCATTATATTTTCATTGTGTGACAGGCCTGCATTCTTGAGGGTCACTAAATCTGCATTTGAAAATTCCATGATGGCTAGAGCAGAAGCTTGTACACCACTCCTTGTGCCGTAAAAGTAACAAAATAATAAAAGCATTACTGTGCAGCAGGAACCTCACATTCACCTTTCAAAGGGTTTGCCACCCTTATGGAGTTAATTTACATTAACATAAATATTCCATTAGTAGAAATGTTTATAACATACTTCTCTCTCAAGAGCATTCTGCAACAAGATTCTTCAACCACTTATGTTTAACTAATGTGTATCATATTTGAATAATATAAAAAGACAACTGAGCTAAGTGATTGAATGCCTGGAGAAAACCAATGTTAATTTCCACTAAAAGCAAAGCATATTCCTTCATTTTGCTGCTTAATTACTGCAGTATTTGGCCCACAAATAAAAAAAATGGTTCAAGAAGTCTCCAATAATAGCTTGCTGAAGCTTATTTTTGCCCTCCCACGTACCTCTAAAAAGAATTTTCCATATGCATTATTTCAAGCCTATTCCTGTGACCTAGAGCAAGGCTGGTAAGGTTTAAATATACCTGCTTTCCAATATGTTGTTGATGTAATCTGATAACCTTGCAGGAGCTTGGCATGGGGTGGCTTCTGCATCCCAGGCTACATTAGTGCCAAAAATCCACTCAAAGAATATGGAAAACTATCCTCTTCTCCTCAATTCTGATAGGATATTCTTCATGGTTCTCTGGAATTTCTCCATAGAAGCTTTATAAGTAAACTTTAATACTGGACTGATCCCCATGTTATTCTGCTGCGCTGACTTGTTGGCCATATACTTTTAAAAACAGTAGCAATAACTTCTCAAGGTAGTTGGAGGAGGTGAAGATGAAGGACACAGTGTTTCATATAAGTTTCAACTCACTGATATTCAAAATATATTGGGTTAGTTTTCCAGCTATATAAAAGGCAAAAAAATCCATTAAGATGAAGAGAAGGCAAAGGCAAGTCAGTAAGTAAACAATGTATTAAAAAGCTTAACCAGCCTTCTAGTTTATACAGAGAAAACATATCACTGACAAAGTTCAGGTAAGCCCAGAACAAACTCGTGGCTATGAGCAGGATCTCTCCTTTGACTTCAGTAGAATGAGGGCAATTTACTTATCTGGAATAAAGCAGCATACTGATGTCTTACATCATCGCTCAGTGAAGTCGTAACCCAGATTTCTACTCCAGGTATCTGGAAATTTATCATAAGAGTCACTTAAAGTGTAATTATTGCTACTTTATGATGGTTACAGAAAGTTAACTTGTTTTGTATGAACGTCAGTAAAATTTCTAAAACCCAGTTGCTAAAAATTTAGTTTGAGAAACTGGTTTTCAAGCAGTCAGATGAGCATGCAAGAGAAAAACTGAGAAAGATTAATTTGAGGCTTGTAAAGCTTTAATTCTTTCCTTTGATGCTCTGGCTGTTAATTATTTCTTTCTGTAAGTAATAAAATATTTGATTCTTCACTAAAGTATGTGAAAAAATCTGCAAAACGGCATTAGCAGGAAGCAAATGTTTAATTTCAACTCAAGCTTCAATGACTTTTAAGAAAGAGGGTATATTTCCCTGAATAGATCATATGATCTTGTGTGCTCAGCCCACCCCAATTCTCTAGTCTCTTATCTTTGTGTTTAGAGTGCACACAAGTGCACTCTACAAAGAATTTACAGGACCACCTTTTAATGCAAGTGGACATTCACCTTCTGGCAAGACATTTTTAATTCCTAGTTCTGTTATGTGGTACATTGAGATGGCTGGCTCAGATTATTGACTTCAGTGGACAATGTATATTGAGAAACAAACAGCTGAATGGCAGTTCTCAGAGGATTGTTATCAGTGGCACAAGATCCAGCTGAAGGCCTGCCATTAGTGCTGTCCTCCAAGGTTCCATACTGGGCCCAGCATTCTTTAGTCATCAATAACTTGGATGAATGGGCAGATGCCTCCTCAGCAAGTTCACTGATGACACAGAGCTGGGAGCAGTGGCTGATAACCCAGAGGGATGTGCAGCTCTTCAGAAGGCTGCTGACAGGCTGGAGGGGTGGGAAGAGAAGAAACATCTGAAATTCAATGAAGGTAAAAGCAGGGTGCTGCACCTGGGGAGGAGCAACCCCAGGTGCCAGCATAGGCTGGGGCTGAGCTGCTGTAAAGCAGCTCTGTGGAGAACAAGCTGTCCATGAGACAGCAGTGTGCCCTGGGGGCCAAGAAGGCCAGTGGGACCCTGGAGTGCATTAGGATGACCTTTGCCAGCAGGTCAAGAGAATTGATTCTGACCCTCTGCTGTGCCCTGGTGAGGCACATCTGGAGTGCTGTGTCCAGTTCTGGATTCCTCAGTACAAGAGAGACATGGAGTCCTGGAGGGGGTCCAGTGTATGGTTATGAAGATGATCAAAAGTCTGGAGCATCTCTCTTATGAGGAAAGAGTGAGGGAGCTGGGCCTGTTAAGCCTTGAGAAGAGATAATTGAGATGAGAGCTGATCAATGTCTGCCAGTATCTGAAGGAAAAGTGTTGGAGGATGGATCCAGGCTCTTTTCAGTGGTGCCCAGCAACAGAACAAGGGGCAGAAACTGATGCATGGGAAGCTCCACCTGAACTTGGGGAAGAACATTTTACTGTGCAGGTGACCAATCACAGGTATAGTTTGCCCAGAGAGGGTATGGAGTCTTCCTTATTGAAGATACTAAAGAACTATCTGGACACAACCCCATGCCATGTGCTCTAGGATGGCCCTGCTTGAGCAGGGAGTTTTGACCAGATGACCCACTGAGGTCCTTTCCAACCTGACCTATTCTGTGACTCTGTAACTGACTTAATGCAGCATGGGTGTAAAAAAGTGCAGAAGTATAACACCCATTAGGGACAAAGGACTGATGAGAAACAAAGAAATAAATGTTAAAAAAATAGATGTAATTTATTTTTAAGAGCCACCCATTTCTCACATCTAGCATTGTTTAATACAAAGGCACAGGAAATTTGCCTTGCCTACTCATACAAGGGGTTATTTGAAGCAATCAAGCAGTGCTGAGAATAACTACAATGCCCATGTAGAGTTTGTGCACAACCATGTGCAAAAGCATATTTATGCAGTTACTTTCAACTATAGCTTTTATATGTGTGAGTAGGATTTTTTTCTAATTTGTAGAGGGTTCCACAAGTTCAGAGATCTTTGTTATTTCCAGATGTCATGCCAATTATTATCTGCTGATTGAAACAGATGCTTTGTTTTCAAGAGCAGTTGAAGGAAACAGTTATATCTATAGGACTCCTACCCAGTATTTTTGTCTTTGGGCATGTTAATTGCATTAAAGACCAAACCAGTTTTGCTGTTCTTCCGGACATTAATCAAACAAGGAATCTATGTGTATGGCTGATTTTACACATGTAAGTGTATTGATGAAATCTGCTCATATTCTTGGAGCTATATAGGTACTACAATTCTTTACATGAAACCAATTTCTTAATAATGGTGGGCTGAGACTTGACCTTGGAACAAAAACTTGGGGGTGTTTGTGGACGAAAAGCTCAATGTGATTCAACAATGTGCACTCACAGCCCAGAAAACCATCTGCATCCTGGGCTGCATCCATAGCAGTGCGGCCAGAAAGACAAGGGAGGGGATTCTGCCCCCCTGCTTTACTCTGGTGAGACCCCACCTGGAACTCTGCACCCAGCTCTGGGGTCCCCTACAGAAAAAAGACATGAATAGATCTAGACAAGAGCCACTAATTTTTTCAGAGGTCTGGAGCACCTCTCCTACCATAGAGAAGAGAACACTCTGGGAACTCCTTAGAGTAGCTTTCAAGTACCTAAAGGGGGCCTGCAGGAAGGCTGGAGAGGCACTTTTCACAAAGACATTTGGGAAAGGACAATGGGGAATGACAGCCTTAAGGTGAAGGAGGGTAGACTGAGGTTAGATATTAGGAAGTGGTGAGGCACTGGAGCAGGTTACCCAGAGAAGTTATGGATTATCTATCCCTAAAAATGTTCAAGATCAGGTTGGATTGCTCTGAGCAACTTAGTCTACTGGAGGGGGCCCCTGCCCATGGAAGGGAGAATTGGAACCAGATGATCTTATCATCCCTTCCAACTTTTACCATTCTATGATTCTAATTAGATTTTTATTCTTGTGTATAATGCTCATTTAAGTACACTACCAAAGACAATTCAAAAGAGTAGCCACATGTTTCGTGGCACTTCTGCAGACCCCAGATACTTCTTATCTGTCAGCTAGGTAGGAGTAGAATACTTATTTTGCAGCTGCAAACATCTCCGCATTGGACAGCACACACAGTTTCTCTGTGTTAGTGATTACTGGAGTCATTAAAATTTTGCCATTAAGAATGAACAATGCTATTTGCATCAACTGTTGGATAGCACAGAAATCAAATAAAAACTGTGATGTGTGTTAATGGAAATAAGAATTGGGTTATGGAAAGAAAGAAATCCTCAATCTGATTTGGTAAAACACAGGGCAATAGAGCAGAGTGGAGGGATTTCTGAGTGTGCATGGAAGTAATCAGCACGAAGCTGTTGTGGAGAACTTTTGATGCCAGCAGGGCTTTCTAGCATGGACAGAGAGGATGCACACCAGATCAGGAAAAATGACGGTATGGCTGAGAGCTGGGGAGAAATGTGGCAAGACTCAGAAGAGTCATGGGGCAAGAAGACCTAGGCACCCACCTCTGCACCATAAACTACATTGCTCCTTTCGGGGAAAATGAACAGTGAGTTCCATGCCACAGTCACAGCATCATCCATCAGACATCAAAGAAAAACACAACTGAAACATATAACTACAAAATAAAATAAAACAGCAATTCTAGCACTTCATACCTGTAACTGCCTTCAAAACAATAGACTCTGTGCAGCCAGATGTTCACAGCACACTTAATCATAAAGAGCAGAGAAGCAATGTCAAAAAAGATGAAGCCTTCCAGCTTCTCTTTAAGCAAGCCTGATGAAAGATACCTGTCTGATAGCTATGGGAAGGATTTATACCTCAAATTTATTTCAGCAATGCAGAGGTACACTGCTCTGAAAGCTCCACTCTTCCCTAAATGGTAGGAAGCAGAAGCTACAGTTGCTGAAAGGACTACACACACTTGAAACTCACATATGTGTGTGTGTGTGTGTGTGTGTGTGTGTGTGTGTGTGTGTGTGTGTGTGTGTGTGTGTGTATACACATATACGTACGTGCATTTAAAACCACCATTAGCATGTGGAGTTACTCTCAGCTCTGCTCACAAAAAGGGAAGCATAGGGCTACCTGGCCTTCTCTTTGCACATCATAAACTCTACCATTGAAGAACCACAGCCTTCGGAAGAATCACCAAAGTGCCCTCCTGGAGAAAAGTATCTATGAGGAGAAATCACCAAGAAGCAGCTACCTTCCTAACAAGCATATTTCTTTTTTTATATTATTGGAGAAAGATATTCTTAGTATTCACAGTAGTACTTTCTCAAAGACAGGTTATATAAAGTGATACAACACACACACACACACACACACAGAGAAGCATGCAAAAATAAAATATGAATGACTCACTGCACTTATGCAAACTAAGTTGCGTAAGCCTGTTTTTCTCAACTCTTAAAAAAACCCAAACCAGCACATACACAACCTTACAAAATGAGCTGAAATGCTCAGTTATGAAAGCTAAAATTGTTGAATAAAGCAGAACTCCCTCAGCTTCTCTGGGTCCTTCACACCCACATCTGGTATAGTGTTTACTAATGGATAAAAATAGAAAGTTGAAACTTAACAGACCCTAACATTTATCACAGTATTTAGGAATCAAAACAGAAAGCATCTAAGAAGTGGCATTCACTTCTCAGGGAAAAGAAACCTAAAGAGGGAAAGATCAACAGCTGCATTTTGAAAGGTATCCTAGTTAACTCTCACTGAAATACTACCCTCTAGGTACTTTGCAAGGACAAACTAGAAAGAAAATAATCAACTGTACTTCTTCATTTCAACAGGTAGGTAATTTTAATGTAACCTGAAAATAATTTAATCTTTTAAAAAGATCGTGCAGAATTTCCTCTAAACCATTACATTCAATCAGTAGTTGGCAGATGACATCACAAGATGATTTGATTCATCTTGATTTCTTTAGATATGCACAAAGTGCATTTTTCTTGCAAAAGAGCAAGTTATTTTCTTATCTGCCAGAACCAGCAGATGACAGCATGAATGGCAGAGGTGGGACATGAGCACATGGGTCACTGTTCAGGGGTTCAATAAGCGTTATCTTTCCCATGAGCAAGGTATCCCTGATCAGCCCATAAAGCAATAGCTGTTCAATTGCAGATTTGGAAAAGTTTGGCACACCAACTTTGAAAGCTGCCAAATCATGCTTTTGAACAGATAGGCCACAACATTTAGATAAAATAAGCCCTGAATTAAGGAAGGTGTAGCATGAAATGAATCTTCTAATCTATTCTCAGAACTGCGATCCAAAATAATCTGAGAGCTTTTGCAAATAATCCTTTTAAATTGCAGTAGTAGCATTACTTTGGAGAATTATTCAAATCTACTGCTGATAAGAAGATGTCAGGCTAGAAAATTATATGAGTCAGCTAACTCACTCAGAGGATCCTGTTCTCTCTGTCTCCTAGACACAGTACACAGATACACAGCACACAGGTGGAGCATGCGATTGATTAGTCATTGGCTCCTATGAGCGTCTGAATGTCAGAGAATCACAGAATGGCTTGGGGTGGAAGGCACGTTAAAGAGTATCTTGTTCCATCCTCTCTGATATGAGCAGGGTTGCCTCTTATTAGACCAGACTGCTCAACTTCTAGGGATGGGGCACTACAGCTTCCCTGGACAACCACCCTCACAGTAAAGAATTTCTTCCTAACATCTAACCTAAAACCACTCTCAGTTAGAAACCACTCCTCCTTGTCCTCTCACTACAGTTCCTGAAGAAGGATCCCTTTTTGGCTTTCTTCAGTAGGCCCCCTTCAGATACTAGAATGTTGCTATGAGGTCTCCATGCAACCTTCTCTTGTTCAAGGGGAACAGCCCCAGCTTCCTCAGCCTCTCTTCATAGGGAAAGTGCCATTATCAACTTTATGGCCTCCACTAGACTTGCTCCAGCAGTTCCATGTCCTTCTTATCTTGGTGGCATCAGAACTTCACAGGTGGGGTCTCACCAGAGCAGAGCAGAAGGGAATAATCACCTCCCTTGACCAGCTGGTCACACCTCTTTTGACACAGTCCAGGATGTACTGTGAAAATGACAATCAACATGCCCAAGCCCTTCTCCTCCAGGCTGCTCTCAATCACTTTGTTCAACCTGTAGCTGTGTCTGGTACTGCCACAGCCCAGGCATAGGGCCTTGCACTTTGCTTTGTTGAGCTTCCTGAGCTTCAGGCAGATCCAGCTCGGAAGCATGTCCAGGTCCCTGTGGATGACAATCCTTTCCTTCCATGTGACTGCATCACACAGCTTAGTGTCTAACTGGCAAACTAGCTGAGGGAGCACTCAGTGCCTCCAAGTCTGTGAGTGCTCAGAGGCTGATGCACTGCTCAGAGAAAGCAGTGCAGGTGGCAGACCTGAGTGCACCAGTGTCCAGGCTAATGCTGAGAAGAGCTTAGTGCCAGGACAGGCAGACCAGGAGGACCCTGGGCATGATGGGAGAATGCTGCACTGATCAAGGACAGCAAAGAAAGGAACAGAGAAGAGAGACTACAGGATGGCTCAGGAGGAACTGAGGCAGAGCAGCGAGAATTTTTAAAGGTGAGGCTGCTTTACAGAGAATACTGAGCAGGCACTAGAATAGTACATATTATATGTAGGAAGAAAACTCTTAGCACATCTTGTGTTAAGAGTTGCAGCTCTATCTCAGAATTCCAGCATCTCCATTCCAGCTCTGTGACTGCAAAAAAACCCCCTGATGGCATCTGAGCCTCACCACTGAAAGCGCTGCCTCTTTTGTTTCACATGATACATGGGACACAAGGCCTGGTTCTGTGCCCACTGCCTGTTACTTATTCAACATGTCAGACACAGAGAAAACAGAACAGAGTATATTTAGAGGAAATAAAAGCTTAGACTTTACGGCCACAAGCCACAGCTCATTGGTTTTGTAAGATATCTTTAGAAAAATGCCATTTTCTGTGTTGTGGTAAATTAAGAGTTTCTATTTGAAGAAAATATTGATTTTTTGAACTACAGAGTTGGCAATAAAAAAATATCTTGGTCTCTGTCACAAGAGCAATCAAAGCAAACCTGATTTTTCAGAGAGCTCATAGATGACTAGACTTCAGTTTTAAACTGTTGCCAGTACATCAGCTTTGAAGTACAGGTTTCCAGCACACTGGTAACCCAAAAATCTGCCTGCACTACTGCCTCAGCCACAGAGACAGACAGCATTCAGGAACCAGTTCTGTCTGCTTTGTAAGACAGCCTAAGGCAGAAGCAGCAATTCCCCTGCCTTCAAATTAATCTCATTTAGCACTAGGAAGGCAAAGAATAACTACATTCATGGACTCCACTGTTTCCAAGATGGTTCTGGTGCTAGAGCAAAATGTCCTTCAAAACTGAAAACTAGCCTAAGTTTGGCTTCAGAAAAGAGTCCCAGGTATCATACAGAGTCAGCTGCTGCATGACTCTGCCTTCCACTTCAAGACACTTTGGGTCTCTTCAGGGTCAAGTGGAGCTAGGGGCAGTACACCATGCTAGGCAGCAGCAACACCAAGACAGTGTCTTGCTAAAGATCTATCAGTAAAACCCTGATGAACCATATTTCAATAATAAAACCACTGCAAAATATTCCATTCCGGGGAACCAGATGAAGACCAGTTTGTACTGCTGACTGCTTTAACATGTTTTAAGCAGGCTTTTACAGGTATCAGAAAGTTTTAGCACTGCAACACAGAGTTTTGCACGGGTCATTTATGATACACTGTGCCACACAGACTAGGTCCAGAAATTATATAATCTTGTCAGCTACAAGCAAACAAAAAAAATCCTTCTATTAATGGAACTTAGGTGCATAATCACAGATAAATCCATCTTGACTGATATAAACAATACTATGGCTGAGAAAGACACAAGGAGGAGCTGAAAGAAACAAGGTGACAAAAATGTAAGACCTATGCTCCAATCTTAACTCTATCCATTCTGTCCTGTCAGAAGTCATATGAATTAACTTTCAGATCTTAAGATGCTTTTTAATTCTTGGGAGTTAAACAAAGCAGAAGAAAATTCTAGTCCTACCAAGTGGGTGGTTAATTTTGTTTCCACAGTTTGTCAAGTCACATAAAGTCAAATAATGCATAGGTTTTTGCATAAGACAAATTTTTCAGTGTTAGCCTTTTCAGAGAAGGAAAAAGTTTGAACAACTAACACAAGCCAGAATATTGTGCAGGTACAATTAATACTATTTCAATATATTTGGATTTCCATTCAACTTTTGTCTTTCAATAGTGTCACAAATAATCAAACCACTTTATTTCCTTCATTCTGTCTTTCAAACAACATGATAGAGGACAAAGATCAAATGCCCTGTCAGACAGGGCAAAATTCAGTTTTATAAGAATCTATTTTACTGAAATCTGCTAAATATATCCACTTGGATTTCACAGCTTCATCCTGACCAATGACAGGAGTTCTGAATTCCAGTGGAGATGGAGAAGATTACATGCTGGTACTCCATAGTGCTTACACTGATAAATTGACTTTATTTTTAGGAAGTACAGACTCTACTTTCAGAAAGTACCACCACCACTACCCCCAGGTTCTATTTTTGGGGACAGGCAAGAATCTACAAATTCAAACCAGATAGTTATGCCACTGATTCAAGCCAAAGGTAGGGATTTTTCCCTGTGTTCTTTACCAGTTCTTCCCAACTTCCTGATCTTCCTTCCTTCTGAGGAGGACGATAAAGAACAGGAGTTTAATTTTATTCGTTGTGAGACTATATGAGTGCAAAAAAGCAATGATGGGTGAAAAAGGAAACTGACCACAACTCAGAAATTTTGTATTCTGTCTTTACTATGGACAAAAGGATGCTTTCTCTGAAAATGACAGTCCAGCTTCCACATTGTGCACTGGGTTTTTGCTTGGGTAAAAATGAGCTGACATCACAATTACAAATGCTAAATGATTGGCCTAAGTCAGAAGTCAGACACCCTAACCCTGAGAAATGTCAGTCTAAGTGAAGCCCACTAGCTGGAACTTAGTAACTCACACACACAAGGTCTCTGCTGCTCCATTCCAGCCAAATTACGTAAGTCACTTCCTGACCAAAAAGCATCACTGTTGGGCACCCTTCTCAGGCAGACAAGCCCAAAAGGATAATGATGAGAATTAAACTGTTCTTCTAGCCCCAGAGGCAGGGCTGTGCCACACTGGCAGAGCTGCTCTTCAAAGCTAGAATGACTCTAGTATTGCCAGTCTTGGTGTTGATGGAAGATGTTGGGCTCAGCAATTACACTAGACATGTCACACCTGATGTCCAAATTCACTTCCTGCTCCTAATGAGATAGTTGAAAAGTCTGATACACAGGCTGTTTTCTTTTCATAAAAAACATTTATTTATGCTCCACACATGAGGGTATGATAAGCACACAGGTATATATGTGACTACATTAATTACGTAGTCACATATATACCTGTGTGCTTATCATACCCTCATGTGTGGAGCATAAATAAATGTTTTTTATGAAAAGAAATTACACATTAATGTCTATATGTAATAGAAACATTCTAAACATACAGAAGTGTTGTAGCTTTTGCACATGTACTCATGGAATTACACATCACTCCTTTCTGTAATCATCACCTCAGTACACAGTTAATGCTCACCCAAAGAATGCTTGTGACTGTTCTTTTGAAAATTTTTGTGCTAAATTTAAGGTATACCTAATTTTTAATGTTAATTAAGCCATTCCAGACATTAAAGCCATTTATATCTGCTGAAACTAATAAACACGATGTTCCACAGAGCATTTATACTGTTTAAATAGACCCTTTATCTAAGAGGAAGAGGTGAGACCCATGTACCCAAGTATCCAAGTACATTGCACAGGATACTCTTCTTCAGAATATTGCTAGCAGTTTAAGCAATGCCACACTGAGCATTTCTTGTAGCATTGGCGAGTTGTGCAGAGAGGCTGCAACCGAGGAACAATGACAACAGAGAACCCATCTATAGTTTGATAAAATTTTTTTGTGAAACAGTGTTTGCTTAGCACATGAGCACAGATGGGTCTATTTTTTGCTGCGCTACCCTAGGCCAATAATAGAAGCCTAGTAACATACAGCTACAACCTGGCACAAGAACTATTTTCACCCTTCTTATAATGTGGGGAGTAAACTTCAGCTGTGAGTTCATCATAATTCCAATAAAAAAGGACTTGGATAACAAAAAAATAGTAACACTTTGTGTAAATTCTGAGTTTACAGTTTAAAGACAGAGGCATTGCCCCACAGCCAGCCAGTATATTCTGTGACATTTTTTAATATGCACACAGATTATAATCTCATTTTCAGGGATGAAAACTCTGATAATATAAACAATTGTATGAAAAGGTGTCATCTAATTGAATATTGCAACAGTTGACAAGTGCAGCCCTACAAGTCACTTCAAAGAATACTGTAAGGGAAGCCTACTCAGAGGAATGGTAATGAAGTGGGTATGTGCTGGCACATCATATGTGCTATGTAAGCAAGACCCCCTCTCAGCTGCTGCATCTCTAGCTCCCTTCAATCACTCACAAATTAAGTCCAGCTGACTACCAGCTGCAGTTGCAATTGCAAGTTCTTTATAAAGACTTCTCTGTTAGTAGCTCTGGGTAACTTGACCAATTCTGAAGTTTCATTTTCCCTCCTCTCTTCAGAGGCATGCTTGTGTTTAGGGTAAGCAAAGAAAAAAGATGTGATAGACCAGGCTTGAATGACAAACAGGTAAGGCCAAGTTACAACTTTGATCCACCTCTACCAAGTGAAAATATGTCCTGCATGGTCAGACAGATGGAAGCCTCCTATCTTCTGAGTGGACAGTCAGTCAAATATTGTCTTGCAGCTAGCTGAGATGTGAGCTCCTGGAAGGAGCTTTGGGAGGAAGGGTATATGGGGACCCACAAGGTAGCAATCATTTTAAGATGTAGATCAGAGGTGTGGGAAATATTTGGATAGTGCTAGCTGCCACAAAATCATGCAGAACTTTTCGCTGTGCATTTCTATAATAACATCTTCTGATGTGTTTCACAAGAAGCCTGTGTTATGTGGAAACAGGTAAATGAGCATAAGCACAAACTATTTCGCAGCACAGCCCTGCTAAAGCAGTACTTACTACTTTTCTTTGAATTATAAAGCCTTAAGATAGCATACAGGAATTAAGTCCTGACATCCTGGAGTGACATATTACTCTTTTTTTGCATATGCAATGCAACAGCAAGCTCAGAAACATCTTGTGTATCCTGACTGCTAATGTCAGTCATTAAGCTCTAGGCTGAATCTACATACCATAAAGACCCCTCTCTCAACAGACAATTCAACTGGAGGAGAAAGATGGCAGCAGAGCACACATTTGCTCCCAAGTTGCCTTATGACACTTGACCAATAAGGGACTTCCTGACCTGTGAGGGGAATTCCTCTGACTAACAGTAAACTTTCCATTCCATCAAGCTAACTCCCCCGTTCCAGCTCAGCAGGTGAGAATTCAAGGCAGTGGAACCATGAAAAGGAGATTGCGGACAGTGTTCTCTTGGCTGTCATCCAGAGCCTGGTTTGCCCTCTGAGAACACTCCCTCATGCTGGTGTTCCATGAAAGGGATAGAAGGTCCCAAGAATGGCAGGGGATAAAGGGTCTCAAGGACATAGGGATAGAAGATGCCAAGTATCACTTGTAGGGGCTACTTGGTCTGGTTTTTTGGGGTTTATTTTTTAGTTTCACTTGTATTAATGTAGAATTCTGGAGAGAAGAATAAAAAGTCCTAAAAGGCACTTAAAAAAAATATTTATCAGACCAGATGCAGTTTCAACTTAAAAATCCTGAGGGTCCATTGCCAAAGTGTGCTCTATCTCCCACCAGTACACCAGCCATCACTGTCGTCTTCTAGCAGAGTTCCTTGCACTTTACATCGTCTTTTGTATCTCATATTTCATCCCATTAGGATCACAGAATCACAAAATATGCTCAGTTGGAAGGGACCCATCAAGACCATCAAGTCCAACTCCCAGCCCTGTGTAGGACAACCCAAGAATAAACCACACTGTGTGCCTGAAAGCATTGTCCAAAAACTTTCTGAACTCAGACAGGCTTGATGCTGTGACCACTTCGCTGAGGAAACAAGAAATTGAGAAATAAGCCCTATTCTATAAAAGAATTGGGCCTAAGTGTGTATAAAACTCAGTATTTTGCAAATCCAATTTGTTCGTGCAAAGTATGACTCTCAGAAACAACAAAATAACTATGTATCCATGTTACAATCCTCAGAACTAAAAACCCCAAAATGCTCAGCCCTAGTCCATGAAAACACCTGAAGCCTTACAGGATTATGTTGGATTCTGCACTCCAGAATAATTTAAAACTGTCTCGATCAAGCTGATTAGACACCTCATTCATGCCCAAGCCCTTATCTTAATACATAGAAGCCAGGTAGAAGCCAATCCTATCAACCCCTGAAGAGGATGAGCCTGACACATGTCAGTGTACATCTACTCCACTCATTGGGTCAGGCAGATGTAAAAAAAATTATAATCACCACTTTCTTCACTTTCTTTTTCAGCACAGCTGCAAGTGATATGTGTTTTAGCGTGGATATGGGATAATCATAAGTCACTGCCTCTTTTCCTGAAGTGGTATAGGTCTTCATTTCACAGGAAAGCATCCTGAGTGGTGCCTCAGCCTACAGGGCCGAATTTTCAAAGCTACTGAAGTTGCACTAGTGACCAGCAAATCACTGGTGTGGTTATGGGATATGCATGAACACATGTGGAAAAAAATGAGCCTAGATGGGTAGCACACCCACCTGAGGGTGATAAGTTCTTCATTTTGGTCACTAAATGAAGTATGGAAGCAATCATATAAGCAGGGACAAGAACATAGGTCTTCTTCTCACCAGTCATGAAAAAAAACAACACTAAAATTCTATACACTGAAAAAAATTGCCAACAAGGAAAGGCATTGGCAGTAGCCAAGTAATTGTACTATTGCCATATAGCAAGAAACAAATATTGATTTGAACAGAGGAGACAGGTAACTGAATTAATTTGTATCAGAAGCCAGCAATCTACTTGCAGTTTAGAGAACGCATGTTTAACTCTAGTGTCTGAATTCTACTTGGGAATCCAAGTATCTGGTATTCACCAAAGTCCTCTGACTATGCCTTTCACACAGATGCTTTCTCTCCAATAAAACTGCTTTCTCCTCGACTTAAGTGGTCAACATAATCAACCATACTGGTACTTCCTGCATGGCTTCTGACATTCTTGTCTGTTGAAACTCCTCTGACCTTGGGGCTGTATCCCATGGATCCTGCTTTAATCCACCCCTACATTTTTCCATAATAAGGTTCATATAGCCCCACAAAACAAATACAAGCACACATACAGACAATGTTTTAAATAATTAGTAGTTTTCCCTTAAGGGTAAAAATGTTCTGTAATAGTATTTCTTTTTGTTATGAAATAATGTAAACGATCTTGGTGTGGTAATATTTTGTAATATGTCTGTGTTATGCAATTAAGGCTGAAGGATTCAGATGACTTACATGCACCTGGAGATACTGACAGATAGTAGAGACTTGGAGCTGTTGAAAAGCACTTACATATCCTTGTGCTTATATAGATACACAGATAAACACACAAAACAACATACCCATCATCAGTCTACATCCTTTTACAAAAAAATACTTGGTACAATAAGGTCTGTGTTGTTTAATTTCTGCTCATTTCCTGTTCTCTTCAAATTAAGACCCCTTTGTAAATATTAAAACCCCGTATTTGTCCCTGTTTTTTTAGGGAGGTAGATCTCTTGCCTTCTTTTGTGCTAAGACACATAAATCTTGTTGACTTCAGCTAGGCCAGGGCAACTCAATATCCTCAACTTTGATTTTGATTCTTTTCGTCAGCTTTCAAATCAGCTTGAAGAGAAAATGTAGAAACTTGCCAAATGGTCAAGTTTGCAAAGCAAATCCTACTGGCTAAAAATAATATTGTTTGTTTAGTGACTTCTTTCCTTCTAAGAGCATCATTGGGTTAAGGTGATCTGAATGACAATATTTGCATGAAAAGCAGCTTCACACTTCATCTTCCTCTTTTCTTTAATTCCAGCTAAGACAGTGGCTGACTGCCTAACCAAAACTTTATCTCAAAATCACCACAGATCATGTGGTCCTTACCTAGGGAAGTTAACCCTTAAGTACCAGTCTGCTTCTTGCCTCAGCACAAGCATCACCGTTAATTACATGCCTGTCGTGGCAGCATCAGGCATTTTTTCACACTTTCCATCATCCCACGGATTCTCTCATCTCAGGACTGTGGGATAGTAAATCTGTAGGAAAGGTAGGCTTTTAATACTCACCAAAGAGTTAGTGTGAGAAAGGAATTAATTTGTTACTGCAGGGAAAGGCAATAGAAATATCAGTGTTTGGAGGATAAGGAAGATGATAAGAAGGTTCAGGATGAGTCTTAGCAGATAATACTGAGACAGTGATAATTGTGGTCAAAAATTGTCAAGCCCATTCAAGATTAGAAGGTAGAGAAGGGTTTTTTTAGAAGAAAATTTTACTAGTTCACCACTCTAAAAAGAAAGTAGACTGTTTCCATGTGGTTTCTTCCCCCACCCTGAACTCACAATGTGTCCCACTCAGTCTTAGGGTTCTGCACAGGGCCAGATCCAGGTCAGGCCACAGTGTGATTCCACAACATAAGCAAACACACAGATGTGTGTGGCACCAATTACTGCACAATTATAAATCTGAAACACAGA
The DNA here is from genome assembly GCF_022539315.1 of Serinus canaria. NCBI lineage: Eukaryota > Metazoa > Chordata > Aves > Passeriformes > Fringillidae > Serinus > Serinus canaria. Next base: position 34,414,385 of record NC_066343.1, on the reverse strand, counting down.
GCAACAAACTGACACCAGAGTATTTATATATATATACCTCACCAGATATGACCATTCCTTGAAATGGTCTGTAATCTACAGCACTTCCATGACCCTAGCCCACTTTGCTGATGTTATGCACGTACAATCTACCTGTCCTTGTAGCAAGCAGCATCAGGCTCCTCTGGGTAGGATCTCATACTGCACTGTACACTCAGTGCTAGGTAGTATAAGATGGATCTGAAAGCTGAAGCCATAGGTTAGGGCAGAATTCAGGGTCTTCAGCACCTACACAGGAGGGTACTCCTCAGTGCACTACAACAGAGTGCTCTGAGTGTATTAGAGGCTCTTCTCCCACCTCTCATTTACATGACTGCCTGCATGCTCTAAAGCTTCTCTCCAGGAGTACTTCAGGCAATTTGGTTTCCAGCCCAATGGATTCTACATTACAGTGCCATGGATGCCAACATTACTGATAATATACCTACAGAGAGAGCTTTTCCAACTGAAACATTGCAGCTGAAATTCAGAAGCGTTGAGGAAAGGCCTGCAATGGAGCATATGCTGAATTCTGACAAGAAGTGCCACACTGCTTGCTGTAAGCATGTAACTTATGTGTGAGTGAGGACCAAACTATGGGGCCTCCTCAGCAACCAGTGGAAAGGAGTTGACACTGTCAGCAGGGATGATGCATGATTACATCTATATGAGCACCTCCAGATAGGAACTGAGCATTCACAGCACTGAATTAGTAAGATAAAGTATTGATCTGGGGAATTATTGATATTGCCAATCTCCAAAAGATAGTAAGAATGCTTAACATTTCACAGGATTTGGCTCTAAGGAGCTGTATCTCAGAAACAAATGCTGCCAGTCAAAATATTTTGCACTGAGATCACTAAAATGAAATACCTACCTTAGAGAGCTGGTTTTGGTTTTCTGCATCCATCCTTTTAGAATACATTCATGTGATGTAGAAAAAACAGATACCACATTCTTTTAGCTGTACCCTTATATTTCATACTTATGCCAAGAGTTATGCCAAAATCATCTAATACTGAGAATACTTCTGAAAATACTGTACTGTCAGTCCCTTGTTATGTCAATCACCTGCACAGGGAATCCAAAAGTCTTATTCATTTCCCATTCAGTAACTTTGTCAAACCACACTTTTAATACCAGAAATGTATTAAATTATAAGGTAAACATAAGAGCCCTATTTGACTCAGATGCATTACCAGTGGGTTTTTTTTTCTGCATGAATAACTGTCACTCTCATTTTCATTTTGGTAATTACAGAAAATGGGCTGATTTTTAATGTCTGTTCCAGCAGAGCTGAAGATGTTGATTTCAGAGGGATTCAGACTTTAAAGTCTAATTCATGCAGTTGATCCACAAAATTAACCAGAGTATAGGTTTCATCAATTTGGTAGAGTGTCTTTTATAACAACAGATGGTAATTTTTTGATATGTAAAGCATTAAATGTACTCTGTTACAAAACCACTTTAAATGATTTCTTTTTAAAAAACCACCAACCAACCAAACCAAAACCCATCAGGAAACTACAAAAATCGCTCCCCCCACAGTACTCAGATACTTTAACCCAAAGAAATTGCTGACAGATTTGTTTTCAGCACACCAGAGTAAAGAGCTGACAATGTTTTTTTTTTTTGCTGGATATGGTAACCTAGGTCTATTTTTAGGGCTTCTTTTCTTTTTTTAAAGTACACCAAAATAGCAGTGGGCTTAAAAATCACCATCTGCTTCTAGGAATTAAATAATTCTCTGAAGAATAGATAATAGGCATAAAGAGCCTATTCCCAACTCTCAGATCGTTCACAGCAGGATTGAAAGTCACATGTTACTTGTAAAAATAATTTATTTCATCAAACAATACTGCAGGGTCACAACACCCCTTAAAGTGTTCAATATACCTCTTTATCAGTTATCACCAGCATAAACTGTTTACAGACAGACTGTCATGAATGACAGACTAGCGAGTGCTATTGCTATGGCTTTTATGACTTAGAATAAAGCTGCTGATATTTACAGCACAATAAAGACTCTCCACATTTACTTCTTTAACTTTGATTTAGTTAAGGAGAGAAAGATTCTAATTCGTAGGGAATTTTTATTTTTTTTGTAATGCCCATTAGAGCTATTCTGCCATTAGCATGTTATCATTATTTGCAAATGCATGTAAAGAAATCTGAGTTTGTTTGCATCCAGCTAGTCTGGATCCTGCTAACAATGAATCACTATGTCAGTTCAAGATGGCTCAGGACCTGGACACTTGCTCGATGGCTGAAGCCTGTCAGCAGTTTCCCCATCCTCAGCATTTGTGCCTCTGACAGCTTGGATGACTTACTGCTCAACAAGAGAAAACCTAGCCCCTATCTCTTAGGCTCTACCCATGCATCAATAGTCTTAGAAAATAACATGGTACCATTGTTATCTGTCAGTCCTGACCCTTGTATCTTTTGAACCTTACACTATGTAAACTGAGCTTTAAAAAGGTGGAAAAGGAGGATCGATTAGTTTTCCATGAAAAGTGGTTTGATGAAAGAAACAAAGCTCACGCTGAAGTCCCTCTTCCACTTCCTTTTTGAATTAAAACTTCAGCAACTTGATCATCACACTTTCTGTGAGGTCACCAGATACAAAGAGCACATACCCAAGATTAGATGGCACATATCCCCTCTCATCAGTAGGGAATACTAGGGAAGTGGGAGTAGGGATTGTCAGAAGGTGACAAAGGCTAAAGAGGAGGAGAAAACCAGCTCCCCTAGTATGTGTGCTGGTGGGATGGTGTTCCCTAGTTCTGCGATTTCAGTAAAGATGACAAATTTTCAGTTGCAGTAATTTCAGTTTAAAACATTTCCATGTTTTGAACCACAGAAGAGCATTTATCTTTTCAGTATCATTTTCAAGAAATGTAGTTTGGTTTGGTTTTTTTCCCAATAATGTCTTTTTCAGAGAATAAGACCAAATCTTCTAAAATAGAAAATGAGATAAGACTGCAAGATACTTTAAGTGACACACAGGATGAGTAATAAACAAGTTTACAAAATAAAGTAGTATTTAACATCTTTTTTCAACAGGTTTGTCTTATTGTAGTTGTTTAAAATAAAAGTTCACAACAGAAACAGTTCAAAAAAAGGAGATGTCCATTATTCATATTTATATTTGGCAGATTAGAATTTTTGTGAAATGAGTTGTTTAATATTTAAAATACCTGCTAGTGACCACTGTAGCAACAGTATTTAGACTAACATTTTGACAAAAAGAGAGGAGAAAAATGGAAAAACCTATGCTTTGTTGGTATATTCTGCTTTGGCAGGGAGAAGTCTTTGAAGTAATTTGCAAGAATCATCTATTTCTAGTAAACAATTAAGAAAGACTTCGTTTGTGAGGGAAATAATTCTTATTTTATTCTGAGTCAGTAGTCACTCACTAAAGAAAGGAACTTTTCCAACAATGGAAAGAAAAAAGTAAATAAGACAAGCAATGGGTTTGAAAACTTTAGTGTTCTTTGGACATTTTCAAAGGGATCCCTCTTTACTGAAGAACAGTTGCAGAAAAAAAAGAACAGATTACGAATAGCCAAGATTCCTAGTGATCTCACTGGGAATTACACATTTATTTGGAAAGCATTAAAGGAGTAAGATTACAGAAGCAAAACCTGATCCAAATTCCATTATGTAAATGGAAAAATAAAATTTTGTTGTCTTAAAAGGAAATTGAATTGAGCCTTCAGTTCCCACTTAATGAGATACTAGTAAATGTTGAGAATTGCAGGGGAAGTGATAAAGGAGAGATGCCATTTTGGGTTGGGCTAGGTTTTTTTTCATGTTAAATACCTATTTAGGTTGCAATTTACTCAAGACTTATCATCATAAGATTCTTCCTCCTGCTGACTATATCTATCTAAAGTGCTATTCAGATACAGTGGAAATGGGGCATACCACAGATTCTAAATGTTTCATTAGAGTCTATGAGTGAGCAAAGAAAGCTATTTAACCTGCATAGGATCCATTCCTTATTCCAGACAATTTATTCCTTTCTTCAATAGCATACAGTTATTGCTGGTTCTAATGGTATCACTGGTTTGAAACAAAGACTGCATAGATTCCTCCTTCTTTTACAGTTGGGACACTTTTGTGATTTGTTTGATTCCACTAAAGTTGCTTTTGTTAATGCATGGAATCACCTAAATGAGTGCCAAGGCAGTGAGATCTCACAACCAGGTCTTCCCACCACTGCTAAGTAATGCTTAGGCCAACTGGGCTCATACTCTGCACACATGTCCTAGAATCTGAACCCAACTCCAGGATAAAGATTAACCTTTTGTGCTGCAAGGTTCTCCAAACTCTCAGCTTTTGCTGGACCCAGAACAAGTTCAAGGCACTCAGCAACTGAGTCTGCACAGCAGGATTGTTTTAGCAGCACATCTGAGGCATGAGATTTTTTGTTTCTTCTCTGAAGTTATAGGTACACATAGGGGACTACAAATAATGTGAATTTCTAGAGAGAAATGAAGCCATTTTGATAGATTTTTCTTTAAAATTAATAAATTCAGACAATGCATAAACTATCCAGTCATATCCTGTAAAAGTTTAAACAGTGAAACCACAAGGGAAAATAAACTAACATCTCTTCCCTTTTTATCTTAAAAGTGTCTGAAATGAATTGGTTGCTAAAGAAACCTGATATAATTGTGACAGAGTGTTTTGAAACCCTTAGTGGAGTTCATCTGAAACCTCAGCATAACAAGTGGCCTCTTATCTGCGTACTATTCCAGGAAGAAATGCATGGCATTTCGTCATCACAGCTGAAAGAGTAGCTGGCTCTGCACGTAGGCTAAGTGAGAATAAGAGCCCTCAGCTATAATGAGGGCATGCTGGTAGCTAATGCTTAGTCAGAGGCCATTTCCTTTAGCCTTTGCTACTGCTTGCAGGAGTTGGAATGCAGGAAAAGGCAAAAACTAAAGTGAACATACTGAAGGTCAATGTTTACCTTCTGTACTTTTTCTCAAAGAAGATTAATTCTGAAGACATGGCACATATGCATTAATGTGGTGACATCCTAAACCATCCTGCCCATTACAAGGACTTTAAGTAGCTTTATTTAATGTGGCAGTTCATGAGCAGAATTACTTAAAGGAGAGAGAATCATAAAAAAGCATATGTCTCCTTTTTTTTTTTAGTCTGACATTTAAAGGCAAATTAGTAAGTGGGAGTTTAATATAGATATTTCCTTGTGAACACTGATCTTGAATTTCCAAGCAGGCAAACTGACTTTCTCCTTAATAAAGCTCTTGAAACATAGATAACTTGTAGCAATTACTTCAGGGATGAATCTTCATACGTGAGGGAATACAGTAAGGAACATCTCTTTTTATAGGTTTTTCCTCTTCTGTACATCCTGAAGATAATGAGTGATGTACTGTCATGATGGTTTTTAAAAGAGGAATCTGCATAATTTGAACATGGAATGATTAATCATTAGACTATGAAAATGCTACATATGAATGTGTAGCAATGTTCAGGCTGTAAGTTTGCAAGACACTTCATTCAGGACCACATTTTGTTTTCTTATTCTGCCTGCAGGAACATCAGCAATTATTCTGAATTTAATGAGCTATCACTACACTGATTTAAGCACACAACTGTATGTACTGTACTACTGAACACACTGGACTGAGTCATTTTACATACATGCAGTTGCTGGTCTAAATAAGGGCTAGATTCGACTTGTTCTGTTTAAATCACTGGCTGAACTGAAAATAGTTGGCACAGATTTTTCTCAGGAAATTCAAACTTACACAAGCAGAGAAAAAACATTGCAAATGAGATGCTGCTGTGTGCAAAAATTCATCTTGGGTAAAACTTTAAACCCTAGAAATAAATCTTGTTTTCAGTTCTCACAAACAAGCTTTTCTATTCAACTCTGAAGGTTTAAAGCAGTTGTTAATCAAATACTGTACACAGTACTAAGCAGCAAAGTGTTCAGTTATTTCTGAAACACATTATTTTGAGGATATGTTTGAATCTTCCATATTTATGTGATGAGAGTTATGTCACAAAGTTAATCATTCCCAGGATGCTAGCATTCGGGGTAATGAAAAACTTCTTGTGCAAGCAGTCATTAATCAGTGAGTCTAACATTGCATAATGCTTTCTGAAGCATGTGTTATGTGATCAGAGTACAAGGCTGCATAATACAGCAAAGTGTTTATGCCATATGCTGACCTTTTCTAAAGTAGAAATGGAGCCATGTGATGTGCTGCTCCTGCCAGCATCTGCTTATTGCCAATAATTAAGTTTGATGATATGAAGAAACACAAACTTGTATTGCTTTAGAGTTCTAAAAGGAAGAAGCTTTGAAGTTTTTGGCACTGTAAAGCACAAAGATAGCCAACTTGGCTTGGACACACTACCGTTGTCCATTATAGGCACCGCCCATCAAAACTGGAATCAAGTGCCCTGCTCAAGTGGTTACTGGCATTTGTGTAAAGGAAAACATGTGCATCGTTACAGGACTGCTGTACTAACCAGAAGAGCATAAAGGTCACAGGAGCAAAGCAGCCAAAAGCATGCTTGGTACCTCAAATCTCAGAACATCATTATTACATTTGATGTTCTTGTGCAATAGTGCTAGTAAGCAGCTATTACTTAATCTCCTACCAGTATTACACAAAACTATACTTGCGAAATACTTCAGATAAATATGCTGTAATTATACGAAATATAAAAACATGTATAGGGCAAAATGTTTTTGTAACTCTCAGCACACATACCTGTGGGGATGTGGTTTGAGTGAACTATTTTAAAAATTGAATCCATGCTTTAAAAGCTTCTATGAATAATCTTAAAACTATGTGCTGGAAGGAGAGTGGACACATGGACATATATTTTATATCCTATGCATACACGCGCACACACAGACACAGTGATCAAAAGCTCTGTCCCGTATATGGCTACTTTGTGTCTGTTGGCAGAATCAGGCTACTGAGCTGGAATAACCAGCTTCAAACAACTATTTTAGCACAGCCAATGTAGCTATGCCACTGTTGCTCCAACATCGCTCCTTTCACTTGCTAGTGTTTCTTTCTCGGTCACTGTCTTTTCTACTCTGGAGAGCTGGTAGACAGGGGTAGCCACTATCTGTGAGTATTATTACCTGTTAACAGCAACACTGTTCCACCACATGATCTATGATATGGTACCAATGTCTGAAAAGTGATTTCTGATATCCCTTGCTTACACTGAGGAAGGATTTTAAAGTAAAGCACAATCACAAAACTAAGACATCTCTATACAGAGACATAGGTGTTATAGTCCAAAATTCAGATTCTCAAAATTCCTGCTGAGATTTTGCATCAGGAAATGATGATATTAGGCAACTGCACTTAGAAAGTACTGTATCCAAGGCCTTTTGGGAGTAATGAATTAAACCTTCTATGTCTAAGGAGTCTGACTCATTAGGATCTTCATGTTTAGCAGACAGGAGTCTGTACAAAGAAGATGATGGGGACAAGAGTAAAGTGAGCAGGTCTCCCATCCTTGCTACAGCATCTATTATAAAACCAGTGTGGTACTTGCTGCATGAGGGAACTGCAAGACAGGCCTTACCTCTATAAACTATTAGGTAGATGTCATTATCTTTACATCCCAATAAATTAACTCGTAGAATAAATAATTAAAGCAGAGAAATTTCTTCATGCGTAAAGAATCCAGTGAAGAGGTCACTAGTGTAAGAAATTTTGGCTCAGGTCAAGTAAGTGAAAGGAGAGAGCAGAAACTGAGTTCATTTTGTGTTTCATGAGTCCTTCAACTACTTAGTTTTATAGATGGAAGCATGATAGCATATTCTCTTCACCTCTTCAAAAAAGGACTGATATCAGCTAAGATTTGTAAAATCCAAAATGGAGACAGGAATTTCATTCCACCCAAAGTGGAAAAAACTGATGTCCATGTGTTATTTATGAACTAGTAACTTACACAGAATCCTTCTTGTTAGACTGTTTTTGTGGCTCCTTTCATATGTTATACAGACACAGAAACTCTAGGAATATTGTTGGTAGGTTACAATCTCTGCTGGTCTTCTGGGTACAGAACTCAGGAGCTGTAACCAACCAAGAGAGAGATCTACTTTGTGGCGCTGCTCATGAAGACAATAGAAATTACTGTGTTGAAATTAACTGTGATCTAAGAATGAAGCCTGAACCCACCCTGCAAGACCTCTTTCAAATACACTCTTCCAAGACTCACTGCTTCTTAGAAGCATGCTCCCTGGCTCTTTTCTCCTTACACAGCTACTTGGACTGAGTGGCCAAAAGATGCTAACTATGGGACAACATGAACCATTCACCTGAGGAGTCACTAGCTGGAGATACTCACATGCATTTATAAAAGTACTTCAGCTTTGAAGACAACAGCCCCAGCAGTAATGACTTATTACACAAAAGCTGGAGAGTCAGACTCTTCACACAAGCCTACAGATGTATTATTAACATTTATAAGTCATTGAAAACACAATCTTCACAGCTCTATCCTCAAAATTATATTTTTTGTCTTTCTAAGCTGCATGGAAGAGACACATTTTAAAAAAATTTGTACAACTGGCATGAGAATTTTTAACATACTAAAAAGAATTGAGCCAAAGATGATATCACAAAGTCCCTTATGCTTAAGGGAAAATGTTAAATCAATTAGCAGTTGCCAGAATAAAGAAGCAACAATTTGATGTAGAAGTTCCTTACAAAAATAACAAACTTTCTATGTTCTTCTGAAAGTGGTTATATTATGCAATAAGAAAACTTCACCATATTCTCAGCTCTTTAATGTTACAAAAGCTTTATTAGCATATGCTTCTGAAATTATAATCAAAGGATTGTACTAGCCAGAACTTTGAAGAGTTTATAAACATAAATGTACAGACTATGCCTTAGAGGGTTAATGTACTATTTTAAACTCAAGTATTGCAAACAGGAGTTAGCTTTGACACAGAATGTTCACACCCTCTGTAATAAATTCTTTTAACATACTTCATATTTCTTCCCATGTGAATGAGTGTCCTTGGAAGAATTATCTACTAGATAAAAGCAGAAGATGAAATCTAAGTCTAGACTTATTTAAAGGGGGTAGACACTGATCTTACAATCTGTGACAGTGGCTGATTAATGAGCTGCTCATGATTGCTGCAGGCCTCTCCAAACTGCAGGAGCAAACGATATTATAGGACTGGGAGGAATGTGCTATCTGGATGCCACACCTTTGTTGAAACTTAAGAACTCACATTGACTCCTACTACATTTATTCTAGCCTTGAACTACCATACGTACACAACCAGATACACAGTAAGACACGTGCATACCCTCACTCCTTGCCTGCTGCTTCTGCAGCAGAATTGCTGTGCTACAGAACACACGGTAAGCATGCCCACTTGCAGCAGTAATGGTACATGCTGTGTGGGGTCCACTGTTCTGCTGGTTATGCTCTTGCAAACCAAATAAATTCAAAAATTTATTATCAAATAAACAAATTAAAAACTTCCTGAAGGAGAATAATAGTATCACATCCTGAGGGATTGATTTGGTCTTGCCTGACAGACTGGATAATTAATTTTATTTACATGTACACACATACATATGTGCATACACATACAAATGCATGCATAAGACATGCCAGTATATACACACATCTATTATAAAGCATAATGAACACACTGAAAACACAGCACATTCTGCAAAACTAGAGAAACTTCTATTCAACTGTGTTCCAAGGCTATAACAGAGCATGATTTAAATCTATGATAAAAAAGGCATATTACCTAATCTTTAGTGACAACACGGTAATTTCTGATTACATCTTTCAAACAACTTTCATAAAAATTTTTTAACTTCTACTAACTTTGCTTATAAAATACCAATGTTCTTAAACTGAAAACAATCCATGCAAATTTTTAAACCTGTTCCCTGCACATTCATGTCTGAGACTTAGAGGAAAGAAAAGCCAACAGAAAAAAAAGGGCACAAATAGAAAAAAAAAGTCATTGTAATCCCACAAAGTAGACAAGAGAAATTTTATTACCTTTAGCTGAAAACAACTCTTCTTTTGGTTTATCTGCTTGCCATTTTTCTTTTTCTCATTTTTGGAGACAGTTCTCTTTCTAGAAGTGTGCGGAAAAAAAACATCTTAACCACATCATCATGAACTTTATCACACCTTGAGTACACAGACTGTATCAGCCTCAGAAGACAATGAAGCCCTACAGCTTTTCAGCAGTGCCATTAGGTTCAAGAACAAGGCTAAAATTCCACAAATGAGACTTGAAAGCACATTGAAAGCTCAATGCACACTACTCAAATGAACAATGATTTTTTTTTAAGTACATTTTTTAAAATTGTAAATAGGTCCCCTCTCTAATCTCAGCAGATATTTTTTCAGGGATTTTCTTGCATGAAAAAGGCATAAGTAAAGACTATGCAGTGATAAATTAAGATTTCAACTACTCTTTTCACTTTGCTATGAGTTGGGTTTGGTATGTGAAGTGACACTATTGCCAAAACCCCTTACTTTACTCCCTAAGTTTCCCAAAACCAGATTCCAAGTAGCATGATATTCTGGTTTTTCCTGAGGTGATCTCTCAACAAATATGACTATGATTAAATGCCTCAAAGAGTAAAAAAGAGACTGAGTAAAATATGAAGCAGTTGAGAATGATCCTGATGTTTACTGTTCTAAATGTGGCGGGTTGCATTGACAGGAATGCAGATGTAGGATTATGACTAATTTAACATAGACTGACAGAATTTCAACAATAACTGGGCACCAATGACTGCAAATGTCATAAAAAGGTTCCATAGAAAACATCTCCAAAAGCACTTAACGGCATCATTACATAATATTAGAATAAATAAAAAAGCACCTTTTTTTCATTACAGGTGATCTACTCAAAAGCATTGAATTGACTAGAGCCATGCAGATAATCATGAAAACTTTATCCAGAAATTTAGTAAAACTACTAAGAATGTGAGTTACTTCAGCAATGTTGAAAATATAAACAGTTTGCTACATTAAAGGCTAAAATTATATGTGTTATACAAAGTCACATATTAATTTCTGCATGAAAAAGAATTTCTAGGCAATTCAGCAAATTGAACTTACAAATTTGAGAAGTTATTAGCTGATAACTAATAATGGGTAATGGACCTACCTTTGTTATAACGTTTCAATATCCAACTCAGTGAAGTACAGAAGAACTCACTATCCTCTTGAGCTCAGCAGAAGCAGGAGAAAAAAGCTGCTTATGTCTAGGGACTATGTGATAACCTTTCAGAAAACCAGTGGAGACCAGGGCTCACGCATCCATGACATATTATGGAGAAAAGCATGGCTTTACCAGGAACTGAGAGAGATGAGCCCAAGTGCTTGAAGGAGGATTTGCCAGATTACACCTTTCATAAGGAAAAGTTGGCCTTTATATGAGTATTTTTTTTTACAAATAACCCTCTCATGGAAGCAGAGTTCTGACACTATTATTAATTATGAGCACTGCACCCGTCATAACATGTCACTTAATAAATGAGATAGTAAGTGATTAACACATCTTTTGCTAAAATATTGTTCCTTCAGAACTACTTCAACATCACTCCAAAATACCTTTAAAAAATGTCCTACTGATACTTACCTTGTAATAATATTCAAACTGTTCACTTTAGAGAAGGAACTCAAATTGCTATGATATGACACTGTCTTCTCCTAAGAAAAGGAATTCAGAGGCCACTGTGACAGTAAAATTATTTTCTGAGATCAAAACTACTAGTTAAAGGCATGAATCTATACAGTCATATGACACAGTATTTCAAGTATTAGATGTTTTTAAATAGACATTCATAGAAGCTACTTAATCAGTGCTTGGTAGAAACAGAGGCAGCTCAATAAGCAGAATGTATATCAAAGTTATGCAACAGAAACTCATCAGCAAACGCTTAATATTTTTTTCCTATTAATTATTTTGTAGTCAGTAAAAATGAAAATGACGTGTTAGCATTTCAAAAACATGATAAAATTACCCTCTAGGCTTTATATAACTATCAAAACAAGTACCAATACTTTATTTGCAAATTGTTGTGCAAGAAATGATCAACTCAGCAAGTTTACCAGTCAACAAAGTGTGAGCTCTACCAGTTATAATCAATTTACATGTAATGATATGTCTAAATATGAATTTAAATGAGTTCTTGTCATTTCATGTTGATGAGCTGCTTTATCATCATAGATATGGACAGTGACCATAGCTAATGTTGCAGAAACAGCAGAGCATGCACAAGTTTCATGAGCCAATGGTAACCCAGCAGGAATAAATTTGTTTTCATATAAAAAGACAGCCTTGGACTGTGAAGACATGTTTATTTTCCAGTCAAATTAACAAAAATACTTTCTACGAGGTTATTTCCAGACATTTGCTATATATGCTGCATCCACTGCAAATACACAGTATGAATCACAAGTTTTCTTACCTTGAAACCTACTTCATTTCTCTTGCAATGCATGAAAAGAACTCTGAGGCCAACACAAAATAAAGAACCTTTCACCATCATCCCTGTTGTATATAAATATACATTCATAAAACTTGCAAAAGAAATATTCTGGAGATTAAGATAATTCTAGGTTCTATTACAGCACATTGGTCATATCCCCACACAACCATCTTTAATACAATCATAAAAAATTTAAAATAACTGGGGCAAATGAAATAAAGTTCCATTACAGTGTTGATCAGATTATATGTTGAAAAAATGCAAGACAAAGACAGGTTTAACATACAAGAATGTGTAATTAAAGGCTAGCCTCAGAAATGTCTTTATTTAATACAATTAAATTAATATAATGGCAACAACTTTATCAAAAGGACACCATTAAGTGCTAAAGTGATTTTCATTTTTCTTAGGATAGAGGAAATAAGATAAACAAAGCTTAACATTTTCTAAATTTTAATCCTTTTCATTTCCCCTAGCTTTATTAATAATATAGATATTCCAACAGAATACTCAAATATGACTTTTACTGATATACAGAATCATTTAAATGCATATTTGGTACAATTTCTTATTTTTTGGTGTTCAGTAGTTGCTTTTGTTTTGATCAAATGATATAGCAGATTTATGCTTAACATCACAGATACTTTTTGTCTATGTAAAGAATTACAGAGCTTTTTCAATTGTGGAATGGTATGTTTCATACATGTGAAATTTTAAAAATGCTGCATGAACCTGTGACTTTGCCATTACACAGATCAACCATCAGAAACTGTAATGAGCATGAGCTGACACACATTTCTATCTTGGCTTTGTACAAGTATGGACGCATTCAAAATGTTGTAACATCTGTATGATTTGCTGTTACTTTGGTGATTGTGATATTCCAGGTGTGGATGCGAAGTGCACCTTAATGGTCCTCATAGAAGTACTTTTATCCCCCTGTATTTTAAAGGCATCAGATTCTTTTATTCTCCCTTGTAGCGAGGAGGTCTCTTCTCCTTAAATGCAAGAAGGCCTTCAATTCTATCTTTTGTTGGGATAGTCTGCAATGAGCAGAGTAACAATTCATTATGGACACCAAAAACAATACCAAGAAAAATATTTGCACACAAATACTAGTTCTTCAATGCATCCAAGATGCATCAGAAAAACTATAATACAACAGAAAAATTAAAAATATATAGTCAGATATAGGAATGTATCAGACCCTCCAAGGGCATGAAAAAAGGTTGATGAACAATTTGGGTGGAGAAGGAGTACCTTTTCTCCAAACAGATGAGTTAAAAAAATTCTGTAGGGTTTGAGGTTTGTTGTGGTTTGAGGTTTTTTTTTGGGGTGGGGGGTGCTGGGGAGAGGGGAAAGTGGGGTTTGGGTTTCTTGGAGGTTTTTTGCTTGGGTTAATTTTGAGTTTTTGGGAGGGGGAAGAAGGTTAATAATCTGATTACCACATCTTAAATAAGCATGGAAGCTGATGCATATTTCCATATAAGCTGATGCTTCTATTTCCATCATAAAAATCTTGTCTCAAAGTCTAAGAACATATAATCTCAAAAACATCATTCCCATGTTTCACTGGCAAGGAAGTTTGTCTCAAATTTTTACTGGTTAGTACATATGCCATTAGCGCACATGTTAGTTAAGTGTCCTTTATATTCTTTCATGTTAAACCAAAACAAAGCAGAAGCAAGGCAGTCCTTGGACTGGCATGGTAATGTATGACTGGCTAGGTGTATGGCTGGTACTGCTTTACTACCTTCACTCTAACAGTACTGGTACTGATGTGTCCTGAACTACAGCTCCTCCCTTAAATTCCTTACAAAATCAGACCAAGTAGATGGAAGTTTAAATAAAATGCCTAAAAGTTTGCAGAAGAAATCACAAAGCAATTTCTAGTTAAATTTCTGCATGTTTCATGGAAGGCATCAAAATGCCTGTTTTCTCTGCTTTCTTCATGTAATCATATTTACATACCTGAGCATAACAAGCTTCTTCAATTGCTAAACCTGTTACTAAGTCGACCTGAGGAAAAGAATGCAATGGTTTTTACAAGAATTTCTTAATTTATTATATATTATTTATAATATATAAATTATAACTCAGAGATAATGTAAATATTTTGGTTTTTACATGCCCCATACTAAAATACCTGTACAAAGTTCTTCTACACTACTTTATCATATAAATGCTACACTGACATGTGGTAAGAGTGGTTAGTATTTCTGTAACAGACTCCTTATTTAGCCATACAACTAGCATGCACTACACTCGAAAAATGTCTGCTCTTTACTATAAGTCATCTGGTTAGGTAAAAAACATTAGCTACCTGCACATTCATAATAATTTCATTTACTACAGAGGAAAAGATGCACTGTATGATTATGTAAATTTTTTTCTGAAACAATGTATTTTTAAAATGTCATATAAGAATAGGATAGCAAGCCACAAAATAAACACAAATTCAAGTTCAAAAGGACTTAAACCAGAAAAATAAAAAGGACCATATCTGTCCTGCACTATCATCATCATCATCATCATCATCATCATCATCATCATCATCATCATCATCATCATCATCATCACCTATTTTTAATTTGTGAGCTGTCCTGAACAGTTGAAAAGGCTGAATTTTCCATCTGTCTTAAGCATCAGATGCTACAGAATTCACTAGCTCTCCACATGACCACCTTTTGGAAGGACTATGGCTATACACCACAAGCAGTTTTCAAGGGGAGATAAGTTATAGCATAAGTTGTCAAAGGAAGCCATGAAATCTGTGCCATGGTAGTTTTGTAACAACAGCTTGGACAACCATTTGGCTTGATTGGTTTTCATATAGTAGATCTTATCTTGGGCCTCAAAACTGAACTAGAAATGATCATTCAGAGTCCATCTAACCCTATCATCCCTAATTCTCTAAACACCATTATTCTGACCTTTCAATCCACTATATCTGGTAGTCAGATAACTTAGCTTGTAGCATTTTGAACCTTGGGTATAGAAATCAATCTCAAATTCCACCATTACTTGCTGTGGAAATCTAACATACTCTGTGCAATGACATCTGAGTTTGATTCTCAGGCCACCACCTACTGGTGTTATGCTTTGCTGAGCTCACTGGCTGCTCTTGTGACTTTTAAGAAAAAAGGATAAATTCATCTTCTTGGAATCAGATACTGCACATGGTATGATCTTCTTTCCCTTGTAACAGATTGAGCTTCAAGGTGTTTAGGTGCAGAGCCTAACTTTAAAAATGAACAAACTCAGTGTTAGGATATGTACACCTAAAGTAAAACACATGTCCAGATGGGATTTTAAATGAGATTTAGAACTAGGTCAGTAGTGTGGCAATGGAGTGGCAATCATAATCAAACATGAAATCAGGTTCCAGGTACAATTTTAACACGAACTGCAATTAAACTATTAAAAAAAATAATATGCCCTTCAGCCTTTAACTTTAGTAGTTATTAAACACTGAGAGCTTGACAGACTTAACAGAGTATGACTTTGATAATTTTTCCCACCTGAGATTTGAAACACAATTTGTTCATAGTAGTTTATGTTTACTTTCTACTATTAATAATTAGCAGAGTACACTACTCTTGAGGTTACTAAGCCTTGTTACAGAAATCAGCATCTCAGGAGGCTGAGATTTTAAAAATTACATTTAATTCTTTAGAAAGTTTTGACCAAACAGACTTTGAAAGACTACACAATGATAAAATAAAAACAGTTCTAGAAAAAGAATTTCACTGCAATACAACTGTTGCCAACCTGACTTCCAGCCTATTCACATGAAAAGTAAAGATCCTTACCTCCATTCCCTGATTGATAGCCAGTTTTGCAACTCTCATTGCTACTGGTCCCTAAAATGAGAGAAAAAGTTTATTTAAATGTCATAAAAACCTGCAAGATTTGTAACTGAAGAGTCTGCACATCAATAATCTTATATTACGACCACCTAGACTTTGCACTTTTGTTAAATTTACAGTATGTAAATCATATATCCTAGATTTTATGATTATAGTAGACACTTGCTTCTAAATTGATAGTTTGAATATTAAGAAAAAGTAAAAGTATACTATTTTCAAAAGAACCTAATTATTGTGTTCAGTTTATGTTTCAAAGGTGCTGAGTGTGTCCACATTTGTCAAGCTTGATCAATTTCCTTCAAAACAAGGCTCAGAATGGCCACTATAAGATGCATCATTATAGGTATTTGCAAGGTCAGTCCTATATCCCTACTATTGCACAATGGAGACATGTGAAAATATGTAATCATGAAATAAAATTAACTGATACAAGCTTCAAACCTACAGTATGCTATTGCAAAGCCTGCTCTGGTCAAGTGATGACACTCTTACGTGAGCGGCTGAGATCCCCGTTAAGCAGAGGGATTTCCACACTCGCCTCCAATGTGCTGCAGAACTGCAACGTTTCTTTGGGAATCATCTCAGTCCTGTGCCTATCCATCAGCATCAGCTTCTGGATATTCAGGCCTGCTGATTTGGGAAAAGCCAAATGCTCATGAGGCAGTACTAATAAAAGTTGTAACCATCAATCAACTTTCCAGAACTACTGTATGTTAAAATTTTTACTGTACTTTTAATTGTTTATCAAGGTGTTTAAGACACAAATAACCACCAATAAATGCCATATCTAAGCTATAACATTTTACATTTCCAATGAAAAATTTTAGCTGTTACACTTGTGATCCAATAAAGTGGTTCACTAATTATTTTCTTTTTCTGCCTCCTACGAATATTCTACCAAGGACCTTTTGCCTCTCTTCTGAGGAGTTCCACAGCAACAAAGTAATTCATTAAAATAATTGCTATACTAAAAAATAAAACCTGTATGTTGTTTTTTTTCTTGTTTAAAACTTGAAAGCCAGAAGATATAATGAAAACGCAGACCAGATCATAGCAACTTGAGGACTGATGGAGGTTTTTTCTTCACTATGAAATAATTACCAAATAACACCATTAAATACAAGAGAGAAAACTTCTGATTACTTGCAACATAATTAGCACAGTTTTTTGATACATAATTTTGTGGCAGTTTTCTTTAATAAAGCTGTTTCTTTTTCAGAGTTATTGTTTGGTAAAAACTAAAAGCCAAAATCAAAATAATTTGTTGTACCTGAGGTAAGAATTCTCTCGCCAGAGCTAATGCTCTTCTGTATGCAGCATCCCCTGCTTCATTCTGTTCTACCACATGGCTAATCAATCCTATCGATTTTGCTTCTTCACCATCTACAATGCGTGCAGAGAAGATTAGTTCTTTTGCCAATGACACTCCAATTGTGCGAGGTAATCTTTGTGTCCCCCCTAGAGTTTGTAAAAAGACAAAATGCAACTATTAGTTTCCCATGTATCTATACCACAAATGTAGGTGCCTTGCTCATCTTAAGTATTTTCATTTTAAATTCCATAAACAATTACATAGACATACAGAAATTCAACTAGTACAAAGGCATTATTAAGTACCTTATTCAGTTTTTCAGACTACATCTAATTTGAAATCAATTGCCCTGTTTCTTAGAAAGACATGTAAATAAATGAAAATTGGTATTATTAATAGAGATTCTCTTCTATTACAGACAAATTACCTTCCTCATATCAGCCAAAAGTGGAACAAAAACTACTTGACAGTAATTAACCCTCTGTTTCTTTTGAACACTACATATTTTTATGACATAAATCACCACTTCCAAATAACTAAACTTAAAGTCTGTTCTAGAATTTGCACCTTAGGGACAATATTTACATGTAAACTAAACTATAAGCACTACTAGACAAGGTCTCTAAGAAGCCACGGTTTTGCCTCGTCTTACTCCCGCATAATTCTTACAACCCTCAAGTGTGATTACAAAAACTAGGGAAGAACAATGACAGGTGCAGATCAGTGGAGAAAAGCATCTAACTTTTTAAAAGTTAGCATTTCTTAGCACATTCAAAATTTCTTTGACTTATCAGCATTTTCAGAAGGTCAGTAAGCAGTAAGTACATTAACCAGAAATGAAGATTGCTTAGCTGGACTAACAATTAACTTTTGAGAACTAACAAACAATGAGAATGTGGGAACAATTGTTATCAAAATGGAAGATGTAGATTCAAATCACTGAAGCACATTTTTATGAATTAAGACAGTGGAAATGGCCTTTATCCAGGAAAAAGTATTTTGAAAATCACAAGGTCTACCATTTTGACATGGATCTGAAACAAATACTCAATTTATACAAACAGTCTGTAAGCAAAAATTTCTTTCCAAATAGTTATTTCTGGAAGATCATGCTAATATATTTAAATGTAAATATATGTATATATGCAAGAGGAATATTTATAGGAGTTGTTCAAAGCCAGGCGGTATAACACTGTGCAAATGTGTGTTCAACAAAGTATTTTAATTTTTACTACATAATGTGGACCAAGTCACCAGTGTTTTATTCAAGCCATTCAGTTCTCTTACTGATGTTTCCTGAAAATACTTTCAATATATGATGAGATAAATAAGCTGACTGGAAACAAACTAAAAGTTTTTGTGATTTAATGGCTCAGCTTTCAACTACTATTTTTCTGAACCACAAGCTTCAGTACTACTGTATTCTTTTTCGTAAAATCAGATCTGCCTTTGAACATCTTCTAAAATACAAAATTGTAGATGGTTTGGAGGGTTTCTGCCTTATGCCTTTCTAGAATAGTAGAAGATGATGGCCTATAACAAAAACTGAGCTACATTTTCCAGGCAAAAACTGGAGGAGTGAAAAAAATTATTATAACAATTAAAATAAAATCTGTAGAATAAAAGCATTAGTAGATACGAATAATGTGATACTCTCTATGATCCTGCAATGCTTGAGAAGATTTTAGCAAGTCAGTCCTAGTGGTCAAGGGCAACAGATATTGAATATATTCTGCTAATTCTGCTAAGTTCTAAAGCTAAGCCAGTGATAGTGCTAGGGGTAAAATTTTGCTACCAGTACAATTTAGAGACATTTTTAAGAAAGGGGAGAGGGATGCACATAGATGAAAGTAACCCCATACTGGATCCCAAAAACCACTACAAACCCTGAAGCATAAGCCTTCCCTTCAGCCTTGGCTTGCTTCACTGCTGACATTCATGGAGAATGACTAAAGCTGTATCTATCAAATTTATATCATGTCTACATGCCAGAAAAATGTGAGTGGTGTTTTCAAGAAAAGCACTGCTTCTGATACTGAGCTGTTCCACCACCACCATCCCCACCAAAAGTTTATTGTTTTTTTTATTTAAACATTGAATGTCTTTTAATTTCTCACCCAAATAAGCTGTCACACTAATCAACATCTATTCTTATACACATTCATGCTTTTAAGCACACATCGGAACATAGCAAATGTCTACCTTATTCTCCTTAAGAATATTTTAGTCACAAATTATTCCTTTCATGGCAGCCATGGAATCTAGAAAAGCATCCAGTTTGGCTTTTGATTAAAGAAAACTATTTGTCCAAATCATAAGACCTGAAACCATATGAGCCTGTATTTACTGACTCTGCATCTTATGCTTCTTTCTTGCACGTATTCCTAGTATTTTTCTTTACTTAATTATCTGCCCCTTCCTTTACTGTTTTATCTCTTCTATTACTGCTTTACCAGGAAATGCTGAAAACAAAGTTTCATTGAGCAACAATATTTCATAACTTTGACCAAACAATGGATATGTTGAAGCATGAAAGAGTGTTTATAGATTAAAAAAAACTGTTCTTGCCAGTGTATTACACAATAATGATTAAAGAGCAAAAAAAAAAAAAAAAAAAAAGCAGACTACAGTTGTTTGGATGCCTCCTACACTGAAAAGCCATTAAGCAGAGGACCATACTCTTTGATTCATATTTACAGAACAGAAACCAACAGTTCTCTTCATCAATCATATATATTCAGTAGCAGGAGTAACAAACTTGTACACACAAAAGCTGTAAGACCAAATTTATCAAATGCAAACAACACAATATAATACATCCAACACACTGAAGTTGCATCCATTTATGAAGAAAAGATGGAGTATGCCACAGATAGATGTTCTGTTTTGGTAATACACAAAGAACACATAGTGTCTGCCAACTATAATCAGAGCTAAAGGAAGTAACACCCAGTCTTCAAAGACATTACTTAACCAAGGCATTTCATCTAAATGTAGTGCAGAATTTGATGGGAGAATAGTTGTTTCATCTTCACAAATTTAATGACATGTTATTTCAAGGACTAGTGATCTGGTATTACTCACTGGGCTGATAAAAGTATTTAACATACAGTTGCAATGTAAATGTACTCTTAACCTAAAATGGTATAGAGTCAATGTTGTAATAATTGCAAATAGCATTTTTAGATACATTATTTAATATTTAAAGTTTTGTAAACAAAAGACTGCTAATTTCTGGTACAAAAACTATTAAAAATATTTTTTAAAATTTAACAAATAGTTGATTTTGCATGAATATTTATTTACTGTGAGTAATTCATCATTTACAAAATATTTACACAACTGGTTTGAATTAAGGGAATTACGTGATAAATGCCCAAGAGTATATCCAACGAGATGAAGCAACCAGCTTACTGGAATAGATTCATCATTCTGGCAGAGAATATCTACAGTCAGTAGTTTCTCATAGCTGACGGCACTGTCAAAACATATTGGAAAAAATCATGTTCTGACAAAAAAAAATTCCAAAATTTAAGTCAGTAATAATTCTGTTTACTAAATCAAGTAAAAACCAGTCATCCTATCCTATCCTATCCTATCCTATCCTATCCTATCCTATCCTATCCTATCCTATCCTATCCTATCCTATCCTATCCTATCCTATCCTATCCTATCCTATCCTATCCTATCCTATCCTATCCTATCCTATCCTATCCTATCCTATCCTATCCTATCCTAATCTCCTATCTCCTATCTCCTATATCCTATATCCTATATCCTATCTTATCCCTTTCATTCACAGCAGAGGAATTAAACTGACAGGTTTCTAGCTTTCTTCTTTTAAAGAGTACTGTGCACATCTTATATTTTATTAATAATCAGTGGTGAAACCAAAACCAGTTATCCACAAAACTTCTAATTAGAAGTAAAATGTATCCTTGTGATTTTTTTTCAGAAAACTCTCACTAGATTTTCAGTCTTCCATTGAAACTCATAAAAATTTGAAAAGCAGAACGCTACCGTTTATAATAGTGAATCCTCAACAATGTAAATCCACAAAAAAATCCCTAATATGGATAAAGTTATTATTTAGTATAACACTTTTCAGTCATGTTATGTCCTATTTTAAAAGTCTCTGTAACAAACATAGCTTCCACTTTTAAAGTACCTTCCATCTGTTGCTAAGTTAAGAAATTTTGAAAATACAAAACATGTTAAAAATCTAAGCACTATACCTAGATAACATTTAACACAAATTTTCCAACAGATTATTTCCAATATTAGGTCTCAGTTAACTAAAATACATACAGCTTCTCAGTCCTGAGAAGCTGTATGTATTTTAGTTAATTTAAATCCAGGTATAAATCTTTATGGGCTCAGGCATCTCCAATTCTGTCTCAGAAGAAAACATCAAGAGCCCTTCTCCAGCACAGATCAGAGAACTAACAAACAACCAAAACCAGCTTAGACTGGGAAAGACACCCATAAAGATGCAAAAAGATGACAGGGTGAAAATGTGACGGAGAAGAAAAGAAACAAAACACTATTTCTGTAAGAGGAAAAAAAGCACTGAGATGACAAAGAGCAGGCAGGTAAGGCCACTCTAATATACGGCCGCGCAAGTCGTTGTTTCTAAAAGGACTGGAGATCTGAGGAAAGACTGAGACAGTGGCCTGAGGCTGACTCAGAGGTTGCTCCAGGGTCTGTAATGACTAAGGAAACAAGTTTTTTTAGAAAAATTTCATAGTAGGCTGCCCAAAGGGCTCACACAAGTCTGGCATGTCAGTCAATCAAAGAAAGCTCCACAGGAATGCCAGACACAATCTCCCTAGTCGAGGTCCAAGAAGCAGGACAACTTGCTGTATATGCCAGCCTGACTGTGGTAAACCCCATTTCCAAAACAGCCCACTTAATTTGCAGATCAGTCCTTAACTTTCACAATCCATTCTATTCATCTGCATCTGTGGATTGGTTTATTTAAAAACCTATCTGAAAAATACTTACACCAAACTGCTGTGTGTGGGTGGCTTGAAGATGACAGCTAAAATCAGAAGAATGCATTACTTGGCTTGAAGATGTATGAATGCTTAAGATGCATGAGAGGAAGCGTAAATACACTTTAAGAATTCACTAGCCCTTAAATAATTACAGCTTTTGTCCTGAAAGATGAAATGGTCATGTAAATTAGAAAAACTAATCTATTTTCAAAATAAGTAATTGTCTTGTAGATTGAGAAAACAGAAGATGGTTTCCTAGCAGATGGCTGTGTACGTGAAATGGATGGAACCAAAGAACAGCATCTGGAACCTAAAGTTTATAAAATGGACTCCACTTCAAAAGGGATTCTGCACCTGTCATAAGGAACTCAGTTCACATTTCACTCACAAACATGGTACAAACTCCACTGTCAGACAAAACACTGTTTGAGAAGCACAGATCTGTGTTATTCCTCATGGACATACAGGACTTGCAATTCCAGGCAAAGCTAATGCACATGTTATTTGCTGACAATATTATTTTTTTTTAAACTGAAATTATTTGAGGAAAAAAAAAAACCAAACCAGAAATGCCAAAGACTGTTCATCTACTTACTAACTTCTACTTAAGTGTACACAAGTGCAACAAGCATGAGCACACAGAGATAGTCAGTAAGACCACATGCCTTCCTGTTACTCCATATGGGAGCTTGGTATTTTGTTTGATGATGCAATCAGTCACCTTAAACAAAATTCAGAAGTAGATACACTTTAAAACATAAGTCTTCTTGCTGCAGATAGATATTAATGGCCCACAAGAAGGCATTTTCCAGTTTCAAAATTACACCCACAGATTTATGAAGTCATTACTCAGCTGTAACAACAGGTAGGAGGTTTAGACCAATGCTGCACTGTAAGATCATACTTCATAAATCATGTGGGATTTATGTGTAATATTAAGTAAGAACTTTTATTTAACTTGTACTTTAAACAAATAATTTTTTACTAGTGCACATTCTAATACTTTTCAATTGACTATGACAGCTAAACTTCATTTAATATGAAAATCAAGACAAGAAAGAAACAGACATGAGGAAAACTTTTATCACTAGTGAAAGAGAAAAATTAATTATCATGGTAGTATCCTATTTTACTTATATTTTTAATGAGATCACAGTCTGAAATTGGGTTAATTACTATAGTTTTCAGTGGACGGAACTGAAATGAATAAACAATAAGCAAAGCATAAAACAGACTAATAAATCTGAAGTTTTCACTGTTTAAAAGCAAGTGACTTGAATGTTTTCCTCACTTGAGTGTCTTCTTACAGAAATCTACTATTTTATTCTTCCACCCAGCAAAGAAATCTGTTGAACCCCCCAACAAATTCCTATTCCTTAACTCTATTCTTTCTCCCATCCCGACTACTATCAAATTAATCTGCTTTCAATTCTTCCAGAGTAATGGTTTTCTAAGAACTGATGTCTGAAATTATTAATCCCTGAAATCATGTGACTTGAGCAGCACTAAATAAAGGAGAATTGGTAGCTGGATGGAAGCTCTGGGGAAACAGCAAGTCAATGAGATAGCAGGAGGACACAATCTCAGCTACCAAATCCCAAGAAGACAGAGCACTCTCTCTACTGATAAATATATGCCAAATTAAGTTGTACATGCAAAGCACATTTTTCATCTTAAGTAAAATGTACTCCAGGCATAGGGACCATACACTACAGCTACACTGGAGCTAACCTAGTACTTAGGCTATAACATAATATCTACAACAATTTGGGGGTGGCTTTGAAAACACAGATTCTACAAAAAAAACAGGCCAAATCCTTCACTACTGGCAAGCATTAATATAGCAATATGCAATGCAAAAAGGAAACTGTTCCAGTAAATTGGAACATAAGATACATTAATATAAACATTTCAGTTTAAAGCCTGTTCCTGTGCAACAGGGGGACCTACTCCAATAAGCACAAACTGGTATTTTAACACTTTATTGTCTGGGACTGCTCAAACATTTTTCCTTAACTTCAGCTCTTCCATCACCTTCTTCATATTTTTAAATTCTTGAAAAAAACCCAGAAATCAATATGTGAGAGGAAGTCAAGAAAGAGACTAAATAAGCAATTATTCCCATTTGCCATCTGACAGATGGTTACAACACTACAGGAATAAAATACATTAAGAAAATACGTTTTATGTTCCTCTTGCCTGATGCTGTGGCATAGCAATACAGGACAGAAGTCACTGTTTTTAGCATGCAATGCAACATGTATTGTTAGCAATGGCAAGTCTTTTCCCCACAGATGAAGAAACTAGTGCTAATTATATTCTTCTGTCACCTAATCAAGCACACATGAGTTGGACTTAACAGACCTTTATGGTTTTAAGGATCAAGAAATTAGACACTAATTTTGTTTTCCTTACATCCTACATCCAAATTCCAGGAAGAAAGACATTAGGGCCTATATAGGCATGAGGGAATGAAGAAATGAACCCATATCAACAGCAAGAGCTAGAATAGCTTCCCTGCATCTCTAGGGCCCTTCACTGCACTTATTAAAAAACTTACAAATATATTTTAATTAACATAACTTATTAAGAATAGTTTGTATAAAACCACCAAGGTTCAACAAAACAGGGAACACCACTCATTTCTGACTATCTGGCTTCATCCTGCTTTTCAGGCAGGACTATTCTGAAGTGAGCAGAGTCTACTGCTGAACACTGTGCTTCTACTGCTGGCTCCTTGTTTCTGAATCTCCCAGGGCACTCCTACATGCAGATCCTTTGACCCTTCTCTGGCAGCAATCCATCTGCTTGACTAAAGATTCATTGCTAGAGCTCTCCCAAATCCTCAGCAGGTTAGGAACATTTTACTGGAGCCTGGAGACATCAAAAGTTCTATGACTGCCTAAGTCCTTCAGAGAACACATGACATTTGAGCAAGAAACTAAAATTAAAAAAATAATCTTTAAATAAAGGAAACTTTTCTCTTGAAATCTGAAAAGAATCATGGAAAGGAAAAAAAAAGTTAAATGACAAGATTTGTACGAGTCCATTAGCCTGCACTGCCAGAAATTTGATGAGCAAGCATGAACCTACATCACCTTCTTGGCCTCAGTCTCTCTTTCTTTCTCGGATAAAATGATATTTTTTAAAAGACTGACTACTTTTGTTTCATTTTAAGCCTGTGATGTGTTTCACTCTCGTTACCGCCAGCCTTCTTCCCTATCCAGACTCAGTTGTAACATTTATTCTTCTTGGAAGTATACCACTGAAACAGGTCAGAAACTGAAGACATTAATCACACCTCCATTTCTAATCCTAGTCAAACAGGGTTGTATCTTACCATGTACATATAATTGAAGGTCATACAGAGAGCTGTACGTGTCCTATGGAGCTATCTGGTGAAATACCAAATGTAAGATACACTTGCAATGCCCTTATGCCTTTTTGTGTTGCAAAACATAAATATGATTGTGAGACAGTCTACTTCGCTCTCAGTCTCTCTCATCCATTTCCTTGTCATACATCTCTATTTCTTTTGGTGTTTTTAAGATTCTAAAAGAAAAAAAAAATCTGAAAAAAAATTAGAGTTTTACAATTTGTTTTCAGTTGATAATTATCCCTCCCTTCTAACTGTTGCTTGTACTCAATTCATACCAGTGAGACTTGTGTGAAAGAAAACAGACAAAAATAAAATATAATTAATAAAAATGAGACCATTAATGCGACAGTGATCTTACATGGCACTCACACTGAATGTGTGGAGTATCCTTGAACAGAAGCAATTATAATTGCTTTGCACACATAATTCCCCGGCCCTGGTAATAAGTACATCCTCTCCTTATTGGTTCATAACAGAACAGAGGGCTAGGTGCAGCTGTGAGCTCAGGCTGCTAGGTTTGAATCTCACAATCTCACCCTCCTCTGACTAAACACAGTCATGATCCCCTACAATACTCTGGCTTGGGTCCCTAAATAAGAGAGCAATGGTGTTTTCTTGCAAACATGCTGAATGGGAAAGAAACAACTACTTCCCCCTCAAAAATTAAAAAATGTTTTCTGCAAATATAAACTACATACAGCTGATGCTCAAGGCACACAGAAAAGAAGGCAGGGTATGGGGAGAAAGACATTTTTCAAGTAAAAAACACTGGGAAATTGAGGGTAGGGAGTAAGACTGAAATTCCAGGGAGTTAGATGGCTGTAAATGGAAGAAAAATTGTCAGTGACCCTGTACAGAGCTTCTAAATGTCTCCTTTTTGTGCAAGATCACCACTCTATTTCCTAGAAACTGGGCAAATAAGGGCTTCATTTAGCTTGGTTCTTCTAGAAATGTCTAGGACAAAATCCTTAGGACTATCCAAATTGCCTCTGGCCAATGAAAGTGTTTCATCATGCACAGTCAAGGAAGCCAAGAAGCTATGAGAACCACATAAGGCCCAAGATGAGAGGAGAATTTCACTCTATCCATAATGAACTATGAAACTCCTTCTATCAGGTATTCTTCACATCATCATATTGAACTGAAAGGTCAAAATTAAACTAACTTTCTTCATCCTTTTTATTTAGACAAATCAAGTTTCATTGTAGTTATTAATACTTCTTGAGGCTCAGATGCAAAATAATGTCAAAATATGCACCAGGGTAGGCTTCTGATAGACTGAATTCTTAAAACACTCAAGTCTATGTTAAGTACATTACACCCTGTTCCAGTTTTCTTTACAGTTCCACAAAACTGCCAGAGCAAGATTAGCTTAGAATTACTCAAGAGAAAACGGAGATTAACTCAGTCATCTGATTAACACTGTCTTCCCAGATCTTAATTTCTTATTAAAATAGAAACAATATTAATATAGACTTATTAGCACAAAGTTACAAAGGATCAACAGCTTTTGTTTTCATGATAAATAAATGGAGGTAAAGAAGGAAGGACAGGAATCTACTATTTCTGGAATTCAGAGATTTGCAATAGCTGGCTAAAACAAATCTCCAGAGCCAGAAAGGTTCTGTGAAATAATTAAGGAAACAGTACTCCATAAATCATTTTGTTCAGCTTGTTTTGCGGTGAATTAACTTGTGCAGCTGTTCTTTTGAGGCAGACAACACAACTGCCATTTCATTTGTTGAATTTTCTGTATGCTGAAGAAAAATGCCAGACATAAGAGTGAATTCATTAGGAGTTTGGAAACTATTTTTCTTTCTTATATAATACAGTTATAAATGAATATGAAATGGAAATAATTAGATTCTGTACTCTTATTCAGTAATGGCAGATCTCCAAATAAGTAAAATACTCAATTAAAACAGAGCTACACAATTCATACGGATATAAAAGATACATTTTTAATTTCCTTCAAATTTAACATTAACCATAAGTAGACCAAATTCAGTGTTTTGTCTTATGTTGGCCTGACACATTGATGTGACTTACTTCACAGTTGTCAATCCCATGGCAGCCGAAGATGGGGCCAAAACAAGCTACCAAGCTGTGCTCCAGTATCAGAGATGTCAGATGTTTCATTATATCTTTACCTTTCCTAGCTGAGAGATCAGGAGATGGCTTAGTTGTGTTTTCCAAGTACCGTTCAGTGTTCTGTATTGCCAGGATGGCAACTATACAAAATAATTAAAATATTTTTGAACCTGAATTGCATTTTATCTGTTACAGGATAAATGACGCATAACTGTATTTTGTATCAGTATCCTACTGTACCTCTGAAACAAGTAAGTTTGATTATCTTCTAAGATTAATCAGCTGGTTTTGTTTGTTCTTTTTAGTTGAAACAAAAGATTACAACTTTTGATCTTCTGCTCCTCAAAACCCTAAAATACTTCATAATGTAGTAAAACCAAAAGTTTAGCCTAACATTTTCTATCTTCTATGCCTCAAAACTCTTTGGTAGTAATGCTTCTTGAACACAGAAAATGTCCACTTGTGATATTCATAAATGAATAGTTGGGAAGGTTGCTATTTTTTGGTATTTATTGACACAGAAAAGTGCCAAAACTTGTATGCACTAACAAGACCTTTTTTCCTCCCCATTTCCTTCCCCTCAGTAACATCTCATACTCTTACAGCTCTCTACATGCCAAGACATAGATTTCTTTCGCTTGAAGGCTAAATTTTCAAACCAACTGCTCTAGAAGTATAAAATAGGTTTAATATTTTCAGTTTGCTCTAACACATTATATACATATCTGTGAACAAGGGAAGTGAGACACATCAGAATCTGTTTTGCAGCCTCTGTGATCATGACTAATCCAAGTCCGGTAGTCACCGTGTAAAGGCTAAATTGGCTTTTCTAAAAGCAGAGGGGTGGAATCTAATATGATATCTTACAGCAGATGTGGAAGTTTTAAGTTCACAAATCTGATTATACCTGTTAAAATTTACAAACTACCCAGGAGAATACGTCAGTGTATCACAAATTGACTAATGTGAGTTTATTTAGAAAAAGTGGAGATTAGTATTTTTTGTTGCCCACTTAAAATTGTGTCTAAAAAGTCAGGACAATTAGGGGATGAAGGAAGATGTTTGCCAGATTTTCACCTTGTTAACAAAACGAAGCTGTTTATACTTCTTCACTGTACAGAAGTTTTGGAAAAAGCAAACTACTTAGCATCACCACAACACAGTTTCCTCATAAATACTACTGAAATTTATTTCCATAACATTCCTGTAGGATTAAGCATTATCACCTGCATGTACTTTTATACGGAGAAATGAATAATTGTTTTCCCAGACCTAGGTTAAAAAATGTAAAGGAAAGAGGGAATGATGTTAATTTTACATAAGCAGGAAACAAAATATACAAAATACTGAGTATTAGATGATCAAAGGAGAAACATCTTCTTTATGAAGGAGGCGGTCAGTGAAAAAATATATCATGTTTCATAATGTTTATGCACAAAGAAGATAATTTCATTCAAAAGCCATTATAGTGACAGTTGAACTTGTTACAGTTTCTCCAGCTATCATTAGAAAATGTGAATTTACCAATAAGTGGAATGTTCAGACATACTTTTCTTTGAGCAGAACACAAGTGGGTTTTCTGTAAAAGCAGCTCTGCTTCTTATCGGTTAATGTGTGTAACTCATTTAAGTTCACCAGACTCTTCACTCTGAGGAAGCTTAGCCAAGTTGATGGTCCAGTCCCACACTGAAGCATTGGCAGGACTATAGCTCTGCAGTTAACTGACCGAGATAAATATATTAGGTTTAAGAAGAAAGAAGTACAGGCTACCTGGACAGCTGACTGCAGTACACCAAGCTCTGGCTAAAGTGAATGCCCAAGGCTATTAGCCAAAGGAGAAAGTTGGCCAAGAAGCCTGGCAGCTCTTCAAGGTTCTCCCAGTGGAGGGCCCAGGATCAATGGTTGCTACATCAGCAGCTCCAAGGCCCCATCTAAGATAATTCTCAGGCTTTAGATGTGGCATGGGAAATTTACGTATGAGGTAGAAAGGTTGCATAAACAGCAAGCCAAAAGTCTAGAAACCCACAGACTTCATACAATTAATTTCTTACCTTTTTATTCTATTTGTGTCTTACTAATTCCTGTCTTAGCCTAATGTGTCAAAAATTTTCCTACTTCCTTCTGCCATACCAGCTATCATTCTCAGACTCTTCAGTTGTCTCTATCATTCACACACACACAAAAAAAAAAAAAAAAAGGGTTCAGTGCATTATACACAGCTTTGTTTTCCTCCCTGGAATTACTGTCAATTTTGTCTCACCAATCTGATTTAATTATGAGATTAGGTTTCCCTTGTAAGTTTAGCAGGTTAAAGTTGAAGGTTAATACCTTTCCTGAGTTCTGACGATTTGTAAGAAATGGGCTGAGGCAGCATTTCACACCCTACTGCTCAAACACTGGAAGTGAATATGAAACCTGTATATGGGGATCAGGTAACAGTAAGAGAGTCTGCAAAAGAGTAGATGTTAATTATCTCTGGCAGGAGGAGAAATAGCTAAATGCTACTTGGTTCAATTTTCTAGTACCCCCTGCAGGTTAATACAAAGGAGTAGCATTTGGCTTCAAAGTGAATGGCATATATATCCTGCCTAATTAAAATGAAAATAAGACCAAAGGTCTTTTATGTTGTTATTAATATTTAATAAAATATTTCTAGGCTTCTGTGTGAAGAGAATACCAAAGGGATTTCTGACTGTATTTCACCCATCTCCTCAATTTCAGGAAATGATAGTATCTCTTGCACAATACCATAGTACCTAGTATTATTGTTGGGATTATAGTTAATAGTCTTCCTTGCTTTCAGTTTCCCTGCATACATATCAAGTTATCCAGACTATTCACAGTCCTCTGGTCAAAGAGATAACATTGACAGTTCATTTAATTTAGCTACTTCAAGTGCAAACTAATCCTCCTAAGATAAATTCAAGATTCAAAAATAAATATGGAATTAAGGTGCTATATTTTTCATTTCTTATTGCATTGTCTAACAATCTTGTGCTTTCCACTATTGTGCAGTTTTCATTTCACACCTATAATAATTTCTTTTGTATGAAACAATAGTGTAAGCAGATTATTACAGATCTAATTTTTCTTAATTGCTAAAAAAGTTAAAATCCATTTAAAAGTTAACACAATATAAAGAATCTTAGCAATATGATGTATTTATATTTCTATTTCAGTCAGTGCTGGTAACATCATCTTTACTATTATAATATAAAATTTCCCAATACAAAATGTTATTTTTATTTGTGCATAATCTCTCAAGTTTTTTAAAAGCTCTTCCCTTTATAAGTATTATAAAAAGTCCAGCAATCAGTTCATATTGCTAGACTATTCACAGGTTTCCTAATTCAGCCAAAAAAATTCAGCTGTACCTAAGAATGAAATTCATAGAAAAATGAGATTTACTCAAAAAACAAAGGAGAGTAAAGAAAAGGAAAGGGAAGGAAAAGAAAAGGGAGGGAAAGGGAGGGGAGAGGAAGAAAAAGAAAGCCTTGTTTTGAGTCACTTTAAGATTTTGACACTGGAATACAGAGTTAAATTTGGCTTGACTTTGGTAGCAATGTCTTCTGCAAGAGGCACAATATATTTGGAGAACTTTCAGTCTTCAAAAATTTCTCATTATGAACTGCACCAGTATATATGCCCATGAAACTAAAGAATATACAGAATAAAGAATGAAGAGCTGGCTTAAAACTTTACAAGCTATATAGTACCGTTTTGTGCAAAATTGCATCTAAGGAGCTAATTTTTGGGTGCTTCAATTTTCAGTTTTGCCAAAATGCATTTTACATATGTCTGTGTAATCTTCAAGGCATTGTCCCTGTTTATGTTTTTTCAGAATCTGTATGAGGAACCATATAAAGCAGACTTTTTGAGGAACTGTATAAGGCTGCAAAGGAACTGTATCTTCAGCTGCAAAGTCCTGGATTTCTCTGCTGCTAAAGAGAACAGTAAAATTTTCCTACAGCAACACTGAATGCCATGTAGAGCACAGTACATACTGCAGTTGGGACTGCTGATGACAGAAGAGTAATATAACCTGCAGGATGACTGTATGGGAGCATTCAAAAATATCAGACTGATTTATACTGAACCAAGGAAACTCAAAGTTAATAAAATAAAGCAAGTTAAGTCCATTCTAACTGAGAATCATTTGTATCCATTCCACACAGCTTAAGTAATACTTAAAAGAAATAAATTTTGAAGTGATTTCCCTCTTCCAGCATAGTGTCTTCAAAAAACACTAGCTCCATTCCCAGCTCCTTAAGGGACCATGGTTTAGCATGCACAATCATCTCTGGTATGCTCCCATCCAAATGTTTTTGATGTACCATCTGGACACTCTGTGCCCTGCCCTTCTTCCCATTTCCTTGCTGATTTATCAGCCCCAGTCCCCTCCTCAGTGTTGCGGCTGTTTAACTCCTTCAGCTTTTCTCTCCCTCAGCTACTAGCTCCTTAAAACTTTGTCCTTTAAGTTCCGGGATCACCTACCGATTTCCTCCTCCTAAAAAAGCTAACGTAATTCCTCCCAAATCCCCATTTCTTCTCCAATTTTGCTTCCTGTTGAAGTACAGTTTCCTGCTAAAAAGCTCCTGAGCAGGGTGTTCTTTCCATACAGTCCCTATAAGCTGGGGACTCTGCGTCCATCCATACACTGCAATATGGTGTGCACTGCAAAAGGGTAACCAAGAGCACAGACAAAATCCTAAGATTTCTGCCCTGGCACCTGACTTCAGCCTCTCAATACAAGGAAAATAATGCTCAGGCCTGGACAGAAACAAATAAATGTCATTGGGAAGCAGCAGACAAATAAATAGTACATGAAGACTCAATTGCTTTGCTTCAGTCTTCAGTGGTAACCTCTCCTCCCACACCTATCAAGTGGACACACCACAAGACAAGGACTCGGGGACCAAAGTTCCTCCACTGTAAGAGATTGGTACACCTGAGGAATCTGAACATACATATAAGTCTATGGGACCTTACGAAATGCTTTACAGAGTCCTGAGGCAATTGGCTGATGAGACCCTGAGTTGAAATCAGTTGGTCAGAGCCTGGTGCTAGTAACACCAAGATTGTGGGTTCAATCCTCATATGGGCCATTTCACTTAGAAGTTGGTCTTGATGATCCTAGTAGGTCGTTCCAACACAGAATATTTTGTAATTCTCTAATTATGTAGTTGCCAAACCACTCGCCATGATATTCAAAAAGTCATGTCATTCAGGTGAAGTCCGAGGTGGGTGAGAAAAGGGGAAACAATGTACATAACTGGGAAATAGTGACCCAGCAGCCTCACTTCTGATCCTGGGAAGGTCATGGAATGGATCCTTCTAAAAGCTCTAAAGTAAATGTGGGACTGGGAGTTGATTTGAGGGACCCAGTACAGCTTCATCAAAGGCAAGTCCTGCCTGACCAACCCAGTGGCTTTGAATGATGAAATTATTCCATCATTACTCCATGAGTAATTATTCCAATTACTCCATGAGTGGACAAAGAAAGCTATCGTTTATCCAGACTTCTGTAAAGAACTTGACACACTCCCCCTTAACATCCTTCTCCCAAAACCAAAAAGATAGATTTCATGGGTGGACCTTTTGGTGAATGAGGAATTTGTTGGACACTCACATCCTGAGGACATTGGTTAACAGTTTTCTTCCATATAGAGTAGTTCCCTAATACATATCTAGTGGTGCTTCTTGCAATAATCTGACTTCTTTAGAGATGGAACTGAACCACACAGCAATCTCTCTTCATCACACACAGCACTACAACCACAAACAATGTAACAGACATTATTCTGTCAAACAACACAACTCATATATATGTTTATTTCACCATATCTATCATTTTAATAGTTTCAGACAGAAAAAGTTAAAATGGAGGGAATAATACCTATCTTTAATTTATTTAAATAGGAGATTAGTCAACTTGTAATGTACTTTTCAAAATCAATTTTGAAACACCAGTGACATTGAAACATTAGAAAATCTACTTTGTTCTCTAATGCATGTGTCTGTCTTTCCAAATCTAGAAAATCACAGCTGCAACAAATATATAATACATACACATTATATATATACATATATTTGAGTCACTTTGAGACAGCATTACCAATTAGGTTTGTACAGAGCTCCTTCTGGCTTTCTGAAACTCTTTGTGCCAAGAAGAAATTATAATTTTTATTGACATTCATAAACAAACAATGGCTTATGTTTAAAGCAAATTAGTGAACACTACACAGAGAAATGTAACATCATGTTTGCACTTGTTAAGAGCTATTACCCTTTGCATTTGCAAAGTACATCAGTGTTTGACACGAGACATTGGAGATGCATAGATCTACATCTCCAGGAAATCAGTTGGTACCTTATATTCAAAACAATCACTTGCCTTAGCAATTTGTTGAATTGAAGCTTTACAACTTTTCACCCTCAAGAGCACCACAGTGAAAGTGATGAACCACCTCAAAACATGAACTTTTTAAATCACAAAGGTTCTCAAATGCAAAATGAGGAAATTCCAACTGGAAAACTAAAAATATGGCAAGAAATCCTGAATATAATGAGCAATTCCTTTTCTCTCCTGAGCAGTCCCTCAGACAGTTTCCTCAAAAACCTTACTTAAGAAAGGTTCACTCTTCACCACACAGAGATTTGTATCCATCAAAGTGTTTCACTTTCATTTCTGAAGCTGACATATAGCAATATTCACCAAAGTTTTGCTCCCTCAGTCAGGACAAAAATAACACATGCTAATGTCATACTTGAATATATCACGTCCCTAGTACAATCTTGACATATATTTATGTAAAAAACCCATGTACCTACTGGTATGATAACCTTTCATGCTTGCATTCTGTATGTGTCACAGAATTTGTCAGCACTGGGGGCTTTCCAGTTATTTTCTTATTAAAGTGAATGGAAACGGAAACTTAAAAGGGCAAGCTCGACATAACTGTGGGCATAGTGATGCATACGTTAACAGGAGATACTAAATATCTTCCAGAACAAGCTATACAAAGCTCATTTTCCTATTCAGTACAATCTGCAGCAACACAGTTTGATGATAAAATGTCATCCATCTGCATGCCTCTCTAAATGCTCCAATACCCTCCTGCGTGTCAAACACCTTCCCTTTAAACTTTTAGCTTCTGTTGACACTTCATTAGGGAACATTTTGAAAATCCTCTGGATTTTAAATACATGCATTTTGAAACACAGAGTCTCTGGAAGGCTTTTAGCAATTCTCTCTTGGTTTTGGATATGAAGCTTATCTTGCATCTTTTAACTCTAGTTTTTGTACACTTGAATAACACAAAAGCCCTCAAATGGCAACTCAAGGAGCACTCTAGAGCCCTCCTAGTCTCTTATCAACTCATATATTGATGACAGGGCTGAACTAAGGACCTTGAGGCCTCCAAAGTCCCTTCCTCTGCAAACCTTGGCATATGATTTTTAAGCTGAGACATCAAATTCATTCAAACTTCCTGCTGCAGAGCTAAGAAATTTTACAAACTCTACTATGAATTTAAAAAGCATGTAGATTTCAGAAGGAAAAAATCTTTGTCAAGCAAGTAGGACACCTAAACATATAATAGTGTGTATAAACTCTGACCAGAAAAGAAAGAAAAAAATAAATAAAATTAAAAATAAGCAGCATCTTTGATGGTCTGCTATGTTTCAATCAATTCTGATTAGGATTTCATTATTTTTACTTGCATCAGCCTTACATGTCATTGCTCATCTCAGAGCTCAGTGAAGTTGTACAGGAGCGCTCCCCTAGCAGCACAGTGTAGGTCAGGATGCTCATACTACACAACTGAGACCCTGTTTGTCCTAATGTTCAGGCCAGGAATTGTCAGAATCCAGAACTCAGAGTTGTACTAAGATGTCTAAAATTTTGATGCATATGGTCTAGTACTACTTTTCAATTCTCTGATAAATTTGCTGCAGTTTTTTTGAATGCCACAGATAATTTCTCAAATTCTAATTTTAATTCTGACACATTATTACTTTCCCTACAATCATTTAAGATTTTTAACAGATACACTGCACATATTCATCTACTGCCTACATAAAGGTAGTTCCTATAGAAAATCAACAACTGCAAGGATATTTTAGATAGCTATATATTATTTGCATTTTCTATCTGTCCAAGATTTTTCTTCTGGTCATTACTATCCTAGCTGTAGTGTATTTTTTGTGTCTGAATTTAACATCTAAAACTATTCCTATAACTCACAGATGAAACTTAAATGAAAAAGTCAAAAGTGACAGGACTAAAAGTACAGAAAAACCAACTGGAATTCCATAGTGGCAGAT
Organism: Serinus canaria; assembly: GCF_022539315.1. NCBI lineage: Eukaryota > Metazoa > Chordata > Aves > Passeriformes > Fringillidae > Serinus > Serinus canaria. The sequence goes on along the minus strand of NC_066343.1, from coordinate 34,377,885 downwards.
GTCAGTATTTTACCATTCATTTACCTCCTAATTCAGAAGTCCCTGACCAGGTGACTGAACAGTAATATTTTCGTCATCAGTTTCTTTCTTATTTAATCTCTAAAATTAACTTTCCAAAAAGAGATTTTTGTGGTTCTTAAAAAAAACCCTAGAAGATGAGGCTTTTGACCCACATACAAGTAATTACATCTTAGGTTCAACTAGAAGCTGAAGAATGAAACAACATACTGAAATTCTTCCTTTGCTCTTGTTACATGTCAAACGCAGTTTTCTACAGTAGTTACACTGTATTTTTTCCTTATGTCGTTACTGTATTTTGTTCCTCTATCGCTGAAAGATCATCAGGAAGTGATTTTGACAATTAGTCTAACACACCTGTGCTTTTAAGTAGATTACAGAAAGAACAAGTAATATAAAAGCTTTGAAATATAATATATCTGCTTCTTTATTTAAAAAAAAAAACATTTTATTTTTCAATTTTGGCTGATTATGAGGGTAAGGTTAACCATTAAAACATTAATTATTTGAACTGTGAATGCAGTACAAAAGTTGTTTCACTTATTCCTACAGACTTCCCAACATGTAGCATCATTCAACAAGTTACTAAAATCATCATATTCTGAACCACAAGTGAGTCATCATACACATTCCATCCTGGAGGATCAAAGCTGAAATTTTACTTTGTTCAACATGAAGTCACCAGAGTTTAAAACTCTTTTTAATTTGCCACATAAAGCTTGAAGCTGTCACTGAACATCCTACATGTCTGTAAACTATTAAATCAAACCATTTGAAAAGTGCCTTCTAAACTGCTTTACACCAACAGAGCAATTTGCCTTTCCAGACAAGTCATCATCTCATAAGACAATATTAGACATCGTGTTCTTTTTAGGAAGGGCATGATTAAATGGCTTTGGAGGCAGTTAAATTCCCAGTTTAAAAACCAGTAGAGTTGCCCAATTTAAGACATTGACAATAAAAGCTCTGTACTTCTTCATACATCATACAAAATGTAAATACACAATCATTGTACATGATAAGTGCTGCAAACACAACAACATTACAAGAAAATTATGATAAGCCCATTAAACTGGTTAGTGAGCCCTGAACTCTGTTAAACACATATCCATTACATCTACAGATTGCAGTAATTAAGCGTTCTGCATTTTACTGCCATAAGATAAACTTTTCATGAACAGTACAACAATTAATAAATTTCTTTCAGTGAAATAAAATTAAATATACATTTAAAGCCACTAAAATAAAGATATTACAAGCTGTCTTCTAATTCTCTGAACTGCTGTTAAAAATAAATTTACTCATCACAGAATGACAGATTCTTTAATAAAAAAAGCTACAAAGTAGGTATTCAGAGCTGCCTATTTTTTAAAGGAATGTCTCATATACTGAAAAAAAGAAAAGAGATGGAAAACTGCTTAAATACACACCTGAAACACCTGAATGCCACTCCTAAGGTTTGAACAAGAGGACTTACCTTACAATTGCCTTTGTCCATTTTATGAGCAGACTAAACAGAAACAACCACTCTAAACATCAGAAAAAGGCTAATCTGATTTTACTCTTCTATGTAAATTGATAATTATTATATGGTTTTGGACTGCAACCTAGCTCTCATATTTCAGAACATACTTCTAGTATCACATTCTCACTAACTCCCATGAGTTAGCAGGAGCTGCAATTCAATTAGGGAACACAGTCAATTACTCATGAGAAGAGACTTCAGGTTATTAACCTATTGTTCAAAGTATTTCTCCAACTGAATGCAATGAAATTTCAGCTGCAGTCATCAAGTAGAAAAACTGGGCATGCAAAAAGCCTCATGATAAATTCCCTCTGCAAATATAAATGCAGTAATACAACTCAAAGGAAAAGGCGGAAAAACTCTAGAATGTCAGAAAGTGTATGTAAAGTGAAAGTGGGAACAGTCCACTTCAGAACAATACAGAAACACCAACCATACGAGCACAAGTGGAAGAAAGACCCGGAGACATAGGGAAAAACAAGATCTTCTCTAATCATGTTAGCACCTTAAAAATTTTAACAAAGTAAATATGTGGTTCTCTGGTGAATAAAGTATGAGACCAAGCAAAAAATGACAGGGAAAAAGTACAGCAAAGGTCACAGAAAGGCTTCACTATTATTCAGTGCTTTCTTAGCCTTGTTTTTCATTGATCTGCTCCCTGGCCCATCAGAGTTCCTCCTAAGCATCACAGTGGTGTCTGTGGGGCTGAAGTACTGCACACAGTAGCAGATGACAGGATCATGAGCAGATGCAGAATTGGGCATTTCCAGTCTCCAGGGACAAGATGGAATGCATCCAATGGTGCTAAGGAAGTTGACTAACATCGCTGTGATATGAATCTCTTCTTCCAAAGGTCACAGCAGTCAAGTAAAGTATTCTGGAACTCATTTGTATTTCACAGGAGAGGATGTGCCTTACCAACCTGACAGTGAGATGGCTGACTCAAAAGATGAGGGGAGAGCAAAGACTATAATTTACCACAAATTTAGGGAGTTTTTGGCAATCTACCACAGTGTCCTTGTTATCCTCAACCACCTAAATGATGGTTATTAAAAAAAACAGAGACCAACTCATCTCATCAGATGGAAAAAGCACAAATTGCAGCAAATTAAATTCTAATAAAATAGAAGGAAAAAGTCTTCACAAGGAGGGGGATTAAACCATCTCTGGCTGGCCAGAGAGGCTGAGAAATTGCCTATCTCTATGATATACCAAATGGCAACACAAGGCCCTGACTAACCTGATCTAACTTCAGGGAACTGATCTAACAGGGAACTGAAGCATACAGTCCTCAAAAGTATCTGCCCAACCGAAGTTACTCTATCATTCTAGAATACACAAGAGAAATTCATCTTACATGGCATCAACCTTAGTCAACCTGACAGGTTCAGCTGTTCCAATAAAAGAGGAATAAAAGGTTTGCTTCTCTAAATGCCCATGAGGTTGCTTCTACAACTCATCCTTGGACTTAGAATCAGATTCTCCATGCTGCAGTCAAAATTAGCCTGGACATCTTAAATTGTAGCTATTTTGTAGACTTTTTTTTTACTATCATAAAGAAGAATTTGAACAGGCTGTTCTACAAGAAGATCTAAATGGGTGATGACTTTGGCAGGAGGGCAAGACACGCAGCTGCGGGTATGACAGCAAGCAGTAATCTCTTGACACAGCTGCTTGTAATAAGCTGACACCCTTCCATGTAACTATTCAAATTGTTTAACGAACCACATCAGGAAATAGTGCATCATGACTAGGTCGTCAGAGCTAGGATTCAACAAAGCAACTGCTCTTTGTCAGGTAACACAGAGACTCAAATAAGCTAGTGTGAGTGAGGTAAGGAGCAAGAACTAAGAGAGCAGAAAATCAAAAGAATGCATGAGTTTTGTCAGCACTTCCCTTGATGCTCAGAGAATCCACAGTTGCAGGCATTGGCAATGATGTAATGGTCATTTAAAAAAAAAGTGGTACTTAGATCATTCAATCACTTAACTATCAGGTCACTGTTACATTAGAATCTACAGATCCCTCTGTGCAAAATCAGCTCAGTGGTACAAGTTCTGAACAAAGCTTGTAACAAAGCAGGGGCTTAAGGGGAGGAAAGATCAGACAAATTCATGGAAGCAAAATCCCACAAGAGTTATTAAATATATATAAAACTCATCCAGCTCAGAAAACCCTGAATCAAAAAGCAGAGGCTGGGAAAGTAATAAAGTGAAGTTTCATTTATAGACACTTGCCCTGTGGGAGACAAGACATGAGACTAGTCAGACCTTTGGGGTATGCAATACAAGCTCTTTGGTTCTAAAGTCTCACTTGCTCAAATAAGCCCCATCCATAAGTGGAGAATCATATGTGGAAAACTATAGCCTCTATTCATCCTTGAACTTGAAAGTTTAAATCTGAGCTTATAGACTTCAACTACTTCTTAAATTTCTCTGTGGACCAATCAACTGTCAAGGAATGTTAGACTGTGTGTACATCAGGAGACAAAATAATTAACTCAAAAACATTTAGTCTGTTGCAGTTTCTTTAGCAATGCACTTTAAATTCTGTTTGATTTTAAACTGTATTCTTTTTGCAATATAAAGAAAACAAGACAAGTGTACAAAACTGTAAATCTGTGTCAAAAACAGAAGTGCTAATAACATTATCATCTATGCCCTAAGGGACTCATTAAGGGATCAGACAGAAAAAAGAGGCCATGAAATGGTTTGCACAATCACCTCAACCAGGGAGATTCATAGCTCAAGCTGTATTTACTCAATCAAATGTACTCTGATTTCCTTTAGTAGTTTCCTATAAGTCCTTTGCCAGTTCAAAACCTTTTTTCCATACTTCCACTGAGCTTATTTTGCAGCATCAAAAAACTATTCTTCAGATCAAAAAGGTTTATCATAAAGATAATAAGTATGTATTGAGAGAGTATTGAAAACAGTTTATTTTTTCTCCACCTATAATATTTTGGGAGTGTCAAAGGCATTCTTCCCTTGTCCTGTTGAAAGATACAATGGGTTCAGATTACAGTATATACAATTATCTTTAACACCTTTGCTGATCAGTGTAGGAGGATGAAACTTCAGCAAATTCTTCATTCTCTAAATGTCAAAGACAGTCCGTCTCTGCTCTGTTTTGGTGCCGACATTCCTCTCTTTGCACTTCTTGTTGACTCTATACTGCTTCTATTCAGTAAAAATATCAGCGTAAGGCTTTTAGGTTTTCGTTTTATCTGTCCATGAAGTCTCACTCTGTACTGTGAGATTTAATCTGCTCTTTGAACAACAGAAGTAATTCCAGCCTCTACCATTCATTTCTCGTGTTGTGAAACAAGCACCATTGTGCCTTCTCCCTTCACACCCCTCATGGGGAGTAGTCTTGTGGACACAGTAACTATCCTCTTCAACTCAGGCCTTAAATTTTCTTTACTCTGATGTCTAAAGAAAACTGAAGACTAAAGAGACTCAAAACATTACCTATAAGACATATTACAGTCTCATGGTTTCCTTATCTTTTGAAGCAATATATTGCATTTTTTCTACATCTATATTTAAAAATGTTTTCCATCAGGAGCAACTACCTTCTTCCACTTAGCGACTTGCCTTAAAATGCAGGCTTCTCATCTTTTACCGGGGTATTATTGCGCTACAATAGTAAAAATTAATGATACCAAGTAATTCTAGAAGTATGCTTTGATATAAGAGATTTTAGAAAATATTCAAAATTACTTAGTTCTATTCTTAGTGTGTTAGATTTACAGTTATGAGAAGAAAATATTTTTTTTAAATGTAAAAACAATTGGAAAGTTCATTTAAATCCCTCAACTAAATACCACAGAGATAAAGTAGGACATGCAAATGATTTGGATTTCGGTAGGATTGATTATTTTAAAAATCATATTAAAAATTGAAGTGGTTTAATAAACTAAAAAGTAAATGGCAAATTAACAGACTGCTGCCATTACATTTCAGAACAATTGTCCAGGTAAAAATACATAATATTTTTCCAACATGTAAGACAACAGTCTAATTCTACTGCACTGGCTTCACAGTATGAATAATATAATATCCAAACACTGATTCACATGACTATAAAACAAGAGGCTGCTGTGGATCACAGTTCAATGAGCTCTTATTCCACTGAGACAAAGTGATTCATATAATAGACATTTCTAAACTTCTGAGAAACTATGCCACATTAACTCTTCCATAAAAGAAGGATTAAACTATGATACAAAGCCTTAACTGTGCAGAAGGCTTGATATACAGACGTTTGCTAGGGTCAAAGAAGTGCTCTAACACAAAAGGTATTTAGTAAAATCTAAACACTTTATCACTTCTCATTCTGCCAGTCTTTTTTTTTTTTTTTTTTCTTTTTTTTGAATGGGAGGATAAAAGAAACTGGGATTGTAGTAACAGCTATTTGGGTTACACAGTCACAATGGCTATGTTTAACTGATGGCCAGATCACTGACAAGGTTCCACTTTTCACAAGTTTCACAGAAGTTTTACAGCTCCTCCATTTCAAGGTTCCATCTATAAGGTCTTCTCAAATATGAGAAAAAATTTCTATTTTTATGAGATTGCTATAAATCCCTTTGAGCTTCTTCCTTGATGGTCTTCAGAAATTCATGGTTTATCTTTCAAGTGTGATAACAGTTGTAAGGTAACTGCTGGTGCCTGTTGAGACCAGGCAATTGTTCTCCCCCTTATAAAACCAAACATTGAATAAAACGTCTTAATCCTGAAGCTAGTGAAAAATGTAACATCACTGGCTCAGAGTGATCAGCTCAAATGAAAACAAACAAGCTGCATGTCGTAATAATGGAAATACCACTAGTAACATCCTGCATGCAATGAAAGCAAATACTTCTACTATGATTAGTAGTCTAAAAACATAGAAAAAAAGAAAAAACCACAATGTTTAACGAACACCAGTATCACTTTTGCACCTATTTTAGGTTTGAAATTTTCACAGGTAAACTTTTAAAGAAATACAAATAACAAATTGCACTAGTTAAAACCAGACACTTTTCTAATCTTTTTGAATGTTTAACTGTCAAGAATTTAACAAAACCATTATTTATACTTCTTCAATGTCAGCAGAAGTTGATAATGCTCACTACAAGCCTTTGCTGCCTAAATCAATTCTCTTTCCTAGCAAACAGATATGTTGGTAGCTTACTCTTTCCCAAAGCACTTAATAAGAATTTTGAAGTCATTGCCAATTATATTTTTCCAAATAGTTCCATAAACTGTTTCTAAAACTAATACTTCAAGCTTGAATTACCTTAAATTCATCTACAAAAATAAAAGTTAAGAAAAAAAAAGAAAATTGTAGCTAGTGAATTAACTAGCTACATTCACCAAAAAACATGGTGGTATGGATGCATGCATGGGTGTACAACACTCTGCACAAGGTGAAAACAAAAATTATTTTACTGTTAATTCTTACGTTAACAATTAATTAAAATGTTTTGGATATAGTACCAATCCCTTCAACAGGATTCTTTCTTCACATTTAGAGTATTGCGTGAGCCGTTGCAGAATACTAAGTGAAAGGGACTATCAAGACATAACTTTATTCAGAGGCATTACAAATTTAAACTTCCATATAAAAAAAAAATAAATTCTTTATACACTCTGTCCTTCAAAGTGAATACTATTTCTAACTAAATCACAATATATTACACTTTCTTTTCTGCACATACCACCTTTACTACAATAAATCACTCAATAGTAAATAACCACTAGACTTGATCTTAAAAATCTTTTCCAGTTTGAAGGATTCTGTATTGTAGCATTCACCAAGCATTCACCGAACTACTTTTCATCACCTCTACTCAAAGTAATTTAAAAGAGCAAGTACAATAAGCAGTAGTCTGTCAAATGAGCTAGGCATCCTACAGCATAATCCTAAAACAGGGAACACTTGAAATTAGAGTAAACTTCAGTATCCAACAACTAAAATTACTCAGATACAGTGTAATATTATGCATATATATCTTGTTTACAAAGTTATCTTGTAAATCCACATTTAGTTAGACTTATGAAAATACAACAACTATGGCATCAGCTTCTACCATATTAGCCTAGGTTAAATAGTTCATTAGAATCTCATTCCAGGTAAATTATAGAGTCCTTAGTTGTGTAAAATTCCATTCTAGCTACTTGGAATCGTTTGCATTTGCCTAGCATCACAAGGCAAGGTCAGTGATACCAAGAACAAATAAAAAAATATGGATTTTAAAGCAGATATATATATTCTTGCTTATCTTACCTGCAAAGTTCTATTGACAAGTTTTAACGACACTTCAGATGCCTGGTTTCTAAGCAGAATGGAAGTAAAAGACCAAAAGTACACTCAAGACTAAAAGTATATATATTTTTGATGTTGTAAACATAAACTGGAGCTAGAATAATTAAATAAGTCGATGATTTCTAGCACACTTCTCCATTTTCTGCAAGCTGTAGGATTTTCAAACTGATGAACTATTTAATTGGTTACTTTCTGTTTCTGCAGTATTAAACTACAGGTATGATGGCAAGGCATGAAATAGCCTTTGCAACAACAAAACATTACCTACTGTATGAAGCCAGATTCCATCTAGTTTCATATTTAATATTTCTTCCCCAGAAAGACACAAAAAGGAGTGTGGTGCATTATTGACTCAATATGGATTTTCCTTTATCACACATTGTAAAAGATTGACTTACTTAGGCAGAGAGGTTTGTAACTTTTTCTAAGTATTTGGAAGTCTAAAATACAACAACAAAGTAATTTTTAACAAAACTTCCTAACGTCTTTAGAAAATAATTTTGTAGAAATAAGTACCTTGCTGAATTCTGATTTAGAAGTGGTAGATTTTAAGATTTTGACTTAATCTGACACATACATGGTAAATCACAGTGAAAGATGATAGAGAAAACTGTCAGACTGACCATGGAAATAACTAACAAGCAAGTGCTAAAAATATTTGACTCATCATTTGATGAAATTAAAATCAGAATAAGGCTTTTTTTTTTTTTTTTTTTTTTTTAGTGTAAAGAAACAAAAACTTAGGAGGCCAATATTCAAGAGATGGAATCAAAAGCAACTCTCACAAAAAATGTCAATGATTACTAGAAATGAAAATATCAGTCATATGGTCATATGGTAGTGTGTTCTATTTAGATGAAATGATATTCAAATGCAGTTAATTCTTGGGAAAAAAATTCCTCCTACACACATTCTTAAAGCTGACTTTTTCATTGTGGAAATGATTATGACTATTACATCATTTCCATATTTCTACATTGCCATCTCAGTGATTGATGTAATTTACTTTAATAAGACATTCAAAAATCAATAAGCTACACTGTGAAGAGTTCATGTTCCAATATCCCAATTCTGCGGCAGTGCAGGTTAGTCTGGTGTTATTTTACATTTTCAAGAACAGTCAAAATAATTCCTACTCATACTTTACTTCACATATAGCTGAAGATCAAAAATGAATCAGTAACATTTTTTAATGCAAAAAAAATTCAAGTTATTTAAAGATACTCACAATATTTTTCACAGCTACAATAATTTAAAACAAAATAACTATGTTATTATACTTTGTTAAAGCTGACCTGTCATGGCTTAAGTTCTTCAAAGGTATCATGTTCACCTCCTTAATCTCTATACAGAAGGGAAGCACCAGGAAGAAAAATCAACATCACCTCAACTTTTCCCCAGAAATTACTTCCATTTTAGTGGGCATCACTATATTGCAAAGGAAAGGGACAGTAAAGACCATGTATAGAGCTGCAGAAACTGCCAGACCTGTCTCAATAAATTCCAAGTCATGTTTGGTCAGGTAGAGTCAGCCAACCAAACTCCACACTTGGTCTGTGGAGTTGGCTTACAATATTATTATCTAGTCGACTAAAAATGTATCATTATTGTAACCTTACCATCTATTCAGCTCTACACTAAATATTAACTGTAAAATATTATCTACACTCATCCTTTCAGAAACCTGTGATCTGATAATAATGTTAAAGGAATAACAGAAATAATTATTATACTATTAAGCATTCATTTCTCTCAGTGACAAAAAAAATCTACATCATTATACAGAGAAATGATGGATCTATGATTTTGAAAATGCACTTCCCCTAAGCTAAGTGCTTATTGATCTGTTTATGTAAATGCCTCATAGTAACACTGTCCCTGACTAATTAGACTATGTACATATAAATAAGAGATTATTCCTCTAAGCAAGGAAAATTTGACACTTGCATTAGTTGTGGGTTTTTTCATATCTGTTTACTTTGGCATTCTGATGGATTTCAGTCACAATTCTTTAGCAATGCAGAACCTTACCTCTATCATGGCTCCTTCAGAGAATGATGAAAATTGTGACAGCTAAACTACATCCCTGATAAGAATAAACAAATATAACCAAAAAAACCCTTTCATTTTTCTCCTGAATATCAAAACAAAGCAATTATCTCAGTATTATTTTCAAAAGATAACCTTTTAGTTAAGATCATTCCATATAGTCTTTGCATCTGCAGAGGCACTAGACATATGCTAAAAGAAAGATTCCTACTTGGTGTTTGCTTCTACTTAGAAACGAATGCTAGAACAACCAACCCAACATGACCCAGCAAAACCTGGAACAAACACCCCAAGGCAACTCATAAAAAGACCTATTACTCTAGAAATTCACCACCAATCTCTGAGTCCTTCTTAGCAGGATCTCTACAGTCTGATGATATACTTTGAAATCAACTACTACAGTTTGGTCCTCATATCTATATCCTCACAGACACTCAAACCAGAATAGGATAAGGTGCTGTACCAGGGTATCTCCCTATTCCTTTTTATATCTTCTGTGCTGTTATCCTCTGAGTCAAGAATCATTGGACCTTGTGGATCTCTTGTTCCTTAAATGTGACTGTTCACAAAAACCACATTTTCAGTAAGATACAGACATTTTTAAGATAATCTCAGAACATATTTTACTTTTAGAGCAGGAAAAGATCGTCCATCATCATCAAATTCATCCCAACCTTAGCTGTAGCAGTACTATTACTTCCCCACTCTAAATTTATTTGTAAGTATAACTTCATTTTCCTTCCTGTTACTCAAGCTGGCTTCCTGATGCAACAGCTTAAGCTCAACTCCCTTTGGCAGCAATTAAGTAACTGCACTCATCTTACATACCTTATCCTTGGTTACACAGGAGTGTACTAAAAATCTGCAGCAAGCCTGTTACATCAATAGAAGAACATGAAAGTGAGTTTATTGTCCACACCACACAGAGTAAGAAAAAAGAAGGCAGAAATCAAAAACACCATTGTTTCAAAGACTAAAACTACTTTCTTTTAAAGACTAAAGTATGAATCATACATGTAATGAAACCTTTGGAGTAGGGGTTTTGTCAGAAGTGATAATATGAAGTTCTATTACATCGGAAGCAAGAGAATGAAAAAAATAACAAATCAGAAAAATAGCATGAGACTGCAATAAGATTTTGTTCTTTGAATTATGTTTTCAGGAAATTCAATGATTTTTCCATTGACACAACATACTTCACCGCTGTGAAGTACTACTTCCCTTTTCTATGCAAGGAGCAGGGGAAAGTATAAAAAAACCAACCAGATTTAGATTCATACATTTTTAACATGTTACTTTATGTTGTGCTGAGAAGGAAAGATGTGGATTCTGAGAAATAAAAAGATCAAAACCTGAAAGAACATGTTTTCCACTGACTTTTTGATACTTCATTGAACTGCTAAAATCACAGCATCACTGAATGCTAAGATGGAAGGAATCTCCGGTGATCACCTCGTATGATATTCATTAAAGGTCACCTAGAAAAAGTTCAGGACCATGTCTAGATAAAGGAATTCTGAAGATCTATTTTTTCTAATGCAGTAGCTAGCTCCTGGATGACAGGATAAGCTAACAGACATCTACATAAATCTGCTAACATACATAGCACATGAAAAACCTGAAACACATACTAGGGAATACTAGTCTAACAATTAATTTATTTGGGCCACCAGGACAAGAAATGCAAAACATAGCATTCACTGATTTTTTTGTTCTTATTTTTTAAATAAACACTTATTTTCCTGGAAGAATAAACACTGGGGCTTGGGGGGCTTTTTTTTTCAGGGGAGCTGGGGTGGGTTTTTTCAAAAGGAAACAATTGAGAAATTTCATTGTTATCATTGGTTCCATTATGCATAATCACTTCTTCTCTAGGAATAGAAAAGTATGTGTCTTTGTAGATATTCAACCATACCAAAATAAATTCATGTTTAAAAAAAAAAAAAAAAAAAAATATTGTAAAGATAAACATTTAGTAAAGGCCAAAGTAGAGTAGACCCCTATGACCTGGAAAAAAGGTGTTGTCTAGAGACACTACATATGCATTGCAGGGAATTCCTAAATATCAGAAAATCTGTAGCCACAATGCATTCTGTAGTCACATTGCATATTTTAATTTAGGACACCAATTTTATAGAACATGGAAACAATTTACTTGGGGTTTAACCCCTTTTAAAATGGAGAAGCAACATAACTGACAACATATCAGCATTTTTCACTATTTGGAACTTTGACATTTCCAAGACTACCTTAAATCCTTCTTAATTCACAGAAGTTTATATTTTTCATATGAACAATGAGTAAGGACAACAATAGCTGCTTCCTATGCTGCATGTACTATTAATTTTGTACTCCCAGTGTTTCTTTCTTCCTCTGTATTTCTCACTTCAAGACTGAAGAAAAGAAAGCTTTTTAATGGCAACAGTGTTATGTTCTGGGTGACCTCCTATTCTGTTGAAGAGATGAATATCCAGAAATCTGGCACCTCTAAAGTGTTCAGCATGAAGACTTTTTGATCATCTGTAGTAGTTTTAAAGCTGGCCAGGCAAAACATCCTTTTGAGCAACTTAACTATCAAAATTCAGACACTCATTTCTGCCTCTAATTTTAAAGAAGCAGTAAGAATCTTTCACTGCTATGGGTTCAGTCCTGTAGGAAGTGATAACCCATTATAAATGGGTTAAAATGGTCTATTAATTTCCTAAGGTGAAAGAATTTAAAAGTACCTGCTATATATTGCCTTGCTCAAACTCATGGCAACTAGTACACAAACCTAGCATCACGCTTAGGAATTTCAATAAAAGATCAATAGCTACCAGCTAAATTCAGGCAGAATAATCATAGCAGATAGCATTTGGTCTTCAAATGATCACATTTCTCTTCCATACTGGAAGCAGTCAGTTCTGTATCAACTCTTTTCTTGCTGACCTTTTTTAAATTTTGTGTAAAATGAAGACTGAAATGGAAAACAAAATAATAAAAATATGAACATTTACTTTATTTTTTTGGGTTATTACTTATAAAAGAGTTGCTAAAATCTTTTATGTGAGCTTTTATATACCAAAATTCAAAGGAAATAACTGGCTACAGCCATGCAACATACACTTACTAAATATTTATTCTGAAGCACATTTTTTCCTGTAGGCTTTTATTTGGCCTATTTACAATGGCTATGTGCAGACCTATGGTATACTTCTGTAACTGCATGAGTTTGTTATCAGAACAAATCATACACACAAAATTGTATACTGCCTATCCCTTTTAAGTATAGAAAAAAATTAAAAAAAAAATCCAAACACAGACACATCCATTTGAAAGAACATAAAACAAATTTGCTCTTACATTCTGTATTTTACAAGAAACTCCCCTTAAAGCCTTCTGTGCTTGAAGCCTTGTAACACTGAGATCATGCATGGGATTCAACTTAACACTTTTTCAAGCACTAAAAGTGCTTAAAAAAGTGCTTTTGGATGTCACAGTATCTCTAAACTCCTGCACTGACAGCAAGACCACAGAAGTAATCAGAGATCCAGCTAGACTCTCCAAGGCATAGGGACACCATGTTTAGGGAACTGAGTTTCACATTCTATTTTCTGCTGGTAAGAACAGGCTTTTAGGAACTGCCTGAAGGGAAAGGTTCTACTTCAAGGCATGAAAACTCAGAAATACTTAGGTCCTTTTGCAATTGTGTACCTTTCAATCTCAATTGTCCTGACAATTAAGAGTGACCTAGTTACTGGACGTCTGAATTGAGAATTGTCCAACCAGGTAGTAGGGTACACGGAAAGAAGCTTTAACTTTGCCTTGCCTGTGTTTGACTCCAGGTGTGGTAACACTCTAATTCATCCAGAAAGAGGAAATTATGCAGAAAATACCAGCTTTCCAATCAAAGTAGCTACTCTTCACTGATCTTTTCTAAGAGGACAACATCTCCCATGTTTATTGCTATACTGAGACAGACTTCTGCTACAGAAAAATGGTGGTGAAGTCTGTGATCTAAGATGAATTTACAAGAAATTTTTTTCTTCTAATTCTGTAAATATCCACCTATCCATCTCACTAATTCATATAGGCTAGAAGAAGTGACTTGAAAGATATTTTAATTTTTTCTTCTGTTTAGAAGACATGTGAATTCACTGAAATTTTAGATGCAAGGCTACTGAGAATGGCCTGATGATTTTGAAGGCAGAGTCACAGCAATAAAGTCTTATAGTATACAGTGAAAATTACACACACAAAATGTTCAAACCTATGAAAACTTCCAGTATTTTAATTGGTTCTAATTCACCTGCTTTTCTGCAAGACCTAATTTTACTCCAGCTCTGTTGGGAGAAGTATCACCTGCTGACTCTTTACAAGAAAACACAGTAAAGAGAGAGATTTTCCAGAGAACTTTTCCCAATAAAAAAAAGTTGAAAAAAGTGACCTCATGACAGAAGAGAAATACTGTATTTAGCTTATAGTCTTAGTAAATGCAGACATTTGGCTAAAGTGTCATAGAAACACATTTGAAACACTCAATAAAGAAGATGCCAAGCTCAACAAAATGACAAAAATTCTGTCACAGTAATGACAAAAAAACCACCAAACCCTTAGCATACTAATATTTTCAAGAACAACATTCATACATATGATTAGATGATTAAACTGCTCTATTTCACATATCTTACAATACAGATGAACTAAGAATTCACCTGAGGGATTTTCCAAACATGCTGGTTTCAATGTGCCAAAACAACTGCAAGTTTAGAAAGTCACCAAACATAAACATATTTCTCTAGTTCTTGCTGAAACAAAAAATAAACAACCCCTCCCCCCAAAATCAATCATGTGAATCATAACCATACTATGTATAAATAATGTAATAGTATATGAACATTATAAACTACCAAAAGAATTTTCCTAAAAGTAATTTAAAAATTAATACATCCAAAAAGATTTCAGAAGTATGTTTTTAAGAAAAACACAGGTCTCAAACACAGGAAGATGTATCCAAATAATTTTCATTTGATCTACCTAGCATAAAAAACCATGTATGTCCTGCATATATGTGATTTACTAGATCAGAATATTCTTTTACATTGTTCATCTCAAGTTTTTGTTTTATGTTTTATCACATTAGAAAATGAATCACTAATAATTTACTTTGTTTTTACTCTTTTTATTACAAAGGCTTTGGGGAGCAGTCAGCAGATGCAGGAAATAGAGAACAGCTTAATTTACTGTCACTTGAAAGAATCTGAAAACAAAGGAGACATCAAAAGATGCATTGGAACAAGTCATCAAAATCTGCTAGCATTTCATACACTAGAAGACTGGATATTATGCAAAGTAGCCAGACCTTTCTTTGTTCCATGCAAGGAAATAATATAGTTAGCAGTCTGATAAGATAAAGATCACAAAATAGAGGAGAATGCAGTAGCTACTGCCCTTTATACAAGTCTCCAGTGAAAATACTGGTTTTAGCAGGAGTGAGTAAGAAAGCTTCTATTTTTTGCCCCATCTTGCCATGTTTAATTAAAAAAATGCATTTCTTATTAAATTACAGAAAAACAACTAGCCTTCAAATTGGATTTCATAAACTCTCTTCCAGCACTACAGAGGTGTAGGATAATACTTCAATGGATATAACAACAAGATGTCTGGCCCCTCAGCAGAGTTCAGGCACACTGTATAAAGTTGGAATTTTAAAAGATACTCTATTTTAATACAAAAGTTACTGTTAAAAAAAGACCTCTAGTGTTTTTCCATCCTCAAATACCATTAAGACATTTAAGCAAGACCTGGAGAAAATCAGATTAGAAATAAAAATTGCTAATCACTTACACCTTTCCAAGGCACCATGAAGAAGGGACATGTTTTCAACTATCATTGCTCAGCCATGGAAGTTCAGGCTACAAGTTTCATCTGAAAGTAAAACTTCAGACGAAAACCACTATTGATTATGAAACCTGTGACCAAAAAATGGCCACTCTTTCCATGCTTGCAATGGCAGTGATAGCAGATCAGCACTATGCTCTGCTGTATGTTCCATCAGAAATTTAATATCTCAAATATCACAAGCAGTACCCTAACTAAGAAGCACCTCAGCTGTATTAAATTACACCTCAAAATCCGTCAGAACCACAATCCTCCCATAACAAAAACAAACCAAAGAAACAAAAAATTTTAAAAAATCCTATAAAAACCTTTTTCATTATTAAGCTTTAATCAGTGCCCAAAGATCAGTTTTGTACAAGTCTAGAAAAGCC
The DNA here is from genome assembly GCF_022539315.1 of Serinus canaria. Classification (NCBI taxonomy): domain Eukaryota; kingdom Metazoa; phylum Chordata; class Aves; order Passeriformes; family Fringillidae; genus Serinus; species Serinus canaria. The sequence goes on along the minus strand of NC_066343.1, from coordinate 34,361,730 downwards.
TGTCCCCAAGACTAGGGTTTACTACTTGCAATGATGATGCCTGATACTTTAATCAGAGCCATCTTACTGCTATAGGCAAAATTTAATTTTTCAGGACGGTGGATTAAGGGCCAGGATGCTGTGCAGCTTGTACTATGGGGAATAGTAAATGAGGAACAGGAGAAATTTTCAGATCTAAAGTAAGGTAAAAGGCTCAGAGCTAGGATGCACACAGCCGGGGGTGAGGGGATCCCTGTAGAGCTAGGTTTGATGCTTCTCTTCATCAGAAGCAGAAAAATTGAAGATAGCAGCAGCATTACTAGGAATTGCTAGCCAGCTGTGTCACTGCACAGTAAGAACTGTTTTCTGACCATTGAGCCCTTCTCCCTCACTGGCAGCATCAAGCTTGTCTCTCCAGGGCTCTGGCTCATGTGAGGTAGAAAAAGGCTAACAGCTATTTTGCTCTGCAGAGTAATCTACTGCCATAAGCGACTGCCTGCCATGCCTGTGGCAAAAGACAATCCTGATTTCAACAAAAACATTGTAGAGATGGGGATAAGAACAAACTTGAAACACCAGCAAATTCAAATTACTAAGCTTATTTTTATTTGACAACACTGCTACAATGTGGTTTTCCAAAGAATTATATATCATCTACAGATGTTGAATTTCTGTACTTTTTTAAAGATAACCAGAATAGTTCTCAGATACACTGTAGTTTAAGGTGGGGAAAAAACCACTGCTTCAATCTCTCTCCCATATTTACTAATTACATGTATTTTATTTTTTATTAAGTTGCTGTTTTTTTTTCATTAACAGCCAGACTCTTCTGCATGATCAAAACCAAAAAATGTTACATTGAACAGCAGTCCTGTAACTGATCACCTGGTAGAGTGACCATGACTATTTCCAGACACTTCCTCAGCCTCTGTTAAGCCAGTGACAGATTGCAGTTATTAACAGGTCAGTGAATATATTAATTCCAGGGCACTGAAAATGATGTTCATGAAATGAAAAGTGGCCTTGCTGACATTGCATCACTATTTCTAGACAGTGTGCTTGAACACCAAATAAATCTCTCAACTTGGATGAGTGCCAAAAACTAGTGACCTAGTTTCATTAGTGTGGGAAAAGACTAGCAATTGGACCTAAGAGAGCAGATTACCAAAATAACTTCACACGAAAACATTCCATAAAGAATTTTGTTTAAATCAGACATTTCCCAACCTAACAAGTCACTGAAAATCCTGTCTCCCTTGAAATGTCAATCTGAGATCCATTAAATTCTAAAGTTAAAATGCATTTACATTACTCATGCTGACATTCCTATACAACACTTTGATTAAACAGAATAAATATTATCTTCTTTCCATCTCATTATCTCTTTCCATCTCATTCATAATAATTTAATACAGTTTTAAATCAAAACAGCTTTTGCATTTTCAGTGAAAAATGTAACACTTCAGGCTTAAACAAAAAGTTTTACTAATAAAAGTAAGTCTATTTTTAAGCAACAGTAATCTGCTCAGTAATCTTCCTTGATTAAAAATTCCTTGGCTCCTCTTCAAAAAACACACTGAGCATAGATGAGCTCAACAGCTGTCAACATAATTTTTAGGAACTTACCAAGTATTGTTGCGTCTATACTAGCCCCCATTTATACACTCCAGCTGGTCCACCAGAGCCCCACTCCCAATCCTTCGCCTCCAGTAACATCTATATTGAGATGAAGACATTTTGAACAACACCACAAAGTAAAAAGATACTTCATCTTCTTTTCATCTTTCCAAAGCCTGTTGCTTTCTGTAAATTGCTTTCCATTCACTAATATAGCAAAGTGCAAAAGATAAACTGAAATTCTGTAAGAAAACTATTACAGTACTGGTAAAAATCTCAGAACATTCTTTCATAAGTCAGACTTGATCATGACATAAGTAATGCAATGCAATTAATTTCACCCAGCAATCCCTGCTTACTAACACATGCCAACAACAAAACCGCAACTGTTCTCTGCGTGCCATGCGCAGTGAGGGTCACTTGCGCAATGACTTACACAAGAGGTCTAGAATGTAAAAGGCTGAAAAAAACCCTGACCATTCAATCTCCTCAAAATGCTGGGTTTTCTTTTACCCTCCAGATTCCCCCTGGGTTCATTGCTACTGAAAAAACGCTAAAGGATGATCATAGCTTTTGCAAGCTTTACTGTGGCAAGTACTCATGTCAATGGAAATTTTGAGCAAATAATGTCATGAAGACTGATGTCTAAGTTTTGGAAGGACACACACATCACTTAAATTTTAAAAATGCTGTGGGAGCATATGAGGAAAAAGTAAACAGAATGAAACCTCATACTAATAACTTTCTTCTTAATATACCATTTATGTAAGAGATCAATAGGAAAGTTTCAGCATCTTACTCCTTTCTCCTCAGTTATTAAAAACTTTCAAAATCCTCATGCTTGTATCTCCAACCCATTTTGTTTATCTGCCAATAACTTCCTGATCAGTGTGCATATTTTTTAAGCCGTTTTTCTCTCGTACACCTTCAGTCTCTGTGTCTATGAACAATGCCTTTGTAGCCTATGATTCCAGCTATGCATACAGGCTGTGGCAGTATTGTAACTAGGTGCTGTCAGCTGTAGACTTAAAATTAATTAAGAGAGGGGAAAAGGGACAGGGGGATGCACCACAGAAGCTGAGTCACTTTAAACCACTTAAAAGTGGTTAATAAGCTGTTTGATGCCAATGTATGAAGCTTGCTTACCTCAGCCATAAAAATCATGTAAGTCTTCTACACATACTTTTTATCTCACAACTAAAATGCACATTTGGTCACAAAATACTGAAAATGACCAAGCGATATGTAGCATGATCAGCTTCATGGGTTTGCATCCAATGTCCCATCTTCAGCATCTTGTACTAAATTGTGTCTATTGTGGTAGAGATTAACAAGCTTCTTAACACCACAAGGAGTATTTTCATCACCGCTTTTACACATCTCATTTAGTGACACACCAAGAACTAAAATAAAGAGTCTCTTTCTAGGGCTGTCAGTGCAGACAGACAGGATAGGCACTAAGCCTCCCAAAATTACCTAGATGAATAATCTCCTTTACTCTTTTTATTTTGCTATTTTCTACTGCCCTGGTATGTTTTCATGAATATATACTGGTAATTTGGTAATAATATATATCTGCTTGATTCTATAATAAGAAATAAAATTGGATTTTCCCCCCATCACGTCAAGGTTTTAGAAAACTAATTCCAAACCCAGACTGAGTTGCTTATGCATTTTAATCTTTATTCTTCATTGATTCTTTAAGGTTAATAATTTTCTGTACTTCACTTGTCCATTTTCTCTACCTCTCTTAAAACTCCTAAGGAGCTCCTTCTCCTTACCACTTTTGCTACTGTAGAGATAGGAAGAATAGAGAAAAAGCTGCTTTAGTTTGAAAAGTAAAGTGAGTAAGGGAAGCTGCAGGAATAAAGGACACTATTGAGACAATATTTAATCTCTGACAACAGGCTGAAGTAGCAATGATGATGCTCTTTATATAGAGGAACTTGGAAAGGTAGTCAGAAAATATAGAGAACCTTAACATTCAGAAATGCTGACTATAGAAGAGGCTGAGCCTAGAAATCTAAGCTACAGATTTTGGTTAAGCCTCCAGGCCACCAAAGGAATCAAGTCCATTATTTGTCCAATATTTACTTCCAAAATGCAATATTTTTTAATTTAAAAAGAGACTAAAACAACCAAACCACCAATTTTTAATCGAAAATTAAATGCAATTATATTTTCCATATCCAGTAAATGTTTATTTCTCTTATGTCCCATTTTTCCCCAGAAACACCAGCTACTATTACTTGGTCTTCATTTTGTTTTTGCATAAGCTTAGAAATAAGATATTGAAAGAAAATAATTAAAAAAAACTTTACATGAAAGTGTGCCATTGGAAGTTTCTATTATGATTCAATGGACAAGAGAGCTTGAGACAGACACTAGGTTATGGTTTTAGAACATGTTTGGGGAAACAAAGGGTGATCTTTTACAAAGTAAAAAAGGACGGTCTTGTACAAAGGCTTTGTACAACTTTTGAAATTAAGTCCCAACTTAATGCAAGGGGAAAATTATTTCAAATGCATTCACAAACTCTGATAGATCTGTATCAGTCAAAAAAAACCTCATTTAACTGATTACGTGCAAGTCTGTACACAGGTAATATATTTTAACTGGCTTTGAAAAAAATATAAAGTTCCTTACCTAGTAGCATTTTAGATAATTCTTTTCACTATTTACTTTATTCTTTCTATATCCTCTTCATATGAGCACCCCAAGTGAATATAACCTACCTATGTTATGAAACCTAGTGTGAATTTCATTCATACTGTTACAGTTGGCCCAGACCATAATTTTTATTCGGTGTCATATTATTTTAATATATGTGGTGAGAAAAACTAAGCTGCAAAAGCAAAGTTCGTGTTTGCTTTGTTTTCAAAGCTTTAATGTGTAGTTCCTTGCAGTACAGAGATGGTCTGGAAAAGATACTGATGTGACAGGACAACCCACACTCAGTGAAAGAGTACCTGAATGGGGCTTCAGTCTACATTATTTAAGGAGGACGGGAGAAAACAAATAACTTGTTGCACTTTTTCATTTTTCTGGCTGTCATTCATAAATGCGCAATCCATTAATCTCATAAAACAATCTTCCAACTCATGAAAGCTTTCTTATATACGCATGATAATTAGGAAAGTAATTGATAACATTGCTCAGGTTGTAACAACAAATTTTAGTAGAAACAGTACACCAAAATTTAATCTTGATATACGACAAATAGTAACACTTTAATTTTTCAGCATTTTTCAAATGCTATTCCTACTATTGATGAAACTGAAATACAGAAATCTAAAGAATATCTTAATAGTTCATTGTAATGTGCATGGGATTTCAACTTGAAATTGACATTCAATTTAACCTTTACACTTGGCTGAATTTGACAACTACTTCTGCTAGGAAGAACATGTTCTGTGTGAGTTTTTCCCATGTAGAAATTCCCTTGACATCCTTCTCATCCAAAATGGATTTTTTTTTAGCTTTAAACTAAGTACTGCAACAGAGACAATAATGATGTTTTTAAAAGCAAAGAATTAAGGAAAATACACTATGATTACCTAAATTTACTTTTCATTCTTACACTGGTTTTCTTCCTATGCAAAAAAGCGTAATATTTCAGTGTTTCTATCTCTTATTTTATAGTCTTATAATCTGCAAGTTCTATAAGTTTCCAAATACAATTTAAAGTCCAGAAAAACAGCCAAAACAATATTGTTACCAAAGTAAGGGGAGAACAGAGAAATTCTGTAATTTAATCTCTCCCTTGTTCTATATTTTAAAGACAAAACCAGTCCCATCTCCTACAGCTTGAAGCTTCAGTTTCACCATTGGAAAAGCAACTTTCAGATAGAAAGAATAAATATAATAATAAATATTGCTTATTTACAAAGACCTTCTTAGAGAGTTAGTGGAGTTTCTTTTTGTTTCCTTCCTTTTTTTAAAAGAAGTCTTCTTCATAAAGTATGCTTTTCATCTGAATGCGTTCAAGGAAAGCACAATCCCAGGGCTATGTGCTTGGTTAGTTTTTATTTTAATATTAAACAGTGGAAGACAGCTTGGTAATGAAGTAGTGGGATTTCAGGGAGGAGCATGGAAGAATAAAGGCAAAATGACGATGAAATGAACAAAGCCTTGCTAATTAAAATGCCTTTATAAACACAACAAACAAAAAAAAAAAGAGTGATAGCTGTAAGTACTCAGGCCAATAGCCAGTTTTTATCTAGCAATGTCAAATTACCTGCTTACACAAGCGTATTAATTTCAATAAAGGTACTTTTTTTTTTGGTGGAAACATAATTGTTGAGGTATGCCAATACATCATTTAGATTACACCTAAATCTTTTGTGTAAATAAATTGCATAAAGAAAACACAAATTATATTCTATATATATGTCTTTTCTACTTCTTGCTATCACAGAATACTTCCCCTTGTGAAACTGATGTATCTTGTTCTATTAATAGAGTAGGAAGTTTATGTATGTTCTTTACAAGCCCTTTTATCTTCACAATAACACATCTAATATTGAGTGGTATATAAATACAATACTAATAAACAAAAGCAGACCTGCCTGAAAGGCATCATCTATCAATTACAGGCTTCATGTGACACCCACTGTGATAATCTAGAGATAAACAACCAAATTAAATCACGAATTGAGACAGTTTTAAAAAGTTGCAAAGCAGAAAAACAAAGGACTTCAACAAAAAAAATGCTCCAAAAGACAATTTTTGGCTGAGGAGAAAGTTGTCACTGAAAAACACTTCCTTTGCAAGCTGGGAGACAAAAACTACATTCAATTAATGACAGATATTTGCACTTTTTAAAATGTCAGTTTGGGAAACAAAACAAAGAGAATGAACACAATTTTCTTGTGTAAAAAGACTCTGCCCACACTACTTTGAGTTCTGTACAGACACAGGATTACACAGAAAATAAGTTGTTTAAACAGCTTTTAACTAAAAGATAACTAAACAGTAACTCATTTTAGTAATTAATAGTCTTGAGAATAGTCACTCTGACTGATAAAAAGCATCTCCTCAAACTGCAAAGCTAATGGAGTCTGGTTTCTCATGAAATCCTGTCTCATACAAACTGCTTGCTGTCCACTGCAATGAGTATTCTGACTGAAACATAATCCACAGCTAAGGCACACACAACAACTTCCTCCTGTGCCCTTTCTTGCATGCCAAAGAACAGGTTAGTTCACGCTGAAACCTTTTCATCTGAGGCCAATGAAATTTTCCTTTCATCTGGCCACCTATTTTTAATAAAATTCTGGGAACTGTTTGTTTTTGCAACCTCTACCCGGTAAACCACAAATTATACCACAACAGGCTAACAGACACTGAGTTCACAATGAAGAAACCTGAGGAAGAGAGGGGATGAACAAACACATACACACTCTGAAATACAATACAGCCCAGAAGAAACAGTCTAAGAGATTCTTGGCCTACATGGAAGATAATTTCCTGACAGAGTTGGTGAGTGAGCCAAGAGACCAGGTTCCCTACTGCTATTTATGAACAGAGAAGGATGATTTGCTGCTCAGAGGTGATCTAGGGCACAGGCAACTATGAAATCATAGTTTTCAGTTCTCAGAGAAGTAAGGAATGGAGTCAGCAGACTTGCCTCCTCAGACTTACACAAGACAGACTTTTGCTTGTTTAGGAGACTAGTTGATAGAGTCCCTTGGGAGGCAGTCCAGAAGGGCTAAGGCTTTCAGAAAAGCTGGACATTTTCAAGAAGAAAATCCTAAAGGCAGAGGAGCAAACCATCCCTATGTGGCAAAAGAAGAGTCAGTGGGAAGGAAGACCAGCCTGACTGAACAGAAAGTTTTGCTGGAACTCCATAAAAAAAGCAAAGATACTTGGGAGACAACTCCTTGCAATGCTTCAGGCTTGAGGTAGAGCAGCTGGAAAGCTGCCTGACAGAAAAGGACCTGGGCTGATGGTTGAGAGCAGCTGAACATGAGCCAGTTGTGCCCAGGTGACCAAGAAGACCAATGGCAGCCTGGCCTGTGGCAGCAATAGTGTGGCCAGTAGTACCAAGGCAGTGACTGTGACCCTGAACTTGGCACTGGTGAGGCCACACCTTGAAACATGTGTCCAGTTCTGGATCCCTACAGAAAAAATATTAAGGTGCTGGAGCATGTCAAAAGAAGGGCAACAGAGCCAGTGAAGGGAGCAGGAGGAAGTGCTGAGGATTGTTAAGCCTGGAGAAAATAAGGCTCAAAGGAGACCTTATCACTTTCTACAATGACCTGAAAAGAGGCGGGGGTAAATCTCTTCTACCAAGCAACAAATGCTCCAAGTTCTACCAAGGGAGGTTTACACTGGATATCAGGAAAAATTTCTTCACAGAAGGGTCGTCAAGCACTGGATAGGCTGTCCAGGGAAGTGGTTGAGTCATGTGAGTGGTGTACATGTGGCACTTAGCAACATGGTGTAGTGGTGAATTTGGCAGTGCTTATTTGACAGTTGGACTTCATGAGCTTAAAGATCTTTTCTAACCTAAATGATTCTATGACACATTTTTTGTGTTGGCATGCGACCACTTTTGCAACAATGATTGGCAGACTCTCCTTAGAAAACCAAAACCTTCAATATTCATTCTCAAGTAAGTTTCCCATCACCAAGTTACCAAGCTTTTCTCTCTGTTACCTATTTCAACTAGTTCTTTGAATCTTGCCTTCCTTACCAGAAAGTGGGACGTACTCAAGAGGAAAAACAGAAAGTTTTTCTACTTTTTCTAGTTCATGTTCTAGCAGCTTAAGCTTTTCCCATAGTAAAGAAAAACTGAGTCTAGATTTCCAAATGCAAAAGGATAATCCTGCTCCCTCACAATGTAAGCAGCAGGTCTGTGAACATAGCTATTGTACAAAAGGAGGCACTGCTGTCATCCCACTTGGTCTTGCTATGTTGTATGTCATGGATGAATTTTCTGAGGAGATTCAACCTGCTACAATACAGCATACTCTATCCTGGTCAAGACCCTCAGCAGACTTAGAAGGAACAATTCATTTTGGTTAACTCAACTAACTACTGCTCAAACTTAGTCTTTTTAAAGTTGCAGTACATCTGTGCATATTCAAAAGAAAAATTTTTTGCACCTGGGAAATCTGTGTTGGTCAATAGACAGCACCTCACTGTGTCTTTTGACAATCACATTTTATTCAGAATGGAATACACCATAATATACAACAAGGTCCCAAATGTAACAGCTGATATGCCCTGGATCTATATTTTATTTCTGTTGAATTCTAGTAACAATCTTCTAACACAGTTATTTGATTATAATTACTGGGATATTAAAAAAGCAAACCTACACAATATAAATATGTTTTCCATATAGCTTCAAACACCCACATTAGTTATCATCCGACCTAAAGTTACATTGATCACATACATTTGGCAGCTGCCAGAGCAGAATAAAAACAGCAGCTTGCCATAGTACAGGGACCTAGTTCAAAGAAGCAAGTCAGTTTGGCAGCAGATTTCAGGTGTACTAGATGGCAGCAGAAATCTAGGTAGGCCTCTTAAGAACTACAGCTCACTTTTCAGCTCCATTCTGCAGTTCTGTTTTGGCTCAGAGCAGCTTGAAATAAACACTCCCAGAAAATGTTACGTTAACCCATGAAGCCTATGGTTCAAGTGTGTATATCTGGCCTCTCTAACTAAATGATATATCTCTCTAACTAAATTATATATCCAAAATTCCTTCACTCACTCTTCACTTTCTTTCTTATGCCTTTCACAAAAGGCACAATCAGTTACTATTTGGATGACAAGAAGCGAAAAGGACAGAAACACTTTCACTGCTCAACAGGACTGGTGTAAGCGCAGGCTGATCAGGAAAAAGTTGTGATTAGCTCAAATATATTCAAGAAAAATAGTTGCCAGAAGGGCTGATAGAAATAGGGGGAAAAAATTCATCACTGAACATACCCCAAAATGTTGTAAGTTGAAAAGTCAACGTAACAAGATTAAATCTGTCACATTTTCAAAGACATACACCTGAATCATTATTTTAGGATGAGGGGAATAAAAAGGATTTTTCAAACCTCAGTCTTTGAATAGCAATAAAATATTCTGAATGAAACTTATAATGAATCACTAGCATTATAAGGTAAGAGCACAGATGTTTGAAACATCTATAATTAACTGAAAACAAGGAAATGAGACAACATCAAAAAGTTGAATACAGAGGATATATGGAGAATTTGAGCTGAATTTCTTAAGTTGGAGAGTATGTTTCCAATACTGTCCTACAGAGTTACTTAGGAAAGGAGGGAGTGGGAAGACAAAGAGCAAAAACTGACAACTAGGATAAACAACATAAACTTCTGTCTTTTTCTTTACTGGGACTTATTTCCTTTTGTTGTTATGACTTATTTCATGACAACACCACTACTACTAAACACATCTTTAAAATCATCTACATTATCTTTATCCTCCACAAAAAAGAAACCAGACATCAATCATAACTGTTTTCCTCATGTAAAATGTAGCTCTGACCACAGAAAGTGTTGATTGAAATCACATCTCAACAACAACCAAAATAATATAGCAATTGAAATTGTACAATAATTGTTCAGATTAGTCATACGATGGGACAGTTTTATACACAAAGTTCATACCACTACTGCTATTACGGTTGATTTTACTGCTTTTTTATATAACCTGCAATGGTATCCACTAGAATTGAATATAGTTCTTTCAAAATAGGTCCCACCCATTAGAAAGAAAACAGGAGCAAAGAAACAGTATAAATTTCCCAAGAACTCCCAGAAATGAAGGCAAAAAAATCACAGGGATGCACTTTTTTCCCAGCTACTGCCCTTTCCCCAGAACAGCAAATATCTTAATTCAATTACCAATTATTTATACATAAAATAAAAACATAAGGTTTCCTAACAACTTCTTGAAAATTATTTATTCCATAACTTTCACTCACTTTGAGTCTGTGAAAAGCAGGTCAATTGGCCCTCCAAATAAAAAAGAAGTTTTTGACTCAAAAAATCTTGGCAAGGTAATAGATTTATCCAGAGCTACATATTCAATTCTTAAACTCTTTACAACCAATATACAAGGAGCTTGAAAAGAGAATTTGAATCCCAAAGTACAGTGGCATTGTGTGTTTTTAGAATCAGTTATTCCTTTTATAACTCAATAATGGTTCGGTCCTCGGTTCCCCCCATGTACTTCCCTCACAATGGTTTCTCCCTATTGGAGCTGCCCTGCTTCCCACCCCCCCCCCCCCACCCCTGCCTATCATGGTAACCACCCCCCTTATCCCGAGAATTCTCTGTGTCAGTCATTCCTTAATTTGATGTCGGATTTGCCCCTGGGGTTTTTCCCCTCCCCTGTGTGATCCTCAGTGGCTTAGCTGTAACCCACGCTCCTCCCTGGGTCCTTGTTATTGGTAAGCTTTGTGTCTCCTCCTATCACACCCCCTCCCTTTATCAGCGCCCCCACGCTACGGCCCCTCTTCGTCGCCTGTCCCTGAACCCCCTGCGGAAGAGCCTTAAAAGATTCTTCGTACTTATACAGGCGTCCCTTCTCCTTCCTTTGCTTTGGTACCTCGTAGCCGAAGATCCCGCCTGCCCCACCCACGCCTCAGACGGTAACCCTACCAGGGTTCCGGAGGGAATGCGGGAGTGGCAGCATCGTGTGGCCACCTCCGGCCGGGCCGCGGGCACCCAGCCGGGCACCGCACAGACCCGCGGCCGCGGGAGAGAGGCTACAAAGTACCAAATGTTATGTAAAAGTGGATCTTAATTCAGATAATTGTTTTTGTACACTGACAGCTAATCCTTCTTCCTTGCTTGATCCTATACAAAATTATTCAGCCTTCAGATCAAGACATCAAATGTCATTTACAGAATCACTCAATGTTGATTTAGTTAATGAAGACTTTGCTTAAAAACGTAATATACAGGTTACTGTCCCTGAAGATAAGAAATACACTTTTAAATTAATTTTGGTAAATAATACAAGCAATAAGCTGTAACACATGCTATAATACTTAATAGAAATATAAGAATAAGGACCATAAACAATCCAAAATCTAAGTACATATGTTATTTACTTATCAGCGGTAGCAAAAGCAAAACTTTCATACCTGCACCTGGAATTATCGCCAACTTTGTTTCAACTAGGCCCATTTTAGCAGAAGATGCTAAAAAATAGAATGTAAAGGAGTTCTTACTCTAATGTAGAAGGAAAAAAAAAATTACGGAAAATACATAATGATGACCTAGAAGTTTGTAATATATTAGGTTTTCTTCAAAAAGAAAAATAAATCACTTTTTAAAGAATTTTTTTATTAAAAAAAAAAAACTTGAAATAGATTCAAATGATCTGCTTTTAGTGAAAGATCCAACTAGTTCCATCAAGGCAAATTCAGTACTTTAGTCATTTTCACATAGCAAGTAAGCAATAACAGTGAGTAACAGAGACTTGCTTTCAAATGGAAGGTACTAAAAGAAAATGGATGTTATTGCTTAACATCTTAGAATGGGGTGGAATTCTGTATCTGATTATTTGAATTCTTTAGGTGATAGAATATTCTCTAAAGTGAAACAACTTTATAAATCTGGACTTTCTGGCTCAGAACCAAGTATCCATTTACTTTCCATAACTTGGCTTTACAGTTCTGACAGCTTATTAGCTCAAGGTTCCTCTTTTCAAGAGTGGCTGTCACTTTTATAATTTAATTTCTTATGTAATAATACACTTACTAGCAACGTTTTTTTTTCCCTTCACCCTGTTTAGAAAAATTCAAGTCTCTGTCTAGAGCACTTCAAACGCACAAGAATAAATAAATTTAAAAAAAAAAGGAAATAATTGCATGACCAAGATTTTATCAATCTTTTGGCAAGATTGATAAAATTAGGGTCAGAAGAATCATATAAATGTTTAACAAAACCAATCCAGCTAACAGAGTCAAGTTGTTATAAATGAAACATTAGCAAGTACTTAGACAGGTTTCTGCTAAGGGCCTTTAAAAGAATGGGTTATAAACAATGTCAAATACAAACTAAGTTTTATAAGACCGCTGCCAACAGACAGATTAGTCAATCCAGCTATAGCACTAATAAGCCTATAATCCATAGCAGTAATCAGACCTACCTGCCACCCGTATATCACAGGCTAACGCAAGTTCTAGGCCACCACCTAAGGCAGTTCCATCTATTGCAGCAATAGTAGGTACAGGCAGATTAGCTGAAAAAGAAAGTACCAATTAACACCAATCTCATAAAGAACACCTCTGGAAAGTGATTTCATTAGTTTTGCTCATTCTAAATTCATACATTTCAAAGCTAGAAGCTGTATCTTGACATTCTCAGACCACCACTGGCAATAATGGCCACCACCATTGCCCTTTTTCTCCTGCAAAGCAGCAGCTTACAGCTTAATAGAGGTGGAAAACTCTTCAGTTTGACAAAAAAATGCACATACTGCCAGCACACGACAGGTTAGCAGGGCTCCAGAGGCCTGTGCAACCATTGCATGGTTTATATGTAATTTATCATCAGCATTATGACATAATAAAGTCATTTAAACAATCAGCCTAAAGTAATGATTTTCACCTTCTGCAAATTCAAGTTCCCCTCACCCCTATTCACCACAAACTCAAAGGCTGAAGAAAAATGCATTTTCATTTTAGAAATACAGTATATATTACAGCTTCAATTATGTTAAATATAAGACTTAACACAAGCTATCAATTTTAAAATATACTCAAACAGTAGTCCAGTAGTACATTGCTGCTACTAAAGTTTCAAAGATAGCCAAAAGCAATTCATTAGTCAGACACTTGGGTGTACAGCTTGTTGAAATGTTAAATCAGGTCTTGACCACAGCTTTTTTGGCAGATGTTAAAAAATATTTTCTTTGTTTTAATGTTTCAGCTAATTTAATTCAATGACCAGTTCATTCAGTTTCAATAGCCAGAAACAGAAGAGGAAAAAACTCTTCTGCCAACATATAAATTAAAATAATGCATGAAAGACTTTAAAATACTTATTTCCTTTTAAAATCAAGAAGGGTAATATGACAAGAACTTGTCATATAAGTTCAATATAATAATTAGAACTTTTCCTAGTGAACTAGCTAGTTCTAAATTTAGAAATTGTTCTACCTAGTTTACCTTTTTATGCATAAACTTCAGATAATTTCATTCAACAAAAGAATCAATTCAATATTGGTATACATCAGCATGACAATTATTATACAAGGCACTAGTCTCTCACCGGATACCGAACAAAATATGTAATTAAACAAAGTTTATTTTAGCTGCAAATTGAGCTGCTTTTATGATTAAGAGCTAATGAAAATCAAATTGTTTTTAAAAAAAGAACAAAAACTTAGCAATGCTTTTCAAGATTCTAACAGATGCTTTAAAACAAAGACCCTGGATTACTGGTTTAGATCATGATTAATATTGATTATCTGAATCAATTTCAGTGCCAAAAGAGGCTCCTGATTACTGTTTGCAAGAACTCTTTCAGTGACTTAAAAGAACTCAAGGTATCCATTATACCTGCCATCTGCCACAGAAGGCATAGGAGACAGAGGAATAGTAGAAAAATCTGCTCTTTCTCTATTTACTTCTTCTTAGTTTTTATGGAAAGGCAACTCTCATTTCCAACAGGGCACGGTTGCTGACAGAAACTTATAACCCTGTCAACACAACCAATTTGCCAAATAGTCTTGCAATTTTGCTAGCTGACACAGCAAGCCTTTCTCTTAAAGAAATATGCCTTTGCCTTGGGTAAATAAAAAATAGTTTGCCTGAACATGAAGGCAGGGTCATTGTTAACTGCAGTTTCCAGCAGTTACTGCCTGTATGAATGTTCCATTTATCAGAGACTAGCAAACACTATCTAGAGCACTGTTTGCACGGCTTTTGCAGTACTCCAAGGCAGAATACTTTCCTAAGATAAGCAACTTCTGGAATTAGCTATGGTGCAATTCAAGTAGACTATTACACATGGAAATGGAAGTTACAGAATAAGTATTATAAAACAGCTTGGTTTCAAGAATTACAGCCAACTCCTATCATGAAATAATAAAAAACTCTAATTCAAGGGGATAAAAAGCAGTTTGACAATGTTAGAATCATCACTTCCCAACGATATTAATTTGAAAGGATCACGTGATGTAAGAGTTGACAATGAATGAAAGGCAAAAGAAAAATTCCCTGTAATAGCCTTGTTTGTATCTATTAAACAAATTTAGGAAATTAATCCTTTTAACATGTTCTTGTGAAGCATCAGAAAAACTAGCATAGAAAAAAGTTAGAAATCACTTGGGATTGTAAACTGAGTTTCCAGGCTACTAGAACTTTTTAACAAGGATGAAGTTTCCTGGAGTATTAGTATTTTGTAGCATAAGAAACACGTGATCACGTTTATCTGTATGATTTTAATGTACAGCTGCCAAAACTGTCGAGCCCATAACAAAAGCAGAGATGATGTTTGACAAATAATGCCCTGTAGGCTTAATTGAGTTGTATGCACTCAAACTTTAGGAACAATAAATTACACATATAGACAGGTCAATCTCCACAAAGATTCTACATGATAAGGCTCATTTGCTATGAGTGATAAAAAAAATATTTAAAGCTTTGCCAAGAGGCCTAGTGGTTTTATACTTTAATGTTCCACATTTTGTTACAGTTCAAATAAGAAGATATAAATTTTAGGCAATTGTTGTACTACTACTGATTAGTTCTAAATTCTAGATGTGATACAGGTTTATTAGGGTGCAATCATGAGCTGCATAGTGAAATAAAAAAGGAGTTTAAGATATATATAAAAGAAACAGATTAGCTAAACTAAATGAGAGAGTACAACACAGAGACAAGAGTAGACCATGTATATATAAAGATTAAAGTTGTTAGAACTAGTTAAAAGACTAAGCAATGAGCAGCATTAAATTTTAGTTAGAGAATTTCACTGGGTTACCATAGTACATCAAAGTGTGGACCATGAACTACTAAATAATAAGGTAGTTCACACAATTAATTCAAAAAGGATTGTTTCACACTTCTTTTCTAATGTAAAACATGCTGCTTATTCTGTAAATACAGTTCTATTCTGCACATAAAACACTCCCCAAGCAAATACCAATAGTAACATCCTAATTTAACATCAGTGCTTAATTATATTACAGAAAAGTAAGGTTCTAAGAACAGTAAAGAAATAGAAGGGTCCAATTCAGTTTATGTTATGTCAGCAACAGAGCCAGACATAAGACAAAACCACATCCCTATATTCGAGATCACAAGAGCAGAGACTTCTAGTTGGAAAGTAGACAAATGTGAAAAAGCAAATCAAAATAAATTTTATGTATAAGTTGTTTAGATAATCTCTTAGCACAGAAGTTGACAAAGCCTGCAAAAAAGGATGTTTACTGGCAATTCAAGACATGATACAGGTAGAATGACCAGCAGGTAAACTGAAGAACTTCAATAAGAGAAAATAAACTTAGTAATATTAGATACCTCGACTAAACCCATAAACAGCTCAAACAAAGTAGAAAATATGACATACAACAATATATAGAAATGAACCTGCTTCCTATTCTGCAGTAGCTCTGAACTTTCAGCTCAACTTTCAGAAATACATCCCTGGTAAACATACGTGTCACATGTAATTTTAGATTAGGTGGACCAGCACCATCTTATAGTCTTGGGACACCTCCTCCTTTCCTGTGACTCTTCATTACTGAAAGATGTAGACTAGAGTAAGTAAACTCTCCCACAGTTTTGCCATGAGTACAGAATGTCACAGGGGGAGCACTTTGCAATTAAGCACATAAAAACACATGTAATGTGCTGGAATTAATTTCAAAGAATCACAGCTGTTCTGAGGCAGGTAATTGTTACTTCACCTTAAAGTGACTTTCCACATGATGCTTACTGCCGCTGACTAACAAGGGATTTCCTTTTGCTTAAAGACCATGATATGACAAACAACAGGCCAGCATATGAATACAGGCACCTGGTCTGGAGGATTTGACCACTAAATAGTTTCTCAGATGTGTGCCATAACAACCACACAGCTGAGTCATACTACTGCAGATACTGACATTCCCCAAATAGAAAGCAGAAAATGCCTGGATTCTACTGACCTGAATCATAAATGACTGTTTAGTCTTCTCACTAATTTATTAAGGAAGTTCTTATAAAATTACAGATGTGTAAGATAATAGCTGAGAGGAAACAGGATTACATATGACACTTTCTTAGTAACTCTCACGTAGCCTTTTTTTATTCCTACACAACCTCAGTTTCTCATTACTGACAAAAAAATAAACAGCCTGATCAACAAGGAAAACCTACCTTCCAAATTAGTAAGGATGAAGGAAGTATGAAGAATGAATACATACAGTAAAACCAAAATGGCAACAATTCACATATTAAAGTAGCCTTGTTGTTTTGAAACATTATACACAGTAAATTTCATGTAATAGGCAAAAAACCATTTTCTTTAGCTGGAGTCCCATTACTCAAAGGAATAACCTGTTACTAATGCTGATCTCTTACTGTGGGTTCCTGAAACAGGCAGAGGAAGAATAATACAAAGAATTCCAGACTTTGTGATTTCTGTTACTGGTCAACCTGCATGAACTTGTCCGAGCTGATTAACTACAATATTTAACAGCCAGGAAAAATAATTACAAATTCAGAATATATCAAATTCAAAAAGACCAACATCTTAGGAGTGTCCTCCTTGCTTGCTAAACGAATTTATACATGTATGATTTTCTGTAAGCAACTGTACCACATACTCTTATAAACAGAAAAAAACCGCCATTCCTGAGCTAGAAACAAGATTTTGAGATTTAGACTATTCAAGGAAGTGTATGAGAATCACCCATTTGTAGCTTGGCAGCTGTTGCAATCAACCTGAAGAACACCTGCAGTAGTCCCTTCCTTTAGCTAAGATGTAGGAGTCATCATTAAAGAAATAAAATCTAATAGACATAGAATTCTGTTTCTCTAAAATTAAAAGGTCTGTAGTGTTAAGGCAGTACCATTTCATGATTCCCATGAATCAGAAAATTCCAATAAAGTCCACTCAAGCCCTAACAATGCAAAAATTCTATACAGATATAATTAGATATAATGAGATATAGATTTAATAAACTTCTTATACCTTAGTTAACTTAGATACAATTAATTTCTAATTTTGAAGTAGTTTTTACAGATTAGGGCAAATATTTTCAATTCAACTAATTATAGCAGTAAGAATTTGGTATCTACAAACATTCAAATGAAGCCCCAGTTTAAAGCCTGCCTTTTTATGCATTTGATACAAAATATTAGTGAAACAAAATATTAATGAACAAAAGACCCTAAATTCCCTTGCTATTCCTGTGTTGTCCCCTACCTGGACAACGTTCAAAAAAGGTCCTTATTGTTCCTTACTCATCGTAATTCAGTGACCTCTGGCAACCAAACTTCAGAAAGAACAGCTATTCAGATATAAACCAGAAGTTTGTCACTGCCTCTAGTACCTACCAAACCAGATTAAATACTCTGACTTGTCTTTAATTATGAGCAGAAGAATTCTTGTTACCCAGGATGAAAGTGAAAGTAGTGAGCATACTCTACTTGCCTCAAATTACAGAAGTAGCTACAAAATTCAATTTTAAATAACAACACAACTGAATTGCCACAGAACAAAGAAAAAGATTGTCCAAGCTAATTATTCCACATGTGCATTTCTGATTATTTGACAAATAAGGCTGATTAGTGAACAGCTTACTAGGACAAGAAACTTCAGGGGGCATTTCCAGCAAGTAATTTTTCCTTTTGAATAATCGATTTCATAAATCATAAAGCCAGGAGGATGAATTGTATGAAAGTATCTTGCATACTGTCAGTATTACACGGATTACTAGAGGAAAGTGTGCTATAAATTGAGGAAGAGATTAACAGTTCCACAATTTGTTGTTTAACTCTAGAAAACTAAGAAAGTGTGGCAAACATCTGCCTACGTATGTCTGCAGCACATGGGAAACCCTTAAATCACAGAATAGCTGAAGCTGAAAGAGACTTCTGGAGCTCACCTTGTCCAGCCTGCCTGCTCAACCAGCATCACTTTGAACAGATTGCTCAAGCTCATGTCCAGGTGATTTTGGAAGATCTCTAAAGAGGGAGACTTTAGTACCTCCTGGGTAACCTGAATCAATGCTCAGTCCCTTCACAGTGAACAAGGACTTCCTGATCTCAGGGAGAATCTCTTCTGTTCTGGTTTGTGCCCATTGCCTCTGGTTGTGTCAATAGACAACACCAGAGATAGCCTAGCACCATCTTCTAACACCCTCATATATTGCTGAGACCACCTCGCGAGCCATCTCTTCTCTGGTCCTATCTTGCTCAACCTTTTCTCACTGAAGAGATGCTCTGGAGCATTCATCACCTTTAGAACCTTTCACTGAAGTTTCCAGTAGCACTGCCTTTTACTTAGGAGCCTAGAACTGGCCATAGTACTGCAGCAGTGGCTTCACCTGTAGTGATGAGAGCAAAAGGATCACCTCCCTCAACTCTTGGTAACACTGATCCTAATACAGGCCCAGGATACCACCGTCCTTCCTGGCCACAATGGCACACTGTGCTATTTCATATTCAACCTGCTGTCCTACCCAGACCTGCAGGCCTTTTTGCACTGATGCTTTTCCTTTCATTACCCCCATAATATACCCAGTGCATGAGACGATCTGCTTTTTCCTTTGTAGAAATTATTGAAGTTCCTGTTAGTCTATTTCTCCAGCTTGCTGAGTTCCCTCTAAATGGAAGCACAACCCTCTCCTTACAATTTTACATCATCAGCAGACTTGCTGAGTCTATATTCTATATCATCATCCAGACCATAAAAGATGTCGAACAGGACTGAATCTAGTGCTACCCCTGGGATACAGACTGGCTAGGGGCCTCCAAGCAGACTTCATGCTGCAGATGCACAGCCTGGACCTATTCATTTAGCCAACTTTCAATCAATTTCACTGCCTTTTCATCCAATCCAAACTCACCAGTTACTCAACAAAAATTTTACAACTGGGACTGTCAAAAGCCTTAATGAAGTCCAGGTAGACAATATCCATGTTTCTCAATCTAACCAACAATGAGAAACAATGTTTCTCAGCTAAAAAACTTCTCATTTCATCATAGGTTGTCAGACTGGTTAAGCAACATTTCCTTCCTCTGACTCCACCTTATGACTTTCTTGTCCCTTGTGTGCCCAGCAGTAGTTTAGTTTCAACATTTAGTTGTTCCAGAACCTCTCTAAGGGCAAATTTTAATCTACAGATAAAAAAGCTTCCTCCACATTTCTTAGTATATTTATTTAAATGTAGTAACAATGGAGACCTCAAATTAATAAAAAAAATAGTCACATGCTCCCAAAAATGTTTAAATAACACTGAGTGCATATATATAGATAGAATCCATGATTGAAGTCACCCATTAGGAAAGCAAGAAAGAGGGAAAAAGAGTAATATCTTAAGAGTGAGACTGTCAAATAAAGAATTACAAATTTTAGTCTTGTTATTACAAAGCAATGCACTTATTTACGTGCCATTTATCTTTATTGTATATTTCAACTAAAAATAGCTTAAATCCATATAATACTGCAAGTCTATGGGCTAATTCCTACACTAGCACTGAAAGGTTTGAGATTTTTTTTTTTACAGAATTTCTTCATGAATCCAAGAAATTCTTTACAGAATTTCTTTATGAACCCAAAGTCTCCAAGCTGTCTGGTTACAAGTCATAAAAGAATTTTCAAAAGGTCACCGACGTAAATAGGAATTTTGAATCAGCAGTAAATATTATTTGAAACTACATCCTAGGTTGCATAATAACTGAGAATGGATTTTTACTTTGTTTTTAAAATAATTAAGTTTATACCTAAATATTCTTATTTTGTAACTCAGAATAAATTTCTCTTCCACCTCTTCACTACCCAGATTCTTGATGTCTCTTGGTGATGTGGCTCTTGATTATAAAAACTAAGATCTTTTAACTTAAAAAAAATAAAGGGGGGGCATAAGCTATGCCCCTTGATTGGCAATTAGAGGCAGTCCATGTGCAGTTCTAATAACTGGAATATTCTTTATAGTAGGAACATTATGATCACAAAATTATATTTAACATACTAAATCATTTATGTCACAGGAAATCCAGAAAAAATTACAACACAGCACAGTATCTTGATTTCATTTTTGGGGACCTTTTCCTGAAGACCAACATTGTGATGGCATATAACCTTTGCAATGAGTTTTGTTCCAGGCAGTTACTTTGCCTTGCAAAATCTGTAACGAAGTCGGTGACTACAAGAGTTTCCTTTCATTTTCAGTTGCAAGCACTACTGTCAAAAAATATTCTTCTATGGGGAAAAAAGCTAACAGAAACATAATACTCCAACAAGTACTTTCATCCATTCTGTAACACTAAGAAATCCAACCAGTGTATGCATCAACATTTGAAAATGGCTGAGAGAGACTGTCAGGGTAAAGAAGATTGGTCAAAACATTCTTGCAAACAGCAAGTTATCACATGTTACAAAGCTTTACCTCTCCTAAGTGCAAAAATAATGACAAAGTGATAAGTCAATTTAATTCTATATCTCTGTATGTTTCAAAATTATATTCATCTGCAAAACCAGCCACACTTTAAAATCTGAATACAGAATTCTGTGCCATATATTTGCTTGTCACAACCATGAAAGGCTTTTAGGAACCCTTTAATTACTGTGCTTTTGATAAGAAGCTTAATAAACTACAATTGTTCATAGACTTGAACATTACTGTCTTAGTTTTAATACCTTCAAAGTTCAGGCAGACAATCAATAACAGTAAAGAGGTGCACAAGAAAACCCCATATTTTTTAGTATTTGTAAAGAAATTTTGCTTTTCAATGAAAATGGTTACTGCACATTACAGCTGATTATTAGGCAAAAGATATTAATAAAGTTTTTCTTCCATTTATTTTGACAAAGCCTAAAGCACCTCACTCAATCCTAATAATTTCCCAGTTTCCTCCATTAATCATTCACTCTCATATATGACATAGAAACACTGGTTTTTTGAATTGAAAAACGTTTCAATTTTAATAGAGGAATATTACATTCTTTATTTGAAAATTTTCTATTTGGTACTTTATTTTGGACAGGTAAGAGAGACAGTGTGTTCCACGTTCTTGATAAAAGAAACAGAAACTAGGAAACTAATGAGAATGAAAGAGAGGGTTTAATTAAACCCTTGAGCTACTGTTTTTTGTATTCAACTCTTCTATGATTTTTTTGTACTATAGAAAATAATTTTTGTACTATAGAAAACATCTCTCAGTCTGATAAACAGATTCTTCAGTTTCTTCATATTTACTAACATTTCATCCTGTAGTCTCATTCTGCCCTCAATAAGACAATAATGAAGTAAAACCTAGATAACAGAATTGACTTTCTGTACAAAAGAGTAAAAGCTTCGGATAAAAGAAAAATGAAAATTATTTATTTTTTACTCTTACTAAATACATTTAAGGACTTATTACCCACACAGAAACAGCACCACATGTAATCAAGCAGTGGATTTATGAAACACAGAGAAGTTAAATTAACTCAGTTACGTTTTTACATTCTACTTCTATACAAGTAAAGAAGAAAGAAAGTTTTTTTTTCTTTCTTAAAGAGCATATAGGAAATCAAGGCAACCCCTGTGGCAGGGAGAAATGATGTATCTGACTCCATGACTAAATAATTACTTTATTATACTATATTATTCTATACTATATTACACTACATCTAAACTGAATCTCCCAACTCAAGTGCCCAGAATTTTGTGACTATCTCCTGACCGACAGTCTGCACATGTGCTTGGCCCTGATAGGCCAAGGAAACAAAACACCATCACTTTGGGTAAACAGTCTCCATATTGCATTCTACTTTGGCACAACAAAGGAGTAGCAAATGAGACAAGAATTGTTTTGATCATTCTTTTCTCTGCTTCTCTCATTGCTTCTCTCAGGTTCAGAGAATGTGAATCCCAAAAGAGCACACAAAATAAAACTCACACTATAGTCTATAAAATATATACACACAACTATGGTCTCTAATATAATGTCTACTAGTTAGGAGAATCAAATTAGATACGCTTTTCATTTTTTTAATTGTCTATTTGTCTGATTTACAGTATGAAGATAACACATACTCTAATATTACTACCACTCTTGTTTGACATAATAGAATTCTCCAGTCTAGTACTAAAATATTTTATTTCTAAATTAGCATAATTTACAAAGTAATAGTTTCAAGCCAGTTCATTTACAGAACACTCCCTAATACTACCACTCTTGTTTGACATAATAGAATTCTCCAGTCTAGTACTAAAATATTTTATTTCTAAATTAGCATAATTTACAAAGTAATAGTTTCAAGCCAGTTCATTTACAGAACACTCCCTAACATTTCACAGTAAGCTTTTTTTGTTTTTTTACAAGCTAGCTTAGTAATACCAAGCCAGAGCCTACCTGGAAGTCAAAGCCTCATGCTTGGCCTAATCAGTGAACTCAGGATTTCTTCAATAGAGGAGCAACATTATGCTTTCAGTACCATATCAGGAGTTGCTACCCTTGGAATTTAAATGCATATGGAACAGAGCCAGAGACAAAGACAGGCAAAGTAAAGAGCTAACAAACTTTTCTTTCTCATTCAGTGATTGAAACCTGCAGTTTCAAAACTAAACAGGGTGAGGAAAGGATACTGTTATCAATACATCAAACACAGTGTGGCTCTTGGAAGAGGGAACAGAAGCCCTGGACAGCAAGTGATACTGGAGGCCTGTTTTAACACAGTGCAAACTGGCTATGCTGATCTCAATAAACCATTTGAGTGAGTAGCATCCTATTTGTGGTACAGTTCTCTTTGTGGAAGAAAACTTAAAGAACCATGTCCAGAGCATAGGCTCTTGTCCTCCAGAACAACATTAGGAATTACTACTGGAAGAAAAAGTAAACTACTGCTGAGGTTGTATTGATTTTTGCCATGGCTGTACAGCAGCACGAGCATCAGACAACACTTAGTCAAAGGCTATCTTAAATTAATTCAATATCAAGAGAAGAAATAAATCTACCATTGGAAAACAGCCAAGAGCCTAGCAACACTCTCAGAACACTGGCACTCAAGGACTGTTTTAGTTATGCTGTACACTTAATCAAACAGGCAACATCATAGCACAGCAAGCAAAATACTGTGCTAAAGCCTATATTTCACAGTGTCAGCAACACAGAAAGCATGATGCCTGAGGCCAGCTGTTAAGTATGGCTCTGCTAGCTGTAATTTGTCCTTTTTCAAATTTGATAGCTATCTGAAATTTCATTCAGCTTCCCAGTAAACACAACTCATAGCCTGTATCTCTCTTCCCTAAGAGAGAAATCCACAGTTCTTATTCACAGGATTTCCAAACTAGAGTACTACATTTTTGACGGTCAGATCTACTTCCAGCTAACACAGATGGATTTGTTGAATTTGGTAAATTTTAAGTATCCACTCCTAAACCAGAATTTAAAATGCTAACCAATCCTCCACAGAAGCCTCACAGATTCAAATAGTAAAACAAGCCACTGTGCCGACACCTCATCAATGATAATTCTTGATTATTTTTAAGCCTTCACAATGGGAAGGTGGGGTAACAGACTGGGATTAGCAGACAAGCAACCAAGCAAAATATTTTATAATCTTGGTACCATTCTTGGGACCTCTGAAACAAACTTCTGACAGCCCACATTCAAAACCAAACTGTAGCATATAATGTGGCATCAAAAAATACATGTATGCACAATCTTCAGTAGTCAAACCAGGAACTTTTTTGAAAACAGGATGTTTATCTGAAGGATAAACAAGTGCTTTCTTTTAGGTAAATTAAAAGTTTGGTGATGACTGAAAGGCAGAAGAACAGAAGAAATGTTAAAGAAGGGAAAAAACAATCTGTAAATATAGAACTGTATCTGCTCTGAATAAAATAAAAAACACATAATAAAAAACAACAACTGACCACAAGGTGCTTTTATTCCAGATTATCTCATTCAAATTCAAAGTGGAGTATGTTAAAACTAACCATATGTGACAGAACTATGTATAAACAAAGTTAATAATATCACCATTTATTAACGTTGTATCACAACTTATGCATAAAACTAATCAAATGTTTACAACAAAGACCTGTAAGATTTGTTATAATGCAACAAATAAAAAACAGATAACCGTAGTATTTTATTAAAAAATTAATTCTTAACTTAGATCTAGGCTCCATCAGGCCATGAGTAAGGTGTTTTGTCTCCAAATGGGAAAAAAAAACCCAAGCCTGGCCCCATGTTAATTTTAAGAAGTAACCAAGAAAGTCAGTTTCCAATTTTTATTCCCTGTTTATGGGATTTAGGAACTTATATCTACATTCTTTGGAAAAGCTTTTCTAGTCAATGATGTTTCTCACTTAATAGAGATTGGAACTAAATGTCAATTTGAGTAATTCCATGTATTTGCTGAATTAAAATTCTTTCTACAGCTTCAGTTTTTATTTTTATTAAATATGGTGTTTTTATTGAAGAGTGTGGTTATTGCATTCAGCTCCATACATAGCCTCAGTCTGTTTTGCAACTGAATTCCCCAAAGATAACATGTACACACTATCACAGTTCTGACCCCACAGCCAGTACAAAGAACATGGATTTAATAAGAGGCATACCATAAAATACACACTGAAGATCTGACCCACAATGATGGGGTTTTTTTCCTCCCCAAAGCCTCAAAAACAATGCTTCTGGAAATCACTGTCATTTGATTTAATTTAGCCAGGCCTGTCTTGTTGTGCATAGTTACAAGAGATCTATTAAGGCTTTTCTCTCCCAGTGTCTTTAGGGTAAAGATGGCCTTACATCAGTAACAAAGTGCTTCAAGGCCAAATATAGAAATGGGCAAGTAATCTTATAATTCTTACTATTAAAAGAAACAACAACAAATAAAAAAAATAGAAAAAACCCCAGACACACACACACAAACCCAAACCCCAAACAAACCTCCACTGTTCTGTATAAGTTTACCAAAAGCAACCACTGCTAAAAATAGAGGCTGTTTTCATTACCCCCTCCCCAACTTAAAGCTCCAAGTGCTGCAACTAATGGGGCACCGTTTAATTTTTTCAGCTCTTTTTTTAAGCACTTATTTATAAACAAAATGACATTTACCGCAGTCTTACTTCTTCACCCAAATTTAGTAAGTTATAAATTATTCCCATATAAATAAGTGCAGTATGCTTTTAATTTCCAGAAAATTCCCTTCTGAAGCTATAGATACTACAGCTTTTTACAGAACAACCAGTGTAAGGATTTTAAATGTAATGACATCGACAGAAACTAAAGCAAGCCAAAGGATGTTAATTCTAAAAAGTTAAGTTTATCTAGTTGTTCAAGACATAATTAACCTTTACTGTAATTTGTCTATAAAGGTAACTTAATGGTCTTCTTTCCAAAAATATAGCTAAAAAGACATTAACTCCTTAGTAGGTCACACATCTGAATACAAACGCAATTATCAAAACATGACCTAGTTCTGAAAAGCAATAAGTAGAATACATTTTAAATGGGATTATAGTATTAAACTCGGATAGAAAAAAGAACAAAATAGGAGATTGGAAATACTGTTCCCTAGCTACATAACATTCTGCAGTAGCAAATATTAATTTGAAAATTGTTTCCCCTCTTAACTATCCCACAGCATCCTAGTTGTTGCTGGGCAAGAAAAATAACATTATTATTTTCAACTTACAGATAAATTGCAGCGACCAAACGCAAATACAATGTCCCTATATTTTGTAATGACTTGCTGTAAATTTAGTATTAACTTGTACTCATCAGGGCATGACACAATGGGACATCATATGCACCTGATCAATCTAACTTCCTATATATATTTTTCTGATACTGTCTACCATTTCATGATGTAGCGAATGGCATAATGAGACGCCACCTGGGGTAATGCATTCAGCTCTGGGGTCCTCATCACAGGATGGACATTGACTTGCTGGTGTGAGTGTACTCTGGAGTAAGCCCAGAGGAGGGACACCAAGTTGATCAGAGGGATAGAGCACCCTCTCCTATGAGGGCTGAGAGAACTGTGATTGTTCAGCCTGGAAAAGAGAAGGCTTTGGAGTGACACAAATGCAGCCTTCCAGTACCTGAAGGGAGCCTAGAAGAAAGATGGAGAGGGATTTTTTTAGAAGAGTCTGCAGCAACAGGACAAGATTAATGGATTCAAACAGGAGGAGAGCAGGTTTTAG
This sequence comes from Serinus canaria, assembly GCF_022539315.1. Classification (NCBI taxonomy): domain Eukaryota; kingdom Metazoa; phylum Chordata; class Aves; order Passeriformes; family Fringillidae; genus Serinus; species Serinus canaria. Next base: position 34,334,793 of record NC_066343.1, on the reverse strand, counting down.
GAAGAAATTCTTCTCTGTGAGGGTGGTGAGCTACTGGAACAGGTTGCCCAGAGAAGCTGTGGATAATTTCATCCCTGAAAGCATTCAAGGCCAGTCTGGATGGGGCTCTGAGAGCAGTCTAGTGAAACTGACTGAGGCAAGTAATTCACTGCAAGCCTTTAACATAACACTGGAAATTTGCTTACATATTCAGTAGTTAAATACTCTCACAGGAACTTTAATGAAGATGAAAACAATCAAACATTTTTCTCAGGGTTGTTTCAACCCTGAGGCAAAACAAAGCATCAAATAACTTAACATTTTCCAGTCATTCAGTGAAGATTGCCAAATCCAAATATTTCTTTAGAGTTCAGAAATATTCTCACTTAAGAACTGGAAAATAATTGATTAAAAAACCCTATTTACTACTAATCATAGGAAAAATCTTGAAACCAGTTGTTCATATTTAAACACTAATAGCAGCTTTAAGTATTTCCAGTAACTTCAAGCCAAGGAGGGCTGAAAAACTATTACTTAATGATAAGAAAGCCTCCCAAAATTCTTATGAATAGAATGAATGGAACAACTTGTTGCCACTTGCTTGGCATTCCAATAAAAGGACACCTACTAGTATAACACATAGTATCAGCTGCAGGAAATTAATTATCTCTTCACGTCATCTAGGTATTTTACAGATTTCACTTATTTAAACAGCCTTGAGTGTCCACTTCAAAGACATGACAGTCATTTCAGGGCATAAGTATCTGCATGAATTACCTAATCAAAGTTTCATTCTTCGTCAAGCTGTCATTTACTTAAAAAAAACCCACCATCCATTCATAAAATTCTGCCAAATCAAAATGTTGCACAGCATTCTTAAGGAAATGCATCTAAATGAATTTTAGGAGTTAAATGTAGAAAATTATTTCCTTAAAACATGGAACACTTCAATTCTCTTTTCAATGGATCATACTGGCAATAACCTGTTGAAAAGTAATTATATTTAAACTGATCGGCAGAGATGTAGAAATAAAATTACTTGTTGATGAATTCCTAAACTAAAACATACAGAGAAATGACTATTCTTAAGAATTGGTACAAGCTGATTAAAATCCAAGACTATTAAACAGGTTTTACTACAACAAAACATATTAAACTAAATTTTAAAAGATCTTAGTCCCTAAATTTATATTAGCAGCTGATGTTTAACATGCTTCTAAAATATATTAGACTTTACTAATTATAGAAACCACAAGAATGCAACAGTAAAACTGAGTTTTAAAGCACTTTGGTGTCACTGAACAATCTATCCTTTATGAAAACAGCAAGGCAAATCACCTCTATTTCAGTTGAGATTTAGCTTTTCTAGCATTCTTTAAAAAATGTAACTCAACTTGGAAAATTTTAAAGGAATAAATGCACTATGATTCATATTTATCAATATACTCCATAATCCTTATGGATTCTTTCCAATTCAAGATCTGTGATTTGATACTACACAGTTAGGGATACTCTACTACCTGTCCAGAATTAAATATGCATGTTTATGTCATTCCTCTGATCTAACATTCTCAGGTTAAAGTTACAATAACATTTCTCAAGGCAGAGGTTACTTACCCAATTCATTAATAGTTGCTCTTGCTCTGGAGACAAAAGAACTAACTTCACTTGAGTGCATTTTTGCCCTTTCCTTAAGGTCAGCACCTGTAAGTGACATTTCATACATATTTAGCAAACTATAAACAGTGTTGTAGATACATTTTAAAAAGTAAAATATTTCTTCATTTATAAAAATTTTAAGTCTACTTCTAAAAAAGGAGTTTAAATTGGTCATATAAATTTTCCACAGATTTAAAGGAAAATATGAACTATATATAAAGGAAAGGCAAAAACCCCAAAAAGCCCCAAACAAACAAACAAAATTAAATTATCCATAAAAATATTTTCAGTAAGCATATTCTTCCCAGTGACATTTCTTTTTCTCTTATTAAAATAGTTTATGAACAGCACAAGCACTTTTGCTTATAGTTCATCTGTCATACGATTTTATTTTCCCAACTGTGCCACAAAGTCTGATACATACATGTTTTTCATATTGTATTCTTGTTATTCTCTTATTGGTAGGTTATACAATACATACATTGCATGGTTTTACATTAACAGACTATATATCTAAATATAAATGCTACAGTGGACCAACTTTTCAGTTCACTTTCCGCTCATTTACTTATACTTATTTTGGAATAAGTTACATACCATCATTTTTTGTTTGTCAAAAAAAAAACCCCACATCTTGAAAATTTTTGCCAATTTTCTCATGAGTCTATAAAACTTAAGTCTGTTTAATAAGCATAGATATGGAAACAAATGTCTTTTTAAAATCTTATTTATAGGAAAAGCTGACATTTTCTCTCATGAGTGTGCAAAAAAAGAAAACTATCAGTAATAGTAATAGTAATAATAATAGCTAAATATAAAGTGAAGACTGTAGCTCAGAATTTTTAATTATGCAGTCATAGGTTTCATTTCACCTTCTAACTTTCTGGACTCATGACAGACCATTCTGACCCTCTTCATCAAACATAGTTTTAGACATACTTTTGTTGACAGCGTTAGCTGTAATGCTAAACAACTCTAGGCTAGCTCTGTGAAAATCAGTATCTCAACCTGACATTTTCTGATGGACATCCAGTTGTTGCATTAAAGTACCATGTCTAATAATGCAGCTCTACATCTTTCCTTTTTCTTCTGTCATAGCAAAGCTCCTAATTTAACTATGACTTTTGTTCTCCATCTATATATGTCAATATAAAAACAATCAAGCATCAGTCCCGGCTGCATCTGCATATTTCCTGCTAAGAAATGTTAAGCCTAATTTGCACTATCAGGCACTTCGCCAAAAACTTCCAAACAACCTTCTAAAATGTGCCCCAACTGAGACAGTTGGACACATTTGACCAGACAGTACAAAACAGGAATTATTACAGTCAAGCCTGCATTGCAGAAAAATTGCAAGTGCTACCTTAGTAATTCACAATCAATGCATAAAGAAATCCTGCCAGGAACCCAAAAAGTAAACAAAATTTGCACCCATACATCTGGATAGAACTCCAAGTCAAATAAAACTGCAAGCAACTTGCACAAATCCATTTACATATAGAGTTCTGGAGCTAAAAGGAGCTTTTGAAAGGTCATGTTTAAGAAGCTAAATGGTAAATTGCTTTAGGAGTCACATCAGCAAGGATGTGAATGAAAAAGTATTATTTACTTGATATCAGTTAAAGTCTGAATCTAGCTTCTTCAACTCTGTTCAAATCATTGCTTATGTAAGAAACTTTGCTTTCTATGTACAAAAACCTCTTTGGCTGTACAATCTGACTCAAAACTTCCATACATTTTAAATCCTGCTCACTGGGCATTCCATTGAAAAACATTTTAAAGAAAATATCTAGCATTACTGCAAAGAAAATCTGTCAATATAAGATTAAAGCCATTTTTAGGGTTTGATTTATTCAGACTAGAATACATGCATAGAAAAATGAACTTGACCAAAAGAAACCAACTCCTCTAAAACAAAAAATACACTGTAGTTTTCTTCCATCAGTTAGAATATACATTTCACTGAAGACATTTACATAATTGATTAAATATTTAACAAAAACCTTGTTTAAGAATGGATTAAAATACAGCTGACAATTTAAAATTAATATGGACTAGTGTAAAGAAATTTCAAGTACATAGCTGATCTTAGTGCCCTAATCAACTTTTGTAAACTAACATTTCCTTTTTTTATGTGTTTCTCCCTCACAAACGGAAAGTGCCCTTTTGGTAGCCCTTTTTCTATTTTAGCTCTCCAAAGAATAGTAATACTAACTGAAGCTTTTTCAGAGGAAAGAATTTTAGTCAGAAGCCATTCAGTGCACTCCAAAAGAACATACGCCTTGGCATCCTCTGGGTCACAGGAGATGGAACTGCCACCAACTTCACACTTTTGTTCCTGTTATAAGATTTGACTGCTCAAAGAATTATTGATGAATTCTGACCCACATAGCAAAGAACTGTTCACATATTTCTTCAAAATCTGTTCTTTAGTCAGAAGTAGAAAAGGTTTTGTTTCTGAAGCTAGCCATGAAGGAGAATGCAAGTTGAACAAGAGAGTTCTGCTCTCTCAGCTACTAAAACCAAAGACCCCCCTTCGCCCCAGGTTTTCTACTTCAAAGTAGCTGAAAATAATCTTTGCTTAACTGCTGAGAGCAACAAAGTAGCTAAGGTTTTCAAACCACAAAAAGCCTGACACAACAAAACTCTGATCTTTCTATGGACCACAGCTGAAATCTGTGGACAGTTTGACCTATCTGCTCCCCCAGATCCACTCCCAACAGACTCCAGTGACTACTGTGGGTCCATTCCTTCCCACCACACTGAACCCTCTAAGTCCTCCTACTCGAGAAGGAATAGAGCAAACCCAAGCGGAGGAATATGAACTGTGGCAGTTTTGATGGTACACTGTAATTATGTCCCCACATCCATCCGGTTTGTACTGGAGCATGAATCATTGTTTTCTCCATATTAAGCTTCCTGATATCTCAATGCTTTGTCACACTAATTGATTTTCATCCACTCAGAACAATAACAGAAGCTGTGATTTTAGGAGTTATGCTCCGCTCCCCAGTTCTCACCTCACTGTTCCCAGCATTTTATGAACTACATCTTAAAGATTGTGAAATGCCATTTTCAAATTATGAGCTGCTACTGCAGGAAAGAGAAGTGCCACAGAGAAAGACTATATTGACAGTACCATCAAACAATCCTTCCTACAGCTATATTAGCACTCGGTCAGATACTTATCACCTGTGAATACACTCTTCTTGAATCAACTTAATTCACAGAAGTATCACTTCAAAATTTACACAGCAAACTGGTAGAAGAGAACTTTCCTGATGACTTCCAATGAAAAGCTATGTTTGAAAAATACCAGTACAAACAGCAGTTGTTTAGCAATCAGCTGTGATCTGGTCTTTTCAGATCAATTTTTGAAACTGATGTAAGGAAGATGTGTGCTGTTTTAAATGCTACCTACACTTCTATTGAGGTTGGTCAACCCAAAAGAAAATTTCTGTTGGATTTTGATCCATCACTTTCTCATTTTCCTCCTCCTATATTGGAAGAAAATAGGAAGACAAGTTTGTTTGTCTTTTTTACCTTACTTTCTCTAAATATGAAAAACCTGTCATAGTTACTCTCTTTTGCATGGTTTCAAATATTCAACAATTCAGTGGTTGGCTGTAGTACACTGCCAGTTGAGAGAATTATCGCAGCATGTGCCTGACTTCCGCTTCACAATGACGTCAGAGAAAATGTTTATTTAAAAAAGCCAAGGCCAGTCCAGCAAGATAGAAATATTGTTTTTATTCACCAGAATTTTCCACCTATATACATGTATGACAAGGATGGCTTTTAACTCAGAGAACACACCAAAGGAAACCAACGTTTACAGTGATTACTCTGACCCCATGCCTCCTGCCTTATTTGGATATTTTTACAACCTTGCTAATCACAATTTATATGCTGTTGAAAAGCTCTATGTTGTGTTTGTAAAATACATTCCAACTATAAGCCTCACTTTCCAAATAATATAAATGCCTAGAAATCTTCTTGTACACACTATTCTATGCAACTTACAAAACACATCCCAAAATCTCTAAATGAAAAAGGCATAAAATGTAATGGTTTATATGCGATACTTAAAGAATTTCCCTTTATTCAATAAATACTTTGTATTACACAATAGGTCTTTTACAAAGTTGGCACACCAAAATTACATAGTGAAGTTATTCTATCAAGTGTCTAAAGGTGCTTGAATTGTCTTTTTGTCTGAGAAGACAAAAGGAAGTGGCACATGGACAGGCATTTTAGGTAGAATAAAGCATTAAATTCTTAGCACAAGTGTTATTGTGTGCTTGCCCTTTGATCTTACCAAACACAGATCGATCAGTTCTGTCAATACACCAAAATTTCAATAAGGAGGAGACACTGGGGAGTATCAGAAAATACTGTCTTGCATACTATATCCTATTATTACGTATCTTGTCAGCAAGAGCTAAGAACACTGCAAACAGCAAAACACAAAGGCACCACCAATCCACTCAAACAAATTAAGGAATTTATGAAGGAAACTTATAATGCTTTCAGCTAGAAGTATAAAACACACACTACCTCACCAATTAAAATGCTATGAATTCCTATGAACCCACATCTTATTCCCACACAATGCATTTAAGCAGACTGTGAATTAATATTCATCCTTCTCCACACATACTTAACTAAATAAAATACTGAGGGCAAAGGGTCAACTCTGACATACATTATAGATTAACTTTAAACCACTGAAAAAGAAATCCATTAAGGTACATGGAAATATCTTTATTTAAAAGCAGATGTGTGCAATCTTCTATACAAGAAGATTTCCAAGAAATCCAAGAAATCATTAGCAGAACACCAACAAACTTCTTAAAGGTTAAGAATACCTCAAGAGGAAGCTGTACATACATATGTGAGGACAACACTATAGTCAACTTACATGCAAAGCCAGAAAGATTCATCCACATTTCTTTTTCTCCAAATTTCAAAGAACTTCAGAAATAAAGGTTTTAAGTCCTGAAGCCTATTTAAAACAACTTAGCTCCCAATTTTAAAACTACAGTACCTCATGTCACAGTTGAGATGGACACACAACACGACACTCGAGATTCACGTGACAGCAGCCAACTTTTATTGAGCTCCCTTTATATAGTTTTCATAAACCCACACAGTTGCCCCTGATTGAATTTAGTTGCCACTAGGCTAAATCTAGTTGCCACTCGGCTTACTGGTCAATAGCTGTCTGTGTCCCCAATGGCCTAAACTGGCTCCCTAATGGCCTAGACTAGTCAAGTTATATAATAAGGGTTATCTATAACTGTGAGGTCTCCAGGCCAGCCACCACAGTTCCCCCTTTTTGTTTTTAAATACAAAGGCAGCATCTGTCTTCCTCTGCAGGGCCCTTGCAAACGGGATGACAAACATGGCACAATGTACAGAATAATGATGATGACACAAATAATAAACCTAGGTTGAATGAAGATCTTTACCCAACAAGTCTAACCTTACCAGCCATTGGTTTATCCCACATATCTTCAAGAGATTTTACAAGCAGGACTGGGAGTCATCAAGCACAGCTTTGCAGTGTAGTATGCCACAGGCTATTTACATCTATGGCCTAATTACACAAACTTAAGAAAGTTACAAAAAAGTCAACTCAAACAACTGTCAGAGATAACATTCAAAAAGTTGTTAAGAGATAACATTCCAATAACTGTCGGGGTAATGCATTGCTTGTTTCCACTATAAAATACATATCCTTCTACGCAGTCCCATCTTTTAAATGTCTGATTCTTGAAGTTAAACGAAGTTAAAGGCAAATTGTCATATCAAGGGTATATATCCCTCTACTTAGTCTTGTCCTTAAACAGTTTGAGAGTTTGAGTCTTCAGGTTCAAGTGAAGCAATGGGCAAACTTTCCCACAATACCTGACAACATCCTATATCTGGTGACAGTCAGTTTGTTAGGCCATGATTGATTGAGAATTTTAAGAACATCCAAGGCTTTCACGGGAGTATATACCATCCCCACACACCCCCTTCTCTGATTTTTAAATATGTATTTTGAACTGCCATGGGCACACTCAACAACTTCTTCCTTTTAGTTACTACTGTAATTACATTTTCTTGTATTCTTTCCAGCAGCTCATACAAGAAATCACTAGATGTTCTCATGCTACTCCATTTTTTATATAAACAATTCTATAGCTGCTGTTTAGTAAAGCCTGGTTTCTTTTAAACATGAATTGTGACATTGTTCAGCTGTCTCTAGCACTCATTTGTGGTACATAAATTGAGATGGACTGAATTAAGTTCAGGTAAAAGACCATATCTATAGTGGTAAGGCACATTAATTTACTGCCATATTTTTCCCAATAAAATTTGTAGCTCTCCCAAAAAGAAGGGAGTTATATGTTAAGAACATTAGGGCAGATACTAAAATGAATTTAAATTCAGTGACAATTTTGTTACTTTCTCAATTACCTTTAGCAGATGCATTTAATAAATGCTTTACAACTGCACATCTGATACATGCAGACCATTAGTACATGTTCAAATTTAACCAGAATTATTATAATTTAATGGTTTTCAGTGAACCTCCTCAAATTAAGTTTGAGGAGCTGCCTACTGTAAACTTTGCCAATCAATTTATTTGATATTTGGATCTTACTGATCTGAACTTGAGGCTGAGAGATTCACTGCTGATGGCATGGATTGTGTCTACCAAGGAGAAGAAATAGTTAATGCTGTCCACTGCCATCAAGGAGAAAATATTCACATATCAGAACTCCGCTGATCTTTTAGTTCTTTGACAATTAAGGTAATTACTGTTAAAATTGAGTTCAGCTTTAGTGTTATAGGCAAGGAGATTCTCCTCACAGGTAACAGTGTCAAGGCGGCTGTTTCATGCATGTTCAGCTGCATAGTCTGGTCCAGGTGAGTTAGTGATAGCAGCTTACAATAAATAGTTTGGGCTACCAAGATTAATATATGTAACTTTCAGGTAAACTTCTGTTAGTCAGCCTCACTGATAAAAAATTCACTGGATTATGGTATCTTTCGATATCATAAGACGTCTTTAAGAAGTCTTAGACTTCCTAAAGAAATTTAAGAGTTACATCCAACATGAATGCTGACTTACATCCAACATGAATGCTATTGTACTCAGGCTGGAGTACAATAGTTTTTTTAATAGAGTCATTTAAAAGGTTTCAATGCTCATGCAGGCCTTGGCCTGGCGAGCACTCATCAATCATAATACATTTTTGTATATAGTGCCACTTAAATGTTTTCAGGTTATCAGGATCCACTTTTGTTCTCAGCCTTATTAAATTAATATTATTAATTATTTATTATTATTAACAATAATAACATATTATTATAATTCTGATGTTATTCATCATTATATTATTAATAAGAAGTATTAATAATATCAACATAACTCAAACTATTAAATTCAGAAGGGGGTTCAGGGCAATAAGCACCTATCCCATTATGAACAGTAAAACAACACTTTCAACAAAAAAAGCACCACTGAACAAAAATACCTAAAACTGTCTAAATGCTGACCATCCCCCAGGGTCTGCCATAGCTCGGGAGCCCCTTTTCCTAGAAAGGACTTAGAAAGCCCCTGCTGGGAAAGGTCTCCAAGCCTACCTTGAGAAAGGGGGACCAGTTTTTATAAGACCAAATTTACAATTCAAAATGACTTAATTTCATTTTTAGGACAGAAACTCCTGGGTTTGATGGCATACTTCCCCTGCCAGGCAGGGCCATGGTTTGGCCAGAGCCAAGACCTTGGCTGGGAGGTTTTCCCTAACATATCTTAAAAACAAACCTCTATTAATATCTACTGGAAAAGTTTCTTAACCTAAATAACTTATGAATAATCAAAAGAATGCACACAAGTAACATTAAATATTATGTTATGGCAGGATCCCTATGTGTGCCAGGCATTGAGCTTAAAGGTTAGTAAAAATACACACTTAAGAGACAAGGTGACAGATTTTAATTTCAATTTTGTCAGATGTTACTAAATTTTGCAAATGCGTCATCAGTATACTTAACAACATCCCTCCGTGGAATCTGTAGCTGAAGTGATCTTACACCAATTCCAAAAAGGAACCCTTAAAAACCTTTAGCTTATTTCCAAGTGGGTACATATTAAAATTAGTCAGCAGAAGGAAACACCAGAATCTTCAGAAGTCATTGCCATGCATAGTTAAACACTGCAAGATAATTTCACATTGAATAAAGCAGATTTGCATTAGAGTTGTGCAGGTCATAATCAAATCTAGGTAGTTTTTGTTAATTCAAACTTTATACCAATATCAAGGAATATGTGGCAAATAGTATACAGCAATAATATACAGCAATAGTATTTAACAACTCACATACAGGGTCCTTAAATTCTGTAACAGCAGGTATTTCAAAATGAAGCTGAGCAAGCCGTTGGTTGTTGTTGTGTGTTTCTATTGCAGGAAACTTCCTGGCTATGAATTTTTATGGTAATCACTTGCCTTGCCATGTCCGATTATCAATTCTTTGGAAGACCTCACCAAAGGAGCCTTCCTCATTGCATCCCAACTCAGTAAATAATTCCAGGTCTGCCCTGCGTGTCGGGCACCTGCACCACCACAGGCAAGCAGGCCACTGTGGGCAGCAGTGGCCAGGAAGGCACCGCCTACTGCTTCCCACAGCTTGCCCATGCCCCACTCCCCAGTCCCAGCACGCGGCTGGCTGCTTGGGGCTCTCCCAGGATGGTGGCTCTCAGCACTGCCATGGTTGGTTCAGAGCTCTGTGTTGGGCTCCAGCTGTAGACAGTGGTTAGGTTGCTAGGTGATGTGATCATTGACTGCTCAGGGGTGGCTTTTGGTGGCACACAGCTCCACTCCAGGGCGACTCTTGGAGGCATGCAGCTCCCCTCTGCTGGTCCCTGGGTCTGTTTGCAGCCGGCAAGGTCCCCCAGCCCCTCAGGAACTGACAGCAGTGCTGGCTGCCTCAGTGCTCTCTAGGCTTCCCGAGCCCTGACTGTGGACACGGTAGAATGTGGTGTTCCCTGGTTCTGGGTGCCAGCAATCTCCCACCAGCACTTCAGGGTTTGGGCATGCACAGCTCCATGTCAGCACTTCCAGCACTTGGCACCACTTGATTTCCAGGTTCCATCTGTGTGCCAAAGCTGTAGGTGAGCATGCCAAGCGGTGGCTGGGGTGCCAATCAGCCGCAGGAAGGGGCATGACGAGTGGATTGACAGTGACATGGGGTGTAAAGCAAGGCTCATACGGCTCCAGCAGCCACAACACAGGTGAGCCTGGGCACTGTGCCTGCACACTTGATGCCAATGGCAGCGGTCAGGCAGTCACAGCATGGACTGTGCATCTGCAGCATGAACCTGCTCACGATGCAGATGTTGCCGATAGTGGCAGTGGCAGGAGACCTTCAGTGGCACAGCAAGGCAGCACCACAGGGACACGGAGCTTGGATAAGAGTCGCTTCCCCCTCGGCTTCTTGCCCTTCCTCCTGCCTGCACATCTGAGCTGGCATTCACTCCTGCTGCCATTCCGCCCCACTCCCCATCCCTGCTGGATGTTCCAGCAGGCAGGGCCTGTGGCACCTCAGCTGCGGATCTCATCTGTTTTCACGTATCGGGCACCAGCCAATAGGTCATTAAAAAGTCTTTCTCAGTTGTGTCCACTCCATGGCTCACAACAGAAAGGCTTTTAGAGCCTGTTTGTAAATGTATGTTATCCTCTGTTCACATAAAAAGAGGGTCCATACCTGTACAACAGCACTTTCTTCAGTAGAAACTTGTGCCCCCTTGTCCCCAGCGGCTTTTTCTGTTTACACGGTCTGGATCTTTGCTGCTGCTGGCAGCTCTCCCCGGCTGCCCTCCTCCGCTGGGGTTCCATCTCCAGCACTATACCCATGGCCTGGCTATTACCAATCACGTTGGAGTCACCACTTAGTGCAGTAGAGATGGACCCACGACACAACACTCTAGGTTCACATGACAACTTTTATTGAGTGCAGTTACCTATATATATTTTTCAAAATCCCACACAGTTATCCTTGATTGGCTGAATTTAGTTGCCACTTGGCTTACTTTGATGCAGCTGTCTGCATCCCCAAAGTCCTAAACCGGCTCCCTAATGTCTTAGATGGATCGAGTTATATAATTAGGGTTATCTATAACTGTGAGGCCTCCAGGCCAGCTGTTAGCCACCACAATGAGACAAATATATTTATTTAAAGATAGTGTCAAGTCTAACACAAGTAGAACTTTGTTAACACAGTAATAAGTCATGAGTATTACTCTGTTGATATATACTTCCAATTTATAGCCTTAAAATCCTTTTAAAAACACACAAATGCATAATTTAAAATTGATCATAATAATGTTGACATATAGACTAATGATTTTTACTTTGCTTCAACTAACATTTTTCTGTGTGCAAAGCTATATGCTTGACAAATCACAGACAAAACAATGTCAGTCACTACTGAAATCTCTTGCATGTAAAAGCAAAACATTTTATGCTTTGTCAACAATATATGCATGCATACCAGTAATAATTCCATTGTACCTCCAGCTCAGCCAAACCCAGGATACTCAGACCATTAATCTGCAACAATTAGAGCTATTACTGACAGTAACCCTGAACCCAAATGAGTTCAACTTGCTCAATCAAGGACAGGCAGATTGTGTCATAACTATTGACACTCTGGAACATATTCCATGAAGTAACAAAAAAAAATTCACCTATTTATGACAGAATAATAGACAAGTCTTGCCTGGAGATTTTATTTTATCTTCTCATATAAAATCTCTAGAAATGACCTAGCTCAAACTTCTATCAAATGCACCACCCTAGATTAGGTTGTCCAGGGTCCTTCCAAGTCTTTAATACTCTTGGCAAAGGAGATTTCTCTGGGAAAGCTATTCTTATGATTAACTCTTAATTAATCTTCTCACACTGATTTTTTTTTTTTTTTAATTTGCATGGTATTCCCCTAGAGCAACTTGTGCCCACTGCTTTTTCTGTCATTGTACAAACCCTTGTAAATACAGTATTTTTCTCTGAGTCTACCTGGCCTAGGAAGACCAGTTATCTCTCCCCTCTCAGCAACCTCCAAGCCCTTAATCATGTTATGCTGGCCTATGAAGTGCTGAGCAGAATAAGCACATGCCTTGATCCACTGATTATTCTCTTCCTGATGCAGTCCATGACACTGTTTGCCTTCTTTATGCCATATTATACTACTAGCTCATTTTAAGTTTGCTATCCCCTAGAACCCACAAGTGCTTTGCAGCAGAGCTATACCTCAGCCAGTGTGTTCCAGCCTGTTCTGCTACTTAAGCTTATTCCATTCCAGATGCAGTTTCTATTTATTTTTGTTAAAACTCATGCAATTCTTGTTAGTCCAATTTTTTAGCCTCTCAAGGTTTTTCAGAAAGAATGGTTCCTCTTCCTTCCCAGACATCTCCTCTCCTTCCATTCTGAAGTCATCTGCATGGTTCAGTCCTATCATTAAAATAGCACTATGAGATATTTACAAATAGCACTATGAGACCCAGCATCAATTTTCAAGGAACTCCACTCCAAGGACCACTAACAGTTTGACTTAGAGCCACTAATATCATGCTGCCCTTTGATCTCTAGATATGAGACACCTTTCACAGTCCATATGTCTAAATTGTAATTTACGAACTTGTCTACAGGAATACTAGGGGCCAACATGTCAAGTGCCTTTTTAAAGTCAAGGTACAGAGCATCTGTAACTCTTCTTTCATCCACAGAATAAGTGGTTCCATAACAGAAAGGATCATGTTGGTAAAGCACAATTCACCCTTGGTAAATCTGAGCCGGGTTTACCTAGCCATTTTCTTTCTTGTCTTTCACATTCTTGGAGAAAAAAATTCCATAAACACTTGTTCCACAACTTCCCCCAAAAATGTAGTGAGACTGACAGCTCTGCATTTTCCCAAATTTTCATTTCTGTAGATGGGTATAATATTTGACTTCCCAGTCACTTAGGCCTTCAATGACCTTTTGAATAAGACAGATGGTGGACCAATTCAGATGCATCCCACCAAATCCTGTTCATGTGTATGTGTCCAACTGCTACAGCTGGATCTTAACTCAGTCCTACTCCAACACTGTTTTGCTGTTAACTTTGTTGTTGGTTCTTGGCATAGAACCTTGGAATAGAACTTTCCCATGCAGACCAAGGCAAAGAGAAAATGGAATTACTTCTACCTTTACTGTGCTGTCCATAATTAAGCAGACCCGTGCAGCTGCTGACATACAATTTCCTTGACCTTATGTTTGGTGCTAACATACCTACAGGAGTTTTTTTTGTTACTCTTGCGACCTGACAGTTCAAACTCCAGCTGAACTTCTTCCATCCTAAACATATTCCTGCATAACCGAGTGTTTTGGAAGTCTGTCCCATTTTCCAAAGGATAAACAACTTCTCCAAAAATATAAAAAGGATATTCCAGAGATTAAAAGACAGGATTCTTTTTTCACAATAAAAATTAATATTCAAATCTAAATGTTTAAAAGGTAAAGAATACACAAAATAAACTTAGAAAGTACTAAATATTCTATATTGTATTTCTAAATATTTTCAAGATTTTAGACATTAAGAAATGAAACATCATTTCAGAGAGAGATCTGAAAGTTAAGGACAAAAAGTGAAAAAACATACCAAAATACCTACTAAACAAAGAACTGCTAGCACCTTGCTTCTGAGGATCATCTTCTTTTAGAAGTATTACTGAAAAGGAAGATCTTACAAAGCAGTACAACTTACTCTACATTTTCTGTGCTCTGAGATTTTATATTTAGATTTGAAATTAAATGTGCAAGTAACATGTAAAATTTATATTGAAAGATCATTTCCTCAAAGAACAATCTGTAAAAGAATAATGTATTGTTGTTAAGACCTGGCTTTGCATAACTTTTTGTTTGTTTGCTTTTGTTTTGTTTTCTAATTCCTTAAGGATTGATAAAAAAGAAGATTCACATTAAGTTTGCCCATGCTGCAGAGTACCTTGAAACTTTGCAATGAGGAAAGAATCTCACAACATTTATTCTAAGTTTCTTCAAACTCTCACATGTTTTCATACTTAATCTTTCCTTTATATTTATTTCTTAATTTGAAGTTAAACAGACATAAACACCACTTCTATGTAGCAAACATGACTTGGATCTCTACATTTTAGTGCATTTCTGTTGTGGTTTAACACAAGTTAGCACCTAAGTGTACCACACAGCCACTCACTTACTCCACCTTCCTTGCCAGTGGGATGGGAATGAGAATCAGGAAGAGAGTTGAGATAAAGAAAATTAAATAATGAGAGTAAAATAAGAATAATTGTCTTCATAATGACAACAACAATATCAACTGATATAACTAAAAAGAGAGAGAAAATGAAGGCTAAGGTGAAAAACCACATGATGTTCAATGGCTCACCACTCTCCCTGCCTGTCTCCCAACAGCAGTCAGCAGCTCTCAGCCAACTGCCCCCAGTTTATAAACTGGCCATGATATTCCATGATAGGAAATATTCCTTTGGCCAGTTTGGGTCAGCTGTCCTGGCTGTGATCCCTCTCAGCTTCTTGTGCACCTGCAAAGCCTCTGGCTTAGGGTAAGCACTACTTAGCAACAACCAAAACATGACTGTGTTGTCAACATTATTCTCATACTGAATCCAAACAACAGCACTGCAACAGCTACTGGGAGGAAAAATAACTCTGTCCCATCCAAAACAAAAACCAGGTAATGATTTCAACAAAGGTAGGAAACAAAAAATACAATGGTAAAGAAATCAGTAATATACAACAAGATATTAAGCTAGTGCTTAAAATCTCATATAAAATGGAATGGAGAACTTAAAAAGTTACATAACAGTATGCAGAACTACATTTTCCACATGCACAAAATTCTTAGAAAGTCAGCAACTTGCAAAGATCCAAAATTATTTGAAATTAATGTAAGTCAGGGCACATATATTCACGGGCATTAGGAAGATATTTGAGTATTCAACACATCAGGACCCAAAAAAGAAAAACCAGAGCACTAACACAAGATTCAGCTTTAACAGTGAATTAATATACTAAGATCAGGCTCTGAAGTGCCAAAGAGCTATAAACAGTCACTGGCTGAAAACACAGACCTTGGCCCTGTGCCTATCTAACTGGGTTATCTCTCAGCCTTTGGTACTGTTACACAAACATACTAAGGAGTTTAAACCATATTTTTCATAATTACCTGTTAAATATCACTTTCTCTAAGAAATTAGTTCACAATATATAGTTAAAGCATCTTTCCTAACTTAAGAGAAAGCACCTTTCATGACTTAAGAGTAACCATCCACTTTCAGTTGTAGCCATTTGCTTTACTTAAGAGCAACTATCAATCCTGTTGCACACCTGCACAGACACAAATCTTTGCAAACACCACTTGAACTGAGTACAAAGGAAAATGCATTTACATATGATTATGATAATAAAAAGCAAGTATTCTAAATTTCAAAACTAAATGGGAAAGAATGGGAATACTGATAACTGCAGTATTTTAGCAGACGGAAAAACAGTTTGGCAGGAAGGCTGCCACATATATTTCCTACATAAGAAAGTAATTTAAATTAATAAAGCAATTTTTTTTCATGTATATTCCTGAAGTTATCTAAATGCTATGATTTTTAAGCCAGAATGGATATTGATATTCTTCCATGTAAGACTGGCTATCATAATTTATTAGAATGACTTGATAGCTGCAGTTTTTGCACATATGCCCTCTGTGTCACAGAAACATTCCTAAGAACCATTCAACTGTGAAAAACAAACAAAATGTCTGCAATTCCTATATAGTTAAGCCTGTGGCAAGATGCCAGTCCTAAACATTCCCTGTGGTAAAATGGCAGCATTATAGCTCCATTTATGTAAGTTTTCTTACATATCTGGCAATAATTTACAAGCAGATCAGAATATGTAAAGCACTATCTGCTATATCAGTTCTCCTAAATAGCATATTTCAAAGGTACAACTTCAGGGATAGAGGGGAAGGGGTTGGCTAATTTTTTTTTCCTTTAAGCTTTTGAATTTTGAGACTTTCTGAAAGGCCCAGGCACTATTTCACAGAGGTTTCCACCTAAAATCCAGGAATCCTGAATTTGAATAACTAACTTCATATTTAAAGGGCTGACAATCTTCTTCCAATGCCTATGAAAATTCAGACCAGTCACAGATTAAAGTCAGATGGCTCTTTTTCCATCCTGTGTGTCCAGTTCTAAATTTAGACACATATAGCAATATTCCTCCTGCTAACCTCTTCAGCTGAAAAAAAAAGACAGTTTACACCTTACACATGTTTTCTGAACTCATCTTCACTTGCAGAAGTAGGGAAAAAAAGAATCATTATAAAGATACAAACCTCATCTCTTAAAGTCAATTTTTTCCCAAACAACAACCAGCTTTCTTTGTGAAACTTCCATCATCCATTCACTCCCCAGTCCCTATTCTCTTACAGCTCCTATTACAATAGGACTACCTAAAGTTTTCTCCATGAAACATGAAATAGACCAGTTGTGCTGGTTTTGGCTGGGGTAGAGTTAGTTTTTTTCTTTTCATCTGGAATTGGGCTATGTTTCAGATTTTTGCTGAGCACAGAGTTGATAAGACTGATGTGTTCTTGCTATTGCTGAGTAGGACTTACACAGACCCAAGGCCTTTTCTGCTTTTTGTACTGCTATGCTGGTGAGGAGACTGAGGGTGCATCAGAAACTGGAACAGGACACAGACAGGACAGGTGACTATAACTGACCAAGGGGATATTCCAGACCATATGGCATCATGCTCAGGATATATAGTGTGGTGGAAGAAGGAGGAAAGGAAGAACATTTGGAGTGATGCCATTTTTCTTTCTAAGTCACCGTCACACTTGATGTGGCCCTGCTCTCCTGCCAAAGTCTGAACATTTGCCTGCCCATGGGAAGTGGTGAATGCCTTGTTTTAGTTTTCTTGTGTTTCTTTTGATTTCCTACTTAAACTGTCAGTCCATAGGTTTTCTACCTTTTACTCTTCCAATTTACTCTTTAATCCACTGATGAGGACATGAGCAAGCAGTTGTGTGCTTAGCTCTCAGCTGGGGTTAAACCACAGCGCCAGTACTGGTGCAAAAGTACGACTATAAGATAGTTACATGTTTCCAAACAGTAAATTAAGACATTATTTTGGATTCTGTACTACATCTCAGTTCTACTGATTTCTACCAGGCTAAGAAATCAGGACTACCAGAAGACCGGCACAAAGGCTGCATAATTTTTGACTCTCAGATAGATACAGAATCAATGAGGAAGATCCACAGAGAGAAAATGGTGGTAGCAGTAGTGAACATCAGCTGGTAAGTTACTAGGACTCCCAACCATGGACCTTTAAAAGAACCAAATAATGACAAACTTGTACGCCCCAAGCTTAGAGTAATATCTTACATCCCAGCTAAGGACAAGATCATGAGTTTAAAACTCAGATCATAGTAAAGATAAATATCAGCATTTAATAAAAAAAATGCATGTGGCAATCATTTTTTTAAGAAAAGGCTCTGTGTTGAATAAATAAAAAGTAAAGCTTTTCCTATAACATTTGCATTTCTACGTTATTTCCACAACAAGTATTACAGAAGTACTGAATACTTTAGTAATTGCGGTAGTATGAAAACTCAACTTCCCCAAAGAACCTTTCATTTTCAAATTCAGCCTTCACTAGGCAGACTTCTACATTAAACATAACTGAATTCTTATACAGAATAGCAAAGTTCAAGCTGGACAACCACAACTGCTGTATTTTTATACTACGCTTTACCTCAAAATTAAGGGTGCAATTATTACTTGTGATTTTTATTAATGCTACATCTTCCAAAACAAAATCCTCTGAAGAGATCAGCACCAAAGCTGTTTTTGTAAACAAAAAACTTGAACTAATTTACTTAATAGAATAATCATATATGGCTATTCTAACAACACCACCACTGAAAAATATAGCATTAATATAGTACCACATCTCATTTATACAAATTGCAACAGCTTTACAGTAAAGTCTGCTAACGTCTGACACACAGTTTTACAAATAAGCCTTTCAACTGAAAAAAAATCTATGAACACACTCAAAATTCTCAGCAAACTGTTTGCTCCACTTCAATTTCTAGTAAATTCAGTAAACAACAAAAAGACATTTCATGGCACTGTCACAGATGACTGACTCAAATATTTTGCATATACTGTACATCTTAGCATGGCAGATATGGGGTTTGAACATTAAAAGGAATTGATACTGATGGGTTTATCTTTTTATGATTAGCAATACTTACAAAAATAGTTTACTGACAGCACACCCAGTTTTATGAGCTGTAAACAGAAAAGGAGGAAGTGTGCTATGTGGAAGAGAAAGAATTTCTCCTAAAGAAGTCCTGAAGTCAGTATTCTAGCATAAATGCTATTTAACAAAGAAGGATTTTTTCCTGATAAAAAGCAGGTTTTGAACTGCTAGATCACTTGAATGCAGACAAAGACATGAGTTAAATTCTTTTTCTTCTTTTTCACTACTTTTCATTCCTTCCCTTGATTTCACAGGCATCACCCTGGATCTTTTTTTTTTTTTCCCACAATGATCTGTATTTTTCATTATGGTATATTTGCTGTAAACTTCCCACGGGTCATGATTCAATGACACTGTATTCTGTGCTGCTATGCAGCAAGTGATACTTTCAGTGGAACATTTAAAGAAGCTGGTAAATAATACATACAACATATGAAAATACAGACACCTTCTAAAGAACATCTGCAACAATAATCACATTCTGTTGTCTCCAAACTGTTGTCCCCAAATTACAAAGTAACTTTTCTCTGCATACATCAGACTGCAAACAAACTTGAAGACTCGACGTAATGGCCTTAGACCGCATGAGGTGAAAATTGAGTTTGACTAGAAACATTTTCAAGCTACACTAGGTAAGAAGAAAAGATTTTTGTGGGGAAACCCAAATGAGAGAAGAAGCACCTTCTGGGTTAAAGATATAGAGCTCAGCTTTGGCCAGTCTAGGTCTATTAAGAAAACTTAAATCTTGGACTTAAAAACAAAAAAACAAAAAAACCCAAAAAACATTAAAATGGCTGGCATTCCTGCAGAAACATCTCTGGCTCAAATTAATACTGGGGCAGCACTTAAGGACAAAGTCTTCCCATTCTACACAGTAAAAAGTGTCCTTCTGCGTGAAACTAAGGACAAGTAAGTGTTTAAGCTATGAAAAGGAACATCTCTTAATTATCCTTTGTTCACACAAAACTCAGATATGAAAACAGCAGCTGCAATTCTATTTGTCAGTGCACCAAATTAAGCAGTTGACAATCAGTACTTCCCCTTACTCCCAGTGTCCTCAAAGGCTTTAAACTGACTCAGAAAGCTAAATCAAAGAGCTTGCAAATAGCAAAATTTCCCATCCACTGAATATATTTTCAGCACCAATATTGCAAATTGAATTCTATTTTCTAAAGATTTGTTATTTTAAAGTACTTCAGAGATATTTGATCTCTTTTATTTATGAAAGACCATCCAATAGACTTGTCAGCAACTTTAAACTTTAGAGAAAGAAAGGAAAAGAAAAGGAGATCCAACATGGGAGTATGACCTGCTATCTGAAGGGATTTAAGAAATTATACAGATAGGTGATATTTGCACCCAGAACTCAATCACTTAAAAACTATGTCCATCCATATGCATTGAGTAAGTTCTGGCTGGTGACAAGAACGCCACAAAGAAATCTTAAAATATAAAAAAAAATATTCTTTTAAATCTAATTTTCTTATATCCTACAAAACCCTCATGCCTCACTATTAATATGAACTGCATACATTATATTGGAAGATGCTGAGGGAAATTCTAGACAGCTAATTATCTACCTGTTGACAGACAACAGAGAATAGAAATTTTCACTTCCTGGAAGTTGGAAAAGAAAGCTCAAAATTCTAACCAGGAAATTAGACAAAAGAACATAAAAGCAGACATACAGGATGCTAAACTAGTAGCTGAAACCCAGTGGATAAACAGATAATGAGGAACAGAAGTGGTTTTTGTGGCAAAGTTATGTAACAAGAAACAACTGCGCATGACCTAAGAGAAGTACAAAGCAAAGGCATTACAACATTGGGGGCACCCAGTGACTACGAGGACCAGAGACCCCTATGGACGAGCCTCGAGGATCATAAAAGGACTTCCAGGAGGAGGCAGATGCATGCAAACTACTTCTAGGAAAAGTGTTTATGTTTTACCTAGGAAGTATGCTGTAATGAATATGTATGATCACGATGGAATAAATACTCCGTTGTAAAGTTTCATGACACACATTCAATTAGAGGAAAAATCCTCCATATGTGTCCAGACCTGCAATAAAGAATGCCTGCTTTCTAATACCTTAAATTGTGTTAGAAGTTCATTCTTAGCCAACTTCAGTATCAATGCAGCTTTTTATCATTAAATGTATTTGGGGGAACTGCATTTTGTTACAAAAGGCAGGATCTGACTAGAAGTCACAGCATTTCTTTTACTTGTCTTATAAATTTGGTGCAAGACAACAAAAGATCTGTATAAAGACAAGCACACATGTATTCCTATTAATTAATCACAAACATGGAATCAGTGCTTAACTACAAAAAAAAGTAAAAATTTTACGAGGAGAAAATCAAAATAGAAACTTCATAATTTCTTCATTTTCATACTACCTGTACTACTTTTAAAAATAATTTTTTAATTTTTTAGTAAAATTTTAAATGTTCAAAACAAATGTCCACAGATTGCACATTTAAAAAAATCTACATACAAAATTCAAACCATTTTCACTATGGACAGGTCTCTACATTTTCCTGCATCACTCCAGGGACATATTATAATGGTGATGTTACACATGTATATATATAAGGAACTCAATAGTCCATTTATGTAAATCCACTTGGTTTTTTCTCCTTCAGCTTTCAAGAGCTACACATTCAATTTAGATGCTACCAAAAAAATCCTTTACTGCAATAAATATACAACAAAGGTATCCTTAAAGTAAACAAATGTCAGCTGCAGGCCAAGACAAGAGAAGAGAGAAAAAAAAATTAATTATTGGAATTTTTTTCTTCATATTTGTGGCAATTAACACACATATATATAGCTGTTTTGTGTCTCATTCTGCGCCATTTATAAAAGCAGATGTGAAACTGACTGTTGCAAACTGTCTTAAGATGAAAATGTTATAGATTCAGATATGTCTAAGTGCCTCTGCTACATGTCACTTTTATTCACTCTTTCAAAAACAAATGGGAAAGAATTCTTTACCATGTAATAACTATTTTTGCCATGTGTTGCGCACATGTATTCTATTTCCAGCCCACTACCACTGAGCACATGAGATCAGATTATTTTTGCCAGCAGGTTTTCTCTGCCAAGGATATAAACGGCTAAGCAGGCTGAGTTCCCTCACCAATAAAGAAATCAGGTGCCACAGGCACTTAGTACTCCAGAAAAAAGGCGTTACTTAACTCATACTGTGACAATCTGCCTCAGAAAACTGTGAAGAAAATTAGCATGCTTTCTTCACAAACCAACATGACAAATATCCGCAGATGTGAAATGAGCATTTCAAATGGAAGTGACTACTCAATTTGACTTAATATTTATGGAAGAGATCTGGACCTCAGTCACTGCAGTGGAAAGTCAAATATTCAGAAGTACATAATAGAAACAAAGAAGAATTAAGCTCCTCATGTAATATATTCATTTACCACAGCCTCACCAAATTTATCTTATCAATCTAGTATGATCAGGGCTAATCAATAATCTGTAACTTCCAGTTAAAATGATCTTCACATGGTTTTAGTCCCTTTAACTCACTGTATATGGATCATAGATGAGTGAGTTTAAGATCTGAAAAAAACCTGATCCTTGAGCATGCCACTGCTCTCTTTTTAACTAAGATTTGAACACTGAAAATTACATTAACTAAAGTAGCTAGCCTCCACCATAATCATGTCAAAATGGCTCTTGTATCATGAAATCAGAGCATTGTTTAGGCTGAAAAAGACCTTCAAGATCATCAAGTCCAAACATTTACCTTGCCTATGTCCCAAAGTACCACATCTACACATCTTTTAAATATCTCCAGGGATCTTGCTGGACTCAGTCAACCATTCAACACCCCTACTAACCTGTTACAATCATTGTCAAACCATTAACAACATGCTACTACAAAAATGTAGAATTCTACCTAATACAGTCCTCTCTGTTTTCCAGGCAATTATATAAAACTCTATTTCAAAATATACAAAGGTTTTTTGGAAATTTAAAAATGTTTTTATTACATAAAGTGCAAGTAATTTGAAAAGATAAAGTTCCTGGATTGTCTTCATGTCAGTTATGATACTAATCCAGCTCTCAAGAGATCTGATAAAAAGAAAAAAAAATAAAGTGAAAAATTAAATGTTTTCTAACCTAAATATAGACAACTTTTGCTCTATTCAAAGATTTGAAATGAAAGGCTTAAAGCAAAACCACATTGCTGATTAAGGTCTACAAAGAAAGACAGTAAAAACAATATTTTGTGATTCAGGAATGTATCTCAAATTCATACTCCAATACCTAATATTCTAAGGTGCTAAAATTTCACACTCCAAGAAAAAAAATGCAATATGTGAAGGAGAGAGAATAACAATACCCATAAATCATCTCTCAGAATTTCTCTAACTCCTAACTTTGAAGGGCTAGAAGTACAGAAAGAAACTTTTTCCAAAACCCAGGTTTCTACCAGAAGAGTGCTAATGGTACTTTTGGATTAAAAATAGCTAAGGAGCGTCTCCCTAAATACTAAGTTCTTAATTAAGAATTCACCACTGTATTCTGAAAATAGAATGGGAGAAAAGAATAACCCTCTTGGGCTGTAACACCTGTCAGAACAGGCTTAAAGTGACTTCAAGCATCCCTCTAGCAAAACTAAAACAAGTACAGTAGCATTATAGCAATGTTGGTATTCATAACTATACAGGATATTTTTGGAACTAATGACTCCAGATTTCATTTTTAATGTCATACAAAGCCATAGTTATGTACTGCTTGTTGCTTTCCCACTACACAGCAGGATGGAGAAATGACAAGAACCACAAAAGCAGTGGGGAGGAAGAGGGGGACCCACCTTGCAGGCTGACATAAAGGCAGTTTAATCAGTAAAAGGAGAAAAAAGAAGAAAATTAAGCAAAAGCAGTCTTTCCCCACCAGCAGACCAATGTCTCTCAAGTCCTAAGCAAGGTCTACTTTGGAAAAACAACTACCTAATTTTATTGCTGAGTAGGATCTCATATGTCACGGAATATCCCCCTGCTCAATTCACACATCTGTGAGAGCTGTGCCCCACCCCAGCCTCCTGCTTACCCTCAGTTGAATGACTGGCACAGTGAGAAGCATAGGGGACCTTGATGTTGTGTAAGAACTATTCACTATGTTACTATAATGATAACTATAAAACACTGGTGTCTCTTCAACACTGTTCTGGTAACCAATCTATAACACAGCACCATATAGGCTGCTGTATGGAGGTGAACTCTAAACCAGACATGCCCAGTACAAGTTTTAAAGATAAGACCACTAGCAATTAATGCATTTGTTAGTACACACGTCAACCACAGAGGAAAAATCTCACATACTTCAAAACAGCTGCAGAGAGATACAGAAATCTGAAAGTTGATATATACAAGGATATCATTGGAAGAGGACTCATCTCAACTGCCTTTTGACTTCAAAGATCTTAAAGATACCAACAATGACTACACAGTTATTCCTGTAGGTTTAGATATCAAATCAACAATATTTAATACACCTGCAGGATACAGACTAAAGCTTGCTTAAAGATGACAAATTATACCATACTAGGAATTTTTCTGAACAGGAGAATCTCAAGAAGACTTTACTCACTTCCATGGAAACAAAACTGTTCACATACAGCATCCTGTCCACTAGTCTACCCTACCAAATCAAAGACTTCAGCAGCACTGAATTCCACAGTCCTCTCTCTTTGATCCACATACAAACACCAGAAGTGGTCTGGTGATAGTTATGCAGGTTTCCAGTAAAGTCTTTCTTTATGACAGTCAAGTTCATCTACAGATCTCCAACATGTAAACAATTACAGGAATTTCTTACATGGTGTCATGTATGTCAATTGTCTTCTAATTACATGCTTCAATGATACACAATAAAAAAGGAGAGGGAAAAAAAGTGTGATGCATGTGAGTACCTATACATGAAATTCAATGCAACTCCCAGTGCAGTTCTAAGCAGTGCCACAAGGACTATATTCCAAAAGTCAAACCTAACTGTAACAAATATATGAAATATATTTTATATATTTATTACCCAAATTTCCTAGCTTAATTTAAGCAAGCTAGGAAATTTGGGTTTGGATAAACCTCATAAAAATAGCGTAGAACAACTTTTTTTAATCAAAAATGAAAGGCATTGCACTTGCAGCACATACACAGCCATTAAAGATACATTCCCAAGCAGCGAAAACTGCAACAAGCCAGTGACATTACCAAAGACATCAGAGGAGCAAAACCTTGAGAAGCATATTTTAAAAAAAGACAAACAAATACAAAGGAAAATAATTTCTGATTATTCTCAAAATATTTACATAAAATATTTTAAATATTTTATAACCAGAAAGTACAGCCTCTTTATAAGATCAAATGTTGTCCAACCATCTGGGGATACTGCAAAACACAGTTTTCCTAATATAAAACTTTCTGCATCATCTGGTACCTTGTCCATTTTAATTTCGTCTGTTCTGGTATATTCACTCCAGAAAATATTTCATTGTTTGAAAACTCATTATAGCATTATAAGTAAGGTCTGTATGTGTGTTTCTCTGTTGTAGGTAGTCAGGTGAGGTACCTTTCATTGCTTCATAATCATCAAGACATCACTTTTATCTAAATTCTGGGATATGTTGAAGTTGCATATCCCAGATATTCACCATTCCTGCCTGTGTCAAGTTTGGACAACAAGTCACTACTAATGTCTACTCTGGAGACTTCTTTATTACTTCTGTAACAATCCAAAAGATCTCGAGCATTGCATCAATTTCAAGCATCTCAAGAAACTTAAGAAGTTCTCCAGCTGTTCAGGATCATACTTGATTTACTTATTTGTAAGCTTTATGGTTAAACTTATTTTCATTCATTAAATGACTTTCAGTCATTTGCTTATAAAAGTTTTAGCTCTGAAGTTAGACTCCAACCCTCAATTTAACATTATAAAAAGCAAGCTACACCTCCAAAATTTTTACTCAACGTAATATAAACAAGATGTAGGAAGGCAACCTAAAAACGGCCAACTGTTTCCTTCAGATATTTGCCTGCCTAGGTTTTCTGTACAGCTACTCAGAGGATACCCTGAGCATGATTCTGACTGCCCTAGAAAGAGTCCAAACAAATAAATTTCTTTTATCCCCAGTATATTTATTTGTAACTACTTCTCCAAACATAACAAATTACTTTGTACCAAATATTTCAATTTAACAATTTTAGGCATTCAATTTGATAATTTTTCCCATGCTTTTATAATTTTTCATAGCTTTTGGAAAATCACTCCCTTTCTTGTTACCCTCCTCTGTAAGAACAACTAACCAAATACCACTACCTCAGAAAAATACCTTTTACCTAGAATTTAATATTTGTAGTATTTTAGGTGGCTTTCACTGGAAAAAATATTTCTGTAAAATACCACATTAATTGTGTGCATTTCTTTTAATGGACTAAAAGCCCAAGGCAATTTGTTAAACTACTAAAACATAAATTTTTTTTTTAAATATTTTTTTTAATCAGCAGGTATAACATCTTCACTATGTTCTCCAATAGCCAAAGATACACTTTAATCCTGCTTGTATACTTCCCAGAACACATTAACTAGCTGAACGATACCAAATATAGTATAGCCTTCTGTTGCTCAAAATGCGTTCTAAAGACAGATCTCCATAAAATAATCCCACATTTCCAGTAACTGAAGTAGGTGCTGTATTTCCACATAACTGTATTAGAGAGCCCAGCCTTTGGTAAATATTATACCAGTAAAGCACTACCTTGATCAATCAAATTAGGTAACTCTACAAAATGTTGATTCCGTTTGGCAAAGCCCACCACACAACCAGAGAACCAACTCAGACAGATTTGGATCTTTTTAGTCAATTTTAAGTAATAGCATGGATCTCAAGTTCAAGATTACTTCAATCCTATTGAGGAAGGAAAACAAAGAATGCTTGTATCATTGGAATAAACAAACTTTTACATTTACATTTTTTATCAGATGTCACAAGCCACAGAAGAGATGGAATGGTCAGATGTTGTTTCACCAGCTTGAAAAAGCAAATCTCAAAACTGCATCAATCAAGGAAAAATACTACTAAAAAGATGACTCTCTAGCTGGAGCTCACAATTTGACTTTCACGAATGGCCTGATCTTAAATTTTTTTCATTTGTGTGAACAAATCCCAGTAAGCTAGGTCTAAAGCTCATTCAAGACCAAAAAAGGAAGAAAAATGGCATGGAAATATCCACAACTAGCATTACAGCTGAATATATCCAATTACCAGAAGCTTTATTTGAAAAAAAAAAATATTTATGCTATAGTAATATTAGCTATGAATTAAGTTGTCTTTACTTTCTCTAGATCCTTAGAAATCTTTGAAACGGGAGGAAAGTGCACACTGGTTGAAAGTACTTTCAATTCAAACTGTATGCAGTGAAACAATGGAATCCCTCTCAGACAGAAACATAGTATTTTTATAAATTGCTCCTGATAATAAAGGAGTAAGTGAACTGAAGGTGTCATTAGAGAACTTCAGATCTGGAGAAGGACACACAATATTTCATACACAAGTCTTCAGAGCACACAAGGTAGGAAGAGTGAGTCATCTAAACAGAAGCCATACACAAGCCTAAAGAAAAAAAATCCTACCCCTCAAGTAAGGGATAGAAAAAAGAACCAAGTAGTTACAGATTTTCCTGTTGAAGTTATTCCGCTTTAACTTCTATACCATACTTATTACACATCTCTGGTCACTGCTCATTCAAGTGGAGAAAAATCTTCCTGTCTACTTCTATCTTAGACTAATTTTTACACAAGTTCCTCTGAGACTTTATATAATTAATCCACCCTCAATTCATAGCTCCTCAAGAATAAAGGTCTTCCCTCAATCTTACTTTGAAAAATCTGTAATAACTGGATGTGTAGGTTAACTTAGGCTCTCTGCCAATTCCCCTCCTCAGTAAGACAGGGAAAAATATACAATTAAAGCTCATAGACCAAGATAAAGACAGGGAGATCACTCATTTGCTACCATCATGCTACCATCATGCACAAAACAGACTGGACTTAGGAAAAATTAATTTATTTATTGGCAATAAAAGGTAGACAGTGAGAAACCAAAATAAATCCATCTTCCCCCCACTATTCTTACTTTCTTTTTTCCTAGTTTAACTTTGTTACTAAGTCCTTCACCCCTCCCTACCACGGTGCAGAGCAAAAGGGAGGGGGAATGGGACACGCAATTTAACCATAACACTTCACTGCCACTCTTTCCTCCTTACTCTTTTTCCCCGCTCCAGCATAGAATCTCTCCCACACAATACAGTCTTTCCCAGGACTTCCCACAGGAGACACAGTTCTTCAGACACTGCTTCAGCACAGTCCTTTCCACAGGGCACAGTCCTTTAGAAACAAGACTTCTCCAGCATTGGTCCCCCATGGGCCACAACTGCCAGAGCATCTGCTCCTTTATAGGCTGCTCTCCCACAGGTCACAACTCTGCCAGGACCCTGCTCCTGACTGGGCTCTTCATGGGCTGCAGCTTCCATCAGGGTGTGTCCACCTGCTTCAGCATGGGGGCACCTCATGGCCTGCAGCGTGGATATCTGCTCCAGACTGGTCCTCCATGAGCTCAGGATGACAATCTGCTTTGACATGGTCTTCTCTCTGGCTGCAAGGGAATCTCCTTTGGCACCTCCTTCCCTTCCTTGCTTCTGATCTCGGGGTCTGCAGGGCTGTTCCTCTTCCATTTTCTTCTCACTCCTCTCTCATGCGTGCTGCACATGGTTCTTTACAATTTCTAATATATATATTATCACAGAGGTGCCACCAGCATCTCTTAAAGACTCATCATTGAGCAGTCACAGGTTTGTTTTAGAACTGGATACAGCTTGCTCTGTCAAGTACCAGGGCAGCTCCTCGTCTTTTCTCAGAGAGGCCCATGTGAACTAAATACATTAGTTTAAAAGCTCTATTCCCATCTGGAGAATAACTTGCAGAAAGCTGAACAAATGAAAACCAAATCCTATCATTTTCTCAAGTAAGGCATTGCACCAACCAATGAGAAGAAAGACAAGTGATTCTTAGCTTAAAACTTCCTAGTTGATTAGATGCTGATTTGAAGACTGCACTGTCGAGTACAGTCTCACCCAATTTCCTATCATATTCTTTGTGCCTGCTTCCTCATCAGGAATGGGTCAGTCTTCTGCAAATCAAAAAAAATGAACATTGTTAGATTTTCATATTCTTACTGAAAAACCTCCTGGAAAACTCCTTTTTGCATTTTTTAGCTCTGAAAAATCCACTGTCATTCCAATTACTTCTGAAATTTAGCATGTGTTGTCAGGTAGTAGAGGAGCATTTGAAGTTAGATGACTAAGGTACTTCCAAAAGAAAGATACTTAAACCATTTTTACTTAGTGGGATTTTTTTCTGCATATAGACTAGAGGATCAAACCACAATCCTAACTGCAATCTGTATTGGCTCAGTTGTCCGACATGTGCTCTAGAAATAATGACAGGAATTAATCATTCCAGAAAGACAATATCAAAATTAAGAAGCAAAATCACCTACATCGGACAAAGCAAGCTGTAGAACCCAAATGTAACATATGATCGCGCACACTCACAAGACAGAGCTGCCACATGGCTGACCAACCTAATGTATTTCATGTCACTGATGTTGATCTAGGAGAAATGCAACTGTTGTTGAGTATAATAGTATACAAGCAGCTAACAGCACTTGGCGTCTAAACACTGGTGAAAGCTTGGAATGAGAAAGAGGAAAGAACCTAGCTACAGTCTCCATCATAAGGCATTTATTTGGGGAAATGAAAGGTACATGCAGCAACAGAAATATTCAGAAGACACTAAAACATTTTCATGTGTGATCTGAATGCTTAAGAGGGAAGAGTGGAGTAATATAAAAAATCTTTTCTCAGTTTCTGGTGCAGGAGCTGAAATCTGGAGAACCAAATATGGTCTGGGAAAGTATACACTCTTCCTTGCTTGCATAACAGAGACTGTAAGAAAAAGAGGAGATTAGATCCCCAGTAATACCTCCCTACTACTCCTGCTAGTTCTATAAAAATAAGAGTAGGTCAAGTATTTGAGAGCTATTATGAAACTCCTCTACTCCTCCATATCAAAACCTGATAAACAAAGAAGTCTTCAAGGATCTGGTCTACCAGGCTTGTCTGCTTCATAAACTTCTGTCAGAAAAATTGCACCAGCTGGAAGTGGCAGCAGGGAATTAAACTCCATATAGGCAATTCAACTCTGACAGAAGCAAAATTTTGATGCAGACAAATTATGCCACCAGGAAAAGCATTTGGGTTGGCTTTACTCATACCACAGATTCAAATAGCGATTTTTTTCTGGCACAGAGATTTCTTCTGCTTTTCCAAGAAAGGACTATATTGGCCGAGCTGCAGTAACTTTTAGGTCAAAGTGGTTTAAAGAGCTCAAATACCAAAATTTTTCAAACTGTCTTGAAAGCCTGTTATAACAGCAAAAAATTAACTGTCTGTATTCTGATATGTCTCAAAAATCTTTGAAATAAGGCTCCAAATAACAGTAAAAATTGTTCCAAAGCTTGCTCTCTTTGCATGCACACATATACAAAGCAAATAACCCATCAACCTCACAACATCGATCATACAGTCCAGCTCACTTTGAAAAACCAATCCTGATCTAAACACCCTCTAAACACAGTCACCACGAAAGTCTCAAGAAGTTACAAGTTACAACAGAAAGCTCTCCTAACTCTCCCAGGCAAATCAAAGTCCAGAAGCAGCATGTTCCTCTAGTCCTTTTCTCCTTTAGGAGATAGTAGGATTTTTTTCTGCATATCAACAGAGAAGAGATGGATGCAGGGAAACTGACAACTCACATGTGGATTTTTAAGTGAAATGATCTCTGACTGGACTTGGACAGTAAGAGTTAAGCAATTGTCCTGGTTGTTCAGGCACCAGAGGTACTACTCTGAATGGTGAAATGATAGCAAGGGGTTTTATTTATTAGCATGAGCTGCAAATTGAACCAATGGACAATGGACCAGTAAATTACTACCTGAGACAAATACATGAAGAATATGGCTTTTTAATGCTTTCTTGACCGGACATGAAAAGAGGGGTGGAGGAATATGACATAACCAAGAAAAACAATAATACAAGGAACCGCAAGCAAAAAGGTAGAAGGAAAAGAATATAATCAGAATCTGTTTCTTTAATCACTATAACCATCAACATATAAAACTGTTTAAAAGGAAAGATTACTTGATCCCATAGTTTTCAATTGCAAAATATAGCATAATCCCTATTCACGCCATCAAACATACTGACAAGAGTGGGTGAGATGGGAAAAAAACAGAAGAAAGCCGGAGACCTAGAACCATGCAGCCGTCTTCAGCTTCAGCCAAAACAGATCCAAAAGTAAAATTCTGTAATAACTAGAAGTTCTATAAATATTATCTCAGCTTCTATTCAAAGCCTTAGAAAACTGAACAACAAAAGCTTTAAGATGCAATATTAGCTTGTTCAATTCTTCAGACAAAAGCCATTCTCAAATACTCTCTGAAAACTGAAAAAACTGCTCTTAAACAAATAGTTTATTTGTATTTTTTTTCTGACCTCATGTAGTTAAAATTAGAAAAAGTTCTAAGACTGTCTCCAGAACGACTCTGATTGAGCAGTGAGGTTGGACCAGATGACATCACTGAAGTCTCTTCCAACCTTATCCATTCTGCAAACACATCAACACAAAATTAGATTTTGCAAAAACTTGTGGGTACTGCCTCCTCTCCTCCTCACAGTACTGTATCATCCAACACTATTATGCAAAATTACCTCTAGAAGTATTTTGAAGATGAAAAAAGCCTAAAAATCTGTTCCCAAAAAGCACCTCAACAGTATCAATAATATACGTATGTTAAAATCATGTTAATAATGAAAAATCAAGCTATTTGAACTGCCTATGTGAATGTAATTTGGCCTCTTGTGTGAACACAGCACAGCCCATGATTACTTCATCACAGGTATTTTACCCATGGGACACCTGCCTTATTCCCTGCATTAGCCTATGCCTTCCTCAAGAATGGAACACTGTCAGGAAATAAAAAGAGTCCTTTACAGATTCACCTACTTTGGCTACAGAATAGTGTTAGTACATTATTCTGCAGCTCACATAGGCCAGGACTGGTCATACATGTTCACTCCAGAAAGACCAATACTTAACTTATTTGATTTCAGATGCAGAAAGAAAGGAGCCAAGAAGTGACTCAGTGCCAGAGCATTTCTAATGGAAGCACAAGAAGCCCTTACAGATGTAAATACTGACAGACACAGCCTATGCATAATCACAGACACCCTTAATCCCAGACATGCAAGGCTTTGCTTTCTGGGAGTCCCTTTTGATCAGCGCTTGAGCATTAATGAGGAGCTTTCTGCACCCCTGGATGTATAAAGTAGTAAAAAGGAGACACAAAGAAAAGAGTAGGTAAAGACTCAAAGTGAATTTTTATGCAGAAATGAAAGGATATGATTTCTGGCACATCTCTACATTCTTTTATATAATTCCATTTTTGTCCCCTTCCAATTTCACAGTGTGAAAATACCATAATTTGAAATCATACCCAAATCTACATCAGTCATCAAGAGAGTTTAAATATTTTAATCATCCACACTACTACTTTGAGAAAAATGATTGGATGTCATGTTTTGTGGACTAGGCCTTAGAAGGAAACAAGACACTTGGCTTGTGGCTTTCACAGATACATGTTGATAGCTAAGGAATGGCAGGATTTAATGATCTTGGACTTCGTTCCACACATAAAAGGGAACTACATTCTAGGACAAAGTTTCCCAATATGTGGTCTGTAAAACATCAGATGGTGGTCCAAAAAATAATCATAAAAGTGTATTTTTAAAAACATACATTCCCACACATGTTAGCAAGAAAACATTATTAAAGAAATACAAAAAAATAAAAACATTCCAGGTTTAGCCTAACTAAATAGCACTATAAGGCTTAAGAAAATGTGACATTTCACAAGATGATCCTTGCATTTTTTAAGGAAATTAAATATTCTTGAGGTAATATATTCTCCTTTAACATTTAAGTTTGAAAACACTTTCTTCTGTTCTACTGAATTTCCTGAGTCCCCTCCAGAAACTGCCTTCTTACATCCAGTATGTTCCTCTCCTCATTTTACTTCCCTAAGCTGTCAACCTGTTTTTTCCAGATCTCACTATGGTTCCTCTATTATTGTTCTCTTTAGAGACACCCAATAAAGTCACCTACTGAAGCAATCCATCCATCCCCTGTACAATTTTCGTCTATTTTCATTAACAAACTCTGCCTTGGGTATTCTGTTTCATTCTAAATTTCAGTTACCACTGTTGGAACATCATTTATTTCACTTGTCCAGCTACAGGAATCTCCTTTCTTAGGACTCTTGTTTCACCCATCACCTTTTTAAAATTATAGCCACCTAGTTCACACCCTGTCTCTACTCCCCAGGTTAAGATCCTGATAGAGATACCCAGCCCTTGTCTTTCACAGTCTTCTTTTCAGGACTGATTTTCCTTCCTAAGGTCCTGGTATCTTCTCTGTTGTTACCTCTTAATACATACCCAGAATTGCTTAGTTTTCTAAGCCAGACAAAGAAGCAGCAATGAGTATGTTAAATCTTTATACTAGAACAGCTCGGAAAAGACAGCTAACAAAGAATACTGAAGATATACTTGGAGCTCGTAAATACAATAATAGTAGCATACCTAAGATACTCTCCCTCAAAATCAGTATTTCTGCTCTCCTATTTCCAATATACCACTATTATAAAATTCAAGAATGTAAAATAAAAAAGATAGTTAAAAAAGCTCAACAGCCCTCTTTTTATTTCAAGTATGAAACATTTAACTTGAAACATCATTTGCATGTGTTGCTCTGATGCTTCGTTCTTCATCAGTTTAAAAACGACAGGGTATTTTCTCAGACGGCTAAAACTTATAACTTCTTGATTTAAAACCAGATACAACCTTTAAATTAAATATGCTGATTAATACATATACATTTAACCTATTTGTATGTATTACTAAGCACTGAATTGATTTTTCCCTTTTTTTCCAAGACAATTATTTTCACAAGTCTTGTAAGTGCAAACTGTATCAGCATGAGAACAGGCTTACTAAAAGCCAGAAGAAGAATTTTAAACTCAACTAAAAGTGCTGAGGTACATTACATATTTTAAAATTGGAAAAACTATTTTGCATTTAAAACTAAACTAATTGTGTTATTTGGGGCTATCAAGAATAACAACTACATAAATGATCAGAAAAATAAAATTTCAAAACTGATCTCCTCTTTCTTGACTGTTATATTAATATATTAGAAAGAACAAACTGTTTTACTTCTGTTTTCTGTTTCAAATGGATGTAAATTAAATTTGAATTAAGTAAGATATGGTTGAAACATTTTTAAATAAGAAGACTATTCACTTGATATTCATAAAAGATACTGCTGTATGAATTGATCTTGACATGTCAGCAAATTCTGTTTCCCAGAATCTGGTAGTTGAGAGCTCTTGCTTTTCCGAACACTTTGGCAAGATGCATGTACTGTTGGATGTGTGGGCTGGGGGGTGTGCTTTTTGTTTTGATTTGTTTTTAATTTGAGAATACATTCAGCCTGCAGTAACATGCATATTCATCATGAAAGCTTAAGTTCATATATGTTTCTTTAATTAAAAGTTCAAGTTAATGCATTTAAAAGAAAGGTTTGATACAGCTTTCTACAAAGCCTCTTTCTACGGTCTCAAATTATTTGCACCTTATTCTGACATACTTGCAAGAGTTTCTAGATCAATTAAATGATTTTTCACTATCATGGTTTAACTATTATATATTTTGAAATACTTTATGACACGGAAAGAATAAACCCAATATTTGATTTGTGTTAGCATTTGAGGAAAATAATTTTAAGATGTTTTGTTTGTTACTGAGATTAATATATGAAAAAGACATGTTTCCTTGGAATCTGGGCCCTTTTTTTTGTTTTTTTTTTTCCTTTTTTTTTGTTTTTTGTTTTTTTGTTTTGTTTTGTTTGGGGTTTTTTTTTTGTTTTTTTTTGGTTTTTTGGGGTTTTTTTGTTTTTCTTTTTAGTGCAATAAGAGAATACGGATTTCCAGCTTTTTAGGAAAATTAAGTTTGCATACCAGCACAGAATATCCCCGGGACTTCACTCCGGAATACAACAGTTCGTACTTTCTTATCAGATTTCAAAGAATCCACAGCTTTTGACATCTACAGAGAAAAGGAGGAAGGGGAATCACCAAACACTTTTTAAAGTGCTTTATTCCAATACTTCACCTTTATAGTAAAAACTATTCTTTTCACTTACCATTTTTACAAGATTTTTGCTAAGTGCATTCTTGGCATGAGATCTGTTTAATCCAAGCACCACAATTCCTGGAGAGGAAGAAAGATCACATCATTGTTACAATGGAGTGAAATATGTATCATCTATGTAAATTATTATTATTTTGAAATTTTATAAAAGGCATTGAGGACTGAAAAAAAAAAAGCTAGTGTAATCACTACTGGGTCTCTGAAAGAAAATAAAATTATTTATTCTTTTCAATACTCAACAGAAATTACACTTAGTTTAAGAACGAAAATAGGGCCCTAACATCATTATGTGGAAACAGTGCTTACAAAGGTTGAATGTAGAACTACACAACTGCATGCACAAATTTCATTTTTGTGCATGAAGTGCTGACACACCATCAGGAAAAATGCTTAATTGTAAAGCACATATTTCCATATTTAGAGAGACTATCTCCAGAGACTTTTTAAAGCATGAAGTGCTATCAGAGATAAGAGCAGCAACTCCAATACAGGTAAAAGGAAGTCATAAACATAGAAAGAATGCCACCAATGGGAAAATTTGGTATTTTGGTATATCACTCCAAAGACACATTCACAGCTCCCTTAGTCCAGTTACAGATCAACTGTCTAACTGACTTATTACCTGCGCATTGGTTTGAATGTTGCAGCAGAAATAAAAATTTTCTTTATTATGACCCCCTCACCTTAACAGGCATGAATATCAAATTCTGAAAAGTCTATTTTGGCAATGCCTAAGTTTACCACAATTATAGCAATCTTTTAGACAATTACTGCCTGAACCCACGCAACTGCCTGAGTTCAAAACACCAGCACACAGTCCTGATCCTGCCCAGGTAACATTTTATCAGTCAGGACCTTTTATGCAGAAAATGCAAGGATAAGGGGGAAGAAAGGACTAGGGCAGGACCAGGAATGAAAGGCAGAAAGGAAGCTCCGCCTCAAACAAAAATGCCCACAGTATTGCCACCAACCTATGATATGAAAAAACAGAATTCCAGGAACTCAGTGTTTGCCCAGGTGATTACTACTTCACCACTCAGCTTTGAATGTACAATCTATACCTAATTAAGCTCTTGTATCCTTCCTTGTCATCTCAGTGAATACTGCTTCTTCTATTTCTGGAAAACCTGTCCTCCCTTAGGACTGACCCATTAGTGTCTGAGCTCCCTTCCTCTCCTTCCTCCTGCATGTACGTTGCACACACATGCAGACAAGACAAGATTTAAAAGAGCTCCTGCTCCTTCTGCAGTTACCAACTTGAAGACAAAGTCTTCCATTTGTCAGCTACCACTGTCAAGATTCAAATCAAAATAGTGTCAAATGCAGTAATAAAGCACATACACCTTTCTTGCTCTTAAGGTACAGTCAATTGTTAAGTATAGATACCTCCTAAAAGGGGAGTGGAGTCAGGTCAACCCAAATGACCTTCATTCCGTTGTTCTACAAGCTTGAATTCCCACACTTATTACCTATGGCTGGAGATACTAATACAGGACCACCTGCAAAGGTTGTTCATCAGCACTTGCATAGGAATCTGTTTACATTCTGTTAGGCAAAAAAGAGTGGTGCTGTAGCACTTTTCTTCAGCTGTTACAACTTCTTCTCCAGGAGGAGGATCACTCCACATTCAATTATTCCATATGTTCAACACAAGTAGATTCAGCAAAAGCATCATCCTATGTTAAAGCCACAAAAAGACCCTTCACCCCGAGTTCACTTTGATTTTCAGGCACTACAAATCCCATGCTTGAATAAACTAGAGACGCTATTACCCCAAACCATACTTCAGTCAGGAAACAGCATCCTTTTCAGAAGCATGTTATACTTAATGGCAATAACACTTAATGACACTTGAATTTTTTCTTCTCCTTGCTGGAGTCTAAAGACTGCTACTCCACCACCAACAATAGTGTATTCAGAAGGAAGCTCCACTTAACACTAAAGCACTTTAAAGATTTTTTTCCTACAAAGGAATTATCCTTGAAGACAAATCATACACGTCAATTTTTGCTTAGCAGTGTCATATCAAGTCATAAAACTACCACTTCTGCTTCCTTCTACAGAAGTAAAAGATAAAGATGGCACCCACCCATTTGTTTTCATTTAAGTATGAAAAAAATATGAAGCAAGAATTGCAAGAGAAAACGTATAAAAGGTTTGCAAGGGGTGCCTACATATTGCAGAGATATATATACAAAAGACATGCCTTACAGTCACATTTGAATCATTATTGTTCTGATCTGCCATTACTACAAGATCTGAGCATCCTGAAGATGGAAGGGACCTTGAAGATCATTTAGTTCCAAGCCTCCCGCCAGGACACCTTGCACTAGACCAGGTTGTTCAGACACCCATCCAATACCGCCTTGAACACCTCCAGGGATGGGGTATGCACAGATTCTCTGGGCAATCACTTTCAGTCCCTAAAAGTAAAGAATTTCTTCTGAATATCTACACTAAACCTGCTCTCTTTCAGTTTAAAGTCCCTCTCTATGTTTCTTACAGGTTCCTTTCAGAAAATGGAATGTCACAGTAGGCCATCCCAAAGGATGAGCAGTTCCAATTTCCTCAGACTTTTTTCACAGGAAAGGTGAATCATATTCATCTAATCATATTCATGGCTCTGCTGGACTCTAACAGTTCCATGTCCTCCCTGTGCTGGGACCCCAGAGCTGGATGCAGGGTTCCAGGTGGGCTCTGACCAGAGCAGAGCAGAGGGGCAGAAACCCCTCCCTGGCCCTGCTGCCCACACTGCTCTGGATGTAGCCCAGGACACTTTCTGGGCTGGGAGTGTCCATGGCTGGGTCATGTCCAGCCTCTCACCCACCAGCATCCCCAAGTCCTTGTCACAGGGCTGCTCTCCACCTGTTCATCTAGAGCCTGTGCTGATACTGGGGGTTACTCTGACCCAGTGGAGCAGCACCTTGCACTTGGTCTTTTTAAATTTCACGAGATTCCCATGGACCCACTTCCCAAATTTGTCCAGGTCCATCTGGATAGCGCCCCATCTTTCAGGTGTGTCAACTGCACCACTCAGCTTGGTATCACCTAAAAACTTGCTGAAGGTGAACTCAATCCCCTCATCTATGTCATCAATGAAGATACTAAATCACAGTGGTCCCAGTATAGACCCCTGAGTCACACTGCTTGTCACTGACATCCATCAGAACCCTGAGCCATTGACAATTACACTCTGGATGCCACCATCCAACCAACTTCTCATCCATCCATCAAACAGTCCGTCCGTCCGTCCGTCCGTCCGTCCGTCCGTCCGTCCGTCCATCCATCCATCCATCCATCCATCCATCCGTCCAACAGTCCGTCCAACAGTCCGTCCAACAGTCCGTCCAACAGTCCGTCCAACAGTCCGTCCATCCAACAGTCCATCCATCCAACAGTCCATCCATCCAACAGTCCATCCATCCAACAGTCCATCCAACAGTCCATCCATCAAATCCACCTCTCTCCACTTTAGAAAGAAGGGTGTTGTGGGGAACTCTGCAAAAGGCTTTCCAGAAGTCCAGATAAATGAAATCTGTAGCCTTCCCTTGACCACTGATGGAGTGAACTCCGTCATTCAAGGTCACTGAGTTGGTCAGGTAGGACACGCCCTTGGTGAAGCCATTCTGGGTGTCTTGAATCACCTCCCTGTCCACCATGTGCCTCAGCCCAGCTTCTAGAAGGATCTGTTCCTCACAGAGGGGAGGCACAGAGATGAGGGCTCATGGGTCACTAGTTCCCAGACTTCAGCCTTCTGTCCCTTTTAAAGATGGGTACAGTGTTTCCCCTTTTCCAGTCATGGGGGACTTGACCTGAGGGCGGTGACTGTTCAATAACACCTGTTACATTGTCATCTGAAGCATTTAATCATGGTTCATTCTTCCTAAAGCACACACAGCGCTATATATATATATATGTGTGTGTGCTTTCCAGAATCCTTTAAAATAAACTGTTTGAAAACTCTGCCTGTAAAAAAAAATATATTAAAAAGTAATCATTAATAAATAGAAGTAGAAATTAGTAGTAGTAGTAGTCTTTGCTTTGTTGGTGTATGGTATCAAAAACGTGACAGATCTACTAAGAAGGAATAGGCATTCACATAATGCTAAACCAAATATTAATGTCACAGTTTTTCCTTGGAGTCATGCCCACATTATTTCTGGGACACACTTCAGCACATTATGTGCATCTATTAAAAATACATCTGAATACTGAAAACTAACTTCATCTTAACTGGCTAGTCTCTCCAAGAGAAAATGATTCCCAGTGTTGTCTAATACAGCAATATTCCTGTATACTGCTTTCCTAGACAACCATTAGAGGCAAAACATACATATATGTTCTCTACTTACAAGTTGCCCCTGTCAAAAGAGAAAGCTGCTTTGGTATAATTATCAGTGTTTAAGAAAAAAAGGAAATGAAACTTATAGAAGTTATATGATAAAAATGAAAGTTATATTATGAAATGAAAGCATAGTAAAAGCAAGAAATGCCTTTCACTGCAATAAGGACACATACATCTCTGGAAGACAGTACATGAGATCTTACTTTTAATAATGACTTTCATCTCTTTTATCTTGCACTTTTTAGAGACCAAAAAATTCTGTGTTTGGTAGAAACACATTTAAATGGTTACTTAAAAATTAATCTTGTCTTTAAACCAATATTAGACATTTTGCCAGAGTTTGAAAGATTCACTATATCTGCATATAAAGTACTCGCAGAATTCTTTTTATTTGTATTTATTTTATTATTTATTTGCATTAATTAAACACAGATCATTTTCCATAATTAAAAAAATATTTTTAAAAGTCCGATTCATGCTTTGTAAAATGGAAGGGGGATCACAGTAAGTTATTTTTAAACTTGTTTCACTTAACTACTCAGATACACCAAGGCAGACAAGTGGACTTAAATGTTTATTATTCTTAACTAGTTTCTCAACCAAAACAGGAACATATGCTGAATATATCATGCACATTTCTGGTGGCTTTCATTAATCATCTTATGAAGAAGTATTTAAATGAAAAATCATACGGACATGTACTAATCAGCACTTTTTAAAAGCACCAAAGCACTCTTCAAAATCCCCTATCTGAGCCTGTTTCATCTCTAAATTCTGATCTATCTCTTTTCCACACTTCTTAAGTTAGTAGATCTCACCTGATCAGCCCTGCTTTAAACATGGCAAAGGAACAGGAAGTTTTTCCAATTTATCAGCTAGCTATCTGTTTCCAACCTCTGAGCAAACAACTTCAACCAAGACTGTATTTGTTTTTGCCCATTCCATGTACATTAAAATTCTAAACGATGAAGACCAAAAGCTGTCTTAGTCTAAAGTGAACCAAAACCAGCTGGGAAATTTGACCATAAGGAGTCATTCTAGTGTAAAATCTAAATTACTTTAAAAATATTTAGATCACATTCCAGCAAGTGACACCGCCACAATGGAGTCAAGTCTAAAAAGATATTTCTCCCAATTGCACCTATAACTTAAAAATCCAAAGTACTAGGGTCATTTAAATTTGTAGTAGGATCACTAATGCAATTTGGCTAAGTTATGAAACATCAATAGCTGCAATACATTTCAGCCCTAGTGATGATCAAATAGAATCTCAAAGTAAAAGATATATACCTCATTTAAAAAAACTAATACACTGACAGTCATCTTTACTCACAGAAAACTAACACTAAGAGCTTCACAAGTTGCAACATGGGCAGAATATACAGGTATTTTTCAATCACATTCTTCAAAAATCTCACATCTTTTGTATTCTAGTTCTGATCAAATTTCAAATTTGGAAGCTGGAAAGCCTTGAGTTTAAACTTCCGTAACTAACCTTTGCAAACATAGTCTCATTTTACTTCATGTCTAACAACTTCTCAGGATGTGGGGTATGCAAATCACATGGAAGTGATATGAAGGAGAACAGTTTGCTACTTTGCCAACAGGCAAAGATTTATCTAGTGCTGCAAGACATGTGCCTGTACGTGAGGCAGGTACAGCCAGTTTTCCTTCCTCCCCAGTATTCACAGTCCTCTCTGAGCAACGTGGAAATGCTAGGCACGTGCAAGAGCACAACCACAGCATCAACAAGCATGCATGTGCCATAAAAGGTAGTCAAAGAGCAGGGTCTGAGATGTGTGGAGTCAATAAGTAAGTAATGGCATGGTGTGAAAAGGGCACGGGGGCACCAGAGTACCATGTGGGAAAGTCAAGGACACAGAATAGTAGATCAAGGAATAGCAGGGTAGAAAAGAGCAAGAAAGACCACAGGGGTGTTTACAGAGCTGGTGTCCTCATTAAGCAGAGATATTACATGCTGTAAACAGATAAATATAGACGAACTTGGTATATATACAAGGTGAGGAGGAGGGTGTGTACTAGCACCACAGGGAGGAAGCAGAGCCATGTTTCTTTTGCAGAAATGTTGCCTGCTCTTTGTGCTGCTGAAGAAGGCATATGAAGTTAATGTCTTCTGGCCTATTTCTATATCTTTGTTCTTATCTTTTTCTAACAAACAGTGTTTGTTTCTATGTCCTTCTGAAAGACCAAAGAAAATTCATTCCACTTAAGAGAAGTCATTAATAAAAAATACACTGATTGAATCCTTCCTTATGATATCAACAGCTGCTTTAACATTACAAATACTATCTCCAAGTTTTGGGGCTTTAGGCTACATATTCAGTATGAAACACTTTCATAACATTACAAAACAATAATTCCTAGCTGATTCAACAGCTGGAACACACTGCCTAATTATATGTTTGTTGTGTAATAGAAATAAAAATTGATTGCTATGTAAGATTGTGATATTTTCTACCATTCTTGGTAAAGCACAAAATAAGCAAGGAAAAACTCTTTTCTAACAATTTACAAACTCTTATTTGCTCCTGTCTTGTCTCTTTCTTAACTTAAAACAATAAAAAATTCTGCATAGATATTTTAAACTAATTCCAAGTTCCACAGTCAGCTGGAAAAACTGGGCTAAAGTAGTACATTTTAAAGGAAGTGGAAAGAGTTGGGAACAGAACTACAAGACAGAAGATAATTTCAGGGTCAGATTATATCATCTTTACTATCAATCCTAAATAATGACAAAAACCTGCCCTCAGATGAAAGCACAACACCAGTTTTCCCTTGGAAAAGAAAGAATAATCTTCTAAACTCATACTAAAATTCAAAGTTTTAAAGTTACCTTTCTGTATATGTATACATATCTATGTACAGGCAACTCAACTCACAGGCATTTGCCTTAATTGGTAGCAGGTGTGAAATAGCTGAGTTATGTCTCAAAGAGGTAAACCAAACTTACATGGTGGTTCCAAGATATATCTTCCATGTAAAGAGATTCACGTGCTGCAGATACCAAATCTGCAAACCCTACACTATGGCCCTCTCCGTAAAAGCATGTATTACACCATGGCTAGAGAAATCAATCCTCAGGAACAGAGTTGCACTTACTTCTCCACCATTCCTAGCCCTGCTGCATCCACAGGGAAAGGAAGTGGAACTCTCAAAATCCAGAGAGCACCACATCAGAAGAGGAAATACAAAGTATCTGTGCTGTGACGCACTGGCTGCCCATCACTAAGGAGCACAGATTTTCTTTTTTTTTTAACCAGGTGAGTTAAAATAAGACTCTTGGTATAGTTGAGTAGAAAAAGGTGAGTAGTAGTTGACAACACTAAAAGCAAGGAGGAGGATAAGATCATTA
Organism: Serinus canaria; assembly: GCF_022539315.1. NCBI lineage: Eukaryota > Metazoa > Chordata > Aves > Passeriformes > Fringillidae > Serinus > Serinus canaria. Next base: position 34,291,659 of record NC_066343.1, on the reverse strand, counting down.
TTAGGAGAATGGCATGAGATGAGAGAATACTGAAGCCATACCTTCCACGACAGAAAACATGGATATCAATTTTATGCCCTCTGCCCCCTGCACACAAGCACAAAACTAATGTCTAAAGCAGCATGACTCTAGACATTTGCTGCTAAACTTCATTTTCTCAAAATTAGAGTGGCAAACAGATGCCAGTTCACAGAGGTGTACCTCACAAACACAGTACGTATGCTGCAGTATTCTGGAAAAGAAGAGTGATGCTGTTGACACACCTCAGGGACAAGATGACATTCATAGCAACCTAGACAGGCTCATGAAGTGGGCCCATGGGAATCTCGTGAGGTTTAAAAAGACCAAATGCAAGGTGCTTCAACTTCATATAAAGGTAAAGTATGTTGACATGGTGAGAGTAACCCATGGTATCAGCACAGGTTCTAGATGAACAGATGGAGAGCAGCCCTGTGACAAGGACTTGGGGGTGCTGGTGGGTGAGAGGCTGGACATGACCCAGCCATGGGCACTCCCAGCCCAGAAAGCCAAATGTGTCCTGGGCTGCATCCAAAGCAGTGTGGGCAGCAGGGCTAGGGAGGGGATTCTGCCCCTCTGCTCTGCTCTGGTCAGAGCCCACCTGGAACCCTGCATCCAGCTCTGGGGTCCCAGCACAGGGAGGACATGGAACTGCTGGAGTAAGTCCAGAGGAGGCCACCAAGATGATAAGAATGGGACACCTCTCCTGTAAAGAAAGGCTCACAGAATTGGAACTGTTCAGTCTAGAAATGAAGTAACCTAGTCACAGCCTTCCAGTACCTGAAGGGAATCTACACGAAAGATGAGGCAAGACTATTTACAAGGGCATGTAGCAACAGGACAAGGTGGAATTGCTTCAAATTGAAAGAAAATAGGTCTAGATTAGTTAATAGGAGGAAAATCTTTACTGGGAGGGTGGTGAGGCACTGGTACAGGTTGCCCACCGAAGCTGTGGATGCCCCATTCCTGGAGGTGTTCAAGGCCCGGCTGGATGGGGCTCTAAGCACATCTTGTCCACTACGGGGTGTCCCTGCCCATAGCGGTGCAGTTAGAACCAGACACTATTCACGGTCCTTTCTAACCCGAACCGTTCTACGATGCAGTGAAGAGCAAAGAAGGACCAAGCTGACCCAGTTCTGCCACTGCCATGCCGGCAGCTCCCAGCACCCTGCGGCGCAACCCCGGCCGCGGTGACAAGGAGAAGGAGGAGCCACCGCTCTCTTCCCGCCCCTCGCCGCCGGGCAGCTCCCCCAGGGCCGCCCTCTCTCTGCCCCGCAGGGGTCACCCCGGCCAGGCCGGGACAGCAGGTGCAGAGCCGCCTTTCCCTCGTTACCTTTGTGCTCATCATCCAGGTACCGGACGCGCAGCTCCTCCTCTTCCTTCGCCTGAGAGCCGTAGCTCCTCCCGGCCGAGGGGACACTGGCGGCGACGACGCCTCCGCGCAGCGGGGGCGCGCGGTGGCCGGTTCGGCCGAGGGCGGCGGAGGTCGCGGCGGCTGCGGCTGCGAGCCTGAGCCGGGCGCGCAGGAGGCCGAGCCCGCCCAGCGCCGCCGCCGCCGCCATCGCTGCTGCCGGCGCCGCCTCAGCCTCTCGCGGCCCCGGCCCCGGTCCCGCCGCCCACGTGACCGGCTGCGGCACGCACGGGGCGCCGCTCCCCCCTCCCCTTCCCGCGCCGCCGCCGCCGCCCGGGGCCGCGGGGAGGGGGCGGCTCGGCCCGGCTGTGCCCGGCTCCTGTGCCGGCCCCGGCTCCTGTGCCGGCCCCATCCCGGCTCGTCAGTCAGGGGAGATCTGAAACTTGACAGAAAACCAGCCCCATCCTAGCCACGTCCAAAACAGCGTGGGCAGACGGGTGGTATCCTGGTCGGACCCCACCTGGAACACTGCGTCCAGCTCTGGGGTCCCCAAGAGAAGAAAGACAGGAAACTGATGAAGTCCTGAGGAGGCCAGGAAGGTGATCAGGGGTCTGGAACACCTCCTCTACAAAGACAGGTAGAGGGAGTTGTGGTTAAGCCTGGTGAAAAGATGAGAAGGCTATGTGGACACCCCATAGCAACCTTCTGAAAGGAAGTTCATCAGGATCTGTAGTGGTAGGACAAGCAGTAATGGGTACGAATGAAGATAGAAAATTTAAATGAGATTTTGGGAAGAAGTCTTTCACTGTGACAGTGGATGAGACACTGGAATAGGTTGCCCAAAGAAGCTGTGGGTGCCTCAACCCTCGCATCATTGAAATCAAATAAGGCCTTGAGCAGCATGGTCTAGTGGGACATTTCTCTGCCTATGGCATGGGAAGGAGGTTTGGACAGGATGATTACTTTAAAGTCCATTCCACCCTGTTGACATTCTGTGTTTCTGTGATTCTCACACAGACCTTGAAATATGCGAGTACATAGACAAATTTCTCATCAGTAGAAGCAGATGTTTAGTTTCATCAGGGCTATACCCATGATACCGCTGGAAGTTGTGCAGCACGTTTATTTGCAGTGAACTTGAGACCATCCCACCTTAAAGGCAACGTGCTAAGGCTCTGTTGTGCTATGTGTGGTGGCACAAGAATGAGCTCTCATGGACTCTGCAGGACTTGCTTCTTCTCCCACATCAGCCATGGCATCAGCACTGAACAAAGCAAGGAACTATGATCAATAACAGAAACCAGGTAGCACATGGTTCTGTAGGCTGTGATAAAAGACTGCTTGGATTGGCCATCCTCCTGTTTTGGGGCTCTCAGAATTACCATTGTGTTGCAAAACTAAGTATCAAATAAATACACCTTGGTATTTAGGGTTGAGTTTAGGTCTCTAAGCAACACTGCCAGGGTATCTGCTTTACCCTCCATGCACACCAGCAGACATACCAGCATGAAACAAGTCAAACAATAAAAGCAGTAACAATGGAGGTAGGAGGTAATTGCTATGTTTTCCTGCAAATTCACGATTCAAGACTGCTATGACCTGTTTTAAAATGGTTGAAATGTCAGCAATCCATGTGTTAATACCATAACAATTTAGTTGAGCCAGAACATGCATTATATATAAAAGTTGGCTTGATTCCTTACACAGGACCTAGCAAACGTTGTTAATATGGTAGTTAATGCAGGTCAGTAAAGAGGCTCTTAAAAGCTGTGGAGTTCGTCTTCTTCAAGTTTATTTCCTTCAAATTAGGCCTTGAGAAGTGAAAACATGCCTTTGAGTCACCCCCTGCCATTTTCATACTTCAGTGTTACTTAATCAGGGATATAAAGCTGTACTGCTTCTGAGCAGAGGCTTAGATGGAACCATTTCGGTGCTTGTTTTGAAGAACTAGCTACTGCATTCCTTCATGCAGTTGCTCAGCCTCTCCTCCATGCCTTCCTTCTGGAGAAGCAAAAGTCTAAAAATAATGTCCTATTTGTTTGTGTGGAGCACCATGAAGGGCAAATGTACATGTCGGGGGGAGGAATAGGCGGGCTATCACCTTGCATTTATTATGTTTTACTATTTAAACAGGGTGATAGCTTGTGATTCACAGCCCTTTCCAGTAGAGCCCGCAGTATGCCAAAGACTTCCAGCAGACAGAAATAAAAAAATTTTGTTTGCAGTTGAAGAACATTTTAGTTTATGAGAAGGAATTTTGAAACATATCAAATTACATCAATAGAAACAGAGACAGCACTATTCTAAAAGATGCAGAAGATAAAAAGGCACTAAAAGCAGGAGGCACTAAATTCACTGCCACGTCGTAATGTTGTCTTGAAGCTGAAGGCAGACATTTAGTCATATGCAGTGGCTCCCAGACTGAAGAACTAGTGAACACATTTCTGAGCAAAGGTCAATTAAGTGCAATCAAGCCAATAGATTCATCTCTGTTGTAGAAACACCCAGTCATTTTTAAGACAAAGAACTTTGGAAATGCAATTTTCTTTTACATGCCACTGTCTGATTTTACTTTCTTTGTGTAAGCAGTGAAAATAAAATTTAATTTCTGTTTATTTTTTTTCTATTAATGTGTAAAACTGCATGATATGATATGCATATATGTGTGGTTTATTGCAGTCATTTAATACTATGCTGCATTTTGTAATACTGTGTGTTCGGTTCCTCCCATTCCCTGACATGCAAGCATAAATGAGGACTCAAAGTTTTCCATATTCTCTTGTTCCCTGATTTTTTCGCTGTAGTTCACTTCTAAAACACAGCTTTAGAGTCGTAGCAGTACAGGAAAGGTAAAGTATTTTGACATGGAGATTATTATTTAAGGATATATCCTAATTTTAAAAAATGGAGCAACAGGAAAACAATTGTAAGTAACCACCTAAATACTATATCACTCTTGGTAGCCTGATTGCTGCTACACACAAATATCCATGTATTGATACTTGGTGATGGGTGAAATAAACTGATTGTAATAAATCTAGATTTAGCCTCCCTTATGTCCACAGAAGCCGTGAACAAAAGTAGAACCAGTGTAGATGGAGACTAGCTCATCCAATTCTCTGTACTCAGCTGCAACTTCTACTGCAGTCCCTCAGTTATCGTCTAATCCCAGGGGAAAAACTTGAAGGTCCTTCACCCAATTAATGTTACATTTGAAGTTGCCTTGGAAAGCTTATTTACACCAGGTTACAGGTTCTCACAGTGTACAGGACAAAAATGGGCAGGTGAAATGTGCAGCCCCTTTTGTAGCTTGATTATGGCCTTTGATAATATAATCTGGAGGGGGGTGGTTGGGGCCTGGAGTCAGGACAGTACTGTTGCAATTTGCACAGCACAGGACAGAGGTACAGAAATTGGGAGGTACAGAAATTTATGGTTTTTGTGGAAAGAAGTTTCTTCATAATAATGGTTCATGTTCTAGAGGAACCATCTCACTGTTAATTAGGTATGACAGAAGCATGTGGTCTCTAAACTTCAGATATAAATTAAGTGCCTAAAACCAAAGAGTGTGAAACTACTTGTAGATGTTCAGTTGGGGATCTAGTTCTATTAAAAATGCTAATAAATCATTTGAAATGAGACAGAAAAATAATTGCATGTATAATTATAAAATATGCAGCTTTAATGTGAACAATGAAAGGGTTCAGACAGTATGTACAATAAAGCAGGAATATGGGAAAGGAATCTCACCTAGTTCTAAGTTGTTCTAGTTTCCTTACATTGATGCATGTAGATGAGGTGTAACAAATGCTTTCATTTTCTCTGAATGAGCATAGCAGTGTCAATGGGTAAAGTAAAAAGGAAGCACTTTTTAGTGGAAAAATGTAGGACCCAATTTTGGCTTTTCAGACTAAGTCCTTTGAGTGTCTTGCAAATTGAAAAGTAATTGTGTCTGTAAAGGAACTGTGATATTTGAGAGTGAGATCCATCAGCTATCCATCTTCTAAAGTTGGTTTGCAAAGGTTGTTTCAATTTCACACCACCCACCAGAAGCATTGTCTCTTCTAGTTTTCACATATTTGCTTTTTATCAACAGCAGGGATTTTCTGATTATTTTCTTTTGCAGTTAGTACACTTGCCTTTCAAATCTTGATTTTTAACTTGTAAAATCTTTTTGATATTTTAAAACTGATAATGAGAAAGACATAACCCTTGTTATGTATTTATTATTAGTAAGCATATAGCACACACAGCATGTTCCCTTTTTGGCACTAAGCCTATTCAATATGTTTTGCAGGCAGCTGTTTCCTTAGATTGTCTATTTTCTTTCTTCTCAGTGCAGCTTTAAGACTGTAATGCCAAGATATAAGATGTTTTTGCAACTTATTTTTTCTCTTCAGGAATTACTCTTACTAAACTTAATCTACTTGGGTATCCTTACAAGCTTTCTTACTTGGAACTTGTTACCCAGCTCCAGCCCATGTTATTAAGAGCTCTACCTATGTGTTGCTCATGTCTTGGAGCACAGAGCAGATTTTGGCTTTAAATAATGTCAGCCCCATTTATTTGTCCACAGACTCCTTCATCTTGAAAATAGAGACAACTGCATTGGATTAATATAGTGGAAAAGTGCATGGCAGATGTGAGGCAATTACAGGGACTTATTAAAATCCTACTTCCCAAAATTGTCTGCCCATTCTCTTCAGATCACAAACAAGACATAATGCTAAAACAATTACAGGAACACAAACATGCTGAGCAAGGCCTCTTCCATGAGTAAATTGGCACCAGCAGCCACAGGGCTACAGCTCTGTAATAGTGGGAGATCAGAGCCTAGGGAGGCCCTGCTTAGGTACTTGAAACTGGAATTGAGCATATATTTATTAAATAAAATTTATAGAATGCTTTACTTTGAGGCAGGGTGCACAATTTATCCCTAAAAGACATAAAATAAATGTATTTGTTTTTATGAAGTTAGACGTAAACACAGATACTGAAAACAGAGAATTTACAGACAGTGAAGATTCTTAAAAAATTATATATTTATATGTAGGTACAACTCCCAAATATGTGCATGCTGATATATCTCCTTCCAGCAAAGCTTTTAAAAAGCTTTCTTTTGTCTTTAAAGTAGTTCAACACATCAGAAAATTTACTGAACAAGCTAAATAACTATGCATTCAGGCAAACTGCAAACAAACTCTAATGTCATTGAATACTTTTCTTACTGTCAATGTACCCCATTCTATTAAGATTGTTAAAATAATTTCTTTTCTTCATGATCAGGCAAACCTTTGTCTGAAGCAATACTTCTTTTCTTATCTGTATCCTTCTGAAGAAATCCAGAGCCAACAGTGATGTTAACTGTGCTGAGAGAATCTTTGCTTTGGCAACAGGCAGGACAAGCTCTCCTGTAGAATAGATGGGTCAGTGAAAGCTGCGCAAGAAGCACAGAAACCAGGGAGAATATGACTAATGTAATCAGCATTTGATTTAAGGTATTTGACATGAAATTCTAGTAGAAAATGGATTTCCCAATTGTATCAGGGTACTTTTATGTGTGATGAAAGGCTATCAGGGCTGCTGCTAAGAAGGCAGTCAATATTGTCAAGCAGAGTCCTACCATCTGCCATGGACTGATCCAGACTGTATTAGAAAAGGGTGAGGCTCCAGAACACCTCCAGCATATTGATGACATCATTGTGTGGGGGAACACAGCCACAGAAGTGTTTGAGAAAGGAAAGAAATCATCCAAATCCTCCTGGGAGCTGGTTTCACCATTAAAAAGAACAAAGTAAAGTGACCAGCTAGTGAGATTCAGTTCCTAGGAGTGAAGTGGCAGGATGGACGGCGTCAGATTCCTACAGATGTCATCAGCAAGATCACAGCTGTGTCTCCACCAACCAATAAGAAGGAGACACAAGCTTTCCTAGGTGCCATAAGCTTTTGGAGAATGCACATTCCTGAGTACAGTCAGATCGTGAGCCTTCTTTACCTGGTCATCCACAAGAAGAATGAGTTCCACTGGGGCCCTGAGCAACAACAAGCTTTTGCCCAGATCAAGTAAGAAATTGCTCATGCAGTAGCCCTTGGTTCGGTCAGGACAGGACCACATGTGAAGAGCATGCTCTGCTCTGCAGCTGGAAACAATGGTTTGTCCTGGAGCCTTTGGCAGAAGGTGCCTGGGGAGACTCGGGGTCAACACCTAGGATTTTGGAGTTGAAGCTACAGAGGCTCTGAATGCAACTACACCCCAACAGAGAAAGAAATCTTGGCTGCCTATGAAGGAGTCCAAGCTGCCTCAGAGGTGATTGGCATGGAAGCACAACTCCTCCTGGTACCCCAACTACCAGTGCTGGGGTGGATGTTCAAAGGCAAGGTTCCTTCCACTCACCATGCCACCAGGTAATTACAACTTGGCCCGAAGGTGAGAATTTCGGTGTCACCGATGAAGAACCAAAACCCGTGACATGTGCTGAAGAGGCCCCTCCATATAACCAGCTGCCACCAGAGGAAACACGCTACGCTCTTTTCACAGACGGTTCCTGTCGCATTGTAGGGATGAACCAGAAGTGGAAAGCAGCCGTATGGGGCCCCACATGACAGGTCGCTCAAGCTACCAAACAAGAAGGTGGATCGAGCCAACTTGCTGAACTCGAAGCTGTTCAGCTGGCCCTGGACATTGCTGAGAGAGAGAAATGGCCAAGCCTCTACCTTTACACTGATTCATGGATGGTAGCCAATGCTCTGTGGGGATGGCTGGAGAGGTGGAGAGAGCCCAATTGGCAGCGTAGGGGAAAACCAATTTGGGCTGCTGATGAGTGGAAAGACATCTCTACCAGGGTAGGGAAGCTACCTGTGAAGGTCCGCCATGTAGATGCCCATGTCCCCAAGATTAGAGCCAATGAGGAGCACCAACACAATGAGTAGGTAGACCAGGCTACACAGATAGAGGTGTCAAAGATAGACCTAGATTGGGAACACAAGGGAGAGTTATTCCTAGTTCGATGGGCCCATGATGCCTCAGGCCATCAGGGCAGGGATGCCACCTAAAGTGGGCACGAGACCAAGGGGTGGATCTAACCATGGACAGTATTTCTCAGGTTATCCACGACTGTGAGACGTGTGCTGCCATCAAGCAGGCCAAGCAAGTGAAGCCCCTGTGGTATGGTGGGCAGTGGTCCAAGTACAAATATGAAGAAACTTAGCAGATTGACTACATCACACTGCCCCAGACACGCCAAGGCAAGCGCTACGTGCTGACCATGGTAGAAGCCACCACTGGATGGTTGGAAACCTACCCTGTGTCTCATGCCACTGCCCGTAACACCATCCTAGGCCTTGAAAAGCAAGTCCTGTGGAGACATGGAACCCCTAAGCTGATTGAGTCAGACAATGGGACTCATTTCAAGAACAGCCTTATCAACACCTTGGCTAGGGAACATGGCATTGAGTGGGTGTACCATATCCCCTACCATGCACCAGCTGCAGGGAAAGTAGAGAGGTACAATGGACTACTAAAAACCCAGTTGAAAGCCTTGGGTGGGGGATCTTTCAAAAATTGGGAGCAGCATTTAGCAAAGGCCACCTGGTTAGTTAACACTCGAGGTTCCACCAACCAAGCAGGTCCTGCCCAGTCTGAGTCCCTGAATATAATAGATGGAGATAAAGTCCCAGTGGTACATGTCAGAGGTTTGTTAGGGAAGACTGTGTGGATCAATTCTGCTCAAGTAAAGACAAACCCATTCATGGGGTTGTCTTTCCTCAGGGACCAGGTTGCACATGGTGGATAATGCAAAGAGATGGAGCAACATGATGTGTACCTCAGGGAGATCTGATTGTGGGGTGAGAATGGTATGGAAATATCACTGTTTGTTGGATGTTACTGTGATTGTCTGTACACTGATCCACAGAGGAGATAGAGGGAAATGTGTAAGTGTTGAAGTTCTGAGAAAGTGAAAGACGGAGAAGGAAATGTGTAAGTATCGAAGGTCTGAGCAAGTGAAAGATGGAGTTTTGAGCGAGTAAAGTGAAAATGGGGAATCCTGCAGCTCTGTAGTATGGGGCCTGGATTCAGTGGTCCGGTGTGGGAATTTGATGAGGGCATGATGGGTATTGCTTGTAATTTTTGGGGGAACAGATGGAAGATTTATGTGAATAAATGCATGATGTGTATGTTGACAATATGGGGATAAGGGGTGGAATGTCCTAGGGTGATATTAGGATGCTTGTATCCCCATTCGTGTGTGCTGTTTATGCTGGATATTATATTCTGTGCCTTCAAGACTGGCTCTGAGGAGTGAATGTTTTGTTTTGGTTTCTTATCAGCCACTCTCCCACAGCTGGCGGGACACACAGACGGGACAGTACATAGTGCTGCTTTTGCTTTTTGCTCTGGCTTTTCGCTTTGCTCTTGCTCTTGCTTCTGCTTTGCTTCTGCTTGCTCTTGCTTTTTTGCATCTGCTCATTAGTTAGTTTAGCTAAACAGTCCAAATTTCTTCTTGGACGGTGTCTCCTTTCCTTTCTCGGAACCACTCGAACCTCCTCCAGACTGGGACCTGGGAACACCGAGAGTTTGCACCTTGTGGTTGCAGCAGCTGCCCCAGCGCTGGAGGGACTGATCACAGAGCGACCACCCCAGGAGAGACTTTCTGAATGTGTCGTCTTTTTCAGAGCAGTGAAAGAGAGGTGTCATCTGGTATTGTTCATTTTGTGTTCTGGGAGATCCTGTGCCTGTTAAATAAACAGGTTCTTTCCACTTCTGTCCAAGGAATCCTTCCCAAACCAGTTTCGGGGAAGGGCCATGTGGGTTTGCTTTCTGGAGGGGCCCCCTTTTGGAGGTTTTCTCCCAAATTTGCCCTAAACCAGGACACTTTATGACACAAATTTCCAGGACAGAGCAAAGGTTACATAATCACATTCTTCACATCTCACATGGATTCAAGAATAGATGAGTTGAGAAACTATACGAGCAAAGGACTCTGCTTTGTCAAAATGGATTCATCATAACCTTTCTTCTATTTAATCACCTTATTGTAAGTCACTTGTCTATGTGAGAAAGCAGGATCCTTAAGATCAAGAACAATGAACCAAACAATTGGTATATGAAAAACAAAGAAAAATATGCACTAGCCACCTAGCATGCACTTATGTGCCTGGTCACAGAATCAATGCAGTGTTATTCACCAATGCCAGTGAACAGCCACTCTCAACACAGCATTTTTCAGACTTCCAATTTCTTAGCATTCTGTTGCATGTAGGTAAAGCTTTATAAAATAAGGGCCTTGTTACCTTTGTAAGATCATGGCTCAGGCCTGTTACTTAGGCTAAGTAGAAGGGAGCTATGGGAGAGTGACTCAGCTGGAGCAGGGGTAGAGAGACGTGAGAGATGAGCTGGGTGACTGCCCCGTGTCCGCATCGTGGTGTATGGTGGTTGGTTGTGCCTTAAAACTATGTAAACTGATAACCAGCTAACTGCTTAAAAATGCCTGGTTTTTGCAATAAAACAGCTCTCCTTTGCACCTGCCTGGGGACTCTGTGTCACTTTGCTTCATACAGCATTTCATAAGGAATTTGTTTTTGTAGATCTGCAAATAATAGGATCTCATCTAGGAATCAATTTTTGCAAATTTTTAAAATTAAACATCAATTAAAGAAAACATATTAAAAAAAACAACACCTGTTTGCAAAGTCATAGTTAGCATTTTCTTTCTAGATGTGTGTCTTTTTGTGTATATCATTTGATGTCTGGGAGGTGAAATTATAATCCTGTTCCTTTATGCATGGTGAAGTATGTTTTACCTGCTAAGCAGAACACAATATACCATGTCTTAAAATACATAAAGCAAACTTTCTACACTAGGTCAGTATGTTAAACTAATATTGCCCACAGCCTTCTGTTTCAAAAATGGCCCCTAACATTCAGAAACTTTGCAGCATATGTGCTGTTTCAACATTGTACCTGAAAAAAAAGTTAAGAATAGGGTTTTCCTCTTCATTGAAGTCTTTCAGACATGCCATTAGCCTGTGGAAGATGCATTCTACCAATAGGTGAAAGAAGTAAAGTATGAACAAGAATAGGGCATTTCCATATTCTGAAACAGTATTTTAAACCTACTTAGTGAAAAAAAGGTTCCTGAGATGTTCAGAAGAGCTAGTAAACTGTGAAAACTGGAATATATATTTAATACAATTGGGTATATTGGGACAGTTCTACATATTATTCTTAATCCATGTATTAATCAGGCTCTAATCATGACTTAATATTGATATTTTTTGCAGTTGAGGTATTGAATATCCTTAGCATATTTCTTCTGTCTCATCTGGGCACCCTCTGCCAGCAAAACTCACAAGGAATTTGTTATACTTCTCTGAATTCATGCATCTTGAGCAGAGCAAGACTACACAATTCTTCCAGTAGCCACTGCACAGAAACTTGGAATTCATCACAGAATAAAACTGTAGTTTTCTTTGTAGTTTTGATATCAGCACAGCTTCTGGTTCCTCAGTGTTACTATGAGCCTTGTCAGTATAGCTTCAATTGTATGCACTGTAGGATGAGGTTGGAACAAGATGGAACCACTGAAGTCTGCTTTGACTCTGGAATGACATTTTTACTTAAATTTCTTGTGCAACTTGTAGCTCTTTAGTCTGGAAAAAAAAGAGTAGGAATTTGACCCAACAGAAATCTACATTCATGCGTTTATCTGCATTATACACAAGGTGCTTCATAACAGCAGAATTCAGCTACAGCGAGCTCCTTTAACAAAAGATTGACCTTTTTTGTTTCCTCTTTATGTAAATTGGATTGTGCTGAACTAAAAAGATTTTTTAAAATAAGTGCCTTTTTGATTCATTATGTTAAGCATGTAGAATTTCTTAACAAGAACTTACTAACACAAATTAATCTACAGCCATATTTCTAAATAGTTACCTGCGTTCCAGTTTTTCAAAGTTAAGCCTGAAATGTTCCCAGCATGACTTTTCAGAGGAGATGAGAGCCTACCACCTCTACTGAGCCTATGGACACTGTGACAAGTTGTGAAAACCACCATGTTTTGAGTTAAGTACACACGAGTAAGACTGATGCATGTGTCTGAAATATTTGGCAATGTCTGAGTTCCACAGAGGTTGCATCAAATATTATAAACATCTGAAATAAATAACCACTGTATGGTTCATCACACAGAATTTTAATGCCAAAAAGTGGAAGTTTACTCAGCATTTATATTCCTTTTTTCACTTTTATTACAGTCTAATGAAATCTAATGAAATCTAGACTCTGATGAGTCTAAGGAAATCTTGCTTGCTGATGGTCTTATTTCCCTTTTACTCAATCCTGTGTTGGATTCATCATAATCCTGTGTTTAAAGCGACAGTCTGTTGTCATGGAAGTGATTGATGTCACAAATTCACTTAGAGCTTCATAACACAATCAAATATTTTTTTAAAAACTGACTAGAGAAGTAGAAAATCATTGTTCAAATAGTAAAGCTTGGATAACAAGCTAAAAGGGAAAAGCACATAGGGATATACAAAGACCAAGTGTTTTATTACTGAAGTCTGTTGGAGGAAATTTCCCTTCAAATACCGTGGTTTTTTTGGAGTTGTATATAAAATACATGTACAAGCGTATCATGTAACAAACCTTGAACTATTACATATACCAAAACATAAGTACACGAAATAGACACAGTAGTGAACAAGTGAAGATGCTTAGTGGGTTTTTTTAATGTTAAAGATTAGAAAATAAATACATTTTAATTAAGAGTTGGTACATATACTCTTTCTTCATTACTGGAAAAGTTAATTGAAGTACCATTTAAAGATTTGTTCGAATTAATGTTGGTATGTTCACAAAATGACATTTCTCTAAGATCAGATTTTGCATGTCTTTTTAGTCATTTTTACTGTATCAAATTCCATGTGTTGGCTGAAACTTCTTGCTAGTTATATTATGTGGTCTGTCAGACTTGTCAGATACAGTATGTCTTTGAGTAAAAATGTGCTTACAAGATGCTCAGTGACACCAAGTGAGCTACATTCTCATTCCCACCAAAGAATGTAACCAGCTGTTACACTTTTACTAATAGAAAACTAACAACAAAGGTAATAAACAGATAATTGCCACAATTTGAAGACAGCAATTAAAAAAAAAAAAGCATTAAGGAGTTACTGCAGCCTTCTGAATATATTTGTTTAAATCCCAGTAAGTGGCAAAGCAATTTGTTTCTTCATAACAAGACTGAACAGCTTTGTGGATGGGATGAAGTATTTAAAATATATTTTGTCAGTATTTATCTATTGGCTAGCTTAGATTGTTTGCTGCTTACATTGCTTTTTTGGCTCTCCAGTCTTAAAATGCCCACCTTTCCTCATGGAGGTTCCAAAAGCCTGTGGAGCCCAGCAGTACAAAAGTTATGGGTGTCCTAAAAGTTATGGGTTGAAATATTCTCTATCATGACACCTCTATCATGTTTGTACAGAGTAACAAAGGCCAAAGTGCTTAAAGATATGTCATACAGGCAAGCCTCATAAAGGGTGCAGGTGGAGACGTAGAATGTAGACCCTGTTTGTTTTGTACCTTTTCTTAAAAAGGTGCAAATGCCCAGTTCTTGCCTGATCTTGGAGCCTGGAGATAGGTGGAATGTGCAATTTGATCTGAATAGATGGAGAACCATCAGCTACATATGACCTGGGAGATCTAAGAAAAACAACTCAATGTCCTCTTGTTTCTGTTCTACCTCCAGGTTAGGTTTTTGTACAAGATAAATTTATAAACCACTTCTGGTACTGGTTTTTTCTGATATTTGAATACTTACCCTGTAATAGCAACAGCTGCACATCTAAGACACCAATCCAAACCTTACTGGAATCAATGGAGGGTCCCACTGAAAAAAAAATTGGCAATGTTTTAAAGTTGGGAGGTCAGAGGTTGCTGATAGTTAACATAATCCATCTTCATAATAACAAGGAGTTTATGCTGCCTAAGCTTATCTTATTAGTATTTAATTGGAAGCCAGGCATAAACTTCTTTCAGTCAGCACTTCATTAAATTCACAAGCATTCCCACACACACTTGTGTGTGGGATGCAGAGTATATGAGAGACATTTGACTACTTGGAGGCTGACTTTGGCACAGAGCTATTCATACAGACACACTGTTTCTTTTCCATATTTGAAGAGAAAAAGCAGAAAACTATTTCATGCTATACACCAATGCTGCCTACATTTGTTCCTTTGTACACACTATGAAACAGTTTACTTTTGTAAAAAATGTAGCCATTCAAACTAAGATTTGGTATGGTGAATACCTGCCACAGGCTTTGTCTAATTTTAAACCCAAATGGCCCAGTAATTTCTGATTTTTGCAGGAAATTAATTATCTTGAAAGACATGCCAGATAGCCTTTTTATCATCTCCATGTCTTGTTACAGAGTACTACACTTCATCAGTGACATCATTGGAGTGCCAAGGATGTGTCTTTTGCTGACTTTTCATCCTTCTGTCAAAAGTCATGGAAACAGGCTAAGTTGTAGTATTTCCATCTTGAGGGACCTAAAATTTAGAAATAAGCCGTGTTAAAACACAAGTGTGTCTTAATGAAAATTGGTGCCGCATGGTAATATTGAGGCAGTATCATAGAAGTAATTAAATCCATGATAATATCTGCTAAATATGTTTGAAAGCACTTTTAAAGCTACATTTTCTATATTTTGAATATAAGGACCAAAACAAGGTACAGACTGTGCACATTTATGGTTTTTCTCCCCTTGGTGGAACAAAGAACTGCTCTAAGGTAAGAAGTTATGCATTCATGCGAGGTTATCAAAATAATATAAATAACATTGTATGATTCATCTATTAGCATCAGTTTCAGCCATGTTCTCACATAGAAAGGTTGCCCGAGCTTAGACTTAAAAGGTGGAAAAAACCTTTTGCTTCAAGGTGGTAAAGCCACCTATATGTAAGACATCAAGGTTGGAGGAAAAATAATTAGCAAACTCACTCTGACTCTCAATTTCTGTGGTCTAAATGCACCCGTAAAATTTTCAAGCAATATGGTGTAAGATCAATTAGTTTTCTGGGGTACTGGGCTAGTCAGTCATAAAGAACCTGTAAAATTTCTCAGGTAATTTTCAGGTGACCTTTTTTATTCTGCCTCCTTAAGAATATGTTATATGCAAGAATTGCAGTAGAAAGGTTTCTATGAGGCCAAATCGAAAGTAAATGCAGTCTTGATCTCAACAACTCCCAAAACTGCTGCAAGACACTTGCTACAAAGAGAGAGGAAATTTCTCACCCTCTCCCAGGAAAATGCCAAAACTGACTGTAAGACCTGTAGTTTTCCCTCCTAATAAGCACTAAAGATAGAGGAACAACTTTTCATAAAATTGAACCTTCACCTCTGACCTATTTGTTTTTCTCTTCTTAATGACAAATTACACAAGCAAAATTATATGCATTTTGCTAATGTTTTTTTCTCCTAAATGGTTTCTCAGTGTGCTCAGATTCAATTCCCCAGGTATGCCCTAACATTGCTGGCTATAACATTGGTATGCTATAATGCTACTGAATTATTTTCTTTTATAGAGGAGTTTCCAAAGATTTCCAAAGAAAGTAATACCTTTTACAAGACTTGGCAGACAAACAAGAAAACATTATTGGAAGAGAAGGAAAAAACAGAAAAAAGAATAAAAAAGAGAGCGCTCTCTTTTAACTGATTAAACAGGAAGAATATATATTCAGTTTTTATATACATCAGAAACTTTTACTACAAAAGACTAATTTTTTAATTTGGGGGTTTAAATTAAATCAGACAAGTGAAACTGGATTATTGTTGGATAATTCATAAAAGATAACATTTTTATTCATTCAGCTATCTGAAAAATAATTGTAGAAAACCTCCACAGTGTTTTCAGCTGAAATTAAAAGTATTTAATATGTTTCAAGTATTAACATAGGAAAAATCCTGGTACCGCTGAACTGAATGGCTTTATCCCGTATGACTATGTTAGGGACAAGATTTTACTTTATTTCACGCTGGAAAAAAGTTTTCTCAATTTTTTGTGTATCATTTTAATCTGAATTATGAAGATTTCTTCTGCGTCCCCTGCCTTGAAGTTAATTTAGATGTATTTTCTCATTAACCAATCACCTGCATTTGGAAGTGACTGTGGATTTTAACTGCTTCAATCTGAGTACATAAAAAGGTCTTAATTTTAGGAATTTTTAGTTCCTCACTCTGAGAGGCCATGTTCCTTAAATAATAAGGAACATGGCCTCTGTAACTGAGAAGGAGTGACTCATAAAAGCAAGGAAGGATACTGATTCTAGGTAGATCTGTGTTTACAGTGGTACATGGTACAGTCAGAAATAGAAAACTTGTTTTTATATTGTGTTAGGAGAAATCAGATTCTTGTCAATGAAAACAAGTAAGGGCATTTCTACAATATAAATAGTCCAATAATTTTACAATTTTTAGATTATCCTGAAAACATAGTGAAGAGTATGTCCTTTTGCATTGGTGATAGAGGTGACTTTACTGGTTTCTCCAATGCTGATGTCTGTGATTCATTATCTGAAATCAAAGTAACGAAAAGAGTCGGAAATATAAAATTAATGTCTAGTCAAAGGTATTACAAATGCATTGTCTTAACAATGGTATTTTCCAAAGTAATTCCTATGTATTTCTACAACTAAAGCCTAACTAATGTCTCAAAAACACCTTCACTGTACAGATACTGACTGTACAGTTTTTTCACATCATAAATATGAGTTATCACAGCTTCCTGTTTATCTTCATTTTTTAAGCAAAGCAAGTTCCTTCTTAGATTTGTAGGTGAATTTTCATGCAATGAGCTAAAGTTCTTTAAAGAGATCGGGTTTTTTACTAATATAATTCTTATTGTAATGCAATAAAAAATAGCAATGATTTGACATTTCAAACAGGAATTGATGAGGTAAGATAAGTGTTTCATTAGGCAGGAGTCAGATACAGTGTAATAACAAGTCTTAAAGATAATGAAAAATATTTATAAATCAAATATTCCCTTCAAAAAGTGTGATTTTTTAAAAATCACACGATCAAAAAAAAACCCATGTATTTCTAGAATAAAGCCACAATTCAGAAAGCATTCAGAGAGCAGAGATAGCTGAACTACTGTTTGACATTTTCTTGTATTGTAAGGGAACAGTAAATTTTTAGTAGTGCCCAAAATCAGATGCAGAGCAAATCATAATGGCTCTGTATTTTATAATACATTTATAGCATGTATTTTTACATGCTATAAAAAAATAACTTGCCATCCAATTATACTAAATTTCACTCTGTAAGTTTTTATTTATAACAGTAGTGATAAACTGCAAAAAAATTGAAAAATTGAGGTACAGATAAAAGTAAAATGCTAACACTTAGTGTAAGACAGTCAACAATTAAACCATCTTCCCCCTCTTAGTAAGGACTGGGAATATTCCTATTTCTACATACCACTGACTTCAGTGTCATCTCCCTTACTACATAGAGTTTGGTCATATATTTATTTTTATGTAATTCTATGTTGAACAGGGAGTTGGGCTCCATGATCCTTGTGTGTCTCTTCCAGCTTGAGATGTCCAGTGATTCTGTGAGTCTATGACATTGCTGGCAGTGGTAAATCCAAGTACAGCTGAGCCTATTTTCCCAAGTAGGGTCACGCATAGTTTGTATAGCTGTAGATAACTGCATGAATTCCTTGAAAATTATCTAAATATTGGTTATTTATTGTACTTATAAAACAGCAATCTGATTAGCACTGTTCCCAAGTACATTGCAAATACTGATTTTTATACTTTCATTCTGAGGCAGAGAAGGTTAGTTGAGATAAGCAACTAGGGCAAAGACAGATCACAGAACTGCACAAAGGTTGGTCTAAAGGAGATTCAAGAAATGGACTATTTATCCCCTTTTCCAAAAAATTAACATCCTGACAAATCCTTATCTAAGATGCCTTTAAATTTGTCTAGCAAGGGAGACTTTATAGCCTTCAAAAATAATCTGGTCCACTACTTTTCAACACATCCTTAATATGAGTTGTTCTTATTGAGCAGTTCCAACTTTTCTTGATTTTGTTGAAGCCCATCGAATAGACACTGATTATCTTTATCTTTGCAGCAACATTTTATGTACATGAAGATTCTTGTCTGTATTACTCCTTAGTGGTTTTTTCTAGGTTAATTAATCTGAGTTGTCCCAGCTTTTTGTGTAGGTCCTGCATTTGGTGAGCTTTTCATAGCCCTATTCTGGGTTCTCTGCTATTGTTTGGATTTTGCTTTGTATTCTTCTTGAAAATACTGTCCAAAACTGAAAAAACCCAAAGCCATAATAATGCAGAATTTTTTTCCTACATCTTTTAAACTGTTCCTCTGTTCATATGTCCCAATATGCTTTTCTTCCAACATCGTGAACTTAATAACTCATGATCAACTGGTAAGCCAAGTCATAGGTCGCAGCCATGGAGGCTTGTCATGAGGCAGTTTATGCTTGTCACACAATTGTGCAACTGAACATACTCATTCGAATAAAGTGTCTTATGTTTACTGTTGAGTGTCATCCATTCACTTGCATATCCTTTTTCCAATTTTGGCTATTGGAATAAAATCCCAATATTGCAGGGTAGAACATGCCTAGGCTCGTCTGGCCCTAGTGTTGGACCAAAGGCGGCAGCTGGGATGTTTCACCTCAGAGACAACTTTGACTGGCTGGCAGTTGCAGTTAGGCGCTCGGAATGAGTCTAGGCATGGTAGAAACTCAGTTTACCTCTAGTGGAAAAGGTTCAGGCGATGGTGAAGAGGAAAGAGAGCGGATTCTGCCAGAGGGTTAAATCCAGAGTTTATTCCAAGGTCACAGAGCTCTGAATCTTGGTAACAACTCCTACAGAATCCAGACCACATGGTCTCTGTGTCTTTTAAGCACACAGGGAGGGGGGAGGGAAAGGATAGGTGAGTCACCAACCAGGTGGGAGGGGGAGGGTCTCAGGGGACAATGACACCTGGACAGAGCAATCACCCCAGGTCTGAGAAGCATCTTTTGAACTTCTGCCAATCACACGATGCCCTTGCTGGAATGTGGAACTTGGCAGACAGCAATTAGGAAGAAGGTAAAGGGGAGGGGAGGAAGTTGGCACACCTGAGGGACAGGATATTGCTCCACACTGCAACATTTGCAGTCTTCATTTTCAGTCTTAAACCTCTTTCACTTTACACAGTCTCTTACGGCTTCAGATTGTCTCCAAATTTTATAAGTGCATTATTACAATTCGTAGTTTTACTGAAAATGCTTGATATAGAAAACTAGGTGCAGGCTACTGAAAAATACCCTATGTTTTGTTTAGATTAAAAAACTGGTAACTCACCGTGAGTTTTCAGGTACATGCTTTTGCCATCCCCATCTTAGCAATTTCATCTTGAGCACATATCCCTAGCCTAGCATGCATCTGTCATGTGAGAAAAGAGACCCTTACAATAGTCAAGATATATACCAGCTATTTATTCTTCCTTTCTCCATAGCCATCGGGGGCTGTAGTAGAGTAAGAGAGATTCATGTGTTCATTATGAACTCTTGTGTATTTTCACCCATTTCCTCACTAACTTGGTAGTGTTGGCAAGTAGATTGATTCATAATTTTTCATTGTGCCTCCCATTTTTAAAAGAAGCAATCTATTTTTTTTCTCCCCAGGGTTTCACCCCATTACTCAAGAACAGCTACTACAAATTCTGAGATATCTTCAGATGATTGTTTTAGCAAAGATGTCATCAATCATTAGTTTTAAGTTTTATTAATGAGTTGTATTAACAGGTGAAATACTTGGTGGTTGCCAGTTTGGAAGTATCAAGCTCAATGACTTATTCTCATGCTGTCCTGTACAGATACTGTCTTGACCTCAGGCTTATCTTAATGTTGTCAGAGAATACTAATCAAAAACTATGAAACCCATGAATTTTGTGCATTTTCTGTCATTATTTTCTCTTCTTTTTCTTGCAACTAAGCAGCAATTCTCAGCCTTATAGTGCTGATGTTCCTGTTCGATGTATTTCACTCATTTTCTACCTCAGATCTCCATATGTGTTTACATGCCTGAACCTAGTTTCCACCTTTGGTATGGTTTGCTTATGTTTGATGCCAGTGAAATCCATCATTAAGCAAATTGCTCCCTTCCTACATTTCCCTACTTTCTGTTCTTAGTATTGCTGCCTTACCAGTTTTGCTACAATTTTTACTTCTTTGACTTGATGTCCTGATTTCTGCTTTTTTTTTACAGTTTGCTGATTTCATGTTACATTGCACCATCTTTTTTAAAAGTAAATCAGCCCTCATGTCATGGTCCACAGTCCCTTTACTTTGCGCTCTCAACATTCTCAAACTCCTTGGTGAGAATGAAGCTTTAAATCTCTTTCACTACTGCATCTGTCACTCTCTGCACCAAAACATTATTACTAATGCATTCCAAGAACTTGCTGAGCAACCTGCGTACTGTTCTGTAACTTCCCCAAAGTCACACCAAATTTCTGCAGAATTTAGCTGACGTTACCTCTGTTAACCACAGAACATCTTTGTTGCATGAAAATCCAAACAGAGATAACCACGCATTCCTTGATCTAATGTGCACCCCACACACCTACATTGCCAGACCCACCCTTCCCTCCCCACAATTTGGAGGGTTACAAGTAGAACCATTCTTCACATGTTTGGAATTATTTTTGCTTCTTCCATACTATCAGCCCTTTAAGATGAAAGGTAAGGGAATGGGAGTAAGAGAACTTTTGTCAAGCCTAGAAGGCACAGAGGTTGTTTGGGCTCATTTCCTTCCTGAGACATTTTGGATACAAAAAGGAGAGTACAGTGCAAAGTTTAGAAAACAAAACCCCTAGCTCTACATCCATATCATATCTTTGGTAACAGCAATATGAGACAGAACTCAGTATTCAGTGTACATTCATAGGTCTGATCCACATGTTGTAAAGATGACACAGAAAATTAGACCAGTTGGTTTTTCTTACAGCTGGAATGTGACTTACTTTGTAATTTTCAGAATGAAAATAATGAGATGATAGACCCTACTAGATTATTTTCTCTAGACCCTACCTAGACCCCTAGATTATTTTCTTAACTATACAGCTCAATTTTATCTCAGTTTATTCAGTAAGACAAGACTCTAACCTGGGATCTGAAATAATAGGTGGGCAAAATCCCCTAGTTAAAATGTACTCTTACTTATAAAGTATTCTTAACATTCCCTAATTCTTTAGCTGATGATTGAAATGTTTTTTGGATAATAATATATGCTAATTTATCTAATTTAGGGTCTTTTTCTCTGTAAACATCTGCTAAAGAGAAGGGATGAGTCTGCTCTTAAAAATTGTGGGAACACATAAAATATACAGTACACTTCCTGTTATAGAAGGCTATTTATTAGTCTAAATACTTGTGCAATATTTGGCAAATGATCAAAACTAGTTTTCCCTAGTGTGTTTACAATGTTCTAAATTAAAAGCAAAGCCCATGTTCAAGTGGCATTTTTCATAGAAACTGAAATGTTTCTCTCATGCCGCGTGTCAATGTACTTTCTATTTGACAGGATAAGCTCCAAATGTTGAACACAAAAATTGCAGCAAAGTTAGTAACAAAGTTCTTGAGAGAATTAGACTTGCCATCTAGCAATTCTTTTTATAAGAACCAAAGGAGTCTTTTCCCCAGTGTAGGGCCGTTTTTTTCTCAGACTGTATGTTTACTTAACTTTCTGCCTGATGCTGTACTTAATCAGCTATACTAAGGGAAATTCTTTTGATTTCATTGCAAATTCAGTTGCTCTTTATCCTGTTTTAATGTTCTTTCCCATAACCTTTGAGTGGTAAAATGGTCACAGACAAGAACATCAGAGCTCCCATTTCTCTAGTGAATGTTTCAGAAATGTACTAAGACATAAATTTAGCAAAAGTTTTGAGCAGACTCTGCTTCTGCATCTCTGAAAAAACAGCTTGAAGAGCTACGGAAATGCACTTTCAGTGAAAAAAAATCACTCCCCATCATTCTCTTTTCAACTCAGGTTCAAAACCTGACATAAAAATAAACTGGTTTATTAATTATCATTGTTGTTACTAAAGGGGTTTTGACAAGTTTGAGAGAAAACTGGGTCAGTTCATACCAGCAGTTTTTGAGTGTATTTCACCATTACCAAAGTATTCAAAAGCCATGCAACACTTAATAAAATGTTGCACAGGAAAAATGTGCTTGGGTCATGTTTCATGTTATAAATAGACAGATAGGCAAACACATACACTGTACTATTCCCAAGAAAAACACCTCCTATTCCAGTAACCTGTCTCTCTTTTCATATCTCAGATTTAGTAATCTTTTTACTGAATTGCAGACTGCCCTTGGACTTTCAGTCATCGTTGAATTTAAATAAAAACTGTTGGCATCTGTAGTTATATTTCTTTTTTCCTTTACCTAAGTACTTTAATAACCATGAATAGTCCTGACTGAAATTCCAATGAGATACTCTACTGCACTTCAGGAAAACTACCATTTGCCATATGCGGTCAACTGGACTATGGATATTTTAGGACTGTGGCTTCAGCTGAATAAGAGGTACTTGAAAAGAGAATAAGTAAAAAAATTGTGTGTGTGCAGCCTTCTAAAACAAATCTGCCTTTTGTGCAAACACATGAGTACCTTTTTAAGGAATACCTGCCTCTCAAAGGAGCATATTTTGCTTCATGATCTAAAGGATTCAATTAGATAAAAAAAAGATGATATAGATGGAAAGCATTCCATGTAACACACCATAATTCTCAGCTTGATTTAGTCAAAATATTGAGACATACAGTCTGTAGAACAGGAATAAACAAGGAGGTCAGTTCTCTTTAGGATCAACTGTAAACATTTTAATTTTTAAATTTAGCTGGGAATATTCATTTATGCTTAGAACCCATAAATGCTTTTTGAGGAGGGGCTGATAAGGACCAAAAAGATAGCTGAAGAATGAAACATTTCAGACTGATCAAGGATGCTGAAATCAAGACAATAGGCTTTGGCTAAACTGAGATTTTAATCAGCAGTTACTTGTGGGACTGAACTAATGACTGTGATTTCCTTATTTCAGGAGATACCTTCAGCAACTTATAGAAAAATGGAGCATATAACTAACTACAATGGATGGGAAAGTGAAACAACTTTAGGCAGTTCATTACTGCTTCAGACAGAAACTCTGAGATCTGGCTGTGGGAATTGACAGGAGAGAAACACCTCTTAGCAATTGTGGGACATGTGGAAATCACTCTGGAGGGGCGGCAGTGTGTCTAAGTCCATTGTTACCCAGCTAGACTCCAATGCCACAGAAAAAAGGCCACTT
The DNA here is from genome assembly GCF_022539315.1 of Serinus canaria. Classification (NCBI taxonomy): domain Eukaryota; kingdom Metazoa; phylum Chordata; class Aves; order Passeriformes; family Fringillidae; genus Serinus; species Serinus canaria. The sequence continues at coordinate 34,267,899 of NC_066343.1, read as the reverse complement.
CCAGTCAATTTTGAAGACTTAGTATATACAACTGAAGAAGACAGAGAAGACAGGTGTGTAGTCTGTGGAGTGTTTCTGTAATCTCTTGAGGCCACACTTGAACAATAAGAGAATATTTTCCTTAAGAAGCATTATCACATGGATTTAAGGTGAGCAGGATTATCAGAAGAAAAATAAAATTAACAAAAGCATGAAGCAAGCTAGTGAGTGAAAACATCAGATTCACAAATGTCACATCAACAGATTGAAACAGATAGCGATAACATGGAACCAGGAGGCTCTCAGGCTTTTCTTACTTGGATTCATTATATGACATCATACTTATAATCTTCTGAGAGCAACCTGACTTTTTGTACAATCTGACATAGTACTTAACTGTTTATTCACATCAAACGTAACACATGAAAGTGATAAGTTTGTAGGGTTTTTAATGAGAGCATTTTCCTTCTCAACCTGCACTTGTTAAGAAGATGAGACACATGAAAAAAACAGAGTGGTTTCTAAAGAATTCAGACTGCAAAGTGGTTTTCCTCCCTCTGAATGTCATCTACAGGCCATACTTTTGTGGTTTTTTTATATGTGGAGAGAGTAGTGCAGAGATATTACACGAATCATATACAAATATTGAACATATCATATTCTCAGTAAAGAAGGAGAAAATTCGCTAGTGGACTCTCAGGTACAAACCATTCTTTTTTGATTTCCATGTATATATCATTGTGTTGCTAGGACTTACAGTAAAATTTATTGTTGGTGCAGAAATTGATATGGATTAATATATAAACCAAAAGACTGTACCTCCCTTCCATACCTTTTTTAACACTAGGACTGATGAGTTATTCTGTAGGCAATTAAGAGAAATCTCTGAATTGTTAGTCCTTGTCCTTGTGGGAGACTTCAAACTCACAGATATTTTCTGGAAATACCACACTGATGTAACAAGTCTGGGCAATTCCTGGAGCCGCTTTAAGCTAATTTCTTGCCACAAATCCTCCAACTAGAAAAGATGCCTTCCTATATATGTTATTTGTTTATAGAGAAGTACTCATGCTGCATGTGACGGTAGGTGTTTGTCTTGACCACAGTGATGATGAAATGGTTTGAGTTCAAAATTCTTAATGTAATGAGAAAAAAAGTTCAACAGTGTTTCTACTGTGAGTTTCAAGCGAGCAAACTCTCAGCTACCCAAGCAGCTACTTTGCAGTGTACCTTAGGAATATGCTTTGGAGGCCTCTATGGCTGCTGGTCAGTCTTAAAGAACCACTGTTGATAAGTGTGGAAGCAGGCCATCCTATGGTGTCACAGGTCAAGCAAGGAGGACAGAAGACCAGCTTATCTTAGCAGAGAACTCCTCTTGGAACTCAAGAAGAAAAAAAGATAGGATGGTATCTAGAAGTAAGATCAGAACTTGCAGGAAGATCATATATGTTCACAAACACAGGAAATGGCATGCAAGACCAAAACCCAATAAAAGTTGAAAGTGGCCAGTGTTGTGCTCTACAACAAGAAAGGACTTGTAAAACATGTTCGTAGCAAGAGGAGGCTCAAAGAAAACAATGGACCAATTCTTGTTGAAGATGGTCCTGTGACAAATAGAAATAAAGAAAAACTGGAGGTATTCAGTGCTGTTTTTTCCCCTCAGCCCTTAGTAATACTGGTAAGACCTCAGGGTTGAAGGACCACAAGTGCAGGAACAGTGACTCTCTGTTTGTGCCCTGAAATTATAAGGGAGCAGCTATGTCACCTGACTGTTCATAACATTATGAGACCCGGTGAAGTTCATCCCAGAGTACAGCACGAGCTGTTGGATGTGACAGCAGGACCACATTCAAAAGTCATGGGTGTCCACGGAGGTCCCCACTGACTGGAAGTTGGCCAGTCGTTGCAATTAGAGCATCCTTTTGGACAAGTTGTCCAGCTGTGAGATGAACAGGTGCACTGTGCTGGGTGAAGAACTGGCTTGTTGACATTCAGAAGCATTTCCTTACTGAGAGGGTGGTTGCACACTGGGAAAGACTCCCTAAAAAGATGGCTGATGTCCTATACCTGGTGGTGCTTTAAAAGGAGGCATTTGGACAACACCCTCAATAACAGGCTTTAACTGTTGGTCCAGCAATGGGACTAGATGAGTCTTGTATGCCCCTGCCAACTGGAACTATTCTATTAACTCCTAATTAAAAATTTGTGAAAGCTCCTGAACCAAATGCAACTAGAAAGTAAAAAACTTCTCAAAGCTATTTCTCCTTTGCTGTGTTTCCTACTGTCAATGCTTTCTCTTCCAGGATTTCAGCCAGCAGCCATTCATGGGCTTGTGACTGTTGTTGACTGGGTTATGGCCACTCAGGATTTGAATACCTGGGCAACTCACTTCAGTGCTTTGTGATTCTTACAGCAATTGTGGTTTTATTCCTTATTCCTTTGTTTTTATTCCAGTTTGAAACTCTCTAGTTTCAGTAGATACCACCATCTCTCACCCTCCCATGAATCTGTTCCCACCCTTTTGATGTGGGATGTCCCCATCTTTAGAAACACTGGACTGTGCTGTGAGATGTCCCAACACCTTGTCTGCTCCATGTTGAACCAGCCCCAGCTTCACAGAGCATCCTTACTCTAAAGGATGGAGCCTATCTTGTTTGTCAATCTGACTCCAGGACCCCAAAGAGGATGCAGTGCCTGAATGAGGTCTGATACATGGTGGGCAGAGGGAATCATCCCAGTTCTTTCCAGCTAGAGAACAAAGTTAGAAGAATACATCCCAGAGTAAGCCAAGTGCCGCCTGTGACTCATCATGGAAGAAAGCAGGAGAGACCCAAGGGGTGGCCAGCAGTGTGGATTGTGTGGAGAGCCTGCAGGACTTTGTCCTGCAGCCTCCCAGGGAGGCACAAGTTTTTGCTAAGTGAGCCCTCATGCTTCATGCGCCTGGAGATGTCTGTCATGGCTAGAGCAAACTGGCAGGACTCTGGGGAGGCACAGGCAAGGCCTCAGTGACTGTCTTGTAACCCCAATGTGAGTATAAGATGACAAGATGGGGAATGGAGTTGACATGGGTGTAGAGGTAACCCCAGATGCATGTACTGAGATGGTGTACCATGGGTGTTGATGGCCCATTGTGGTATCACCTAGAGATGGATTGTGATGCCCTTGAGGGATGGATTGTGACCCAGCATCCCTCACTGCTTACAGCTGAGCTCCAAGTTTCACCCAGCCAGCTCATGCCCAGACACATCTGAAGGACAGGATGCCATCCAGAGGGACCTAGGCTCATGAAGTGGGCCATGGGAAACTCATGAGATTTAACAAGACCAAGTGCAAGGTGCTTCAACTGGGTCAGGAAAATCCCCAGTACCAGCACAGGCTGGGGGATGAACAGGTGGAGAGCAGCCCTTGGGAGAAGGACTTGGGGGTGCTGGTGAGTGAGAGGCTGGACATGACCCAGCCATGGGCACTCCCAGCCCAGAGAGCCAAGCGTGTCCTGGGCTGCATCCAGAGCAGCGTGGGCAGCAGGGCCAGGGAGGGGATTCTGCCCCTCGCTCTGCTCTGGTCAGAGCCCACCTGGAACCCTGCATCCAGCTCTGGGGTCCCAGCACAGGGAGGACATGGAACTGCTGGAGTGAGTCCAGAGGAGGCCACCAGGATGATTTGAGGGATGGAGCACTTCACCTATGAGGAAAGGCTGAGGGAATTGGGATAGATTAGCCTGGGAAAGAGATGGCTTTGGAGTGACTATCACAGCCTTCCAGTACCTGAAGAGAACCTACATGAAAGATGAGGCAAGACTATTTATAAGAGCATGTAGCAACAGGACAAGGTGGAATGGGTTCAAATTGAAAGAGAGTAAGTTTAGAATGGATATTAGGAAGGAATTATTTACTGTGAAGGTGGTGAGGCACTGGAACAGTTTGCCTAGGAAAGTTGTGAATGCTGCAGATATTGCCCCTGGAGCTGCTCAAGACCAGGTTAGATGGGGTTCTGGTTAAGCTGTTCTAATTGAAGGTGCCCTGACCATGGCAGGAGTGTTGGAACTGGATGATCATGAAGGTCCCTGTCCAGCCCAAATCATTCTATCAATCTGTGACTCCTGCTGAGCGTTTGGCAAGGTTTGGAGTGTTGAGTGAGGCCTTTGATGTTCTCATTGTGCAAGGAGAGTTTGTTGCAGCTCTCTCTGTTCAACTCCAGAGCCATTGAAGGATTTTCCCCCACCCTGCTAGGTTCAGGCTTCTGGGACATCTGCACCCAGGAGGTGCACTTGCAGCAGCTGAGGTGAGCTGGGAGGTGAAACCTACTGGGGAGCCGAAATGGTTTCCTTCCTTATGGACCAGGGCATTTCTATCACTCTTTCTGGGTCCAGGCAATGGCCATAGTGCTTCTTCCCCTTCTAGAGTAAAACCTGCTGATACGATGCTGGTGAAAGGGAGCAACTCATAACCCCAGCTCTCCTCAGGCCACTGCAGAGAAGAGCATGGCCACAGAGATGGACGCCTGCTGTCCCATCTGCCTGGACAGCTTGGAGGAGATCAGCTACGTATTTCCGTGCCTGCACCAGTTCTGTTACGGCTGCATCCTGCAGTGGGCAGAGAAAACACCCAAGTGCCCCCTCTGCAAGAGGAGGATTCTATCCATCCTGCACTCAATGGAGACAGAAAATGACTATGTGGAGCATGTAATTGCACTGTCTGAGACACCATCCATCATTGTCCACCAGGCCAGAGGAGACCCCAGACACCTTGACCTCCATTTCTCTGGAGCATCCCAAACATGGGCTGCAGAAGGAGTGCCCAGGCATCCCGTGGGCAGCCTCCAGCCTGGGGAATGGATGGTGCTTTTCCGGGACCACCCATGCCTCCTAGAAACCCTGGTGCTCTGGGTCCGACCGAGGCTGAGGCAGATCTTCAGGAACAACTGGATGGAGGCAGACCTCGTGGAGGACACTGTCCTGGACATCCTGACCAGCCATGGAATTGATGAAGACCAGCTGGTCCAGATGCTGGGGGTCTCCCTCCAAAACCATGCAGCGACCTTTGTGCAACAGCTGATCCGTGTTGCTGTGCGGCAGTGCGGCAGGGAGGCCTGTCATCTGCTCACCCTCCAGCCCTACCTCCCTGCCCAGCTCCCAGCCCTTCTGACAGCCCTGCAAGATGCACCATGGATGAGGTGCCCAACACCACCTCCTCTGCCATGGATGGGGATTTCAGAAGCTACGCCTCTGTACCCATTACCATCACTGTTGGAGCAAGAAGAACCCCAGGAGGAGCCAGAGGAGTCTGTTCCTGGGTCCTCCACTTCCAAACGGGGCAGTGACCCCTCTCCTTAGGGGCCATGGTGACCTCTGAAGACACAGGCAAGCGACTCTGGGGACTCTTCAGCCACACCTGCATCTGTAACTTTGGAGGATGCCTCAGGAGTTAGCCAAATTGGGACTGGGCCACCAGCTCAGGCATGCAACCCTCTAGAGCTCCCAGCCCCCCATATCCAGCTATCCAAATAAAATCAATGCAAGGAAACCCCAAAAAAGTCTCAGCGTTACAAACAAGACAGGTGGCATTTCTGTCCTTGTTATTCTCCCACCAGACATGTAACGGCCAGCCCCAGGGCAGATATTTCCAGCAGGGGGGTCTCCGGGTCCAGATTGTGCTCCACAGCCCATCGTCCCAGGCCACTCATGAGCTCTTCAGTGCCAGCCCCTGCCCCACGTGCTGGTTCTCTGCTCTGCTACCAGCCCGTGCTGCCTGGTGCAGCCTCGCTACAGCCAAAACCAATTCCCTCCCTGGCCTGGAGCCACGACCTGGTGCTGCTCTCTCTGTCACCCAGGGTCATACCCTGCCCAGGTAGGAGCTCCCAGAAGTTCGTGAAGGAGAAGTGTGAAGTCCGGCCCCTGGGAAGGGACAATGCCAGACTGGCACATGCATCAGGCTGCACAGCTGGTGAGCAGCCAGGACAAGGCAACCATACTGCCCTTAAGCACAGATTTTCCTCCTGCTGGTCCAGATCCAGCCTCGTTCTGGTATTTCTGCTCTGCTTAGAGAGAGCCTGCTGTGCCAGATGGATGCCAAGCAGCTGAGAACTTTGTGTTTGTCTAATTTGGAGAGAACGAGGCTGAGGGGTGACTTCACTGCTCTCTACAGCTTCCTGAGGAGGGAAAGTGGAAAGGGGTTTGCTGATCTCTTCTCCCTGGGATCCAGTGACAGGACATGAGGGAATAGTTCAAAGCTACATCAGAAGAGGTTCAGACTGGACACAAGAAAATATTTCTTTACTGAGTGTGGTCAGACACTGAAACAAGCTCCCTGTCTGCCAGTGCCTTAAAAGGAGGCATTTGGACAATGCCCAGCATGATGGGCTTTATTCTGGTCAGCCCTGAAATGGTGAGGCAGTGGGACTAGATTATCATTGTAGGTCCCTGACAACTGAAATATCCTATTCTAATACCTGTCAATACCATCAAATAAGTGGTGTTTTCCTTCTTCCTGTTTATTTTCAGTGACATAAATATTATTTAAAGAAAAAGCTAAGAAGTTATTGCTTAAGTAATCTCATTACAGAAAATGAGAAAATGTAAACAATTCCTTCCAGATCCATGCAATACTGATAGTTAATATATGTTGTCTGTTATTGTCACTTGACCAATATAGTTTTGCTTACACAAATATTTATGTTTGCTTGTTCACATTTTTAACCATGAGGCTCTTATAGAACATATGTCACCAAGTCTTTTATTGAGGATGTGTATTATCTATTCATGTCTATAGTGTCAAGAACACAGAGAAAGGAAAAGAGTGTTCTGCTACAATGACTGTCATTGCATTTTATCATCTTTTCAGCTCTTAGGTGTGATACAACATTACGCTTCAATATTTTCTGATTTTTATACAAAATGTTAATGTCTCAACTTTCAAGGTTTCATCACAGAACTGCCATGGAAATGAATGCATTATGTTCTCAGTATATTTATATACCAAATTTAAGAGAATTTTTGGAGGTCCAGATTGGTAGAAACTTGTTTAGCATCATGCCTCAGAATGTAGACATAATGGATACTGACTCTGGCACATAGAGATAGGACGGATTGCTATCTGCTTTTAAGTGTAAGTCATCAAGTGAGATGCCCACTTGCACATCCAAGAAACTGAATAACATGCAAAGGTCTAACAGCTGGCTAATGTTTTGAGTTGTGCATTGACTTGTTGGGGGAGTGAGGGATGGTGGAGGAAATATTGACCTTGTTATCTGGATGCTGGTAATATTAGACAGCCATTTGGCTTCCTCAGAATGTTTGGACTGATGCAGGCCTTTTCAGATATGGTCTCTTTAAGATGCACTAGAAGAAGGGAGGATGCTTGCATGCATGAGACAAACCCACATCAAATCATGGCAAAGTCCCATCCCTGTGCTCTTCCCAGGCACTTCAGTTTGTAATCCTGTGGAGCTCCATAGTGTTTCAGAGGGAATTACTATAACTCTAGTGACAGCATTGTGATCAGTGCATGGGTAATAGCTGGTCAACTCATAAAAAGCATAGAAGCATTTCCACTATTTTTTGGAGTCCTGAAACCAAATGTTTTGATGCTTTCTCTTCCAAGCAAATAAATACTGTGCTTTTACTCTGACCTTTTGCTCTTAATTCACCAAGACCTTCTAGAACTGTCACTGAATAAATAATAGTTGAGTATCTGGCTACCTTCTGTTCCATAGTGAGGAAGTTCTCTATAGTTCCAGTGATTCGTATAAAGTGACTTATATATCACTGTTTTGTCATGAGAGGTAGCCTTAGAGATAGAACAATCAGTAGGAGTTTGTGCCATGAGGGAACTGTAAAGTGTCTATCCTGGCGATGTTACTTCTCTTTAGTGAGTGCCTTGTACACAAAAAAAGTCTATTCCATCAAGGGAAGTAGAGCTTGAGACTGAGTTAAAAGCACTAGGATTCTGCCTGGTGTTTTTAACCTTTGATTTGGCACTGAAATGGAACAATATGTTACTCGTTCCTATGTAAGAAATGCCAAAAATTCTTTTTTTGCATTCTTGTATTTACCAATCTTGTATTGTGTAATAAGCTATCAAAGCATTTTTCAAACAATATGGTAATAATAAAGGCCATATTAATTGGATTCTCAGAGTTTCTTGCTAAATTCACGGTATGCAATTTTCAACAGCATATTCATGTACTAGCAAATAGAAAAGATTTTTAAGCGGTTTTTTTAACCAAACTCCAGGAATGTGTTTATTGCACAGTTTTGCATTTAAGTTGCACAGATGTGGTTTGGTCTCATAAACTACTCAAATAAGACATTCGGGAGAAAATAACAAGAAAAGAATAATCAGGAATTATCAGTTACCTGTCTCCTATTATTGAACAAGGGCATATTGGGCTGTACAGAATATTAATAAAATTTAAATATATCCCATGCAATACATAAGTTTTACTGAAGACAGAAATTTGAGAGGATTCAGAAAATCATAACATTTGGACTCAATATATGTATGGGCACATCCACAATTCACCTCTCTATTAAAATATTGGCATTGACAGAACATGGGGCTGTATTACTGTGTCTATACCAAATTAAGTTAGGCAAATTTAATGAACCAGCTGTATTCACACTTTGCATTGTTAATTAGCCACCAGTTGATATCACTAGGAAAAAGTTTACCTTGCTAATCACCAGTCATTTTTTAGACTTCTCTTACTTTCCATGAAGCCCTTCACACTAGCAATTATCATGAAAGAGAATTTATACTGATAAGTCTCAGAATTACCAGTTTTTGTATGTGGCCTTCCTTAACATTGGTAATTGAAGACACTAAAATGAGAAAGATTCCCCTTTTGCCAAGTTTCTTGTTGTTTTGTCAGTTGCTGAGTTTACAACAACTTTTGTAAGTTAGAGGATGTTATGCCAGTTTTATTCACACTTAGATAAAGCCCATTTTGTGTTCAAAGCCAACCTTCTGATGTCCCATTGAGACACTAGATGGCCAGCCAGGGATACTTTTTCTATGGAAGCTGCAGTGCAAGGAAGGCAGGTTGGAAGAGCACAGCTGTCTGGTTTTACACTTACATAATTGGGTACCAGCTGAGGGCTGGAGCAGGGCAGTCCCACTGCACTATCTCCCTCCCCACCCCCACAGGGTGACACTCCATCTTTCCCATTTCACATCCCAAGGGGAAGCAGGCTAAATACGGGCAAGAAGGGGGAGGGCTCTAAATGAGGAGGCCATCTACACAACAGTTACTGCAATTGAGCAGCTCAGAGTCAGCAGCTGTAGGCAATAATGGGGCTTTTCATGTACTACCCACACTCTTGCAGTTTGTACCTAGGTATGTGAAAGATATTCCAAGTATAAGACGGAGAAACAATGACTTCAGCTTGGGAAGATCGGTCATCAACCAAAATTAATGCCCCTGTGTTGGACTATGATGATGAACATAATAGAAAAGCATGTGGTAGGTTAGATCTGGTTTTGAACAAAAGACAAATTATTTATTTCTTTCTTCAAATGAAGCATAACACTAAGGTATAAAGGGAGTATAAATAACATCTGATTGTGCTCCTAAGCTCCATGCTATAACTTTCTTGCAATGACATCCTTCAACAAATTAACTACATCATTACTGTTAAGTATTAATTGCACAAAACAGATACACAAAATATATAATGAGCTAGAAAGAGGACAACATTCTTCCATTATGACAAACAATTCTAACAAGAAATGGAAAAAAACCCAATAGATCTAGGCTTACACTGATGGCAACACTGAGAGTTTTAAGTCCTCTCCTTGAACACATTACATGTGATAAATAATATGCAAAATATTTAAAGAATTTTATTGTTGCTTACAGAAGATACTTAGCAAGCAAGGAGACAGTAGCCATAACTGCCTCATGTCTCATATCCCCATCATTCAATGCAAATTTTTACATTTCATGCAATAATCCTGAGCTTATTTTCAGTAACATTGAAATGTCATCTATGTTAATTACCAAATACATACAGAGCCCAGCTATGGGGTCTATTGTATTATTAAGGCATGAAAAAAGAATAGCAGTTTATCAACTCTGAATGCCACAAATACAGCACAGCAGTTAGAAGGCTCAAAAAAGCTCAGAAAGTACCAGTGATTTCTGTGCGAAGGTCCTCCCAGAACACAACTGAATCATCAGTTCCTGAAAAGGCACAGAATCAAATCCTGTCCTCACTGACATCAGGGAGTTCTGCCATTGCCTTGACTGCTGGACCAAGCTTCAGAGCTATCAGGAGTGACTCAGACTCCTCTTCATATCCCCAAAAAATTGACAAACTTCCTCTCACTCAAGTCAAGTATTAATTTAAAAAAACAATACCTACATATTGTTTTGTTAATTAGTATTTTAAGCCTATGGAAAGGTTCAATTCATTATACAGTATGGCAATTAATAAAAAGCCTTTTCAGAAAAAGCTTTTTTGTTAGTCTGATTTATTAGTACGTTAAAAGAAGGGGGAAGTATCATGAAAAGAACCTCTGCCAAGTTTATGCTCTGAATTAATTTTAGTTTTAAAATGAAAGCTTTTGGTAAGCCGAACCAAGGATATGTGATACAATTCTAGACTCCATGGTTCAATGGCTCTTCTGAAAGACAAAGAGCGCCATAGCCCTGTCCAGTCATCAAGCGAAGAACTCATCATCTGCATAAGTTGTAAGGGGCTAGCAGTGTCTAGATTGTGCAGTTCTTCACACAGCTTCTATTTCACATCTGAGAAGCTCTTGCAAAATGCCCTTTAGCAAGCCAAGGTATTCCAGTTCAGTTAATTAAGCCATTGAAACCAGGGACAAATTGCTGGCAAGACTTACTTCATGCATAATTGCATTATGTCCCATTCTGGGAACTAAAATAGCAGATGATCTTCAATTCTGCAACTGCTATTGACTGACTAGCCTTTGTGTAAGTATTTACCTAGCTGAGCTCAGAGTTTACAAATCCAGTAGCCTTATACTTCATGTACAGGTGGCCCATGGTCTGCCATGGACAGAATGCTGGTATGCAAGAGGGGTTGACTTTCCATGCCTGCACCCCTTGCAGATGCAAGCCACCCCTTGGCAGAGATGGTGCTGTCCAATTGTGTCACTGCAAGGCTCTGAAAACTTTGCAGATGCACAAATCTGACTTAACTAATTTCACCTAAAACACCAAGTTATAATATTGAAAAATTGTTTGTCACACTAAAACATTCAGGAAACTCATTACTGTCTTGTTTGAGATTGAAGGAGAAAAAAAAAGGTTGTTGATATTAGTTACTGGGTTAGAATTTGCAGGGCTTTTGGTTAATTTCTACTAAGAAATAAGTTAAAGAAGGCTAAGGCTATAAATTGGTACTGTTTCATTTATAAATATTCACTTTACTTCTCTTCTAAAAAACATGTTAAGGAAAAAGGTGGCCAGAAGGATCACACATTGTAAATTGTAATTTGGTTGTTAGGCTGCAAAAACCAAAAATGTAAGTGAAGTTGAGCACAGTGTAAGAAAAAACCCAGCTTTTAATTAACAACTTATTTACAAGTTCATAAAATCAACTGAACTGGAGTAGATGTTCTATGTTTGTCACCAATATTTTATTGTAACTGGTAACTTGCACGCTTTGTAGTAGAAGAAAAAGAAATTAAAGTCCACTATATACAGCCTTTGTACAGGCTACTTGACTATACTCAAGGCATAGTGATCATAGCACAACCTATTCTTCATAATAATTTGTGCACAAAAAGACACCAATCAGACATTATGTGAACATTACAGTGAAATGACATCACAAGTCCAGTGAAAATTCAGCATCATACAAAACATATTGATCTACTGTAAATGACATCCTTTGAAACAATAAGCCTTTTTTCAGTAGTAAATTAACCAGAGTCTGATGCAGAGATTTGTGTAGTTATAAGTCTTTTAAGTGAAGCAACCTCTGCAGATAAGTTTGCTATGCCCTGCTTCAAATAGAGATTCTCTGACTCAGAGACATTGTAGATATTGTCTTTTATTTCAACAACTCCAGTTTTGCAACCACTCTGAATTTTAACGTTGAGTTCCTTCTGATGCCAGAGTTCTGGTTTAAGTGACCAGTCTTGGATATTAGTCACTTGAACCGAGAAAGGAGTGTGAGAAGAATGCACCAAGTTTTGCGCACCGTGTTTTTCAAGCTCAAAATGTCTTTTTGAGGACATGTCAATGGGTGACGACAACTTCTGCGTTGCATCATAGTCATTATCCATTGCTTCCACTTTAACTTGCATGGCTTTGGCTTTGATTCGAAGCTTGTGAGGCAAAGCTGAAGAATTCACTTCTGGAACTTTAACTGTAGCGTGAACATTTTTATGTTCAACTGGGGAATGAATTGGACCCTTAGGAACCTGCTGTTCATCTTCTCCATCAGATGACTTTCCAACAACACCATCATCAGTTTCTGACGTTCTTGGGGAATTACTGGAGGATCTATTAACTTGCAAGAGAGGAGGAGAATGTGAGTACACATTAAATGTAGCTCCCATATAGTTTGGATATATGGACGCTTTATATGAACCTCTGTCATCTCTTGGCTCTCTCTCTAATTCCATGGGCTCTTGCTTTATAATCTGGAACTTATTTTCGGGACTTCTACAGTTGCTTTGTATACGACTTGGTTGGGTATGCTCTACGGTTGATGTTTCAGATACATCAGACATTGAACTTTGAGGAGAATGTTTAATGACAGAAATACAACTGCTACCAACTATAGATGGTTCATGTTCATCTACAAATGAGTTAATATTTGATTTGGAACTCTGATAATCTTGAAAATACACAGTTGTTGAGCTACTGAGTTTCTGTATCTCTTGGGCATAGGCCGCAGAACTAATTAAACCAAACTTTAACTTCAATGAAAGCAGCTCTGCCTTCAAAGTGGCATTCTCTTCTCCCAGTGCAATTAGTTTGTTCTCTAAGACAAGGTCATTCAGTCGTCGCTTTTCACGAGATCTTTTGGCAGCTTCATTATTTTTCCGCCTTTTCTCCCAATACATAGCATCTTTCTTTTCATCTGGAATGAATTCTCGCTTCCTCCGGCAAGCTGAAGATTTGCTTTTTGCACTACTTGCTTCAGTAAGTAGTATATCTTCATTTGTAGACAATTCTTCAGATACTTCTGCTAAGGTCGACTTAAGTACCATGATTTTGTCCACATTGCTACTTGTGTCAACAGGTCCGTGCTCCTTTTTAAGGGTCTGCATTTTTCTCAGCTGCATCAGAAACAATTTGTAGATCTACAATAAGCAACAGAGCAAGCTATCTCCCCAGTACTTCTCACTCCACGACTTGATAAATACAGTAATTTTAAATCCACACACATTCTTCCTTTTCTTTCATAATCTCAGACAGAAATGTCTGTCTAGAACCAATTTTCTTAGCAGATTCAATGGGAATCTTCTTAAAAACCTGAAATAAATAGAGAATGTTATTACTATTTAGGAATTGCTGGATCAAAACACACAAAAATAGCTATTGACAAATATTTTAGACAAGAATTTGGTTCATTAAACCTGCTATGATATAAAGACAGCTCAACACTGAAACTACTGATATTCTAAATTTCATGACACTAGAGATAGCAGATTTGCTTCCAAAACAAATATTATATGATCCAAGAAAGAATCAATTAAAAAATATTTGAGTTTGGCCCTATAGTAATGCTGTCACAGAACCTTCCATGACATCATTGGCCAAACTAAAACCTTCCAACACTTTAAACTGCAGGACAGGAAGCATGTGGATGAGCAGCATTGCAAAGTATCCTGTTCCACATTAAAGCATCTCTTCTGAAAACAGCTGTGGTGTATGACTTAGAAATGCAATATATTTGGGTCCTTCAAGGATTAAAAATAACATAAGCTGATTTAGAGAAGGAGTGCTTTCTATTGTCTTAAAATACCACCATTATCCAATGCTTATCTATTAAGCATTTAATTGCTGCTTTTGAATCATGTAAAAAAAAAAAATCTTATATATATGTTTGTATCCATCGTATTAATTCAAACTAGCAAGTTCAACACGCATAATTTGGGCAAGTACCTAACTAAAAAATATTGACAAAAATTATGCAACTTTTTTAGTATCTTGCAAAGAAAATGTTAAAATCCATATTGAAAAATACATTAGAAAAATAACATTTAATTAAAAATTTGCATTTGACAAATAGTTGTGTTATGTCAAAGTAAAGTTTAATACCATTGAGGCATGTGCACCTCCAGGAAACAGTATTTGCATTGAAGTAAAAGTTTAGGCCCATAAGTGTTACCATTAACAAATAAAAATTAGCTTAGTCTTTAGCTTCAGACATTTAAAACATTAAATTTGAACTTAAGAGTTTATACTGGCCTTTGTTTATTTAGTGCCTTTTAATGCAAAAATGCTAAGATCACTTTGTCTTGATCTTAGACACAGCTTCTCAGTATATAATTTTCTACAGTCAATCAAGTTTCTGGTGAAAAGAATGTAGTATGCCAAGTGCTTTTATAGAACTGACTATCGAGTCAGCATTCTTGCCTGTACGAACAGAAACAAACAAACAAAAAAAAATAAATAATCAGCCACTTCAGATTAATGTCTCTATTTACTGGAATATTTTTACAATGACTAATGAAACTAATTTTAACATTATCAGTCCAGAAACTTATAAAAGAATTAATTAATTGTATTCTGCCAGTTTCTCTTGTCTTTTCCAGAAGGCAAAGTGGAATGAGTGATGCAGTAACAACTAAGCAGGGTCATAAAGACTAAGGTTTCAAGCTGGGTTCTGTTCCATCAAACCATGCCAATTCTTCTGTCATGAAAAAATTAACACATTTAACAGAACTAAGTAAAATTTCCTAAAATCCTTGGTTAATTACTGACATGTAACTATTTGTCTTTGATAATACAGCCCTAATGAAAAATAGAGTTAGACACTAACCACACCAAAGACACTATCTAATATTTTAGTGCAAAAGCAGTACCACAGATTGTCATGTTTGAAAAGAAGAAATGTACCTCTAATACACAAACAGTTACATAATTAGACCCTGATCCAAAATTTCAAGTGGAGTCATAAGGGAGCTTTCCGTCAAGATTGAAGGAGCTGGATCAGGTTTAAAAATAAAAATGAACCCTACAGCAAAGCAACATCTGTTTCTCCAAATTTTCAGTACAGTTTGATTTGCTGAAGTAGGTGTACAGACATTTTGTCCATTTCACTGATTCAGGGAACAATTATTTAATTAATATGTATATAATTTTAAACCTAATGTAACTCAATGCTTAAAAAAATCATTGCTGAAACTTTAAAACAACAAAAAAAAAGAAAAAAAAAAAAAGAAGACAAGGCCACTTGACCTTTTGCCATGTTTGTAGAATATTCAGTCTCTGTAGCATCATTTTATACTAATAGAATACTAGGATTTCATTTCATTATCCTGTAGAACTGGGTGTACACAGTAACTGATCTGTAATTGTCTTCTTGATCCACTACTATGACTGTATTCACCTGTACCTGTTAGTAGCACACATACACCATGGCACACACCAGGAAATTGTATCATGTACTCAAACCTATGAAATCATTGCTTGTCTCTTAGTATGTACCTCAGCCAACTCTCACCTGAGCAAAAAGTGCTCAAAACAACTGTTGTGAAATTTCATGTCCTTATTAGTTCACAGCTCTTACAGAATTTAACAATACTAGAGAGCTACACTAAAATCAAAATATTTGTTCTCTCAGAAAACACACACTAATATGCAAATATCATCATTATTTTATATATATATATGTGTATATATATATATATATGCATCATATAGCCTAAACCATCTACATTTACTTGAAGTGGTAGAATAAGCAAGGAAGTACTTATGGAATCATTGGATGTTTTAGAAGAACAAAACCATACCTACACAGATTAAGTACTTTCTCCCCTCACTATAACATTCCCATCTTATATTTCCATGTGATATAAGAGCAATGTTTAGTCTTTAGCAAGACTGTATCAGGATAAGAATTTTCAACTGCATGTCCAAATACTCTTCTGCAAGTGTAAGACTGGCACTGAGCTGAACTTAGCCCAACCAGCTGCAGAGTTCACATCCCTTTTTCCATGGGACATCTGCAGACTGTACACTGGAATGGCCCAATCTGCTCACTGTAGCACTGTTAACTCCTGTTTTGGCCACTCTCCCTCCTGCACACATTGTTCCTGGCACAAACAGACAGAATGTAAGTACATGCAATCCACAGCAAATATTAAGCATGTATCAAAATGACCGTGTTTTTTGCATGCAATATTCAACTTTGCTTTCTGCCAGAGTCCATCAGTAAAGCTGTCAAGACAGACATGTAACCCACTGACCAAGTCATACAGGTTTGCTATTTATGCAGTTATACCTAATGCCATGACTTTTGTGAATGAATAAAATAACAAAAGATGGTTAACTCTTTTTGTATGTCTTGAGCACTTTTGTTATGGTGACTGGAACTGTGGCTTTACAAACAGGAGTCAAACCCCTTGTTTGGTAATACTTATTAATGTGGATCAGCACAATGCTGAGTCTGTAAACAAATTAAATTCCATCTGATGATAACGGCAACATGCCTTCAATGGAACCAGCCATTTCACTTCACTTGACTTGCATTTTATAATTCCATTGGAAAACATGAGTATTTAAACATAAATTAATGAACTGTAATGATTCCTCTGACTACATTTCAAATTCCAATATTTTCCCTTATGATTAATTTTTCAATTGCTTTATCACTCCCTCATAAAGTGTTATAAAACCAACATTTGGTTGGTTGATGTTAATGGCATTGAGTGCCAATTCTACAATGTAATAACACTCGACCCTATTAACTTAATTACAAAGCCAGTTTTGCTCCCCCAGCAATTTTGCCATTGACTTCAGCAGAAGCAGAATACAATTCCAGATCCAAGTGTTAATGAGACTGTTGTATAGGACTCATGCAATTGAAGTAAAAAATTATGCATGCAGAAATCACAAAAATTAATTTATCCATGGGACTTCAAGAAATACTGAAGTGAAAACATGGCACATTCAACATCTGATCCTGGGGATTTATGTACTCACACTGTAATAATTGAAAGGTCTCAAAGTTTGGAGGACAAGGTCACAAGCTTGCTCTCCTGTGTAATTTAGTTACATAAATAATTTCTGGTTTAGAGAATGTATGGGAGCCTCCTCATGTACCTGAGCTTCTCCACAGAGTAACTGCACGCCTTCATTTATATTTAGCAAAATAATGCCATGTCCAAGCATAATTTTTCAAACATATTCTAGGATAAAATGACTTTGATTCTACAGCTCTAGCATTTTGATAGTGATTATATCACACTAAATGAAATCCAGTTTCTAGCATTGAACGCTCAAACACAATTCAGTTTTGTATCATTGTGTCTACAAAAGGACACAATATATCAGTCCTTAAAAATGGAAAAAAATAAGTTATGTATAGCTTCTTTTGTTCCAGAAAATAAACATGCCTCTATCATCACCACCACTATATGGCACTCTCTAGAAAAACAAATGCACTCATCTTAATGTCTCAGCTTATTTTTAGTTGATGTTTTCCATGTTTTGGATAGGTATCTTAAATTACATTACTGCCACCATTCTGACCCAGTTCATCAATTTAGAAAATCTGGCTACATACCAGATAAGCTGCTACAGAAATTGTTCATAGATTCAAAAGTTACCAGTTTGCAATCTCCACTGCAATCCTTCAAGATAATTCTTCTTCCCCTTTACCTATAACACTTTGTGAGTTCATGTTCCTGTTGAAGAAAAGCTTTAATGCTGGATACTCTGAAATAGTGATATCCCTGGGACAGATTTGTGGGCCAGAGGGTCTAGAGACATAAACAATTGAAGTTAAAACTTTGAGAAAACCTAGGGGACTGCATTTTATGCTATGATGGACAGGTTACCTGCAGTCACAAAGGGGAAAAGCATTTACAATACAAATATTGACACCAATTTCTACATAGTAATGTGCATAAGGACCATGAATATGTTACAACAGCATGAAGCAATGCAGAAGTATTGCTCCTGTATGCAGTTTCCTTTTTCTACAACTTCATGGACATCCTAAGTGCTTACTGTTTCAGGACCAATGTGTAATTAGGTCAGTGGAACACTGATGATGATAACTGTGTACAAGATGACCCACTTTTGCTAAAATGTTGATCGTGTTATTGAAGGAAAAAAATGGAATACATCCACAAAATATATTCCATCGGGCACATCAGAAATCATTTATTATGACACTGTTCAATCATATTTAAGGAAAAGATAAGCAAGATAATCGTGGAACTTGAAATACTATTGCAAATTCATATTACCCAACTCCATGCACCCAGAAAGCTGAGGTCATATGTAATTTTTACAAAATGCTTTCTTTATTATAAAAATTACTTAAGTTACAGTTCATCTTAAGAACTACAAATTAACTCAATAAAGTATGCCCTGCTTACCGAAGGTAAATTACAGAAATAAAATTTCTATTTGGAGAGCACAAAACATGTTAAGGGTAGCAGTTGTTCAGAAAAGGTCAGTGAAGCTTAATAAATGCCAATTTGCCCCACATTTTCTTTCATTTCCTTGTGAAGACAGTATGATTCTCCCAGATCTGTTAATGTTTCCCAAAACAAGCTATTTATTGCTCTGGTTCAAATGGAGAAAAACAATATCTAAGAATATTACTGATAGCACCAGGAAAAAATTTATAACTGAGGAGGAAATAAATATATATTGGGTAAATATTTCATTCCACATATATAATATATATAGTATACACATATAAATATGCAATTTAATAATACCGTATCACTTTCCAGTATTTTAATAAAGCCTCAGTAGAAACAACTGTTACTGAAGTCACAGTACTATGACAGTATGTTCCTCATTTCAATAGCTACTTGACAGCAGGAAGAACTAGACTGTGAAAAGCTATAACTTAATAGCAACCATGTTCTGGAAATACAGTCTCAGGTTTCCCTTAGTTACAAACCATAAAAAAAAAAAGCCCACAAAATCAAATATTAATTATTCTGACAACAAATAGCTTTCTATTATTGAACTGTGTTCTTAAAATGCCAACCATGGACCAGACCTTCAGCTGACCTAAATTTATATCACTCTATTTAAAGGCAGCAGAATTATGTCAATTAATCCCAGCTGATGCTCTAAACATGCATCTTGTTATATAACAACTGAAGTAAATATATAAAATAAATACTGGCTATAAATTGTTGTTATATACCACTCACAGCAGACAGAGCAGAGAAACAGCAACCTTTAGAGTTCCAGCTCTGTGAGATGGTCCAGACCACTGCCCATGCTGAGCATTATTTTTTTTGTTGGGTTGCATTCCACTTGGAAAGAGAAGTCTTGCAGCACTGGCATCTACATTGTCAGCTGTTGTGCAGACACCTCTCTAGCAAAAACTGGTTAATTATTTAAATACTGCAGGACAGACTGAAAATTACACCAAGGTAGAGCAACTCCAGAAAGGGAAAAAAGCCATGTCTTAAATAAGGCATTTTTCCTAATAGAATATATATTTAATATATGTCACAAAATTCAATCTCCTAGTATGCTATTCTGGACATGGACCAATTCAACAAGTGAATTAGGAAAAAACACAAGCTGTCTAAGATGGCTTTAGATTTATTTCAGATCTAGCTTATAATACAATTTTTAAACAACATTGCTTCTATCACATTTTTAGTCAAGACCAAGTATTCCCTTGTTTACACAATCTTGGTTTTGACAGTCATGCTTATCATGAGTATTAGTCAGTTACATTGCCTTGTAGCTACGAAAAAAATATTTTCAAAAACTGTAAGGTAATGCTTTAATACTGTAAAATACTAACACGGAAATCAATTGTCATTTTCTTTTAGATTGGACTGCAGGAATTGGCCATCTATTTGCATTTTTTTTCTATTACATAGCCTAAGCACATTTATATCTCATAACTGGCTGTAATCATCATGGCAAGGTCACCTAGAAGAGTCAATTAAGCTGATGAGTCAGATACATTGCTTAACAGTGTGTAATAAGACTCAAACAGAGGATTTTATTGTTCATATCATTGCATCACAGTGATGTTATAACAGCAGTGAGATTGCCGTCTGGAAAAAAACTATTGCATAAGACTAGTTTGCATAACTATTTGTTAAAATAAGTCAATTTAAAATGAGTTAAAGGTTTGTTTTATTCAAGAGTTTTATTCCAAGATAAAGGATTGGAAAAAAGCAGCATGATGCTGAGATCTTTCTCAGACTCTCTTTTGACTCTATTGCAATAGATAGAATGTCTGTATGTTCTCTAAATTTCATCCAAAGCAAGGCAAATACTGTTCCTTCTTAAGATGAGATAAGCTGTTTGGAGGTCAAATAAGTTCATACTGCCCATGGGAAGATTCTTAGCTTCTTGACACCTTCACATCAGTTTCTCAAAAACAAAAACAAACAAAAAAATCCACTCCCAAATCTCAAAACAAAATGCCAAACAACCCCCACCAAAACAGCAGAGACTTGAGGCTTTGGATGCAAATTCAGGAAGCTGGATATTTGGAAAGCTAGTCAAGAGTCCTTTGGAGCCCCAGTTAAAAATATAGAGTAAATGAAAGTAGAGGCAGACTATTCTACAGCTTATTAGCATTTTAACAGTCAAAGACATCTACAGTGTGAGAACTTTTGTAACAATAACTGTTAGTTATTAACAATCCTTATTTAGTAGTCCTTGAACTTGTTGGTTTAAATCAGGTTTTTGGGCCAAAACACCAAATCCTTACTCATTACAGTTTCCCATCAAAGTCAACATTTTGATTGAAAAAGGACCATAAAAGCAATGCAGATAGCAATATTTCAAACGAAGCTCTGGATTTAATAATTACTGAAGAGGGCAAAGATAACTCAAAGTAGGTTACATACACACTGGAGCAAACACAACGATACTAAGTGCAATCATTCAAGTTACAAGGACAAGAAAAAAAAAACCAACAAAAAAAAACCAACCCCAGGGTTGTTTTTAACACAACAGTAACTCCAAAAGAGCCTCAGTGTCAAGCCTGTACTTGGCCCCAACAATCAAGCAGCAGAAAAGTTTATGCAGTTACAGAGAATATTACATTTTTAAAATACTTTGCTGCTACTTCCTACAGCAGGTACAACGGACATAAAGCCTGTGGCTGGGGTACTCGGGAGGCTTTTGGTCAGAAGCACAGTGATGTTGGTTTCACGTATTGGAGAACCGTTTTAGTAATTAAAAATAATAAAAATAAAAAATAAACACCACCTAATTTTGAAAGGCAAGTTTTTGTCAGCAACTTTCAAGCTATGCTCCTATCGAGGACACAGCACAAGCTGGCTCCAGAGTACAGAACACACAGCCACTGCGACGCCAAACTGACTTGGGAAGAAAATTACAGAATTGGGCAATGACGATTTTTTTTCCCCTTTTATGATGTTGTTGTCGTTCGTTACGTAAGAAACGAAAGAAAACGCTCAGCTCGTGCCTACCTGCGAGGGCCTTTGTCTGGCGATCCCTGCCTGCAGGCGACGGTGGGACTAGGGGGGTGATGGGCAGCGGGGTGGGGACGCTCCTCGGGGCGCGGTGCGGGGCCGAGCTGCGGAGAGACGGCGTCCGCCGCCTCTGCGCCCCTCTGCGCCGCTCGGCCCCGCACCGCGCCCTCCACAAAGGCTGCCCGGCTCGGCCCCGCGGCCCCCTACGTGACCGGCGGCGCATGGCCCCGGCCCGCTCGGCCCCACGCTATCAGCCCGCCGCCCCCCCGCCGCCGCCGCCGCCCCAGCCCAGAACAAAGGGCTGAGGGGGAGCGCCAGCGCCCCCAGCCCTCGCTCGCCCGCCGCCGCCGCGCCCGTCGGCAGCCGGGGAAGGGAGGCTGCGGCGACCCCCGCGAGCCTCAGGGAGGAGAATGCGGACGCGGAGGACTCGTCGGGCTCCGCGCACCCGCTCCGCTCCACCGCCCATCGGGTCTGTCACACTGACCTACTACCGGCGGCCGCCCCCGGAGCCCGGCTCCGCTGCCGCCCCACGGGGCCCGGCGGCACCTGGCCCCCAGCCCGCCGCGGCCGTCAGGGCACGGCCGGGACGGCTCTTCCTCTCCCCTCAGGCGCGGCTGAGATCTCTCGTAAACGCCTTTCTTCCTTAAACTAAGCCATTCCCGTTTGGTTTGTTTTGGTCTGTTGTTTTGTTTGGTTGTTTTTTTAAAAATTATTTTTCGTTATTTTTTTACACTGAAAGCCCGTACCGGAGATGCCACGGCGTCTAGGCGAAACGCCTTCCCTAAAAAATAAATACAGCCCGATCTAAAACGCCTCCGAAGGCGTAGAGTTAAAAATCCGAGCAAATGCCTCAAACGTCTTACACACGCACGGCTCGGGAGAAAAGACCAGAAATAGCACATGAAGCCACAATTGCTAAAACGCGAAGGGGCTAAATATAGACCCAGCACAAATCTCGTTTTAAGGCACCCGGCACGCAGCCGGCGAGCGCGCCTCGCCTCCCCACTCACCCAGTTGTCTACTTGTCGTAATAAACACACTTTAACAAAACCTGTTACAGTTACGGGTTTGGGGGGCTTTTTTTTTTTTTTTTTCGGGGCGAGATTGTCCTAGTTTCTTTGTAGGGAGATTATAAAATCGCATAATTAGCTCCCTCTTCCCAGCCCTGCTGCCAGCATATTTTGTGGTTACATAATGCAACATTTCCAGGAACTATTATGCGATCGGTCCCGCAGCGCCTAAAAAACAGCGACAAAAAGTGACGGAAAGGGCTGGCTGAGACAAGCGCAGCCCCGGACCCGGGTCGCTGCCATTGATCCCGACTGCTCGCGGGCAACATGCCCCTACGCCGCCCGAGAGAGGACTGGGTCTGGTCGGCGGGCTCCGGCAGCAGCTCCCGGTGGTTTTGTGGCCGAGGCACGGCTGGCGCTGTCCGGGACCCAGCTCTCCGCCCCGCACGGCGTCCGCCGCGGCAGCTTCGCTCCCCACCGGCACATTATGCAACGCGGGAGAGCCGCCCCGGCGGCGCTGCCCGGGACTCGCTGCGAGGACACGCGGGGGGCAGCGCGGCGAGCCAGGAACCAGCACGCCCCGACAGCGAGAGCCGTCGGCCGGCATCTCCCGGGCTACCTCCCGCGCCACCACCCCTCCGCCGAGCCGCCCGCAGCCGCGCAGAGCGGGGCCGCCGACGGACTCTTCCCCGCCCGGCGGCAGCCGGAGCTGGCTGGGCTCCCCATAAGCAACAGCCGGTCCCCGCCCGAAGCTAGAGCGAAGCACCGGGCGGGCACCCCAACTTTGTACGCGCGCCTTCCTTCCTACCTGCAGCGCACCGCGGAGCGCCGAGCATTCCTCGCCCCGCGCCGGTCCTCGGGCTAGGCGGCGGAGCGGAGCGGGCGCGGTGCGGTGCCGCGCCGTGCGGGCGGCGGCGGGGCGGCGGGCGGGAGCGCGCGGCGGCGGCGCGGAGGGATGTGTGTTAGTAGGTCAGGGCTGCGCGGCGCGGGGCTCATAGCCCGCATGCCGGCCGCGCCGCGCCGTGACTGGCGGCCGCGATCAGCCAATCGGCGCCGGGCGCCGCCGGAGGTTGGCCAATAGAAGCGTTCGGGGGCGGGGCGGGGCGGCGCGCGGGGCGGCGCGCGGTACAGTAGGTCTGTGTGCTGCGATTGCATAACCGCCGGCGAGGGCGGGGGGGCGGCGCGGGGGGTGCCCGCGCTTACGTAACCGGCGCGGCGGCAGCGCGCTGGGGGGCGCTCGCCCCGCGCAGCCTCCGCCCGCTGGGGCGCGGCGCCTCCGCTCCGGCGCGGCGGGGCCCGAGCGCCGCCTCCCCGCCCCGCGCCGCCGGCTCGGCTCCCGCCGCGGTGCCGGAGTGCGCGGCGTTACGGGGGTGTGTCTGCGCGGCGTACGGGAACCGAGCTCTCGCACCCGCCGTCTCCGCGCTATCGAACAAGGACGCTGGAGCCGCGCTCCCGAGGCGCGTACCCGCCTCCTCGCCGCGCGCACGGGCGATCCGCCGGCGGGTCGCGCTGCGGCTGCTGTCACTCGCGAAAAGCAGAGGTGATAATGGTAAAAGGACGAGGAGGAGAGAAATGGCATGGGGAAAGGAGCCCGCTGGCAGCCCTGCCGGGGCCCCGCCTGGCCCTGGGCTCCGCGGGCGCCAAGGTTTGTCCGCCGCCCTTCGTGGCCGAAAAGGCTGAAGGTTTTCGGCGGCGTGGCTTCATCCCCCCCTCGCCTCTGAGCCGGTAGTGCTGAAGTGCTGCGGAGAAGCGGGGACGCACTTTGGAGAAACTCGGTCCCGCTGGCCCTCCCGGGGCGGTCCCCGCCAAGAGCCCCCTCAGCCCGAGCCTTGCCTCCCCAGCGAGCGGAGATGCCGTGGAGAGCCTGGTGCTGGTTTGCCCCCTGTTTAACCTCCGTTTTAGAAAGTGACACATGGCCAGCAAGAAACCCAGAATGGGTTTGAATGCACATGTTTGATTAGGTGTGAGATACGTGTCTTCCTCTTTTTTATCTTCACGGAAGGTTTGTATCTCCATCTCTTTTTTTTCTTTCAGAAGTAAAATTTATGGAGACAACAGAAAATTTTATTTATAAAATCCTAATTCCAGATTTAATGATTCCTGATTTCATTCTGTTAAACACTTACTGAAATAGTATAGTCCTCACCAACATTATCCAGGGACATTACTCTGTCATCCTGTATTTATATGTCAACAGAGATAGCCCTCTGGAGTAAAGCAAACCGAACAGAAAGCAAATTTAGAGTATTTTTTTGGTTTATCTCAGCCCTCAGTGTTTTATCACATGTACCCATAATATCCCTCCACAATAAAATCGAAGTGCCTTGAATCCATTTCTATCTATTTCCCTGGATTACTTAAAATGAAAGGTCTAATAACGTTTACTCACATCCGTTTACCACTCTTCCTTTCCTATTTCTAATATCTAGCATATGCAGCCTTGCTAAAGGTAAAAGACCCTGTAGCCCACTGTGACAGAAGTGGGAATTCAAAAGCAGCTCGAGTCCAAGATCAACCACTGCCTCCACCTGGAGGCTGCACAATCAGGGTTTTTTTTCCCATGTTTCCACTTGTCAGTGGATAACAGACATGCAGAGATAGTTGGCATGCTACTGGAAATGTCAGATGTGAGATCCAGCAATAAGTTTGAAGACCTGCTTGTTCATAAATTTTGGTGGCTTACTTAAGGTCTTAGGCACACTGAAGAACCTATGTGAAGGATCTTGTGCAGGACACATGTCCCACACATATCATACCAATCCAGTGCACTGAGTTCTCAGTACTGTCAAAAAGCAAAGAAAATCCTTAAACTTCAGGCAGCTTTTTAAATTAAATGGTACATATTGTTTTCACCATGATAAATGGTTTCTTATGAATCCTGAGCATACAGTTTTAACAACTTTAACTCTCATATCTAGAAGGGAAAAAAAAAAAAAGCAGTAGTTAAAATTTGCCTTCATGAGTCAGGTTCTTGAAATTCTAGAATTCTAGAAAGAAGTCTCCAAGGCAAATAATATCCTTCCTATGTGGGTGGACAGTCTTGGAAATAATATTCCAGATGGAGTTTGGTCACCTATTTACTTATATGTTTGTCACTAATTATAATCAGCCATAAAAACAGACCTGCTCTTTCTCCCAGATTAGTAGCAAAGATATTTTCTATATTTTACGTTACTTCTATTTGGTGAAGGTCAGGAAAGTCAAAACCTTTTACAGCAAAATCTGGTCTTACTCTCCAGATCTTACTCAAGAGGGCACTTGACAGAATCAGGGATGAGGTGGGATGCAGGGCTGAATTATGTGGTTAAAGGAACATATTCACCACTTTTCCACTTCTCCTGAGATACAGAAAAAAATAGCATGGATGAAAGACATAGCTTTGTGTATTCTGCACAAAAGGAGTCTAAGGCTTTTGGGAAAACTGTAAAAAAGAGAATCATTCTATGATTATCCATCTCTGCTGATTTTCCTATTGGAGGGATGAAGTAGGTCATGAAGATCTTCAGCTAAATTCTCAGCTGACTCTAGCATGGTATGATTTATACTTGCTTTTGGACAGCACAATATTAACTTCAACTCCTTTAGATTCATTGGTATTTATTGCTACATGACTTAAACTCTCTTAACACTGCCTCTGATTTTGGCTTAATGAGAATTTCTAAGGCTACACTGAGTCATAGTACTACATGCAAGTCTAGAAAGGCATTTGAGAAGTAACTAACGAAAATATAACAGAAGTAATGGCTGTCATCTCAGACATTGGTTAACACTTTAGCATTCCATTTGTGTCCATGCCTCTTGGGCTTTCCATAATATCAGCTTTGAATATGACCCAACTTAAAATTTAGAACCAGATGAAAATAAAAAAGAAAAAAGGCTTTCGTTCCTCACTTTTATTATAGTCCACATAGAGTACAATGTAGTAATTGAAATAAATATGGAGCAAAATAAGAATAAAATGTTTCTTAAGATTATGCTCTACTAAACACATTTTAATGATTTATTTATATGTGTATACACACATACTCTCTCACTGAAATTAACTGAAGAGATGGTGACTTCTGCTGTTATCATTGGTTCTCTTGTATTGGTTTCTTTATATCCGTAGGAGGTTTACTACATAGCAATGCAATTACAAAAAACTATATTCACCAATCTTTTTATATATTTAATGTGATTAGTGCTCAAAAATGTTTAAAACTAACTGACTCCTCCAGGGCTTCCTGCTCAAGAAGAGCAGTAGTGAAAAGTCCATAAAATAGATGAGATTGTGATTTTATAAAGATCAAAGACAGAAATAAAATGCACTAAAGAAAAAGGCAAGTCATTTGACTTCAGTTGAAAGTATTAATCAAAATATTTCCATGCATCTGGGAACATTTGTGGAAACTGTTCTGGAAAAATATTTGTGCTGTAATGTACTCTTGCTAAAAGCAAACCCGAGAGAAATAGATGTTCACATTGTAACTTAGGCAGACATAAGTGAGGCAATGTTTACTGGAACTGTTAAGTGTGAAGAAACACCAAAAATTTCACAATAGAGCATGGACTAATAAAGAAAATTTACATGATACTTTTGCACTGCGACAGCCTACTTAAGGCTTCATGGCTATTCACATGACAAACTAAGAAGTTTATGGGCTTCAGGTATTTTAGATGAGTTTAGAGCAAACAAAAATATCCTGTTTCTTATGTCACAAATGCCAGTTCTGCCCATAGAGCATGTTACCCACTTAGATTGAGAGACAATATCAGAAACAGCAATATCTCCATGACTGATGGAAGTATCTGATTTCACCTAAATATTTTAAACACAAAAAGAAGTATTTTCAAGTGATCTTTTCAATAATGAACACATATACTACTAATGTGTATAACTGCCTTTACTGAGGCTCTCAAGATAATGCTGCCAATGTTGTGGAAAGTAGAAACATGTAACACCATTCATTTTCAATATTGGACTGGAAAAAAATCACTGGAAAGCCCTCAAGAATGTGAAAATGTGCCTATATATGAAGTGTATAGGATACATACAGAAAGTGGGAAATGCTAGGAATATCACTGAAAAGAAAAATAATTAAAAAAAAAAAAAAGAGATGATTCCTAGCTTCCCTCTTCCCATTACTGAGTAGCAGCCATGATTAGTAGGAAATCTGGAGTGCACCACATAAAAACACAGGAGAAGGAAAGCCAGCAGGCAATCTGAGTGACTGAAATGGCAAGGCACACTTTACACACAGGTAGGAAGATCAGCAATTTTTCATGGATAATAGCACAGGAGGGAGATAAGTGACAAGTCTTTGCCATTCAGAACTGTCTCAATATGGTAAAACAGCCTCTCCACACTAGGTTCTACTTTGTAGCACCTTGCTCAGAAATTGCCAGGACCAGTGGGGTTTCACATGTGTACTTAGAGCTGCCTCGCTGTTGACTTTTGAATCACGCTGATTAAATGAGACAGGGCAATAATTTGTAGGATTTTGCTGTGAAGTGAGGATTTCTTGAGAAGTAAGATCAGTTCTACTAGAAGGGACCAAAGATCCTTCACATCCAGAAGCTCTCCTGGTCTGCAGCAACTGAAGCAGCTGCTGGTAGGATCTTGTCTAAAGCCCCAGTAGATTAAATTTTGTGACAGAAGCAAACAAACAACTCCCTCCAACACCTTTTCACACTTTCCCTTTAAACAGTTTTCTGTCCATGTGGATATGAGCAATCTTACCTCCAAAACAAAATAAAAGTGCCTTGCGTAAAAGTTTCCCAAATAACAGAATTAACACAAACCTCATTCAGTTAGTCATCTAAATGTGATTACTCAAAAATGTTGATAATAAAAGTCACAAAATTCACTGCCTGGTCTCCAGCAGAGCCAAGACAAGGGAAAGTCAAAATTCTTAGTCAGAATCTTTTCAATATGACCTAACACTATTCACTGCTACTTTTCTAGTCATCTACTTTTCTGCTTCATTTGTCATACTCCAAGGTGAGAAATGTGTAAAGAAACCAGTGGGATGGGGGTTTTTGGCAGTCATTTCTTAAACACAGTTGCAACTTGGTCTTGCCATTTAATCTTTGTTCACATTAGTCATCCCACTGACTTTGATGATTTACATTTGTGATTAATCCTGACTTCAATTACAGCACTAAATCTTTAAGAAATATACCTCACTTGGTTTACCAAGATGTTTGGAAATCAGTGTGCTTGACCACTTCAGGCAGAAAGACACTGGGGACAGATATTTTTCTATGATGTATTGTTTTGAGATAGTACTCTGAGAGCAAACATCTTATGGGTTTTCACAACCACCATAACAACTAAGAATAGTAAAATGCATATTAACATACTGAGCAGTTGGCTCTCCTATCACAGTAATTATCAGTGAATCATTTGATGAAGCCGCTACACTTTGCAAAATAGTTGGAAATATGTTCTACTGAATAAAAATTTGAATAGTAAACTTATAGACAAGAAAAACTATAAAAAGTTTGTCACACAGCTATGATTATCAGAAGGAAAAGAAGAAGCCTTTGTTCTGTGCAGGGAATGATTCTGCTACTGTTTTATGGTTATTGTACACTAAGGCTGTGCAGGCACTGAACAGGTTAATTATAGCCTTATTGAGAGAATGGAGTATAATTCTTAGTCCTAGACCCTTTCTGTCAAGAACTGTAAAGAGTCTGCAAAACACCCCTAGCAGAGATCGCTGAGAAGAATGCTTTTGGCTGTTCAGCAGCTGTTGTTGCATGGTCTTTACCATTTAAAGGCTAGCAGATAGCTTAATTCAAAGTCTTGTTCCTGAAATTCTCTGCTCTGCTGCTTGGTAACAGAGAGGATGAGACAGTACATTGCTGTAATTCCTTTTTATCTTCAACATGCTCAGGTGACTAAAGTTTTTCCTTCTATGAATGCAGAAGGCATTCTTTCTTGTCAATGAGTCCAACTGGGACCTAGAGATGTGGGAAACTGGGAATGCTACAACTCAAGTCTAGAGCTGAGTTGTCTGCTTTGTCTGGCAGACATTTGGAGAAACATCTACCAGCCACTTCTGGTAAAAACCTCTTTTGCACCACTGACTTCCTACCTTTTGAGCTGCAGAGCTGTAAATCTGGCATCCAGAAGTGTGAGTAGAAAGTGGCCTAATATGCAAGAAAAGACACAAAGAGCAAAAGTGAGCTTGCCTTTTGTGGCACAGCCATCAAGACACTCACCATAGGAGAAGAGTATCTGTGTTCATTACTTACAGGACAGTTTATGCATTGAGCTGGATGGACCCTAACCTGAAGGGTTAACCTGTGTTAATAAATGTACCTGTGGTAATAAACAGTCATCATGGATCTTGAACCATGGATTCATACAATGGTATTGTGGGTAACCCTGGGTAGATGCCAGGCACACATTGAAGCCCCCTCTGCCTCTATCACTCCCCTGTACAACTGGGTATGGGAAAGAAAGTACAGCAAAGGATTCGTGGGCTTAGATAAGGATCAGGTGAGATCACTCACCATCATGCACAAAACTCAAAACTCACATTGGGATAGTAATTGAATTTGATGCTAACAAGGTCAGAGCAGGATAATGATAAGTATAATATATCTTAAAAACACCTTCCCTCCACTCTTCCTCATTCCCAGCTCTACCTCCTCCCTCCCAGTGAGAGAGAGGATAGAGAGATGGGGAACGGGACTTACAATCAGTACATCACATGATGTTCCTACTGCTGTTCAGGGAGAAGAGTCTTCCTTGTGCTCTTGCATGGGATCCCTCTCTCAGGAGATAATCCTCCATCAGCTTCTCCTGTGTGAGTCCATCCCTTGGAAACAGTTCTCCACAAACTGCTCCAACATGGATCGCTCTTCCACAGGGTGCAGTCCTTCAGGCATAGCTGCTTCAGCATAGGTCCCCCCACAGGCTCACAGTCCTGGCAGGAGACCTGCTCCAGCATGGGCTGCTCTCCGCATGGGTCTGGAGGTCTCTGTCAGGAGCCTGTTTCAGCACAAGCCTCCCAAGGGCTCACGGCCTCCTCTCAGGCATCCACCAGCTCCAGCCTGGGGCTCCTCCATGGGCTATGTGTGGATCTCAGCATCCCCATGGACCTCCATGGGCTGCAGGGGCACAGCTGCTTCACCATGGGCTGCACCAGGGGCTGCAGGGGAATCCCAGCTCCAGCACCTGGAACACCCCCTGCCCTCATTTTCCACTGACCTGGGTGTCTGCAAAGTTGTTCCTTGCATGTATTCTTTGGCACTAATTACAATCTGCCCATTAAGGGTTTTTTTGATATCTTAAATATGTT
The DNA here is from genome assembly GCF_022539315.1 of Serinus canaria. Lineage (NCBI taxonomy): Eukaryota > Metazoa > Chordata > Aves > Passeriformes > Fringillidae > Serinus > Serinus canaria. The sequence goes on along the minus strand of NC_066343.1, from coordinate 34,237,029 downwards.
ACCATCACTCCTGCTGGCTTGGCCCTGACAAGCAGCTGGTCTGTCCTGGAGCTGGCTGGCACTGGCACTATCTGACACGGGGGAAGCTTCTGGCAGCTTCTCACAGAAACCACCCCAAAACCTGGCCACAAAAACCCAACACAAATGGTTTGAGTTGGAAGGGACCTTAAGGATCATCTAGGTCCAACTCTCAAACATTTGTCCAAACATGTCCTGAACCACCCTTGTTCCTTCATAGAGCACTACATGGAAAAACCTACTTACTAGTGGGCTAAAAAGTAGATCTCTAAAAATAAGTATGATAGAGACTTACATAATAATGTATACACAGTTTTCTTCATTGTGTTTCATGCAAGAAACAAATGTCAAATGCAAAAAATAGTTAAATGTAGTAAGAGAGCAGGGTTGGAGAATATGTGGTCCAATGAAGCCATTCAGACTCAGAAGTCTTTAAACAAATCTATTTCAGGGGTACCTTATGTCTCAATGTATGCTTTTAGATAGGAAATGGAAGCATAATTTGTTTATCTATTTCGACAATCATACTTTCATTCTTTATGCATAAACACCAGCACATCAAGAATATTCAGTACAGATCTCTTATGTTAGAGCAGATAGACATGGATAAAATTTATTACAAAATTAAACTGGAACTAGAGAAAAGGAAATCCTGATTTAGTGTTGCACATACCTGTGTGGCTGCAAACTTGAAAGCTAAAAGAATCTTCTCTACAGAAAAAATTAATTAAATTATGACTTCAGACCTGCTGCTAACAACAGTAATATGTGAAAAGAAAGCACACAAGAAAACATTAGGCTTGACTGTAATCTTGCTTTTACATTGAGCTGTCTTCAACGCAGGACAAAGATTGGAAATAGTACACTAAGTTGAGTAGTGGTTCAAAATGTCTATGGTGTTTGTGGCAAGCTAGGCCTACCTAGTAATGTTAGTTAAATAGTTTTATGTTAAAGCAACTAGAAAAGTCCTTTGAATTAGCTCTAAAAGCCGAGCTATGGCTCAAGAAGGAGTGAGGCAACAAACAGATGGGATGGAGGTTTTTTCCCTGCTATCCCATTATTGTTGCCTGCACATGGCACACACCCTTGCAATCCACCCAACCTCCCCTCAGAACTTGGCAGAATTTGTTTCTTATGTCTGCTAGTGATGACACATCCTGGAGGAAAATTTTCTTGAGATTTGTTAAGTTAGCTTCTGAGGTGCCTTTCCTCATGTTCAAACAGAGGGGAAACCAGAAAGGGGAGAATGACAGAGCTGTGAAGTGTTGATGTTTGTCCAGGGGCAAAAACAGTTGTAGCCACATTGGTTTGAGCTGAAGTGTGAAATATTCTCTGTGAACTTCTTACTGAGCAGCGAGAGAGCCATGGTCCAGAATTAAGTCAAGGGAACCAGACTTCCACTGCTAGTGGTGATGAGTATGAAAAGATCCATAAACCAAATATTCTTTCAAATGTCCCCAGAAAACAGTCTGAGGAAAATAAGGGATCATCAAAGCAAGACTTCCTGAAAATATTTAACAGCGAGCAAACATGGAAAGAGTAAGAGATTATTCCTTTATCTAGGCCAAGTCTCAAGTGCTGTCCATGCAATTTGTGAAAATAAGCATAGAATTTGCCTCCATAACTTACAAGTTCTAAGGACAATGATTCTACTTGCATTTGGTTCCAAACATATTTCAGAAGTAAAATGTTATTTCCTTGGTACTAATAGTCTTCTCAAACATGAGCATTTTCTCTTTTAAAATGAGTATATTTCTAGAGGGCCCAATACCCACCATCTTAATCCATGGGACCTTAGAAACACAGTTTTGTTACAAATGTCAACTAAATGGTAGTTGATGCAGCTGTACTCCTGCCTTATGTACCTGAGCTAAATTCTGTTTGGGCTAATTAGCCGTGAAAGAACGTCGTCAAGTCTCAGAAGAATAAACATGGACAATTCCTTCCAGACTGACATATTATTCTCTAACACAAAGCTGTTTCAGTTTTCTGTCAACAATTCTCATGGAGATGAATTGGTGTTAGTTAAGCCCAGTGCCCAGTAACAGCAATGCAATAAAATGGTCAAGAACACTTGTCACCCAAAGCCTCAATTTGTTATTTTGTTTACTGTTCCTCAGCTATTATTCTTAGAATAGAATATATTGCCTCATAAACAGAAAGAAAACAATAACACCTACTAAAAAGGATCATTTAAAGAAGTGTTTAGCAAGACCATTTTCTCAGCCTCAGGATGTCAGCCTTCATTCCTATCCCAGGCTATAGGTAACATTCTCACACAGTTTGTGAACTGGTTTGCTACAGAGAGCTTGAGATGAAGCAAACAGCAGTTGATGGGGAAATGTGTAGTTTGAGACCTGACTGACCTGTGTGCACTGATACTCACCAGCCTTTGTAGAGGTCCTTCACGCTCTCTTCCATTACAGGACAAGAGCACATCCTTTAAAGGATGAAGAGAACAGTGAGAGACTCCAAAGTTGCAAGTAAAGATAGACTACCACTATGATTACTACTATCAGAATGCCTTACCAAATGTATTTCCTATTCCCTTTTGGATTTATGAGTTCTTCTTGAGAAAAAAGAATACAGAACAAAAACCAAAACACGATATTTTAAAAAAACTAACTCTGAAGAGCAACAAAACTAAACAAGCAAAAAAAAAAAAAAAACAAACCCAAACCTACCCCAAAATGCTACAACAACAAACAAACAAACAAAAAAATGCAAAAAATCTTCACAGAACAAAACAAAGCAAGCCAATTAGGACAGCTTAGGACAGCTTGCTTGAATTTCCGCTGACTTTCTGGATGGTTCTTGTGGCAATCACAGATCTGTGAACATGGTGAATCCTCTGTGCTGGAAAGAACTTGGTCTACCACCCAGATGTATGAAGTCACTCTGCAGTACACATCAGTAAGCTGGGCTTGGTACAAGCACACCATATGACAAAAAGGGGACTCTGCCGCTCCATTCACCTCAGCAAAGGAAAGAGTTAAATGGAACCTAGAGAGAAAAAAAGGTCAAAACACTTATTTACATGCACAGACAGTTTAATTGATAGGGATCTTCTAGTAACTGAGCCAATTTATTGCTCACCTTCTCAATGGGTGTTGTATCCAGAACAGACACTCCCCCAAAATGGGGTCAGTTGCAGGTCTGATCACTAATTAGAATAGAAGGAAGTGGATGTTTCGCTGTCCTTCATGCAGCCTGACTCCTCCTCACCCTTCATTTACTTCTCCCATTACAGAACTCCTAGTCAAACATCTTTCTTGCCCTTCTCGAGGCAGGCAGCTCTGGTCTTGCCTGCCTTTAAGGTTGATGACCGTTCTAGCTGTGTGATGAACAGCCTGCAAGCCCAGGGTCACCCAACACTGAGGTACTTAATTCAATGGCCTGCCCTAGTACTGGGAAATCTGAAGGCCTGGCATTTTTTCTCCCCAGCAGACTGCTGGGCAGACTGCTAAGGAGCTGGGTTGGCAAGCTGGTATGAAACTGGGCAGGCTTTTGACTGAAACCTGCCTGGCAGGCGAGTTTGGAAATGTGCCTGTGTTTTGTCAGAAGATTTGTTAAAACAGACACATTCCCACAGAATGTTCTGATTTTGATTAATCAGCATTTCAGTGTGGGTAAAGTGTTCCCCTGGAAGATTCTGACTATCTTTGTTGACATTAAGCTGTACATTTGCAGTATTCCCAATTGCAATGATCCTTCAGTGTCTTTGACTCAAAATGCTCATTCTGATACTCTAAGTGCTTCCCTCCAGGAATGCTAAGCTACCCCATGTCTGTCATGAGCAAGGGCAGGGTGTGACACAGGCAAGGACTTCAGGCTTGGGCTGTTTGGTATTAGAGCAATATTTTGCAGGCAAAGAAAGAGAAAATGTCCTTGTCATAACTTAAGTACCTCACAAATATTCATACATATGAATTGCATTGCTCAGGTTAGTTCATCTCACACATACCTGCTCCCAGTTTACAATTTAATATGAGTTACAGGCACTAGAACTGCTGAATTAGAGAAACAAAGCAAGCATGCCGGTTAAAGAAAAGAAACATACCATTCTCTGCTCTTCCTTCCATTCAATTGCTTCACATTACCACCCTGCCTTTCCACCCACCCTCTGCCTCCCTCACCCTCAGTGTGCCTGGTGTACATTTTAAAAGCCAATGTTGTTTGTTTTCATCCCCGTCTTTTTGAGAATAACAACAAAGTTCTGCTTGCTGTGACAAACTGAACTTATTCTCAGGCCCTGCATTTCAAAGTGGGATTTGACACACAGGAAATCCAGAGGAGTATAAGCCCATCACACTTGGGTTTGGTTTAACTGATTCATTTATTTTAAGATATTATAGAGCATGTAATGATTCTACTGCCCTTCTCTGCATCTGTGAGTCATGTGGGTCTAAGAGAGGGCCAAGTTACAAAGTTCGCATACAGATTTTGTTTTTATGAAATCTGAGGAAGTTCAGATTTGAGGGATTGGGTTTGGACCATCTCAGAAGCATCCAAGGACTCAAGGATTCCTATCGAATTAGCTGGGGAACATTGATTTTTCCTTTCCCTTCCATTCCTACCACTTTGGATTTTACTTTAGTGATTGCGTTTCCCAAGATTGGAAAAATTAACAAAAAAGTCATCACTATTACATTATCTTTCTGCTGGGATTAGAAGAAAGAAGGAACAGAAATGTCCCACTGAATGATAATAATATTTCCCACATTTGCAGTCACCTATGGATAACTAGTTGTCAGTAATATCTGAATTACTCAGAGGTAATATCAATAGCAGTGGCTAACTCCCTAATGGATTTCATGACCAAGGATTTTCAGGCTCTTATTTTTGAGGTCAAATATCTCTTTCTCGGGAAAGTGAGGAAGATATTAGTTTGACAATTAAAATATATATCTGAAAGGAAACATTTATGTTATAAAGGCTTTCTTAATGTAGAGAGTTGTTCCTGTTTCTAAAGACTATCAGTCTCAGGGTTTTTTCATCTTCTCTACTGATATTAATTAACAGGTGCTATTTTGTCCTGGATTCATCAGTGTTTATCTCGTTCTTCAGATTCCTCAAAGACCAATTTTTTTACTCAGGCATAATTTTTCTATGGTTGTCTCTCATTTTTGTTTTCTTCAGCTCTTGCTAAATCTCTTGTAGCAGAATCTTCATTTACCATACAATGTTCAAGTGTTGCTAGCTCTTTTACCTTTCTATTTAATTTTCTGCATGTTGCTATGTAATACTCTCTGCAGTCCTTTCTCTTAAAAATCACACATTTGCATGCATACTTTTAAAATACGGAATGAACATCTTCAGGTGCAAAACCTTCTTCATTTGTTCTTTCACAAGTTGGTGGAAAATATGTTTTAAAGCAATATAAACCTTGCCCTTACTACATAAGAAGGAAAATGGTGGTAAATGAAAGTTTAAGAGAGAAGAAGTGGAACTGTGTGGAATAACATTTTGAAGCACACTTGGATGCTAAATTGAGACAATAATTGATTCTGATAACTAAAAAGAAATTTAGTTTACTATAGGGCCAAAGAAAATGTTATGCTTGATATTTAGCATTAATAGAAAAATACCAACTTGCTTTTTTTGACTAATGGTAGCAGCATAACGTTGCTAGATATATGAGAAACTACAAACAGAAAGATTGATGTCTCTAGCAAATGCAAATGAATGGTATCAATGTGCAGATTGTGACTCTAATAGAAACATACTTTGCAGTAAACAATCTTACTATGGACTAATATGATCAGTGGGTTGATGGCCTGCATCAAGAACCTAATGGGAAAAAGAGGCAGGAAAACCTGCACATAGATGACACAGCCAAGAGATAATCTTACAAAAATAAAAATATAAAAATAAAAATTATAATAATAAAATAATAGATTAGAGGCAGTAGGGGAGTGATTGTAGTAAAACAAGGAAGGAGGCATAGGAGGAGAATGAGTAAACAGAGGTTCAGGCAGTCAGTAAAGATGCAAGAAGCAAACTGGATGCACAGATTAATGGGGCTGCTCTGAATGACATTGGCTATTGTCCCTACTTTGAGTAAGGTACTACAGAAGACAGAGTCTGACTGTGAGAACCAGCCCAGTCTTCAGAGTGCAGGAGGAGCCTGGCATAAAAATATCAAAGACATGGTGCAGGAGAACCATATGCCACCAAACAGTGGCCAAGCATGAGCCCGCAGGTGTTTATTGTTAACACCTAACCTCAGATAATGGGAAATAATAATCTAGTTTTCAGTTAAAGTTTCTTAGTATGGAACTGAGATATTCTTTATATGTTCTCTCTTCACAAATGTGTTTCATGACTTAAATTGACTCAATTTATTCCAGCTATAAATGCTGCCTAAAAATCCTTCTGTAATTTGAAAAGAATTAGTCACAGTCATTCTGAAAAAAAAAAAACCCTCCAAACTTTAGTAATAAACCACATCACTGTATGTAGAAATACCATTTGTTATATTATTACTTTATTTCAGTTTGAAGATTAACAGAAGCAAAAAATCACTTTTTCTGCCATTGTGTTCAACCTCCTTCCTTTCTGTATTTGCAAATAAAATATTTATTTCTATTTATTTCTATTTATCTATTTTCATCAATAAGGCCCAGATGTTTATCACACAGTTTTCTGCAACAAACTAAACAAACTACCAGTGTTAACACTCCTACTCTCACTGACTCTACCAACCAAACAAATATTTAACTGACTGTTCCTATGGAGCCTTTTTTCTGAACCTTATTCTGCACAGGATGCAGCAGCAAGAGAGAAAGAAATGTCTTGTGTTACTCTGCAGAACCTGATTGCTCAGAAGTACACATTAGAGAAATCTTCCTTTTTGCAGAGGATACAAATCTTTTTGACAAGGGTATGCACAGGTACCCCAATGGTTGATTCGTCATCTGTTTCCAGGAACATGCTCTGCTACTCTTCAGTTCACTATCACCCTTTCTGAGTGCAAAAGAGCACCTCTCATGCTTGTCAGTAGTTTTTCTTGGATTCCTGGCCTCTACAGAGCAACAACCTCACCTTCTCAGGGGAAGAAATGAGGGCAGGCTCCTCTATATAGCAGCATATGTAAAGGTTTAACTCCAAGAACAAGTAAAAATGAGTTTTTGAGATTTGCACACTTCTCACTGTAGATAATGGTGAAATAAAGCCCATGAAAGCTAACTTTATGTGAGTTGGATGGGGCTTTACCTGCACTCTATATGCCTACCTTCAGACAGATTTTGTCCATGCAATACTGCCAGTTTTCATGCTTTTACTGCTAATGGGTATTTATACAGTGGCCACTGCACCAGCACAGTGTTTTCTACTCCCCCAGACTTGGCTAAAAGCAAGCAGCAGTGCTCCATGTTACTGCTTGAAATGGCTACACTCTGCACACAGGATTGTGTCTCTCCCAGCCAAAAATTATCTGTGTTCACTGCTGGCTATGTGCTGAGCAGGTAGGTGTTTCACAGCAGAGCAGAGTGAGCTCAAATTTCCCATTGTGAAGCACCAAAGCTTTTATTACAGGCTCACTAGAGCAAATGCTTTGTCGGTTGCACAGCCATAAAATAGTTGTTGATTAGTGTTACTTCTCTGCTAGTAAGCTGTTGGTGTTTTTACTGCAGCTGGACTTTGGAAGAGAGCCAATTTGGTGTTAGTACTTTCTTTTTAGGAAACAAGTTTTCTTGCTTCTTTCTTTTTTATCTGATACCCCTAATTCTAAATTCCATGTCTACTTATCTTTTTGATGAGTAGTAGGTGATCTGTCTATGGTTATAGTCATAGCTCACCAGCAGCATTTTCAGGGAAAGGGACTGTCAAGAAACACAAAGCTCATCCAGTCATCATATAAATATCTGTATGCTGCTCCAAATTTAAGAGAGCTGCTAGTATCCAGCTTCTTATCAGGTTCACATCAGGCTTTGCAGTATCTGGAAATCCAGTCTTGGCTTGAGGAGTGAAGCAGATTAGCCTCTGACTTACAGCTAGAAAAACCTCCATAGTACCTAGGCCAGCAACATGCATTCCCTGGCACATTCTTTGTCTGCCATATTTCTATATCCTGTCTCTTCATGGACTACATGCATAGTTTTGAATAACAGGGGTTTAAGACTATTTCAAAAATTTTATTTGCTCTCTAGAGTAGTATCAGGTGTGTATTTCCCTTTCCAGGCTCTGTTTAAGTATCTGATCATCACCCATGCACAGATGCCAAGAGTTTCTATTTCCTTTTGCAAGATGCTTATACAAATCAGGTCATTACCAGCCGTCTGTGTTTGCTGCTGAAGCTGCAGTAACACAAATGAACATTACTGGCTAAAAATCTCCAAGAAAAAGGTTTATCTTTGTCAAGGACTAACATATGTTTCTTAAAATCATACAGGATTCACTTTCAAAGCATTTTGCTGCTGTTACTGAGCAGTATCGCAGTTGCTACTGCACTGACAGAGCTTAACATTGTGCTGGGCTCAGTTATATGAGGATACCTACAGTGGCATGTACAAGGAGAGCTAGCCAGAAGAATTTTATTTCCTGAAGCCCAAGGTGCATGCAGAGCCTGAGTGCTGTGCAGGGCTGGGGTCAAACGGCTTCCTGCCCAGTACCACACTGTGGGTAGGATGAGGCATGTCAGGCACCCAGGAAGATGGGATGTTGCAAGCAGCTGCCTCAGGACAAATCTGTATTTTAATAAGGCACATCCCAGGCAGTATTAAGCACTTCAAGGAGATGCCCAACTAGGAAAAGGCAGTCTGTGGTCCTCACCACTGAGGTGGTGTTACTGAATCCTGAGGGGTCACTTAAGCCACTCTCCCCACTTTGCCTCTTCATCAGTTTGCTCAGCTGATGAAGCTCTTCCACTTATATTTCCTCCTTGACCTTCAGCAAAATGTTTGAAGAATAAGGACTATTACACTGGTTTTACATTAAAAACTTTATTTTACATTGCAAAAATTGTGTGTTTGCTATAAGTTTAAGTAAAGGGTCTAATGAGATTGTTGAAAAAACTGAAAAGCAGTAGAATGATGGAGAGAAAAGTAAGGAAAAAGGTGGACTCAAGAAACAGCTGCGAGGGTGTAAAGAGATCTCTACATCTGGTTGCACAGGTGACACACCCTGCCCAAATCAAGCCTTTCTTAGGCCAAGCATGCAAACATAAATTTCACTGGTTGTGTTTGGCCTACAACAATCTTGCAAAGTAATTGATATCTGTACAGAGGAGCTTCCAAGTGAATGCAGCCTGTTTCAGCGGAGAGTGCTTTCTGCAAACCTAACCTGGCTGGTGAATAGTAACCTAGAGCCAGTTTCAGTGGGTGTAAGGGTGTAAGGGTGTGCATGATTCAGGAACCCCCTGCAATGACAAATTGCCATTTTTACACACTGCTGTTTCAACTCTAGTGGGGGAAAGCACCATGAGATGACAGAGGTTAGGTTTGAAACTCAAAAAATATTTTTATAAAGTTGTTTTTTGTGATAGCCCAATATCACAACATACCAGACACAGTGTGTTCTCCTGCCTCTGTAACAAGGGGCCTGCTAGTAGCTTTGACTTTCACACCACAAGCAGCTTAATATTTCTAGATGTCTGTGTCTCAAATATAACCATATTGCTGATGGTGATTTTTGTGGACCAAGTGGTATTAATATTAGTTCTGAGACTAGATTAGATGCAAAGAGCTCTTGAAGCTGCTTAAGATAGTGACAGCTAAGCGAGTAACTCCTACTCTTCTCTTTAGACCAAACAAAAGCTTCAAGTAATCTTGCCAGTTCTGTAGTTTAAGCACATATAAAGTGCAGGCCTCAGAAATTACTTCAAAATAGAGGTAAATTTAAGGAAATAAATTGGATTTTCTTTTACCATTTTCTGTGTTCATAAAAATAAAATTGCCATAATATGAACAGCAGGGGTAAAATAAGCAGTGAAAGAACATCACCATTAAAGCACTCATCGTGAAGCTGACAAATGTATTTTCATAGTATTATTTGAGTTCCAAAGATAGCTCTGGAAAAGGAGGTCAGCCTGGAATTGGGGCATTAAAAAAATGTTGGCTAAAGATGGGAAAGGTCATGACTGTTTGCACAGTGCTCTACTTTCTCCAGTAAAAAACCCCACCAAAAATAAAAACAGTTAAGGAGAGATGATGATTCAGTGCTGGAGGAAAAAAAAAGCAGTGTGTGTGATTGGTGAGCGCACTCGCCCCATCTATGAAATCATCTACATGCGTGGCTAGATGAACATCTGCTGCATAAAGTCAGCACTGGTTTCAGTATGCCACAAAACAATTTGGCTTTTGCTTATTTTCTGAGGAATGGTACAGGAAGAATATATACTATACCCGAGTAGCTAATAATGTAGCATTTAATAATGACATCAGTGAGCAAGCAATGCTAATAAAATTCAGCATCTTTGTCTCAAATGTGTTGTTAATCCAACATGATTCAGAAATGGATGAACGGGGGTGGGAAAGTAATCAAGCATACTTGTTTATGTTATTTCCTCTATTCTTTATCAAGAAAACTAAATGCCACCATGTGATCAGCTCTGATTCCAGCACACAGTCATTTGCAATGAGTGTTTTAATGGACTGCTCGAACTGACGGCAGAAATGAGAAAGATCATGCCACAAATTCAGCATGTACATACAATATAAATCTGGCCTGTATTTATCAGTGATTAAGTATGACAGGGAGTAGTAGCTTATCCAGGAAATTCCATATGCTATGTGGGCCAGATCCTCAGCTGGTACAAACCAGTTTAGCACCAGTGAAGTACTAGCAGTACAGTAGGGATGATTGTAGCTGCCAAGTTTGATGCTGCACCATGTGTGATATTCCATGCCAATTATTTAACAAGCTTATTGGGTATTTGCATGTAATTTGCATATAACCAACTTCCTTTTTTGAAAGCCTGCACTCTAGTACTATGGGGGTGGAAAGCAGCCTTGCTGCACAAAACCTTCAGCTTAACTACTGAGCATGTAAAAATTGGTGGAGGTTTTTATAGCCACACATGTTCTGTAGTTCCTTACCTATGACCAAAAAACTTACACGACATCTTCTAGTAGCTAAAAATGGGGCAAGAAACTTGTTTCTAGGAACTGCCACTGAGAGTCTTGGCCTCTCAAATCCTGCCCCAAAATGTTGTGCCTTAGAGCAGCCACAAAACATCAATTACATATGAGTATGTTTAATTCTACAGATCCAGCTAAGATTTGTGCTGGTAAACTTCAGTCAAAAGATTATAATCAACCATGCTTCCAGGTATTTAGTTTTCTAATACAATGCTAGTAACTTTCACAAGAGAATTCTAGGGGGTGCTTGGAAATTTTCCTCTGTGAAAGTGATGGCTGAGATTTGGTAGCAGCCAGTAGGCAGGCACATGTTATTTCAGTTGTGCTACCCCACCCAGTTCTTAAAAAGTCAGCTCTCATCAACTCAGTGTTAGTAGACTTCACATGCAAATTCACTTCTCTAATGCAATATTTACATCAGAGGAGTGTATGTCATGATGCTGACATTTACGCTTTTTTTCTTTGACGTGGCTTTGGAATGGTAAACTAAGAAGGTGTTTCACAGTCCTCTTGTATTCTTTCTTCAGAGGAAAAGGTGGAGAAAGTCATGCCACTGTCTGCTGGAGAATGGCCTTCTGAGTGCCACAATGTTTAGGAGTGCAAAACTTGGACTTCAGGATTTTCTGGGTTCTTCCCTTTCTCCCAGAGTACATTGTAATGAGTTAAGAGTGAGAGGCTCTTTGAGGCTTGTGTTGACTGCAAGAAACTAAATTCAGGACAATTCTCTTCAATCCATAGATTTCATTGCTTGGAACAACCATGTATATTAAAATGGAGCCTTACAAAAAGCTATGCATCATCTCACCTGCTCAAGGATAAAGTCATGTCCTGCACCATGAGCTTGGTTCCTTACTCTGAGAGGCAGCATGACAAAGCAGGGGAGAATGGAGCCTAGAATGCTTGAAAAGTAACTTTTTAAGCCCTTCTATAATCTAACTGTTAACTAGATGGACAGCTGCTGGTTTTCTGTTTTGGGGCAGGATCCACTGATTGGAAAGATCATTAATTGTCCAGGAACACAAGAAGCTCCTTAAAAGCTGCAGTTTCCTGACTTGTGTTTCATTACATTTTCTCCCTTAAGTTAGAGAAAGGACTGAAAAGTACAGGTTGGCTAAAGTGAGTGGCTGAGCACCTGTTGCAGATGAGCTAAGGGAATGTCATTTTGGGCTTCCAACCTCCAGCAGGTTTGATGAGGGACCAGGCTCTGATACACTCCTCGGTGAGCAAGGGCATCCCACTCTGATCTAGATGGGAAGCTTGTCTGAGAGGATACCAGAGTGATGAAAACATCCCGTTAGAAATTATTACTAGCAGCATGAACTGAATGTCTTACAACACATTCTCTAGAATAAAGAAATAAAGTAGGATGAATGCAGCACAGATTTTCTTCAGCTAGTGCATAGACTGTCTGCTACTTCAATTGTCCCCCTTGGTGCTCTCTAGAACATCCCACAAGGCCTAGGTCTCAGGCAATGCTCTTTTTCTTCACCTTAATACTTTTTCCTTTGCTGTTTTAATTTTTATTGTGTTCCTCCTTCTGGCTCTTCATTAATTTCAAAGGCCAATATCAACACATTTTGGCACTTGCTGTGCAAATACATACCCAAGGTATGCTCAGTGTGATATTAACAATTCCAGCTCCAGTGCTGCCATTAGCTCTCTCAGTGCAGACATCAAACAACAATATATTATCTTAATGCAAAGATGTCAACTGCTTACTACATTATACCTACTGTATAGTATTCCCAGGCCAAGACTATATTAACAGCAGAGTTAGGACAGAGAGCATAGATTAAAAATGTGGACAAAATAACCCTTGCAAGAATACTGCAATTATTCCCAAAACAAACATTAAAACCCCTTACAATTCAAAGTTCAATTTATACTAATAGAAATTCACAGTAAGGTCATCAAAACTACCTCAACCATGACAAGTAGTGACAGCCTGCAATAAACAAGCATGTTAGTATTACAACACCAACAGCTGCGGTAGCATCAAATATTTCCACAGTTTAAAAATAATTCTTTCTTATTCATATGCTGTTTTTGCAGTGAACTCACATATGAACAGCAAATACATGTTTCTTTGTAGCATGCAGAATGGCTTTCTAGAATAGAGTGGAAAATACAGGAAAAATGTATTTATGTTGGACATAGAAACAGCCTTTATCAAAACCCATCTGTCTTAATGCTAAGGGTCTCCAGAAAGAGTCTTAGCTCTAATGTAAATTGGATCACCTGTTTTTATAATGTATATTTTTACTTGCATCCACAGAGTTCATGACAGCAAAATAGCACACATCCTTAGCATGTAATTACATGTTCAGCTGCCTACAGTGTAAATCGTATGCCCTTTAAAAACAGTTACTGGCATATAACTAATTAATGAAATTATTCCGGGTTATTGCCCACATACCAACAATATTCGTTAGAGAAAGTTTACATTCAGGTTTAACCAGTTTGCAGCCCTGCTGGCATACCACATTATTTTCCATGATAATGGTTTTATCTGGCTAACGAAAACCACATTTTAGGGGAAAAAAAGCTGTGGTATAAAATAAGGCTGGAAATAAACAGCATTGAGGGCAGTAGCATCATGCAGCAGCACACAGCTACAAGGGAAGAGCCTGTAGCCCATCAGACTCAGGCAGAAAAGGTGACAGCAGCTATTTGGGGAGAAGTAGGCCTAGAGGTCACTTATGCTTGGCAGCATGTTTTGAGAAGTTGCGTATGATCACCCTTCTGGCTCCTACTGGGAAAGGAAACATCAGCTGAAAGGAACCAGGAGCTTTCCCCATAACCTAGCACTTGAGGGGAGACTTTGTCTTGGAAAGGGCCCCATTCCACATTGTGTGTGTTGCTCTGACCTTTCTTTCTTGTTTGGAGTCTAGTCTGTCAAATTTTGTACCTTAACACCCAAGCCCCAGCTATGTGAGTTAAAGCTTTGCCACTGGCCCTAGAAATGTATTTCCTTTGTTTGCAGCTGTTTAAGCAAATTCCTCTTAATCACTTGATGTAATTTATACTTATAATTGCAGGCCTCATGAATATAAAGAGGTAGGCATGGCACCAGAAATGTTCGTGGAACCGCCTTTGCTTACACCAAAGGCTGAATTTGGTCCAGTATTTTCGCACAGAAAGGCAATGTGTAATGTTACTGCAACACATTTGCTCTGGCACTGTCTCACTGCTGCTGGCACAGACACAACTCTTTGATATTGAGTAGGTAAATGATTTTCCTTGCCAGCTTTCTATCTGTAACTTTGACTACCAGTAATATTTGCTAGCTACCATCAGTATAGCAGCTTTTAAGTTTCATTTCAGTTGTAGCTCAGACATTAAAACAAAGCTAGAGGCAATGCCTGTCCTAACAAGTCACGATATTCTGTGATGATGCACTTCTGCGTCATCTCAAAATGACAGTATGTTCCATGAAAAAGAAAAGGAAGGGGGTGTAGGCTTATGTCTGCATTTATCAGAAAGCAAAAAAACACGTTTCTGTCTTCATTCCTGTGAACAAAATTCATCCACAATTCTCCATCAAAGAACAGACTGCAATATTGTAAAACAGTCAGTAAAACCTGGGTGAGGTTGCGTTTTCGGATGGAAAAGGAAAAAGGTGAAAAGCTATTAACACCAGACTTTAATTAATAAATCTTAAGATTTTAAGATGTTAAAGTAGGTTAGTTTCCTACCAATAGCTACTCAGAAACCACAGGAATCAACTTGTACTTTAATGATACTTTATTTTGTATTTTAACTTTATATCAAAACATCAACAAATGTAATGCAATCTATAGGGTTGACTGGACAAATCCTACATCATTTATTGCCTCCTTTCTTCCATGCTGGCATATTAGTCTACTGAGTAACAGCAAATACACTGCCTTTTTGAGTGTGTAATAACAGAAATAACAACCTCGAACAATTAGAAATAATATTCTACTCAAAACATGGGCTCCAGATTAGAGCAGTGCTCCTACCTAAGAGTATGCCTCACAAATGGGAAGGGGTTTGAGCAGGAGAAAAAGGAGGCTATTTGGCTCCACATGCTTTGCTCAGTGTGCAGTTTCCCACCACAGCCAGCTGAATGCAATGGGGAGATTACTTCAAATGATCTCCTACTTGTCCTCTCTCCAGCATTTTTCACTTTTGCTCTCAGGAGCTGCAGTGCTGGCCAGTGAGCAGCTCAGACAGATGGTGGATTAGCCCCTGCGCTGGTTCAGTGAGCTGATCCAATGCTCCCTTCAGCAGAGAGATCACTGGATCTGCTGTACTTATGCCAGTGTTTGCACCAGAGCTGTAGCCGTCTCTGGCTGTATCTCAGACCCAGCATATGAAGCAACTCATAATCCCGTGACTTGAATCTGTGGGGCTGACAATCAATCAGCTATTCCCAGCCTCTGCTAAATTAAGTTAAACAATGACAGCTAATTTTGTAATTTAAAGTACTGTATTTAAATTTAAAGATGGTATTGATGTTACACCCAGTGCATATTTCTTTGAATGCTGCCCATCAGACTGCCCTATTTTCTGAAGGTTGTGAGGGTGCTGTAATGAAAGGGATGCAAATGTTTCATAATACCAGCAGAACTTCATAAAGACACTGTTTCTGAAAATTGCCAATCATCAGCTGGGGCCTGTTATTGCTAGCAGCTCTTGGGGCTCACAGCCTGAGGAACACCACTGCTGCCTCTGCTCCTTTGCATGACTTGTTTGTCTCGTATCCTCCACTGACAGGTCAGATTGTAATCTCGGGTGAATTGTAAGCAGCACCATGTATCTGGAAATGTCTGCTGAGGTACATGTTTATGTATGCTGTGTGCCCAAGATTAGTGTTTGGCCCAGCACCAGGAGTTAGGAAACCAGACCCTACCCAGGAGTTAAGAAACTTGCTTACATTTGTTGTGTACTATTTAAAACATAAGAACAAAGAGGAAAACACTCTGCACTGATCCTTGCTGATGTGGAAAGTCAGACTAAGACACCTATTTAAGTTTCACAATGTTGAGGAATATCTATTACTTCAGGATGACAGTCATGCTGAACTTGTTGTGCAATAGGGATTTACAAGAACTTCTGCAAACTTACCCTCTTAGGTACCAAACGAACTTAAGCCTCCCCATGTTTGCTACACAAAGTTCATTTTAGTGCTGAAATAGTTCATGGCACTCTTTGTCCCATACTTGCTTCACACCCTTCAGCAAGCAACATGTCATGCAGACCTGGAGGCTGATCCCTGCTGACACATAGGGGATGGTCTTACAGTCAAGAGCAGGGTCTTTTTCTGCAGAATTTTTCCACAGAGGTTTTTTAATTTTTATTTTTATTTTTATTTTTATTTTTATTTTTATTTTTATTTTTATTTTTATTTTTATTTTTATTTTTATTTTTATTTTTATTTTTCTAAAGGGAACAGAATAAAGCCAGTAAAGACTTTGAATATCCAGGACTACTCTTTAAATGAGGCAAACACTTTAAAGGGTCCCCTCTCTCATGTCAGAGTTTCAGTGGGGCTCTGGAACTGAAATCTGGTGGTCCCTGGTCACTCAGATGCAGCCAGTGAGGTCTAGGGAGCTGGCCTAGGGTCGGGTAGCTCTCAGCCTGGAGGAGCCACTGCCTCCAAATTACAGAGAGGAGTTGTAAATCCACAGCCCCAGATTGCTCACCTCCCCGAGACATGTCAAAAAGACAGAGGAGATGAGCCCCAGACTGCCAGAGGGGCTTTGCTGGTAAGTAAACAGCAGATAGGGCTCCACTCAGGTCAGCAGTGAGTGCAAGACAGATGCCCAATTTTGAAAGGTGTCTAGGCAAAGCAACATTGAGCCCTTGTAAAACTAGGTGCTGAAGTTGGGTTCTTACCGCAACAATTAGTTGCTTACATAAGTGACCTGATTTTTCAAATGTGCTGAATATCCAACAGTTCCCATGGACTCCAATTAGGGCTGCTGGCTGCTCAGCAGTTTTGGAAATCAGACCATTTCTTTGGAAGCCTTAATATGGGCCTGGGGATGCTGGCTCTAGCCACAACAGCTTACAAATTCTGGTCATGCTATTTCTGCAGCAGAGGCAACCCCAATTAAGCTGAGCAGAGCTAGAAGTCATTCTAGAAAAGGAGCATGACAGCACTTGGAAAATCTTTCTGGTCTGCTGACATGAAGAAATGAAGCTGAAATTCCTGTGTTATTTATTGCTAATCATCTGTAAGATAAAATAAGGATGCACATGTCCTTCATACTTCATATTTGCCATTTTGTTTGTACTTTGAGAGAAGTTGCAGAACACCAGGGACCAATTTTGAAAAACTGTTAATTTAGTATACATTCCACTTGCCCATCCCAAAACACAATGTACTTACCACAGGGAAAGACTTGGACTTCTTTTCATAACAAAGAAAAGAAAACAGCAATAAATAAAAGAACTAGGAGGCAACGGTCAGTGTTGAAACTTGTTCTCAGGTTGTTCTGCAAGACTTCCTTCACTCTACCTCCTCCTTCTAACTCTCCACAGGGAGAAATGCGCGGGGTGACAGGTAGCAATGGGCTTCAGAAATATTCTGATTATAAAGAAAATTTCGCATTCCCCTTCAAATTCCATCCAATCAAATGGAAGCGCTTGTTAGCCATCAATAACACTTAACAGCTGTCCAACAGTCAGAAATGATGGTCCAATAGTCAGCAGTGAAAGTGTACAGTACAACCTGAGTTTGTTCAGGTTCCTTGTAGCACTGGTGTGAATGAGACAAGCTCTGTTAGAGATATTCATAACTCTGTACCTTAAGTAAGCCCTTTCTAAATATCTCTTGATATCCCAGTCACTCTGCAATCTCTTTCACCATTCTGTCTGTTTAATATGCCCCCATACTAATCTGGAAATGTGAAAACAATGTTGAGAGCCAACACATGTTGTCTGAGCAGTGATGAAAAAAAGTGCTTTTTTTAGGTATCCAGCTTAAGCTTCTGTATTTGGCTCCCCAAATAGTCATGCTTTGCAAATCTGATGTTAAATGAATTACTAATACTGGCTTTCAGCAAATTTTCTCTAAGTTTTTACACTGATTTATTCTCCTGGCAAGCATTTTCTAAGGTCTGAAAAGATATTTAGATATTATCACTTACTTATGTAACACTTACAGAAAGCATGGCAAGTAGTATGGAAAGGGAGCTAATTTTCATTTGTATAGCTGATAGAATCATGTAATTATATGTTTGCCTGTGGCCTGTTTGCATGCTGATTCCTGTCCCCATAATGTTAATGTAATTATGTAAAGTCTTCACCATGAGTCACATAGGAAACTTCAAAGACAATGAAGTTCATTCATTTGTACACTATGTATTTCCCAAATTTAAACAGGAAAGTTATCATCACAGCATCCCCCAAGGGGTCAGCCCAAGCGATAACAGTTCCCTTCCCTTTCCTTTGTAAGTATTGCTCAGAGTATTAAGTAACTTTCTCATGGACATTCCAGAGAGGGTAATGTGTAATCTATGACTTCACATAAGACCAAGAAATCCCTGCTCTTCTCCTATAATAGATCTCCACTAAATAAAGACAATCCATTCTTAAACATATTTACTTTGATGTAACAGGGGCATTTCATAGCCTGTGATAGCATTTTCATATAAATGCCCATTTACTCAGGAGAGCTTTTGCTGCAGTACTGGAAGTAATGATGCTTGTAACAACATTTCTCTTTCTCGTCTGTTTTCTCTCCACCCTAAATGCCTGTGCACTGATTGCCCATCTTCTGGAAGGTGTTTCTTCTAAATAAATAGAAGAAGGAATATTAGTCTGGGGTTGGCTGGCGTAAGGCTGTGTCCTTTGAGAAAAACCCTGGCATCCATTTTTAAGATGCAATGGTTGAAGGGACCTGGGCATACCACAGAAAAACTGTCTGTTTGGGCTGTCCAGGAGCTCCATTGCTAGAGTTTCAAATCAATCTCTGCCTGAACACTTTGAAAAAAAATAAAAAGGAAAGAGTTTTTTTATAGTGCTGAGTGAATCTTACTATTCAGAACAAGAAACTAATGTATTTTTTTCTTTCTGTCCCATCAGAACACTACAGAGTCATATTTAGGACTTGATTGGTCATTCTTCATTACTGACAGGAAGGGAAGTTTTCATTTATTAGTCGTAAGAAGAATAGAGAATGCTGGACTTCACAAGATATCAATAAATTTGGTTGCAAATCCTGAAGGTTCTATCAATGCTACACAAATACTCATAAGTCATCAGTGAGGTGATTTTCTCAGAAGGGTGTCAAACTTTAGAGACTGAGCCACTGATTCCTGAATTTAAAAGGCACCTTCACTTCCTGGACTGCCCTTGCCTCTTTTTCATCTGTCTGCCTCAACCCTGAATTCCACTGCAGCTTTGTAAATTCAAAGCAAGCCAAAGCTGGTGAGAATTTTCATCAAGCAGGTAATAGACAGTCATTGTAGCCAGGTAAGGACTATGTTTGCATATAAGAAAGATCTTAACTTGATTGGGGACCTGGAAAACACATCAATTTAAAATTATTTTTTCTCGAACTCCTGCATCGATCAATGTACTTAACTTCAATAAGCATACTAATGAAATGTAATTCCAGTTACTAGTCAGAAATAACAAGGTCAACCAAACTCATCACAGTAAAATCTTTCAATCAAACATTTGCTATGTATTTTCTCTATGGATTATATATTTGTTATATTAAAGCCCACCTTAAAACTGTTCTTCTAAAAGACAACAATGTTAAGCATCCAGTATTTAGGAAATCCTGGAAATTAAGGCTCCCTGTGCAACCTTAATTCAACCTCTGTGGCACATAGGTATTGTCATCATGTATGGTGAGACAGTCACATAGTGGTTTCTTTTTACAAGACCTCTGCCTCATTCAATTACTTAGGAAGGACGGTGCCCTGTAGGTTTTTAATATTTAATTCTTTCCTCATGCAGTACACTGTTGCCTAATGCGTTATTTATTTAACACTATTCAAGCCTACTCTGAAAAAAACCACATAAAGTTTCCTCAAGGGCTTTTCTGTGGTGCTTACCATAACAGTGCTGCACACAATGATACACAAATGTTAATGAATCATTTCAAAGGTTAAAAAGTGAGGCAGAGACATTAAAACCTGGTAAGCAATTTCAAATGTCTGCAAATTTTCCATTGATTATTTAGTATTTTCAAAGCTCATCTTCCACTAACTACAGCTACAGCAGTGAGCATTCAGCATTTCTGCAGCACAGTCTTACAGCCTTCAAGTCAGAAGATCAAGAAATATGAGGGGAAAAAATAATGGCCAGGCCTGGGAAGTCACTTAGATGTTGACTAGGTAGGGCTTCCTTCTGGAATAATCCAGTTTTACAAAACTGGTCTGAACCAATCATAAATTGAATTTCTAACCTTAAAGAATCTAAAATTTCTAATACCAAAGAAATTTTCTAAAGTCTGGACTTAAGAAAAGTTATGTCAAAACTGGAATGTGCCCATGAGTGTCTTTGTTTTGTAGACTGGAGTTTTGTGACAAAAGCATTGTGTAGAAAAATTCCCAGACAGCTCCCTTTGCAACAAGGACACGCCAAGAAACCAAATTAAGGTTGTTCCAACATTTGTTTTCTGGTATTTCTTAGCTTTTTAAGTGCTTTAGAGTGTATCCATAATAATAATAATATAAATAATTTACCAGTGTGTGTGTGTGTGCATTCTGGATCCATATCAGTGACTGCAGATGTGTTCATATTGACAACTGCACATAGAAACAGATGTGCTGGGATATGGGACTGCATTAACTGTCAGCATTCTTACTTTCATTTGTGTACTGCAATTAAGCAAGATAGAAACAGTATATAAACCAAAGATAATCAGCTGCTTCTGGCATTTTTTTATAAGCAATGGCAGACATGTCACTTAGGAATATGATTTAGTGGTGGACTTGACTGTGCTGGGTTAATAATTGCACTCAATGATCTGAAAGGTCTTTCCCAAGTTAAATAATTCTATGTTTCCCTGAAGGTGACTCAAGCATTAGCTTACACTGTAGAATCAGGTTTTTAGCAATTTTCACAGCAATGAACAACTATACACAGAAAATAAATAGATTTTCAAAATATTGCTGTATTCATTGTTGTTGTATTATTTACTTCTCTAGACAGGTTTCTAATTCATTCAGGAAGGATATTATAGGGGAGGTTTAGGAGATGGGGAGGACTTTGCAATGAGAATAGGCTATACTTCTATGCTAGATGTTATACAGAAAGAATTTTAATAATATCACCAATTGTATTACATCAGTGCATCCTCTTAAATCCCATTGAGATTTTCCTAAAGAGAGCTAAGCCATTTGCTTCAAACATCTTATCTATTTCTGTCACTACACAAATCCCCTAAATATTTCAGTCACTGCAAGGCCAACTGAAATGGTAAATTACCTCGTATACTAAAGGGAAAAGTGTTGAATAGCACTAGGTTTGGACCCTGCTGAAAATGAGGCTGCTGGGATTGAAGGCAACTGCAGGAAAATCAGAATTGTAAGCAGTATCATCCCTGTCCAACTATTACACTAGTGCCTATTGGTAACATTCCTTTATTCTTCTCCTTGCTTCTATTTTGTCTGATGAGACATTGCTATTTTTCTAAGCGCATGTTGAAAGAGAACAGACAAAGGATGGCCTCACCTATTATTCTTTGCAGTGGAACTCTTTGCAAACAGGTCATCAGAGGCTATTGCAGCTTTGGAAAAGCTGACGATAATACAATGAAAGCATTTCTGAAACCTAAGGCTGCCTCTGCTGTACTTTTCCTTCTTTATTTTACAGTGTCAAATGCTTTTCTTAGTGCCCTTTAGCTAATTTTAGAAGCAGGGACTTTTATTAGGTGGATGGTTTTAACCTGGGAATAAAGTTAGCAACACCAGGGCACAAACCCAAGTGACACAGATAAGGTTCAAATTCACTTACAAACTTATTCATAAAATTCTACAATGAAGGACAAATCCAAAGAACAGTTAGCTTCTGCCACTACATGAATTATCTTTCTAACAAAACCACCCGAGTGTCAACTGTAATCCCAGGAACTGACAATTCATAATGATGACATCAGTCTACAAAAGAAAAGCAGAAAGAAATGCATGGAAAGTATTATTATCCTCCCTTATTCTCTAGGATTATTATTTGTGGTTTGTGGTACCACCTCACTTGGGATGCAACCTTCCAGTTGTAAGCTTTGACACTGGATTTTTTTAATGTCCTTATCAGGAAAAGACATAGAGACTTTATTTTCAGCAAAGATCCTGAGTTTTGAGGCTTTTCCACCCCCTTTATAAATGATTCTGAAGTTTAAATGCAAGTTAGGAAGTAAATGACATCTTTACTATAGGGTAGCAAACTCCAGAACACATGCCTGTAATTCTCATGTACTATTAAAGCACCTAACATTGGATATTATTAAATAGAGCAGGGATAATTGAGTCACAGAATTTTGATTGATCCTTCAAAATTTGACCTTATTTACACTGGTAAACAACTTGCTGGCAACTCTAGTGTAAAATGAGCTCTGCTCTCAAATTATGGAGGAGACCTTACGGAAAGGGCTGGTCATACATTTTGCTGTATGCCAGCAGATACACTTCACCAGTACAACCCCATCCCAAGGCCATGGAGGAGGTCCCAATGTTTTGGACTCTGCCTCAATACCATACTATTTCTGGCATGGACATCTTTTGTCCCGGACCACCTTTCAAGACAACAGCAAGTCACAGCGGCATATTAGACACATGGCATCTGTGTGAAGATGGATCTCCACAGCAACACACTGTTTTGCCTTAAAGAATTCCTGCTCTTCTTCTCATTTCTCTAGCCTGCTCCTTGTCCCACTACTGCTGGCCTCTGCATTGGCTTGCTCCTATGTAACTTAGGAACTTTTCCATCTTTGTGTTAGACACCAGAGGCACCTCCTCCTGTCCCAAACAGCCCCCCTCACCTGAGTTGCTGCACTGCCCCTCCTGGAGATAAATGCAGGCCTTAGGACTGTTCTGCTTGGTCTTGTAACAAAACTGCTCACTGTTTGCTAGGGACTGGCCTTAAGAACTTGGAGTCTTGCCATCCTGCTGTCAACCCCACCCCCTGTCCCCACCACCACCTCTGTCTTTGTTTTCATTGATGTCTAGTAGTTTAAAGCATTAAGTCTGCCTGGGTATGTATCAGATGTCAAGTGGGATGGCAGTGTAGCAGTGCTGTCACAAAGGAAAATTAACAGCATATTTCTATTTTGGCAGAAACTGGTTGCTCATGGGGGACTGGAATCTCATTGAGTTGCGGCTTGTGCCACTTGTACCGTAAGAGCAAGCAGCACAGACAAGATGCCTGGTGGAACATGCATGCCAGCTTAACATCTAGATTTTAAAATATAGCTATGCATTAGAAGAAATACATGCTTTCCTGTGAACTAACTGTGGTGTTCGGATTCAGAAAATTCCCTGGTGGGCTTTTTAAAATAGGCTGTCATATTTACATGCCTCCAAGAAGGAACTTCAAAAAATTAAAAATAGATCTTTCTCGTATGATGATGACACAATGACAATAGCTTTCTTTTCCTGTTCTGAATTGAAACTCATGCTTACAGGGAAGTGGAAGGGAATCTTCGCGTCTCTCTTTTTTAACTTTCTTGAAGACTGACACCAAAGTATATTTATATGGGTTGGGCACATTTTTTCCTTGAAAGAGGTCGGAAGGGTGAAATCCCAGTTTCCTCTGACTTCACTGTGGAAAGAGGCCACAGCATATTTCTGCTGAATGTTTATCCTTTTCTTGGGAAATTTCTTTCTTTTTCTTCTTTAAACAATTTATGACATTTTCTGGAAATCAAGGGCAACAGCAGCATGCTCAGACCAACTTAAAAAGCTAGCAGATTCACAAAGATGTTAGAACAAAAGCTTCCCAGTTCATTATTTTGAAACAAAATCAAAGAGAGAGGTCTAATGCCATGCTTGGTTTTGTTTGGTTTGTAATTATTTGAAACACAGTGGCATCCTCTCCTGAAGTGGAACTTGAGCAGAAAATGAGGATGAGGAAAGACTGTAATTTCCAGATGATCTCTGTGCACCTGCATGCATGCACACACAGGGTGTTTACAGATGTGTGGCTCCAACTGCAGTGCCCCAGGTAGAGCACCCAAGGGCTGTCACTGATCTCTGCAGAGAAGTTTCAAGAGAAGTGAGGAAGAAGTTTTGGTGCTGCAGTGAGCACACAGTCTCCCAGCTGGTGGAGGTTACTCAGTGAACTCCATTCTCCTTCTGGCACAACTGGAATGTTCAGCCTTCCTACCATGAGGCTCTTTCTAAATACTGTAGTCCAACCACAAGCCTGGAAAGCAATGCTAGAACTATTATAAGAAGCAAAAGTGTTGTTGCAGTTACTGCTCAAAGCCAATTCAATCCACTATTGAAAACACTGGTGTTTGTTTGAAAAACAACTGTACCTGTATGTAAAGAGATAACTGAAGTCTACTATAAAAGAAAGATTAGCTGACCTGTGAAGCATTTACTGAATTCTCCCAGCTACAGTATACAGTTTTCTCCCATTTAATATCTTAATTGTATCCACAATTCTTTGGACACAAAATGAAAGAATGCTATATTCCCTGGTGTGCAGGCTGTTAGTTCCATCTCTTCATATAACCTTCTAAGTACAAATCAGTTCTTAGATATGGAAGAAATGAAGAAAGATCTGATTAATACTTGAAGCTGTTCTCTAGTTTCTGTTCTCTTGGCAGAGGCCGGAGCAGCAATGATCAGATCAGTGCCAGCCTTCCTGCATCACACTTTGCACAATAAAATCCCCAAAGATTTGGTGTAATCCACAAAAATCCTGGAAGACTGTATTTAAATCACTGATTTCTGATGTTGCCTTTTGTCTTTAAAAGTTCAGTATCTAGGTTTATTTTCAATAAGATCACTACAAGTTAATACAACTGTTTTCTCAGTATAGGATGTGCAAACACTGGAGCCAAAACTCATCCTGAATAGTTTTCATTCTAGTGCCACCTTATAGTGAAAGATTTCAAACCACTTTGCTGAGCACTAATGAAATAGCCAAGACTCACAGCACTTCTTGGAGCTTAATAAGATTCAGTCTTACCTTTTCTGATCCCCCCTTTCCTCATGAAGTAGATGAGACACCGTAGTTACAAGCAATTTGGCCAGCTTTTGCAGCCCAGAACAGTGGAATGTTGTCTATGAAGAAACATCGCCCAAAATGGCAATAGAGACCTATGCTCCAGATACCACAGCTCACACTGACTTGTCCATGAATTATTTTAACTTATTCTTGATAGTTACCACTTGCACACAGGTTGTAAACTAGACTTGTAAAATTAGATATGACTTCATTTCAGTTTATCCATGCTTGGTTTTTCTCTACTTCTAAATAAAGCCTGTGATGTTATTTTTAGCAATGTGTTTCAAGTATTCCATAACAGCCATCATTTAAAATGGCTGTTTACTAATTGATGTGACTAATTAATCTAAAAAAAGAGAACAAAACTGATCAGCAACATCAAAAAATATTGAAAGCAAGCCTTTTCATTTTATTCACATGGACACATTTCTTAGGACATTTCTTATGACCTTAGGAAAAGTAATAAAGCAGATTTGACAAATTAGAAATAAACAATTGCAGTAAAGAACTTTAAAATGAAACTGAAGTAAAAGTCCAGCACAAGAAAAAATTGGGCTAATGTTGAGGCCATCTGACTAAACTTACACCTTGTACAAAGATTACATTTTTTTCCACTAGTAGAAATACCTGTCTGGGTCACTCCTGATGGCAGAATCCCATCCAAGTTAGATGTAGCAGCTTAGACAGGAGACAGAAATTCTGCATCAGAAAATTAGCCAGTTAATTAAGTATTTGTCAACAGGAAAAAACCTACAGGCACAGATGGATTCCCAACTGAGATTTTTAAGCTTTTGGAAGTAATATCATCTTCTAAGCTGTTTAGAATCTTTAATGATGTTTTTGAAGTCAAGGGCAGTTAAAACTGAATAAATCTGATGGAAATACTGTCACCTTTAATGAAGATAAACCAGTGAGCCTGTTGCCATTTGCCAAGTTATTTCAATATAAAAAATACCTGCAGATAATTTGGCAAACAGATTGGAAAACTGCATAAAGCACTTGATTGGCAGAGATCAGCTTTGTTTAAGTTCTGGCGGGTGGATAACATCTGGCAGCTTATGGATTGAGTTGTTAAAGGGATGAAAGTGACACAATTAAATGCTGTAGAAGTTTTTGTTACAGTCTATGAAGATAATTATTATAAGCATGACAGATAACCGAGAAAGGGCAGATCTGAACAGCTAGACAGCAGTAAGATGAGGCTAACTATTTTGCTCAAAGGAAGAATTGTACACTTTGGAAAGAACATGTAAGCAACATTGACCTCTCCCTTACACCTCTGGTTTTCAATCTATTAGAAAAGGACCAGTGCAGCAGATCCAGAGAGCAATAAATAAGGAAACAGTAATAATTAGTTAAACCAAATAAATGGATTACTGCACCAATGCAAGTGTAACAGGTGCGTTATAGTAATGCTTTGAAAAATCTACTGACAAATATCTACTGATAGCTGTCTGATGGACTGATAGCTGGTTAACACTGAAGAATAAGCAAGCTGCCTTTTTTAGAGTACTGGCATAGGACATAAGTGTGTCCATAACCCTAACACCTGACATGGCTGAACTGCTCCAAATTGTTTTAGGCTGATGTTATCCAAGATACAAAACTGCGCTAGTGACTAACCTGTTGACTCTCTGGCAAGTACATCTTGGCTGCATGCAGCCAGTGTTGTCTCCATGATCATATCTTTCTCATATTCCCAAGTATTTTTAAGTAGCAAAAATAAGAGCAGAATTGGACAAAGAAAATGCTGAACACTTGTTAAGATACTAAGGAGTTTTTGATTACCTTGCTATAAGAAACAAGGGAATCCACCCTATGGCATTTTCAAGATGTCCCCAGAATCTCTTAGAGGGAGGGAGGTGGGCTGAGATACCAATTGAACTCATACCAGACTAAATACAAATAGTGCAGCTCTGCTATTCTGGTAGAGAAAGTCCTTAAATATTTCATACAGGATAAACAGTATTAACCGGCATTTTCAGGGGAGCCAAATGAACTAAAGTGTCCGGATCCTATTAAATTTTCTGCATAACTCCATTAGGCTCTAAAAATTCCACCATTTTGTACAGAGGGATAAAGTTACTCTGTTTTTCCAATTTCATTTAAAATCACGTTGCATTTCAATTTAAATTCTCCTCAAAGTTAAGAACTTTGTTGAAAGTCATGCATTAAGAATTTAATTTTCACCAAGATTTAAAGTTAAAACACAAACATATTAGTTACGCTTTAGTCCCTTCCTAAAGAAAAGTACTAGCACTGATATAATGAAGATATCCAGAATTTTTTACTAAAGAAATGGTGAAGAAAAACCTTAGAGTAAAATATTTTACCTTTTTTTTTTAAGATTATGGTTGGAAAGATTGTTTTTGTGTTGTTCTTCATATTAAAAAACAAGACAAAACAAAAAACCACAAACAAACAAAAAAAGCACACAGAAAAAACTCAACCAAAAAATATTTTGAGGACCAAGAATAATGAGACAAATACAGAATCCAAATTGTAATAAAAATTCTTCCTTTTTACTTTAGCCCCAGGATGCAGCAACCTCTTGAACAACTCCCAGTTCCCAAACAACAGTATGCCTTCTTTTTTTCATAAATGGGAAAATGCAGGACTCCAAAGCACAAGAGAATTAACTAAGGGAAAGTTGGATTTTGAGATATCACAAAAGCATTTATATAAAATTAATTTCTGAATGCTGTTATTTCAAACCTCAGAGAAAGGGTAGAGTTTGCAGACCACATGCAGAGGCAAAGAGGTGATAATTAATTCTGTGAAAGGACCACAGACATAATTTCAAAACACAGCAGTGAACCTAATAAGCCTGATACAGGAGATGAAAGTTAATTATAGGAATAAGTAGGGGAAAGACTTCTGATAAGAAAATTCCCATTGAGTTTTGGACCCCTAAAGTGAAGGAGGTTGGCTTTCTCTGCAAGATTTTTTCCTCGCAGTGAAAGAAAACAATTAAAAGTTATTAATTCAGAAGCACCAAAAAAAATTCTTCAAAGATGTGTATCACTGGCTATCAGAGAGAGTGTAGGCTGAAAGGCAGGTAAATTTTATGAAGATTCGACCAGGCCATATGGACTTTAATTGGATGATGAAATGATGCAATATTGGATAAAAGGTAAATTATCACTTCCTGAATTTAATGCTATAATAAGACTTATGAGTATATGCCACAAAAAGAATTGCCTTTAGCAACAAAATGTGAGTAATAAGCCAAAATTTATTAATTCTGGACATTTAGCATGCATGTTGAAAATTTGGATACATAGATGGCAATTCAAAGCTCTCTTCTAGAGAAGGAAAAATATCAGAGCAATGCAAACCTCCTCTGGTATTTTGATGAGATGGTAGCGAGAGAGGTTTTGTTGTGGGCATATGGAATCAGTTTGCGTTAACAGAAGAAATATGTGCAGTACACCGAGAACGATTTACCCTGCAGTGCACATAAACACATGGGATATTGTGATGACATCCATGCTACGCAAAACCTAAGCAAGTATTGAGACACAGATTGAGCTGACTCAGAGGAGAGCAAAGATAGCAAACCAGGGCTATGTTAAAATATCCTAAATTCAATTAAAATTGGCTGCCAAGAAGATACCAAACACAGAAGCAAAATCTTAGAATTTGGTGCATGATACAAATAAAAATTATTATTTCCATCACAAGCAGTACTATTTTGTTATTTTGCTTCTATCTTCTATCTTATTATTTCATTAATGAAAATTGAAATGTGCAGGGAAAAGAATAAAAGAAGTTAAATATAGAAAAGACACTTGTTTTAAAAATATCTATTTGTCTTGCAAGACAGTTACTGTTTTTTCCTCTGTGGTTCACACCTTTGTCTTCCAAATAAGATTATTGGTGTTTCACTTCTGAGAGCCAGTTTGGAGGGCACTCAAAGAACTCCAGTGCATTCACCAGGCATGTCTGCAGCTTGTACTTTCTCCACTGATATACTTTGAAGTGTTCATACCCTTGGCCTTATTCAATGTTTTCATCCTCCTAAGCTCACAAAATATTTTTAAATGTTGTAGAAGACAGCATGAAAAGCAGAAACAGATCTGAAGGAATTTTTCTGACAAAGTCACTCTGTCATCTGTATAGCCTAGTATTTTCCCAGGAAATGCAAGCTTCCATTTATACAGGTCACACTTGAGAGTGATATGCAAGATACTTTTTACAGATTTTTTTTTTTTTTGTTATTTGCGTGCTCCATTAGGAAGAGAGGATTGGATGGACACGAGCATACATGCAGCAAGCACTTTGGCCATGCAGGTTTGCTCTCACTACACTAGGAATGCTCACAACTATTAATCAACTCTACAAACCATTATAGAAACCACACCAATTCCTCTTTTCAACTTTTTTTTGTAAATATTGTAGCCCTTGGAACACAAGAAGAGGCTTCGGATACTAAACATCCCATTATCCTAATCACGCCCTCTCCCCTCCTTTAAAATTTCTCTTCACTGTGCTTGCACTGCTCAGCTTGTGAAAATAAATACCCTGTACCATACTCTTCAGTGTTGCTTTGCACCTCCCTGGTCCCTAATCCCAATCCTCTGTACACACCTAAAGGCCCTGGCTGCTGTTGGTATTTCTGGTTTGGTTTCATTGGGTGATTTCCAGTGGTTGGAGCGACTCCAGATCGTGGCTGACTCCACAGACTGAGACTACTTTGCCCATTTTATTTTGTCTGGCTTGCTACTAGTATGTCTAAGCTTCAGTTAATGAAGACACACTAATATTGTTCTTGCCTTATCAACAAGTCTAGCACACAAAGTTATTTTTCTTCATCTGATAAACACTTCTTACAGATTAGCAATTTATTCAAAGAAGCCAGTCAAGTACGTGTCTGCGTCTTCGAGTAGCGGTAGAGGAGGGAGAGGAGGAGGAACTATGAGATTCAGATGATAGCTATATATGATATTAGATTGATTAGTAGATTATATTCTGTCGGAGTCGTGAATTTTATGCCTGCAGTAGATTATCTTATTCTTTAATTCTGCTTATCTGGAGTATGAGTGATTGATTAGGTAGAGGCTGTGATTACTATTGCTTTTGTATATTAGGGGATAGTATTTATATTTATTCGCTAGTATTCTCGGATGATGATCGGCTATCGAGTCTATTAGTATGATAGCTCTGAAGGTAGTGAGAGGATGGAGAGGAAGGCAGGCTATTAGCGGGAGAGTAGCTTAGTAGTAGTGAGGATAGGGGCATCTGATGAGGAGGAGGAGAGGAGAGGGCGTCTGCTTCTATGCGAATTATAGGATTGAGATGGCGTCGGGCTCGTCTCTTATTTCTCTTATCGAGATGTGCTTTATGAGGAGTCGAGTGGGGGGAGAGGAGATGCGCGGGAAGAGGATGATGTAGGACTAGGAGATTGAGAGTGAAGTAGCGGATGAGGGCGAGCGAGAATCGGCGAGGTATCTGCGCCGTGAGTAAGAGTAAGTAGGAGTGATGGCGGCTACTGAATCTTCTAGGAGCGTATAGGTAGGAGATGGCGCAGCGAGGGAGAGGGCGTGTACGAGGAGGGAGAGGAGAGGCGAGATAGTAGGAGAGGTAGGCGGCGGATACATAGGAAAGGAAAGGGAAGCCCCCCTATCATTTCTCCACCTGCTTCCTACCATCCATCCTTCCCCTTAACTGCCCTCATCCCCCTTACACTTTCTCTTCCTCCCCCTCCCTTTCCGCACTAGTCCTCGATTCGTTGTCACCGCCCCCAGCGAGACCTTTATTCGAGCATATGATTCCCAAGTATCGCTAGGAAAGGAAAAGGAAAGTAAAGGAACGGAAAACGACAGGAGAAGGGAAAGGACGGAAATGAAATTAACGGCAAGGAAATGAACGGAAAGGTAAGGAAGGAAATGAAAGCGCAAAGGGAGAAGGAGGAGGGAATTGCATAGGAGAGGAGGTAAGAGGGCAGTCTAGGAGCTGATATGTAGATGTATGATGATAGGTAGTCTTCTCTTCTCTTATCTTCTCGTTCTCTTCTTTCTTCTTCTTTTCTCGTCTATTCCTTTCTTCTCTCTCTTGCTATTCTTTCTCTCTCTCTTCTTCTCTTCTTCCCTTCTCTTCTTTCTCTTCTCTTTCCTCTCCTTTTTGGAGCTGGATCCATGTTGCTGGGGTACTTCCTTGAAATACAAAAACAATGTTTTTGTATTTCAAGGTTAAATTGTTCCTCCTGTCTCTTAAAGCACTGCCTGACAAGTAAGTCTCTAAATAGCAAAAATGAAGCTGTTTGTTCTCGAGGGAAGTGGAGGCTGAGCTGATCTGTCCTAGGGTTCTTCTTGTCTCTTCCCAAGCAGCTGAAATTGGTCTTCATAACAAGCACAGGCAGCAAGACTATTTTTTTCCAGACCATAAATATCACAAGAAAATATCTGAATTGTGGAGGGCACTTTCTAGTGGGTGATTCGTGTTCTGCAGTTTCTTTCAATGATCATAAATGCCAGAAAAACCTTGGGTCACTTGCTGGAGGTCAAGACAACTTTCCTCCTCCTTTTCAACACATGAAGGACATTAGCACTCTGCAAGACTGTGTGAGTGTCTATTTCCATCTTCAGTTCCTGAACTTGAATAGGAGCTGAGCAGGAAGGAGATACTTGCACACATGAACAATGAAATTCCCACAGCCTGCAGTCCACATTTCAGTCCTTTGCCAAAAAGAGAGCCTCACACATTAAAGATGAAGGTGTATTCAGAAAAACAAACAAGGGCCCTAAATAAAAATTTTGTTGCACATAATGCTTATATTCTTTAACTTCTTCTATTTCTTTGTAGTCTACTGCACATAAACACATGGCATCTGCTTTGTAAACAAGCTTGAGATATTTGTAAAGTGCCTTCACTATCCAGGCTGTAAAGGAATTCAGTGGGGTAACAGACAGTAGCTAACCTTGCAGAAAAATTCTTTTAAGCCTCTATGCTATTCACCACCTTTCATATTTGCTTGTAATACCCCAGAATCTGTCACAAGTTGTCATAGCTACCAAGGGGGTAGATTTCCAAAGTTAAATGCGTGCCAGCATCCATCTAAGAGAAAGACATAGTACATTTTAAATCTGCAGTTCTTTTCACCAGAAGTTAATGATGCAGCCAATCTGAGTATCACAAGGCACACAGACATTAAAAATGTAATGATTTAAAGAAAATAAGTTATGACAAGGCAATTTTAAAAATGTACTTACAATCACCAATCCAACCCAAAGTAAACAAAACCAATCATTTCACAAAACTGAAGCATGCGCCACAAGTATGTTCTGCTGGCTGGTGTTTTCAAAAGAGTTCTATTGTTCAAAGTAGCTGACGCTGCCAAAAGATACAATAATTTTATTACATTTTCTTAGTGAACAGTAAACTTCTCTGTGTACTACAAAATGGAGGAAGAACTGCAGGGTTTTAGAAGGAAGAAAAATCTGCATACCAAAACATCTCTGCTGCAGGCCTCTGCCATGAAACAGTTCAAACAAAATACAAAATACAGAAATAAATTACCCAAATTTCACTAAAGGATCGACACATAGCTGTTTGTTTCTCTGATTAATCACCTATAGACAGCTACAAGAGCAGAAGTTTGTATGTCTGTGCCTAAGGTAATTGCAGAAAGCATGTAAATTTAGACAGCTAGTCAGTGGAAAAAAAGGGACACGTGATTAATCAACAGGATTAGACAGAAAATTTCTTTGCATATAAATGTAAGGAGCAACTGTGCTTTAATTGTAGCATTGAGAGAATATGTCTTTCAAATGTTAAATTATTCATCGTATTACATTCTTGAATGATCTTTTCTTAAATGTTCATGTAGAAGGTAAAAATTCTACAGACAATACTTTAAGGAAGATACCGTAGGAAAATTTATATAAAATTTTAGGAGTTGCTTATCTGCCTAGACTGATAAATAGTAAATATGAAAAGATTAAAAAAAATAAAAAGAATGAAAAAGAACTTTGAGAGACATCATTTGAGAAGCCTGTTTCTTAGAACAACAAATAGTGAGTCATCACAATAGAGAAAGAATTAGTCATTCTTTGCAATGCTACAGTACATCCTCTGCATGAGTTATGCAGAAGATATGCAGAATATGGACTAGACTCTAAATCAGGACATCAATGGCTGATTTTTAACAAAGGTATATAAAACAATCAACCAAAGGATGAAATCCTGTGCTCTATAGTGTTCTGAAGCTGCAGCATCAAGCCAACAACAGAATGTAAACTGGATTCAGATATGCAGCTTGGAGATGCAGTTGATAACAGAATCTAATCCTGACATGTCACACAGATAAAGCTACCCTGGCTTATACCAAGAGATCTTTTCAGAATGAGGATGAGATGAACAGAATTAGGCATGCCTTGCAGAAACCAGTGTGCTAGCAGAGAGATGTCATCTATCAGGATTACACAAGTAATTTGGTGTCCTGACACCATTTTATAGGCAAATGGGGCAAAATTGAGCCAAACTATGATTTTTTTTTTTATGTGAAAGCCAGTCTAGATTAAAATATATAAACCAGAATATTTTATTCCACCCTAAAATACCATTCCACATAAAGTCAGAACAAGTGCCACCAAAAAACCATTAGTTATTGTTGGCTGACAGGCATGTTAGTGGCCACTTTTCATCTGGATAACCTCTCTAGAGCAGTTTGCTGCCTACAGAACACAGCTGAGCTGGCATTTGGGATGTCATAAAGAGGCTGGCAAGCCTGCTAAAAGCTGAGGACTATCACCCACTCCTACTCTTTCATGTGGATCAAATGATGCCATGACAAAGAGATTCCAAAACACCAAAGGTACTTCAGTGTATCTCAGAAAGATGCCGAAAGAAACTGGAGCACAGATAGTATTACTTTCCATCTTCCCAGGTAGGGGCCTGGGACCCAGGTGGTTAGACAAGTGGATAGGGTGAATGACAAGACCAGTGCCTGCTCAGGGCTTCAGAACAGCTGGGAAATACTTGTAGATCAATCCAAAGGAATTAGAAAGGGCTCCTCCCAAAAGATGAAGAGGTTGCCATCCCAGATGAAGTGCCTTGTCACCAATAAGCATGGGTCTCAAGCAGGAGGAACTGGAAACTTTGGTACAATTAGAAAATTATAACCTAATTGCTGTCACAGAAACATGGTGGAAAGAGTTACAGGACTGGAGCACTGCAATTGAGTGTTACAAACTTTTCAGAAGAGGTAGGCTAGGAAGGAGGTGCAGGGTTATTGCACTCCAGGTTTAGGAAGGGATAAATTGTGAAGAGCTGCATCTACAAACCAGACAGGAGCAGGTTCAGAGCCTGCAGATGACAACCAAGGACAAAACCAGAAATGGACACCTTGTGGTGGGGATCTACTACAGGCTGCCTGACCAAGGGGAGCCTGCTGAAGAGACCTTTTGCTCTGGGTCAAAAAGCTATTGCATTCCCAAGTTTCATCCCAACCTCAGCTGGGATTTCAATCACCCAGACATTTGCTAAGAAAGCAATACAGCTGGCTGCAAGTGATCTAGGAGACTCTTGGAGGAAAAGTTCCTGGTCCAGGTATTAGAGAAACCAACCAAATGTGAGGTGATACTGGACCTGGTGCTTGTCAGTGGGGATGAGCTCATTAAAGGAGTTGAGACCACCTAGACTGAAGTGACTAAGCCCTGGCTGAGTTTGGTATCTCAAAGAGCAGGAGCCTAGAGAGGAGCAAAGCCAGAATCTGGAACTCAGGAGAGTGAAACTTCAGTTATTTAATGAGCTGGCAAATGACATCCCCTGGGAAATTGTCCTCAGGGACAGAGAGACTGACCAGAGCTGGCAGCTCTTTAGGGACAGTTAGAGCACAGGAGCCCTCTCTCTAACCCTGTGTCTAGGAAATTGAGCAAAGCAGGCTGGAAACTGGCATGGTGGAGCAAGGATCTGCTTCTCCACTGGGAGTAAGCATCCCTTGCTTGAGAAAGAGGGTCCGTGCCACAAGATAACCTGTGGTTTTACCTACATGATCCGAGACAGGACATGAGAAAATGGGATGGAAAACACATCTCTGCTCTTGCAGCATGGGTATGTGAGTTGAAAGGAAGATGAGCTACCATGGGAAGTTCTGGATAAATGCCACTCTAGTTTCCAGTAGGCAAGACCTCAGACAGAATAGGAGGGCTGATGTTGCTTACAATCCTCTTGAAGGGACCTTAGTTTGTATTTACAAGGAGTGAGTAATGAGTGCCATGACCAGGATTATTAGAGGGGCCCTGACTCCAGCCAGGTTTCAGAAGAAAGAACCAATCAGATCTACTGGACTGTGTGGATCCAAACTAAAAGGCAGCTGACTCAGTCTGACATGGGGTGCCCTTCGTAAATTACACTTATATTTATGACATGCTCACATTTATGTTGTGCTCAGTATCTGTTCCAAAATATTTCAGTTGTTAAAGAGCCAAGTTTTCCAAAAGAACAGTTTCTCTACACAAAGAAATGATACCTGGAAATCCTGCCAAGGGAGAAAAAGGTCATCCATTTAAGCCAAGAGTGAAGTTGACATGTACCACCCCCCCACACACACAGGCCTGTTCAGATCTATCATGTGTGAACTGTTCATCTAAAGAGGCACAAGCCAGCATTACCCTTGACTTGTGTAACATGACCATTTCACACCTGACTTTTTGTTTTCAATGGGGGCTCATTGTAGACTAGATATATTTTTTTCTTATTTCCAAAGCATTTTATATTCTAACTTTGCTTTTTCTGCATGCAAAATGGTTTGAATACAAGGGAGTTGACATGCCCTTTCTTTAAAATACATCTTTACTTGAAACACTTCATAATCAAACAACTTTGCAAAAGCTAGACTACTGGAAAACACCCTCCAGGATTTAGGCAGAACATCCAAGATGCCAGAGCTTGGAGCTCCAACTCTGAATCCCTCAAGTCAGGCATCAGCAAAGCCTGGAGCTGACTAGTGCACTCTCTGACTCCTGCATTTCCAGGTATGTACAGCAGTAACTCTGTGGATGGCCAAAACTACCCATTTTTTGGTGCCAAATTCAGCTGCTGACCAAAGTAATCAGAAATCAAGAATAAGCTCTGCTTCTACCCAAGCCTTCTGTGATATGTACCTTGCAGCAGGCATTCCTGGAGCTCACCGGACCTTTGGCAACAAGTCACATTACAGTATCCTCTTACAGTGTTTCTCCTGTTCCTAATGCTTCTTGTATTTCTTGTTTTGCAGGAGAAAAGCTTACACAGAAAGGGTGGGGATTGCCTCTGGCCAACTTCAGAGCTAGTCTGGTGCTGACAGCACTTTCATAGGAGAGAGGTAGGAGATAAGGCTTTTGGCAGCCTCAGGCTAAGTAGGGTAAGTACATACACTCTCCTGTTTCCTAAAAGAACATTCCAACCACTTGACTGCCATGCTTAAGGCAAACCCAGCTACCACCTTCCTTTTTCTCCATCTAAGTTTCAAGTCCTTCTAAACAGCCACTTTTCTCTGAAGAGAGCCCTAACCTGTGAATCTGAGGGCAACTTAAGAAGTAGGTGCTTGAATAGCATGCCTTTGCTCCCTGCCTGGCTAGGATTTCCAGCGTCTTGATTTCTGTGAACATTTCTGGTAGTTTTAGTAGGCATGTTGCTCAGTAGGAAGGCTACAATTTTCCCCAGGTAGTTCTTCCAAATGCATGTTTCTCAGTATGAAGGCCTTAGAGAGCTGATATGCATTATGTAAAGTCCTGAGTGGTTTTTCCCAGACCAGACAAGCTTCACTGCTGGGTGGATGAGAAGATTACCATACCATGTCTTTTCCATCTCCACCCATTTGACTGGCTGTCATCGCGAATTTTTCCACACCAAGCCATGCAGTTAGAGCTGTGCATCCTTCTCCGTTAGAACTGCAGCTGTCTCAATCTCTACATTGCTCAGCAAAAATGAGAGGTTTATCCTCAAGGCATTTGTGAACTTCATTATTAGGAAAGTTCAAAATACATTCTTGAGATCAAAGCTAAAACTGACAAACAGAAAAATCCTTAACAAATTAAACTTCTCCTCAGAATGAATTTGATATATCATACAATTAAAACCACCACCCCTAAAATAGTGATTAGACCAAATTGCAGTGATTTGGTAGATTTCAGTGGACTTAAAAATGATAAATACTAGTTCGGGTTTTACTCTGGACAGCATAAAATATTAGGCAGACCACTGTGCTGAAGGCAGCTAAACTCTGTGTGTGTGCATGTGGCATGTGTGCGTGTGTGTGTGTGTGTTTTTGTGTGTGTGTGTGAGAGAGAGAGAGAGAGAAATAAGAAATATTAATAAGAGTTTGATAATTAGATAATTGGATTAAATTAAATCCCTCATTGAAATGTTAGTGCCCACCATGGTCAGGGTTGTGTTTCAGATTAATTATCAAATTTAGAACTTTGTACTGACTCCCAAAAGAGGATGGCTGATAACTAAAATCAAAATAATAATAAAGGAGCTGTTCACTTGTGGTCTGATTGGGACTCCAAATTCTCATCAAATCAGGAGCAAATACAAAAAGTGAATTTGATCGCTTCTATTTTAGGAGGTTTTTTGATTTGCATTCAACAAGCAGATATGGAAAGATGTTGTTTTCTTTTTCAAAAACATGACTCGATTTTGTTGATTGTTGAAAATTAGCTTCATGAATATTTCAGTATGGAAAAAGCATTTCATCAAGTATTCACTGACTTCATAGAGCTAATACACAATTGACTTAAAATAACTTCTGTTTACAAGGCTGTATTACATGGAAAATATGCAATCTACTTGGTCTAAGCTAAGCATTATTCAACCCAGATATCAAATCAAAAGATCTCTGACCATTTTGTGGCCAGTCAGTACAAAAAATACTGCAAAGGCTGTTCAGTACCAACCTAGATATTTTTAAGAGTGTTGCATCTGAGACAGGTCCAGAACTTCTGTACTGAGTTTCTCTTTTTTGATTTCTGAATGCATTTCAGTATTTCAGTGAAAGAACTAGACAAACTCAGGTAAAATGCTAAAAATTTTTAAAGATTTAATTTTAAACATTTAATAATAGAAATAAAAATCACATATTTCTAAGGATACATAGAGTGTAGCAGGATTTCCTTGGGAAATCACAACTTTGTGGCAGAAAACCCCAACACATTTGGCTAAAAAGGCTGATAAGTAAGTAAGTAAACATTGCTGTATGGCAAACTGTCTGGAAGCCCATTTACCAAAAGTTCCTACCATCTTCATGTTGATTTACTAAACACAAGTTTACAAAAATTCACTTGTGGGAATAAATTAAATCTAGAAGGAACAGGGATTCCAAATACAAAGTGTTTGTGTCATGTACGTACCGTTATTTTGAAGAGACATATAATAGAATTCATTAGTATCATGTTTACTACTTTTTTTTTTATAAAAGGAAACCACCATCAACTCTACTACTGTAATGGCATTGTTCTGAGTCTAGTTATGAAAGAGTAATTTAATAGAAAATCTGAAATTCCCCTTTTATAACTTGCATTTTGTCAGTGGCTATAAACAGCAA
Organism: Serinus canaria; assembly: GCF_022539315.1. Classification (NCBI taxonomy): domain Eukaryota; kingdom Metazoa; phylum Chordata; class Aves; order Passeriformes; family Fringillidae; genus Serinus; species Serinus canaria. The sequence goes on along the minus strand of NC_066343.1, from coordinate 34,198,248 downwards.
AGTTGCAATGAACAGCAGTGATTTTAGCTTCTTACTTTAGCGATTTTCACTTGCTACCTCTTAGAATTCAAAAAAAGAAGGATGTGAAAGCAACATTTTGTATGCATACAATACATTAAGGAAGGCCAGGACAGACTCCAGAGATCTGATTAACTAGTGCAGAAGTAGCATTTAGATTCAAGCTTTTTGGATTTTTGCTGCTGAAACCAAATGTAAATATACATAATTTCCTTTTTATAATGTAGATCAAATTTCTTGAAGTGTGGCAATCTCATAAAATCAATTGATCTTACAAGTTTTCCCATCTTTTGAAAAAAGGTCTGTCTAGAAAGATATCCCACTCCAGATAAGCACAAGTATTTTGGTTCTCACCGGAATCTGCCCTAGCTGAAGTGAATAGCAGAAAAAATATCTTCCATTGCACATAAAACTCCAACTCTCTGGATGAAATAAAAAAATCAGATTAAACCCAAGAATTATTTTAATTTCAAGACACTTCTCCTAGAACAGCCTCAAGGTTCAGAAAAATGTCAGTTCTTATCAAAGGAAATGTTACATTGATAACTAAAGTATGCGTCATATTTGTGTGATACTACTAGGGGCCTCTCTAAACTGAAGGCCAACATGCCAATTAATTATAGTTCATACAGTGTAGCCATAAGTGCTAAATTTGTCTAATGGAGTCTTTCTTTTTTTTTAATGAAGTCCATACCATACAGACATTTACACAAACTTCCAAGTAAATGTGTTAGCCAGTTGATTTTATCTGCTGAAGTTTTAGATGTTTTCCAAATCAAAGCCCTGCAAAAGCTCACTGATTGATTATCATTGGTGTGATTGACAATTTCTATATATAAATTCTTGTATTTCTGAAATTGTACTGTGCCAAAGTTTTTAGATTTTTGTCTTTGATTAAAGCACGTAATTTTTTTTCCTAATTAAATTTGAGAAAGATTTTGGAGAAATATCATTATTCTCAGTGCATATTTGGCAGAATGACAAAGAAAAACAATACCATATCCAAACATACTTCACAACTAGCATCCAGTTGTGTCACATGAGCTCAGCTGGGCTCAGCCACAGAGACAAGTGGTTATCTCCTTTCTTCCCCCACTGCTCCTCAAACATGAGGGACAGTTGATGCAATCAGCAGTGACAGTATACAGCAGAGTTCCAGATCTGTATGTATGCTACCTGAAAAAAATCACACCACTGCTATGTGAGAGCATAGGTTTGCTATTAATTCGAACATGAAGGTTTTTTGAACCAAAAGAAGGCTATTAAAAACTAAAACAGTGCTGATTGGCGATACCATTGAATAGTTTGTGTCAAAGAAGTCTTTAATAAAAATCAGTTTCTTTCACAGTGAGCCCTAAATGTTATCAATCAAAATCCAGTTTCCTATGGATGTGGACACCCTTTGAAATTATATGCTATCAGGATAAATAAAGACAATTCCATTTCTCAGCATCAATGGAAAAGTGCTCAAAGCTTTTGGCTGTCTGTTTATGAATTTTAATGAGGCCTGGATTTGTCTCAGAAGGAGGCAGCCCTAATTTTCAAAGTGATTCAGACAAGTCAGTACAATATTAGAAAACAGTACAAAAAAGCATGAGCGATAATATAATAAAGCACTTTGATGAAGCTATGTTGAGGAGTGGAAGGCGGCTTATATAAAAATCACCCCCGCTGTTTCTCCTCCTAAACTACAAAATTACCAACTTTAGATCTCAGTTTCCAATGTCATTTTCACCCTTTTTTTTTTTTTGCTAAATAGTCTGCAGTATGAAATGAACAGTAAAAATAGAGGCCCAGTGTTATATTTTAGTCTCAGACAGAGGATGATTTGACATTTCTCAGCCATCAATTACAGGACAGACACAAGTTAATTTTGGTTTTAGAAAATGTTTGCCTATTTGAATTAATTTACCAGGATATTTATGTGCAGAAATTGATTAATCCTTAGCAGAAGCTACTCCATTATTACCAAGGCCTTCAAAGTTCCTGGTCCAAACTCTACTATTACATCTCCCAGACACATGCTCACATCTAAGTACCACAGCAGCCTGGCTGTTCCCTGTGGCCACATGGGAAGGGAAAAGCTGCCCTGACAGGGTCCAGGATCCTATTCCAGCCTCCCTCTTCACTGCATTTCTTACATTTCCTACATGTCCTAGCTGTGGGGAGGCGTAGACATTGTTTTCTTACCTGCAAAATGGAGAGCATGACTGCCCAATGCTGCAATACCAGCAGGAGTCTCATTTTTGCATCGTCCTTGATCTCTTCAATAAACCAGTTTTCAGGGCTCTGTGAAAACCTGTACTCTGTTTGTGTGGGCTTAGAAAGAAGCAATAGATGAGAAGAGTCAATATTTACCACACAGAAAAGACCAGCTCCTGCATAAGTTCTCCACATCCTAGTGGGTCATGTGGAGTGAGAAAGGTCACTCAATTCCTGCCATGAACTTTTAAAAACATTTAACATTCAATAGAAAGGAATTAAGTCACACTAACTCAGTGCTGTTGTTTTTCTAATTTTTTCCACCCATGTTGTTATGCTCATTTTCTTCCGTCTCCCTGTTTTCTTCTCATTCTTACCTACTGGATTGCTTTGTTTTCCAATCTTATTCCACCTTATCATAGTCTTTGTTTTTTTTTTTCTCATGTAGCTCTTCAAAGTGGTATCTGTTCTTCTAATATCCATTACCTTTCGTTTCCATTCTGCTCCCATTTACTTCAAATTGTTATCTTATACTGAGGCCTAGCTTTCAAATTCTTTTTAATTCCCCTACTCCTATGTTTAGTGTCAGCCCCTCAGTTTATCTATTTCATCTTATTGCATTTCCCTCCTCTCTCCCATACTTCATACGTTTTTTTGAGAAAGATAAGGGAGACAGTATTCTTAGAATGGCAAAGACATGCACAAAACAACTTCCCATTTGCAAAAAACCTCGTTCCTTTTAGCCAGAAATGGCAGACTCTAAGCCAGGTATTGTCATAATAGCCTTCAAAAAAAGGTGAGAAGTAGGTGGGGAAAATTTGATTTACTCCTGTGTGAAGCACTGGTTCCTACTGCATAGGACCACATGATATGTTATATTCATCACATTCAGATAATGAGAGCAGTTAATGGTAAAACCAACATTTTGGAAGTGTACATTTACGTAATATGTAAAATGCTTCATTTTGGCATTGAAACATTACCACACGCAGAAAAAAAGGCTTTCTGCTTTTCTGCCTTGCAATACATTAACTACCAGCCCAATACCAGGGTGTTTGTTATCTGACTCCATTTACTAAATGGGCAGGTACTCACCACACCTATCAATGATGAGAGTCCTTAACATTTTCCTGGAGGGAGCATAAAATAGTTTGGATTTCTGAAACTTTTACCTTTTACCTTTTTACTTTTACCAAGGGATTTCTTACAGGCACATAGCATACTTTCAGATCACTACCAAAATCTGTGATCTCTGGTACATGGAAAATAGATTAAGCACTGGCCTCAGAACCATGGAATAAGTTGTACATGTTCAAAGCATCATACCAACAACTGATCAGACAATACCAAGTAAACGTTTGGATCTAATTTAGTAGTAAGTTGATTTTATCCTCCTTTTGCTCACTTGCTTCTGTAGCCATTAGCATTTCATGACCTATGTTTGGATACTGCCAGACAAACTATTTTAAATTCTTTTAACTTAGTTTTTCTTGCAGCAGTTATAGGGTAAATTGCAAATGTGAAGGTCTTAGTAGGCTTTGCAACAGCAAGTCTTGAAACACATAGCAGCGTTTCAATTTTTCAGACAGATCACAAAACTACGACATTGGTACAGGACATCTAAAGAGCAAGCCTGAATTTCTTGAATTTGTGATGTTCAGACTGAAGCTAATAGTCATGTTCCTTTCATGTTTTTTATTTCCCATTATTTTTTGCATTGTTCTAGGAGTCACGGTCATGGATTTTTGTTCCCTATGTGCTGTCTTGGGAAACACCCTGGAAGATAATTAATCATTGACTCTGAAACATGTTCTGCCCCCAACCTCCCAGTGATACTTTTTGTTGTCTAGGAACGTAAATCACAAAGCCTCATCTGCCAAGAGAAATGTGTATGTACATATATATATATATATATATATTTATATATCTCTAAGATCAGAGTGTTCCCTCACTAAGTAGGTCATACATGAAAAGGCTACACACTGGTCCAGGGGACAATTAAAAGAATTTCTGTTTATGTGAGATTCTTTTGGTCAGGATTACTAATCTTCTAACAAAAGGGCTGCTTAACAATGCAGTAAAGATTACAAAATCAGAAAAGAATGCACAAAGATTTCAGGCAATGTTATAAAGATAGAAATATATTAAAAGACACATTCTCAAGCATCTCTGGGCAACCCATCCAAGGAAAAGAATGAAAATATTCAACAAGCATGTGAATTTGAAGCTCAGAGGTCTGATGCTATCTCAATATAAAAGCGACATTTATTGTCCAGCAGATGAAAAAAAATTTTATATCCAAAAATGGCAAATCAGATCATCTAAATACGCATGAGGTTCAATGCCTATTTTACTAAGAAGGAAACTGTGGGGGTAGAATTTATACAATAACATGACATTTCAAGCCTAAGCAATGGATAACATTGATGATACCTGAGATTATACATTAGGTATTCTTGGTTCCCAGTCCCACAACAGCATTTGGAAACTTGTGTCCATATACTGAAGAGTAAGCAGTAACTATAAGCCTTTGCCAGAAAGTTCTTGAATGTCAAAACAACCATCAAGCTCTAGCCTCATCATGTGGTAATGAAGTTCAAAACAGGAAAGAAGCACAAACCCTAAAGCCACATTCTCTGTCTTGAGATACATATTATGCACCACAGAAATCCTGTGTCATCAAATCTCAAATCATGTCAGGCATGCAGGGAATAAAGAGATTATCAAAACTGGGATGGACTAAGCCTATGACATACAACCCCACAAACAATCTGCTATTCAACAGGTGCCAGCACAGAGCTTTCAACACTGGGGACAGGTGTTTGAAATGCATAATGGCAGCAAGAAGCCCTGCCTCTGCATGTTGAACTTGCTCCTGGAGCATCCACAAGTGCTTGGCCAGACAACTTCAGCTGCAGTTTAATTTTCCATTCCCAGAATTATGACTTCCTACACAAGACTTCCTGCTTGATCTAGGAGAAATGTTCAGGCTTTATGCTTTTGAATAAGCAAGTCATTGGCAGCTGCATGAAATTTGACTGTTTTTCATATATACAAAAACAGCAGTTTTAAGTATTGCAGCTAAAAGCAAACATGAAAATTTGTTTGAGGGGATGTGTATTCACAGACTAGTGGCTACTTATAAATTTAATCTTATAGTATATTAGGAGAAAATGATGTGTTTATTCAAGTGATCTATATCTTAATAAAAATACAGCGGTTCATATTTCTGGCACTGCAAACAAATAATCTTAAAAATATCCCCTTAGGTATTGGGGAATGGTGGTTTTTTCATCATCCTATTTTGCTGATGAAAAAATCAAGACAGCAGCTTCTTACAGGAGGAACTTGTCATAATTTACATCTAAGAGAAAACTTTTTCCAGCCATAACTTGAATTACCTTTGTTCCTGTTTTGGGTGCGCATGATTCTTTCAGGACCTTGAAAAGGGAACAGGATTATTTGAGCTAGGGCTCAAATTATCAACTAGCATAAATAAGCATACTTTCCTCTGTTTGACTGAACCAATGAAAATATATGCAACCATATAGCCTACTCTTTTATTTTATGGGAATCTGAAAGTATTAAACACTTCTGGTCTGCCTTTCTTAATAATTATCATTAGGAGAACTTCTTTAAATGAATAAGAATATCAAAACATTTATCTTTATTGGCCTATAGAGTCTGTCTTTGCTGCCAACAGGTTTTTCTTTGTCATATCCATTGCTGGGTTTTTTAAGGATTAATTTTTCTAGAGAATTTCCTGTGCTGAGGTTTTCTTCTTTGCCCCGTAAGTTCTGCCCCTACAGATTTTTCCTCTTTATTTGGAAAGGCCTAATTTGATCTCAAAATTAAATACAAAATAGGAAATGGAGAGAACACACAAGTATTGCCGTTCTCTCTACATTATGTCTTGAACTGTCTGTATAGCTGCCTTGTGGACACTATAGTTTATGGTACATATGCTTGTACCATAGCATTCTTGTACCAGAATAGAGAAATCAGGAAAATATTTCAATTTTCTGAAGATTTTTACTTTGTACTTATAAGGCCAGGCTTCCCATCAAAGTAATCTTTGGTCACCTTTTCCCCATCATGATATGTACTAAATGAAAAGAATTCATCATAAAAGGTAAATGAACAGGTTGATATTCTCCTTATCTGTATACTGAACTTCACTTACAGAAAGCCTTTAACAGTGTTTAGAAAGTGAGAACACCATTAATTCTTTTTGGAGCTTGTCTCCCACAGAAAAGGGCTGTTTGAAAAGCATTCCTACTGAACTTTCTATGACCTGCCTATTTTAAAATGTCACCAACGCTACAAACTGCCTTGGCTATTCACAGAAAAGTCCAAAAATTCTTCCTCTGGATATTTGAATAGAGGTGCCTAGGGATCTTGAAATTTATGTAGAGACATTAATGTCTGCACAATGAAAATAATTTTTCAAGCTTCCAAATGATTTTTCTAGCTTCTCGCATTTCTCCAGACCTGTGATTCCAGACTTCACTCATTCTTTCCCCACCTCTTAAAAACAACCATATTAGACTGTATCACATTCTTTATTCTTTATTACAGGAAAAAAAATGTAATTGGTCCTGCCTGAAATATTCTTTTTCCCCATAAGCCACTCCTCCTCCCTGTCCAACACAGAATTTAGATCTGATAAACATGGTGAAGAATAATACATTTTGTGGGATCCCAAGTCATTAGGGAATCAGCAAGTACTCTTCTTGTATTTTGCAGCAGTGCTAACAAAATACATAATTGCTAGAGTTATTTTTTTTCTTCTTTGTAATCAAAGGCAATTAAACATTATTTACTGTGTGGTCAGTATGAGCCTGAATAATATGAATTATAATCACAAAAGAGCTTTTAGGTGAGTGGAAAATAGCAGCCATGATTTTTTTTCTCCCTTAAAAAAAAAAGCTAACAAGGAAACCCAGGAGCACAAAAAACACAATGCCATTTTAGAGCATTTCTGGGAATACTTAATTAGAACTACACAGCACAAGTCAATATTAAAGCTCCCTAACAAATTTATACCTTTTAAAAATTTGCTGGGTTTCAAATCCAAACAAAAGCTGCTAAGTGACAGAGAAATAATAGAATTACAGCTGTATGCTAGGATACTGGCTGTAACAAAGAATCATGCCATTCCCTGTTGCCAGTCCCACAGACGTTCCAGTAGAACTGATTCCTCTTGTGCTCCAGAAGAGAAAAACAAAAATACAAATATTTTCAAACCTGTTCCAGCTGTACAGGTGTTACATACTTTCTAAATGAAATTCTAGTCACGCAGTTTGGGAGGAGCAGATCCTATACTGCAAAATATCAGTACTTTGAACTAATTTCTCTTTTTAAAAATATAAGGTGATGTCATATGGTGTAAAAATGGGAAATACCTTTTAAACTGTTAAAAGACAAAAATTTTAAGACTTCAAGTTTTTGCACACCACAACTTCATTAGAAGCAATACACCTACAGACATCTTCATTTTCATAATAATTGTTCCATTTTGTTTCAATACAGAAACATATTCAAATTCAGTGAGCTTCATGTGGAGACAACCTAACACTTGTATTACAAAATGAAATGACCAGCAAGAAATCTGGTTCCAGTTAATCATATCTACAGTTTGGCTTGCGTTTTTTTACATGATATTATTATTATATAGAAACATTTTTCCCCTACCCATTCAGTCTTAAAAATTGTGTCCGGCCTATTTTCTACAGCTCAGCCACTGTCAGATCTTGCTCGTGGCCCTTGACAAATGCTGCAACATGGTTCCTGTACATTCACAGCTGTTCCTTCTGACCTGCCTATTTTTCTTCGCTGACTGTGTTTCACCCCTGCTGCAGCTTTTCTTCTTCCCACATGTCAGGCTAAGATGAGCTCCTGGCTTACCTGCACTCCATCTTCTCCTCATCCCTCCCTTGTCTGACTCCCGCCTACACACAGCCAGCTACACCAGGCATTATTTTTCCAGCCAGTGCCATCCAGCTTTTCCAGGTTCTCGTCTGATAGGTAGAAGGAGTGAAGGGGCAGTGAAGGGGCAGCAGCCATGTCCTTTGTGAGGATGCTTGGCATAAGGCTTGTCATGCTTGTCAACATTGTCTCATCAGTATTTCTTCTCCAGATACTGCTGACATGCAAGAGAGACTTAGTCTTTGATGTTGCAAGACCCTGCCAAGTGATCTCTGTGTTGCGCCATTCAGTGATTTTTGGCTGGTGGTTGTCCCCAGACCCCTGGGACCCATGATGTTGGTTGGCATTACTTTATTAACAAAGAACCCAGAGCAAAGGTAACAGCAACCCAAAGAATTCAAACCTGATTTTTTTTTTTTTAACTTCAAACAATTTTTTATTTCCTTTAGTCTTATTAACTTTATAGCATAAAATAAAGCTTGTTTTTAAGCCTGATGATATTACAAGGCTGTGAGACAGAACTTATGAAAGTCACTATTGGCTTGCCACAGAGCACACCAAGTACTTTAAGCATGATGTTTGCACATTCTTCCACAGAGGCTGGTTGAGCAAAAACCTGATGTAAAAGACATGTTTTTAAAATGTCACATGACCCAAAATTTTGCTCAAGGAAAATTGAGGCATGAAACAGTTTTCATATAAAACAAAGAAACCCTGGCTTTGATTAGTACTTAAAAGTGAAAGCTATCCCTAGGCCACTTCTTTGAAACACAGGCATCAGGAGAGCAGAACAGCATCTTGTTAGAAACAGACTAGGCAAAGAAGGTGCTAAATGAGAAAGACCTTTACAGACCCTTAGTACCCAGTGCTTACTAGAAACCCAGTGATTCAATCAGCATACCTCCATGGAGAAAAAGCATTTCATAGTCCAGTGTTAACTGTTCCTTCTTTTATATTAAATTCTACATCAGTGACCTTGCTGGTTTTCAAAGGAAATGTGAATAAGAAAAGGTTTTGCATTCTTGCTAGCATTCATATTTCATACACGCCCTGAAGTCTGAACATGTTTTTAAAAATTCAAGTATAACCAAGATGTGGTATAGCAGATCATACATATTAAAGTGCACTGTGGATTGCATATACTGAAGTCTCTGTATCTATCTAGGCACATAGCTGGAAACCAGGCTCTTGTTAGAGATGCTTTGACTGAGCACATGATATTTAAACATTCTGTGGTGTAGATTTTCACCCTTTAGGTTTTGGTGTGTGAATTTAATTTTCAAAATAAATGTTTGTGGATTAGCTTTGGTCTGCAGACTACAATTTAGCACATGGATGAAAATGAGACAGACTCAATTCTAATTCACACGATAAAATGCAGCTGGATGTACTGAAGTACAGCTGGGATGCACAGGCGTGGAGTTTTTGATGGTTACAAATATTGTGAAGTATATGAGCATTTCCAAAAGCAGTAGATATAACACTATGAAATCACATTTTATATTTTCAGCATTCTGTGTTGAAGAATGAAAGGTAGAAATGCAGTGTGTTTTGTCTTTCCCAGCAAAATATTTCTTCCTTTTTCTATAAATTTATGTTGAAAAGAAATGATCAACCTGATTTGATTTACTTTTTTATACACATCATATATCAACACAATCCTGAGCTGATTTTTATGTTCCATAATCCTCTCCAGAAATGTTTTTATCATGACAAAATAACTGCCTTCTTGAAATTTAAATCTATAACACATCATTGAGACATTAACTCTAGAATTGTAAGAGGATATGTGGAACTATTTTCAGCTGCTATCAATTGTACATGACCATGCTTCTGAAGCACTTTGAACATGGGGATTGCTGAAACATTTAGTGAAGGGGATAAGTTTTGTAAAATTATTATTTCCATAAAGAGATACATCAGAGGTTTTTGCCTTCACTTTCCACAACACAAACAGCAATGCCTGGGAAAGTTAAACACTTCTTAAAGAAGGCAGACCATGCAAAAAAATTAGAACTGAATTTTAAACCTGTTCTACACTGGCAGTGACATTGCTTTATATATCAAGAACACAGGATGGGCAAATATTTTCTCATCTGGCTCCTGAGCTGAAGATGACACGATTGGAAAAAAATTGCTTATACAACTCAAATTTCGTCTGAATAGTTGTGTGTGTGATTCATACCAAAAGTATAATTTTAGACTCCTTTCACTTGCCCTTGAGAAGCTTTTCAGGAAAACCTGAAGAAAATCTAAAAGGGAAGGAAAAGACAGGATGTAGAAAAGTATAATCATCTTTGTTCTCTCTGTATTTAAAGATGCACCAAAAGAGCTTATTGTGATTCGAGGCCTTATCCAGTAAGATATGAACTATACAGTAATTTAGCCACAGATTAGGTGTCTAAATAGCAAACCCAAGAGACTTTCCTGTCCAACTCCATTATGTCTTCATTAAACACTCTAATGTTTCATGTGCAAAGCATCAGACTTGTCTTGTGAGACGTGGTGCAGGATGAGACCTGTCCAGAGCAGCAGGGGAGATGCTTAAAGTATCACCAGGCTTGGCTGCTCTTTCACATAGCATCAATCCACATTCCAAGGAAAGCAGAGTAGGTGTGTGGATGGAATATCTTTTAAAATAGTTCTTTTCCTAGCAAAATGTGCTTTTATGGCTATTGCTCTGCAGAATAAATATTAGATTTCATATATATTCAGCATATTGCTGTAGATCAGTTTAGTGAAATTACTTTGGTGAAACTTTTGTGATGTGGTTTGATGTTTACAAAATACACACCTTTGATTTTGCATAAATACTTATGAATTCTGTAGCATGGGCACATTCAGTATGTGGAACACAAATATTGTCAGTATCTTCATTTAAACAATTTTTTCTCTTGAGGTGCTCCACCAGAATTCTCCTACAGGTTTCCTTGCTGATGCAGGTGGGTTTTCTTGTTGTTCAGTTTTTGTTGTTGGAATTTTTCTAACATTTCTTCTTTCCATGTCTCACAATGACCTTTACAATATAGCCATTAGGCCCTTAAAGTTGTTAATCAATAGAAAGAATAAAATCCAGCTCGCCAAGGCCAGCCAAAACTTCGAACCTGTTAGAGACATTTTTCCCACACTGCTGTCCTTCATTCCTTCATCTCTTATAATGGGCCACAGACGGGGCATATTGCAACTCCTCAGGGGAAACTGAGTGTGTGCTCATGGTACCAGTCCACCTACATGTGCACCTGGATTGGCTGGACCACTTCTGCCAAATATCCTGTGTCCTTGCAGGGAAAACTCGCCTGTTACAGGGACTTGAGTCTCTTCTCATCTTCCTCCTATGTTGTTTCAGATGCTAATTTCAACAGAGAGTAAAGGAAAAGTCCTTTGAAATGTCTATTCCAAAGCCGATCAAAATTGGTCAACAGATTCAACTTTCTTAAGCAAAAAAAGAAAGACAGACAAGTAGAGATTGCATAATGATAATTTCATCAGGCAACTATGTTAAAAACAAGTTCCTGAGTCCTTAGATGTAATAATTACTGTTATTATTGCATAATACACATTTCTGTTAGCATTAACTCACTAAACACAACTAACCTTAGAAACTTTCAGGGGATTACACCCCTTTTAGGTCACTTAAAAAAGAACTAAATTTGAGGCAATTGCAAAATCACTAAACACGGAGATCCAGTTTCCAAATTGAAAGCAGAACTTAGCAAATTCTCTGTATAATGTCTTCAACCAACATTCTAGATGGTATTTGTCACATACCCAGGCATTCTGGCAGAAATTTCAAATTCCATATATGCTCTTGGTCTCCTTAATTCAGAGAAAGATACTTGTATAGCAAAGATATATCAAATCTGTGTTGATTACACAGATTGCTACACCTATTCTCAATTCAAGGGTCTTATATTTCTCAAGGTATTAAAATCAATACTTCCTGCTTATGATAAAGCATGTAACAGATCAGATAGGGCACTTCATAATTTTATGTGATCACAAGAGGTGGAAATGTATTGAATTTCCCTGTTTAAAAACTGGTGAACTTCATACAAAGTTAGTAGGTGGCAATTTCAAAGCAAACAGGAGAAGAAGATTCTTCATCCAACAAGTATGAGTGCAGTGGTTGAAGTTTTTCTCTCTGGAGATGATCGAAGATGCTATCAGACAAACTGACAAAACTGCTAATAATATGCAAGCCACAAATTATTCTGGAAAAGTATCTACTCTTGGGCTTTTGCGGCTGGCTGGCATGTCCTCGGTTCCTTTGTTTTGTGAAAAAATAAGATTTTATTCAGGCAAGTATCTGTGCAGTTGCATGTATCTGCCAAGGATCTCAGACCCCAGACACACCAGAAGTGTCCTCTCTGCTCCCATGCCCTATGGTCAAGACCACACCCTGGCAGCTACTTGTTACTAGAGCATGGAAAATATTCATCATGGCTATCCAGATGTCAAATTTTAGCCAGCAAGCAGAACTGGGGTGAAAGACACCAAAACAAGGTTCAAAACTGTTCTCAGATTCTTATAAGCTGAGTTTAGTCTATTGATAGAGAGGTCACGGTCCTCATGCCTTACGGGGACCTGGTGCATACAGACAGCAAACCACAGTATACTTTGACATCACTCTTAATCAGCTATTTTATATTAAAGGAGTATTTTATCTTGTTATTAATTTTCATGCTAATTATTTTCACATAATTTCTGCTCTTCAGAAGTCCTACTCCATAAGGTATTATGTATACTTCTTTACAAAAGTTAGCACTTCTGTGACTGCTGAAAACACAGCAGTCAGAAGGCATCAAAAGCATTTTTTCATCAGAACATATTTCATTCCTTAAATACGGCTTTGCATAGCCCTTTCACACTAATGCTTTGTAAATTAATCATCATGAGAGGATGCCAAGTAGGTTATATATTTTCTTGGTAAAGGGGAAAGGCAAAAGGCCAGTCTCTAAAACAGAGGCCTCCTGTTTATCTTGCTGCCTATTTAATAGGAAATATTCTGTTTGTATTTTCAAGAAAGTTCCCATGCTATTCCTATGTTGCAAAAATGAGACAAAATTTCCAAATTAAATGTACTTAGGTTGTCCTTGACTTGAAGCATGCGTGTGAAGCGTGCATCTATAAATACAAAGAATATCCCATACACATAGTTTGTTTGCACAAAGTAAACTATCTTTGGGCAAATAAATGTAGAGTAATACGGTGCACTTCACAGGAAAAAAATGAAAGTGTTTTTCAGATTTCTTTTTTTTAAAATGCCATTTCCTAATGATTATGAGTGTGCAAATGATCTCCAGCATATGAAATACCAGATACCAAAGGGATTTTGAACATTTTTTAATGAATGCAATGTTTCATTTTTTTATCTGGAGAAAAAACCAGATTTTATCATTTCAATTACATTTTTTAAAAATTATTCTCAAAAGAATATTTCAGTTTAATAAGAATCAATGTTATTACCTTGTCCAGACATAAAATTGACTCAATAATTATCTGTAGAATTTGACTTATAGGCAAAGTTGAAAGGAGCCATTTGCATACAACAACATAGAACTGACTTCATCGCAACCTGAATATTACCAAGATAAACTTCTAAGGCCACACCTACACAAAAGTACTCAGAATTTACTTCTGTAAAAGCCTAAATCTTATCTAATGTTCACTGATTCACTTAAAAGTGAATGATATGAATGCCTAGAGAAGGTACTTATACTTCTCAAAAAATGTATGCAACTTAAATATTTTCCCAAGTCTCTCTAGTTTTAGTGATTTATAAGTGCATGAAACTCAGAGCATATGAAATAATTTTGAACTTTGCTTATACATATTACCCTCAATTTTACATTAGATAAACAATTAATTTCTTGCATGTCTATATTCAGATAAGTAGCTTTTATGTATTGCAAAATAAAATTATATAAGAGAATATCAGAATTGTGTGGACATCCTACAAAGGCTTGCAAATTGAAATGCAAAACCTTTAAGTTCACTAAATTTCCTTTTTCAAGTAAGAAACCTTGTTTTCCACCAAGGTTTTAAAAACCAATTGCAGAGCCAGGCAGCTCCCCTAGTAATACTGGGATGGTGAGAAATTTTTCTTCCCTTAAAGAGAGAGCATCTTATTCAGTTTATCCAACTAATTCAGACCAATGCACAATACTACTGATAGTCTGAATGAGATGTTAAGAAAAAAAGCAACACCACAATCTAGAACCTTTTCAGAATGTACAAAATAGGCAATTAAACCTCAGATCTTCTAGTAGTAGGTCTGGGTGATGAGAGCAATTCTTCCATTTTCATTGCTGTACACACTGCTTAATTGCTTGACTAGATACATTCATTTAGTGTCTAAATAATATTTTAACATTAGAAAATGCTTTACATAGCCACTAAATTTATGATAGTGCTATTACTTAATAGAAATACTTTTTCAAACACCATTTGTATTCATTTTAAGTTAATTCCTGCTCTATTCAAAAGCAATTTGGCATCAGCCATAAAAAAAGAATAATCACAGAGTAACTTAGAAATGCATCATTGATTGCTCTTAACAAAATTAGCTACAGACTCTTTAATAAATATGCACAGGTACATAATTAGATTTTTGTTAGCCTTATATATAAATCTCAAAACTAAGTTCATTAATTTGATAATCAAAATGTTTAGGCTCTTACCAAGCAACAATAATTTAATATTCTTGAAGAAATTAATATTACTATTAAAAAAAAAATCCCAAACAAAAGCAAAGAAACCCAAACCTACTAAACAAAAGAAAATCCCCCAAAACCACAAAAAAACTATCAAACACAAAACTACCAAAACTACTTACATCAAATGTGCTTGCTCATTGATCTAAATCAATCTATCTGCAAAAAATATGGTTTGGACTGCCTTAATTTCTTGTGAGCTGATCCCTTTCTTTCTGCAAAGGAAGATATTAATTTTCAGAGAACCCACAACCATGCAGATTTGTTGTTCTGTAGGTAAAACAAAATGGTGTAGACTCTCCTGTGTTTTAAAATATTATTAGGAATGCTCTCTGATAACTGAATCCTTACAGATCATTATAACATGATGTTGGAATTGAAAATTACATCAGTGATTCTGCACCATGCATTGTACATGACCTGCATACTGAGGGAGAAGAGTACAAGCAGGAAGGAATGCTTTTTGCACTTGCTGAAACCCACCTCATCTCTCTACATCCACCGTGTTCAGTCTAAGTCACTTTGAAGACAGATGTGAAAACCACATTCCACATGCTGTTCCTGCTTAAGTTCTCAGGAAATGCAGAAGTAATGAAGAAATAACCTGAGATATACTGCTGAAAAACTCCACAAAAAATACTCTGACATAGATTCAGATTTGTATAAATGCTCTCATGATATTTAAAATTCAAGCTAAAGTTTCAGATGTGAAAAAATTGGAAGTGAATTACTTAAGTAAAATTGGCATGATTTTCAGAGACACTCAGCAGTTTCAGCTCCCATTTAGTTCACCTCTAAAATTACATAAAACAATCTATTTGTGTGATCTACAGCCTTGGAAAAAAAGGTCTTCTGTGATCTCTCATAAAAGATTCTTGGCAGATAAATGTGAGTAACAGAAGAGACATTGTCTTTTGCCTGAAAGTGAGTGCTGAAAGTCCAATAGCTTTTCCAAACACATTGTTATAAGCATTTTATTCAAAGAGGATAGAGCTATAACACTTTTTTTTTTTGGAAGAAAGCCACCAAAGAGAAACACATTTTGAGGAAACTTTTTCCAAGTTGTGTTGTGATGAGGAATGCTTGATGGAAATAGGAATAGCAAATACTACACAGAAAAGACAGCAATGACTCTGAAGTGATTGATAAAAGTCAAATCTGTTCCAAAATAGAATTTTTGGGTTTTTTTCTAGTTAAAAAGAGCAATGTTGTGCATCAGGATGTTTTGTTTTTGTTTATATCTTCTGGGTGAGCAACTGGCTGGCTTGAAACACACACTATACAAGGGTGTATTTTTATGTATACATGTCAACAGACATACACACATGTATGTGCCATATATATTTAACTGCTTCCCACTGAATGCATGAACATTTTACTGCTTCACAATTTTTGTATTTTCACTTTTACTTCCACATTTTCATTTAAGAAACAGAAGCCATGGTCCTTGAGCACAGAGTACACTGCAGATTCTGAAACTCAAGTATGGTTCCTCTTCCCATCATTAAATGACCTGTCACTAATTAAAGGACTAGGAAATTATGACATTGCCTACTAGCTACATAGACCCTGGGTAGCAGTGGGCTTCCTCCCTTTCAAATGATCTTTCCTTGGAGCATTTCTGTAAGGGGGAACAGCAAATTGGAAATGGAAAGACACAATATCTCACCAGGGGAAGACCTCATGTCAGTACAACAGGTAAGCCCTGGGATGCCCTCCCAGGGCATTGCAACATTATGCAGGGCTTGGGAGCAGCAAAAGAGCTTGGACAATGCTCAGGGTGCCAAGGTTGTAGCATAGGTGCCAGAGATCATGAGCTAATGTTCTTGTAAAATCTCTTCCCACACAATGCCCCAGGCTATGGGTTTACCTAAGTCTTGTGATGTGCCACAGAGATTACAAACAGGCAGTGCTGGAGACACCTGGGCAGTAACCAGGTCAGACCACAGCTTGTCATCACCACAATTATGGTCCCCTTCTCATAGGATGAGCCAACACTCCCACCAAAGATGTTCCCAAAAATCTAATCTACATTCTGCTAGCTGATAAAATTAAAAGAGAAGTGTAAAGAAATTTGTCTAACAGATCTCAAATGTGTTTTAACACAAAGTGGCCAAGAATATTTAACTATTGATTGGAACCATTCCTGCAGCATCTGGAGAAAAAAATCAGTTCAGGGTAGACCTTAGGTGAGAGCTTCCCACTGGGCTGTGGGAGATGAATGTCAGTCTGTGGATCACAACAGGCAGAGGAGCATCATGATCCTAGGTGGAGCAGGTCTCATTATTCCTGTCCTTTATAGTGGAAAGGGAAGGAGCACAAAAGAATTCAGTTTTGTCATAATGCAGAGGGGAAAGGCCAGAGGAGAGCAAACCCTTGCTTACTTTCACCCTGCTAAGGTCATTCACATCGGTGCATGCACTAACACACAGCACTTCCTGCCAGTTCTGCTCTCAGACTTGGAATGCAACACAAGTAACCAATTCCATATTAAACTGTATTGGAGCACAGTAGCATGTTAGTCTCATTTACTTTTTATAAACCCTTAATAAGGGCATACAGGGAGACTGGATAAAAGGCTAGTGTTCACAACTGCCCTGAACCAAGATATTCTGTGCCCAGCCAGAACAACACCCAGCTTGCATGATCGACACCTTTGAGATACAGGTGGAATTAACAAAGCTTGTATGGTCTTATTCATATGGTCACTTGGGAAGAAAATACTTTTAATGGAATGAATCCCAAGTACAAGATAAGATTTCCCCAATGACTACCTTCAATCTTTGTTTACAACATTACCAAAAAAAGCCCCAAAAACATATGACTCAATTATTTATCTACCCATTATTTATTCATTCTCCTACTAGTATCTCAGTAAACTAGCATGTGGTTTGGCTGCTCAGTTATCCCCTAAGGATTCTGGCCAAACACTCCTGCACAAAGGAAACCTGGAGAGTATTTTCATTTGAAAACACAAAGAACACAGACATATCTTTTCTAATCTCTTTCACTAAAGCTTTAACTGGTCGTAGACATATTCCAGACAGTCTAGTTCAATCTTAGGTAAAGTCTTAAAATATTTGGAGTCTTCTGAAGTACCCTTGTGCTCTATTGTGCCCCTGAAAGCAAGTCCTAGAAAAACTCCTTATCTCTAAAACACACTGAAAGGGTATATTTGGTTACACATTCCAAATACAAAGAAGAAATGAATGTGCGTTTACACACACACACACACACACACCCTTGTTCATGTTAGCTGAACTGGTTAATTTGAGGATATTTTTATTCTCAGAAAGTGTAACTTACAACTCCAGCAGGCTTGCTCTGTCTCACTTTGAGTTCCCCTTTTTTGATTTTTGCCTGACAAACATAGCTCCTACCGTAACTATGCAAAACCTGCTTTCATTTCACATCATTTCCTCAAAATTCATTTCTCTCTCTATCTTATTTCTCTTTAATGAAGAAGAAAAAAAGATCTGTCACAATAAATGAAGTGTCAGGTTTTGTATCTCATCATTGTCAAAAAAAGGCAAAATCTGTGGGGAAGGAAGGATTTGGATAAAATTTGGTCAGGTTACAGCAATGAAAAATATTCAGAGATGTGGTGAAATCCTTCCATAAGCTGGGCCAGTCTTCACCATTAAAGGATCTCACATCTATAGTCTAACTGCACCCTCTTGTAAACAAACCCCTTACAAGTAGAGTTCAGCATGAATGCACCAAAGCTCAGCCACCACAGCAACTCCCTATTAGATTGAACAAAGAGGGGAAAAAACATCCCACCACCACCCCCACACACATTTTCAAACTAAATGAAGTCAGAAGCTGGTGGCTGGAGAAAAGCAGCTTTCAGTGTAATAAATGTAGTGGGGAAGGTCCGAGGGGTAGTGACATGCCCTCCATACTAAAGAATAGAGTTGGTAAAAGGCAGAAAAATCTAAATAACCTGAGAAAGCATAGCAAGAAACAATTTGATGAAAGAATGAGATATGGGGTGGGCCTGACCTGTAGTCAGCCACTAACTTAAGCAATCTGTATTTTAAACACACTTGGTATGTTCTGAGAACAACTATGGTTCACTAAGACTATATTATTTGGGTATCTAGAGGCTCTGAAATATTAGAAAATTCTGTCAGTCACTTAAGTATGCAATAAATGTTGTCTGTTTGGTGGGTTATAAAAATCCTGATTTAAAAAAAGTTATAGATGGTATTTAGAAATTAAAATCTTCACAAAACTGGAATAAAGAGTAAGACAGCAAACTATGACTCTGCAGAGTACGGCTAGAAAAAATGGTGTTTTTCAAGTCATCACCTTCACAGGAGGAGACAGCAAATATTATGGGAAGGCACACAGAGATGTTTTCATTTCTAGTAAGGCAAATTAATCCATCTACGTTTATTGTGACTCTTGACACTTCACTTCCCAATCCCAAGCTTTAATTGTAAAGTTCCTTGCGATCCCAAGATATAGGGTAAGGCACCCAAGTCTAACACACTACAATATTATAAAACTGCAGTGAAAATGAATTTCACTACAACGATAATTTAAATCAAATTTAAGCATTGAATGCCATTCTTGCGGCAAGATGGTTTTGTCTTGGCTTCTTGTAGAGTTCTGATATTTACTTACTGCTAATTTATCAGAACAAAAAGACTATGTCTAGAGAACTGAAAGAATTTTAGGATTTGTAATAAAACAAAACTTCTCTAATGACTCTGTAATTAATGTAATGTAATTCAGGAATTCAAAAGATCTGGAGATTTTAATAAACTGAAACACTTCACTGCATTTGCTGTTGTTCAGGCATGTCCTGCTTTTACTTTCTCATAAATCCTCTTTAGACCAGCAATTTACCTAAAACTAGCATAATTGGGCATATTTGTAATAATACACACGGTAATGCTTCCCACTAGGAGACTAAAGTCTGAATTTTCTTATTTCAAAAAAGGAATAGTAAGTGAATTACTGCACTTCAGAGGATGAAGATTTTAAATTTTACTCATGCACCTCAAAATATGACACCATAGTGGCCAGATATAAGCCATGACAAAATTAATTTCTTGAGAGACATGCATTTTTAGTATGCACAGGTATGGTAGGGGCTTGTGGCCCATTCAGGCATTGCAAACAGACCAGCAATACCAGCAGGACTGAAAAAGGACAAAATAGCTTGCTCCTGGATCAGAGAACAAAAGGGAGGCAGATTTGTTCCTTTGCCAATATGGCAATTATTTTTAGTTTGAACAGTTACAATAAAATTTTGATGCTCTAGTGTTTCCTGTAAAAAAAAAAAAAAGTCCTTTCACAACTTGGAATGTAGAGAGGTGAAAACCAGCACGCAAGGCACAAATATATCAGCAAATCCCAGTTGTTTTCTGTCTCTGAAGAGAAGGCTCAGACTGTCCACTTCAGAAAGATTGGACAAAGCTTGATCACAACACACTGTGATTTCTCATAGATGTCATTTAGGCCATGCTTGCAGATTTCCAGTTGTAAATTGTACTCTTACCGTATTCTTTATTATTCCTTCAAACCTTATCTGACAAGGAAAACCAAGAAATTTCATTGTAGCCAGTCAAGAAAGTATCTTTCAGTGGAACTTACAAAGAATTTGGATTGAAAATGGTACTACTTATCCCTTAATTTTTCTTATTTCCTCATAAACTTATTATGCTTAATATTTCAGAGGACTCCACTAGGGATTTATTACAAATTTTAGTATCTTAGCCACATGAGGAGGGATTGGCTTGAGAGGGTTTTTTAAGATGTCATTTTCTAATTGAGCATTAAGTGCCCATTGTAGCACTAAGTCCCTCATGGTGTAACAGATGCCTTTGTGTTTTAATTCATTCAAGTTCCATGAATATTTATGTATATTAGTTAAAAACAATTCTGCTACAGCAAGACTATTCTGTGTTCCCTCGTCAACAAATAAGTGCTCCCCTTGCCACATGCTTATCTCTCAGTTATTAATGTACAATAACAAATTCCAAACTCTCAGCTGGGAACATTATATTGTAATTGCTTAGTAGGTTATTACGGCATACCTGTCTGTCAGAATCAAAATACTGGAATTAACTCTCCTAATATGGGTAGAGAAAGATTGATTTCTTGTGCCATCTCGTGGAAGAGTTATTAATTGCAAGACAATCCTAAATATTTCACACGGTTCTGTATGTGAAGAAACCTGAGGAATGTGGCTCGAGACAGTTTTGTTTCCTACACCAAAAAATCTGCTGCTTATGAAGTAGTAATCTCGTTTGGTAATGTTTTATAGTCAAATATTTTCAATTAGTTGACTTAAACTCGGTGGCTGATCTTTCTGTATGCTGCGTGGACTGTACATACAAACTATTTTTAGATCTTCCTTCATGTTCACATTTATACAGAAAGATACTGCGCTTCTTTCAAAGTTCATTGCACAAGGGAAGCATTTATTTTCATCTGGACTGCTGGCTGGAATCTGGGGTTATTTTCCCGCAGTAATTTTTTGAAAATCACAAACTGATTGTTCTGAAAATAAATATTCACTCATTGGTTAATTAAACTTATTAAAATGCAAATTAAAATCCAAAACTAATGACAATAATTAAAAAAGAACATATTACCACAATGATAAAAGATCAGATTTAACTTTTTCCATTATCCAATACAATGCCAATTAAGTATAATTGGAAAACGAGAAAGCAAGAAAGAAGTCTGAAAACAGCTTTTGCCACAGAAACTTAGCCAGGAATGAGTTACCTCCTACATAGCTCAGAAGAAGATGATAGTGTTTTATTCTGGAAGGGGGTTTGGATACTTTTGGGTTGTAAGTCCACTTGCAGTCCATGAGAGTTTGAAACACAGGCTGAATCTTCTTTCTGTCCTCTCCCCTACAGGCATAGTATTTTGGCTGTAGGAAACTGAAACAGTTTTCTAGACCCCGTATCTTTGATCTATAACCACTTGCTAAACTACATTCACAGAAGAATACAGGTGATAAGCTCCAGGAAATCCCAGTGTGTGTGTGTGGTGGAATAACAGCAATACTTGAGGATTTAATCATGCAGCTCTTTTTAGCATTAATGTGCATCAATAAAGTTAATTTTTCTATTCCACTTTGAAACTATGTGTGCAAGGGTTTGAATTATTTCCTTTTTTTTTATAGTTATCCTTTGATGTCCTTCAGCACGTGAATGCCAGCAAACAAGATGACAGTGGAGCTCAGCACCATTTACTCATTGCAATAGAAATGAAAAAGAATTGTCTGGGAGCAATCTAATCCAGCAAACATTTCAGTAACTACTCCATCTCACACTCAGACTCAACAGGCCATTTTGCTACATTTCTGATTCTTTCTAGAGTAGATATTGCTCTCTTACACTTCTGCATTATATTTCAACTGGTCAAGAATCTGCTACAGACAATGTCAAGACCAACGAATTGAGTGATTATCTAAATAAAAGCCACTTGACGTGAAAGCTACTGCTAAGATATTGCTCCATGGACCTCCTTCAAACTGTACTATTTAGATTCCTTTGGCCTCTTAAATACTGTTTTGTGCTTTGATAATGCTGCAATACCTGTGCTATAAAGCACAGTGACTCTTCAGAGGGACTTTGGAAGAGAGCAGTTACTTTGATTGTGTTAAGCTCTCATTTAATGTAGGTCAGTCACAATAGGAAGAAACAAAGAAGCATCAACAGTTAACCCACTGCTGGGAGTGTCTCAGACAAGAAACAAGGTGGTGTCCCAGCCCCTGTTTATCTCAGTCTCAAGCACGTGGTACCTTGAGACTATACAGCCCTGAGCTCCTACCTGAATGCTCTCACCACCTTTATGGCATGCTGCTCTTTCCAGAGAGTTTGTGATCTCAGTCACAAGGTTGCAAACAGCAAAGTGTTGAATTGCAAACTGTCTGTAGAGGCCTAGTCCAAGTCACAATAATTCAAGAGCTGACATGAGTCAGTTTTACTCTGACACAAATCATTTGCTTCTTAACATAGGTCACAGCTTACATACTGTTCTCCATACCATAAGCCTATGGAAATATTAGCTCCAATACTATCTTTCGCGTCACTATCAAAACTGGACCTGTTGTAAGTGGTTATTGTTGACTTCTTTCCTAATAGGAGGAGAAGTGAAGTCATATTCCAGTCACAATAAAATTAATGAGACTATAAAATTAAGTGCTGACCAAGTACAAAAGATTATGCTCTCCTCTTTTCAGAATGTGTAATGTATGTTCCTTTGTAGCAAGGGTTCACATAAGCATGCTTCTTGTTTGTATATTTTGCTGCTGCTGTACATCCGTTGGAAATAGCATCGTTTTCTGGTCAAATTCTCTCACCCATTATTCAATTACCATAGTAAAACCTGCTGTCAAAACGTTATTCTGGTATCTCCTGAAGAAACTTTCCTGCCTTATCTCACATGTGGCCCCAGATCTATACATGCTGAGGATTCCTACAACACTCAGCGCAGTTTCCAGACATTGGATCCATTCTCTTGACCACATGGACTCAGATGGCTTATGGATTGGGTAGGAGAACTGGCTACCTGGAGTTTCTTGTGTTGATAGCCCTAAACATACAGAAACCCTAACCACTGAAAAGTGCAAGAGTTTAAAAAATGAAGTTGATTCAAGGGGGCTTTCTTGGGTCTGAGTTTGAGAATCCTGTTAAATCTTGCTTTCCAAGCTGTCTTTGAAGGATTAAGTACTGACAGTTTCTTCCCTTCAGGTTTCAGAATTCTGCCAGATATTATGTGTGAGACTTGGTAAAACTGTAGCTCCCACAACCCATAAAAAATTAAATATAAGTACTCTTAACACAGTGAAGTCAATGAAGATTTCCTAGGTCAGCTTGAGCCAAAGGACAATTTGGTAGCTATGTTAATGGACTCATATTCAAGGAACTCAAGTACATAATCAGCAGTAATAACAATTCTGCAAGACAAATTAGATGGTTAATAACATGTAAATAGAACCACGGTATTCAGATTACGTCATTAGTAGTGGCTGTGCAACTGCACTGTCGTCAGAGGGAGCACACACACAGACCTAAATGGAAATTGCCAAACTGTTTTGTTGATAGGGAAGAAAGGGAGGAAAGCTGGATTCCACCCTCCCAGCTGTGTCAGTTGTATAAGGTTAACAGAGTGGAAAGTACTACAAATTTAATTCTGCCTCGGAAAGCCTGCCAATTTTCCATATTCACACTTCTTTTATAGACAATGCCTCACTCTTCCTCTGTAGTGACTCTCTTACTTACTGTTAGGCATTTCCTTTTCAATTTATTATTGCACTTCTTCTTGACATGTTTTGTTTCTTCTGTTTAATCTCATTGTAAATAAAGCTATGGTGGCATTGCAAAATGTCATCATTTGCCTCAGAGAGGACATGGAAGTGACATACAGCTCCTCTATAGCTCCTTCCACAAGGAGCTACAACTCCCTTTGGTGTCTAACCTGTGTGAATAAAGAAGAGGATATGACCACCTTTGTTCCCATGGATATGACATTGGCCACAATGTCCTTATCTATTGCAGTGGAAATGGTGTCAGCTTCAAAGTTAAACATTCTTGTTATTATAAGGCTGCGCAATGACAGGACAGTAATGCATATTTACTCAATGTTTTGGTGATCCTTTCTCAGACAGTTATAAATTATTTCTTAGATGAGAGCTTTTTATACTTGATGAATAGCAGATGATTGTCACTACTTTACTGTTTAATTTTTAAATTAATTTGAAGTATAATTCTCCAACTATAAAGTGCTCTGAGACTACTAAGAAATTAATCACATTAAATGAACTTCATTATAAATCATCATCCCTCCATGACTCTCAAAATCAGGCAATGGAAGAAATTAATGCATCAAAGCAGGATTCTCAAGGCTTCATTTAAACAGAAAATGCATTTCAGAACTGAGAAAACACAAGGTATATATTGAAATTGTGGAATTGTGTGGAACTCCTCTATCAAAGTTATGTAAAACTCAAGTTTATACATAGTGAGAATATACAAGTTTGCAACACTTCTAAAATTTAAACTTATTCATTAAGCTCATATTATAAAAAAATTTTAAATCATTATAGATCTGAGCAGTGACCCACAGTCTCAGTCTTATACCTCTGAAAAACTTCCAGTAATGACATCTAAGAGAAAAAAGCCAGTCAAGAATAAAAGCAGATATGTTGCACTTTCTATGAAAAACCATGACATGTTCATATTGAAAAGAAAAACACCAAACACAAAAAATACAATTATAAAACTTGTAAAAAAATGCACAGTGTTTAAAGAGACGTTGGAAGATAAAATATGAAGCACACATGAGAAGTTACAGTTTGTAATAAAGTTTGCTTTTCTGATAAAATCCAATCCTTTGAAATGAGAAAGAAAAGGAATAAACTACTTCTGAATATGGGACTGCCAATTTTTATAACCACATGGATATTTGCAAGTCTGAAGTGCAATGTCAGAAAGAAAAGACAACCGGCTAAATATCCAAGCTATTTAGCTGGGGCAGCCATGTAGAATATTCAAGCTGAAACAGAAAATTACAAATGATGAAAAAATAACTTTCTTTTTTCAAATACAGTTATAAATTATATTTAAACAAAGTTCAGAGGATTTGAACTTGAGTAGGAGGCTGCTTGTGTTAGTCTTTCTGCAAAATGCTATCTAGAGGAACTATCCAATGGCCTACACTAAACTCTGGAGACCACTATTATGATTAGTTCAGGAACTTGCCTCTGCTCAACTTACATATTTTTTCTAGCACCTGCTAGGTGTTTTTTTTTTTTATTTTACCACACAGAATATGAAAGGGAAATATAAGCCTGAAAAGCTATGTTTGTAAAAACTTTGTAAAATTTTGTCAGAACAACAAACAATTGCTGAGAACTAAATGCTACAGTGAAAGGTTGGAAACAAACACAAATTAAATTTTAGATACTTTTCATCTCCTCAGAATTATTTTAAAGAAACTGATATGTAACGCACAGATTCAAACCTGCAGCTGCAAATTTAAGCATTGTTTTGCATGGAGCTTCAGTGTCTTAATTGTAAAAGATATGCTAAGGCTAACCAAAGGGGATCTATTGAACATATAGAAAACAGAATGCAAAACAAAAATTATTTAGATCCACACTAACTAGATTTAAATTTAATATGCAATATAATTCTTAGACTTCAATTAGGTTTTATACTCCATAGAGTTTAAAATTTTTATCCAGCTGGTTTTTGAAGCTTCAGGGAAGTTTTGGAATTACTGACAGACTTTCCAAGAAAAGCCAAAAAGTTTCCTCAGTCTGAGTGAACTCCCTAAAGTATTCTCATTTTAAAAAGGCTTGGGGAAGAGTGGAGTTAATTCTTCTGCACCCCTATTTTTCTACACATGAGCAGACATTTCATAGTCAACAGCTGAAAGCACAAAATACTAGTGCACAGCACAGACAGCATACTCTTAAAAGGTTTGTTTTTCTTAACTGGTTTATGCCTACTTGATGAGGGAAAGGTCTACAAAATGAGTATTTTATGACCCCAGACCAAAAACCAAGAAGCAAATTTGCTGCCCCTGACCTATGCACCAGAAAAATAAAAGTAAAAAAGAAAAGAAAGTGTGGTAGAGGGGCTGCCTTCATTTTGCTCCAAAATAAACATTTACTTGCTTTTTAAAGGAGGGGGGAGGAGGGAAGGAAAACATTGACTTAATGGAGCATAAAAGAAAACAAAGTTTGTTAAGTTCCTTTGTCCCTCTCTAGAGAATTACCTCATTTAAATGCAAGACCCATTTATGGATAATGGGAAAAATAAAAGCTTTGTGAATGTAGGCATGAAAAATTCTTATACTTGCAGAAAACATTGATGAGTCAATATCTGTTTATTTGGAAGATTTATTTAGTGTAACAGATAAGAACTTTAATTAAAGCTTCCATCTGTGGAAGCTGACAAACACTGCACCTTTACTGTTTCTGATTGTGATAATGCTGAAGGGGAATGTTTCTGTGCAATAGTGTCACCAAGGTCATTATTTGGTATTTAATGACTATGTTGAAAAAATGGAGCATCACACACTTATCTCTGATGTGAATTTAAATGTGACCTTTTCTAAAACTAAAAGGACATGAATATAAAGAAGGAGCAGCATATTCCATTTATTTCACAGGATTTAAGCAAGAAGGCAGATCTAAACCAAGAGTTTCAAGTGAATATGACACCGCTGTAAGTGTACTTCAATTTATAAAAAATAAAAACTGCAGATATTAGCTGTATAGGTGTGTGAGTATTGATATCTCTGTGTGTTCTTTTGGATTACATTTTAGTTATTGAGTTTAGTTTTGCATTTTAGTTATATTTCCTATGTGCACTGAAACTGCTTAACAGAATGCTCCTTTGCCACCAGAGAAGCGTATCGTCAAGAGGTAGAAACACAAATTCTTTAATTAAACAGAAGTAAATATTAAAAAAAAATGCTTTATAAGTAAACCTAATTGAGATACAAGAAAAACTGCAGAAGAAACATCAGGTATAATAGATTATATGTGGATTGTAAAATGCGTACATAGATGAAAACGAAATTTATGGGACTAGCAATAAAGGTGAACAGATACCAAAGTGTCATCTGCAATAACAGACCACTGCCACTAGCATGAGAGACAAGGTACAGAGGTGGAAGATTGGAAGCCTGGTGTACAGGTAAATCAAAATTACTTCTGAAGCAACTGTATTAACCCAAGAAAAGAGCTTCATTATAGACGAGATAAACTAGGCAGCAAACGATCAACACAATTACCTAGTTTTCCATAAGGTTGTCATGCAATTGTCAACACAAGATGTTTTGTTACATAACAAAGGATTCCAAATAAACTCATAGTTACAGTGCCATCATGGGTAACATATCTTAATACTCCGCTGTTGGCAACGCTGTGCTCATACAACACTTCACCCAAATCAATAAAAATCATCGAGAAAGTGTGAAATGAAACATATGGCCAAATCTGTCTTACTATCACAACTCTGGGATATTCCAAAAAGCATCTGCCTTGTTCAGTGCCCTTCATTTTGTTACATACTAGAGGTTCCAAGTGTTCTTTTTTATAAAGACTGCGAAATCAATTGAAAACATATAAATATTTATTTAATTGTTTTTACCAACAGTGTCTAGTTTCAGGATTACTGATAATAGGCTTAAGTTTCTGAGAAAAATGCATGAACTTGGGTCTTTTATAAAAATTACTAAGAATCTGCTGGTAGATCAAGGCACAGTGATGCACAATTATATAAATTGTTTCATCCCATTATGGAACACCATACTGCAGAAGTTTTGAGTTCTCAATTTTATGTGCCAACTGATTTTCAAAAATACAGTCATGAAATATCTCACATTGTATCTTGTTTAACCTATCTCACACTTGCAAAAAGAACAGGTATATTTCTTAGAAGTGTTCTTTTGATTTATGATTTCTAGAATCACATCTTCTTCATTGCATCTACAGTTACTTGCAAAATCTGCCCCTGCAGACACAGAACAATGTCCAAACCATGTCTGTATTTCCATGAAAACTAGTTTCAGTGAAACTTTTCCCTTGTTGCTACAACTTCATCTGCATGTTTCAGAAGTAATTAGAGACACCCACATTCCTACTTCATTTGATAAGCAGTAAATGCTTATCCTCTCCGGCCAAAAAATCACAGGTCAAAGCTGCACTTATAATTGTAATCACATTCCCTAGGGATGCCAGCAGAAAAATAAAATGTTGCTACAAAAGCTGTTACTGTCACTAGCTACACATCTCTTTCCCCCTTTTGCTTATGTGACCAATGGCCCATGCTGCCACCTGTGACACAGTAAACAGGGAAGGCCAAGAAAGCATGGCTATTACCTTTTTTGAGATGTAACTTCTGCACTGGCAGCAATGTTCAGTAATGCTCAGTAACATTCTAAGGTAATGGAGAAAATTTTGTTTTAAATACGACTCTTAGGACGTTGTCCCCTCTCATTCCATCACAGGTCTCAGTTTTGAAGATTGTGTTTAGAATTTGTAGCAAGAATTGGCACCAATAACTAATTTTTTGTCTTTTATTAAAAATATACTTACAAGTCTTACCAGATGCAGACTCATATGGAAAAAAATAGCAAAGAGTGAATGTCAAACATAACAAGGAATCCCTTTCCTCCTAATCTTTTTTCTTGAAAAATGAGACATACACATGGTTTTGGTGGAGCACCAAGGTAACTTCTTTAAAGAGTCTTTTATCACATCTTTTAGTGTTATTTTAGTTCTTCTATGCCAATTTTTTTCTTGTTTAGCATAAACTGAAAATCTCACTTCTCTTACCTAACAAGATTTTTATAGGACCTGGGCATCTGCAAGCCTGAAATGTAAGATGTCTTAATAACTGTGGGCCCTTAGAAAAGATGTATTTTGAATTTCTGCTGTAGCCAAGACAAAGCAGAGGGCAAAGTCAGAGTCCAAGACCAAACCAAGTTTTACACTGATTTTCCTTTATTTGATTTTCACTGCCAGCTGGAAATTGAACTGCAATAAAATTAACCAGCACAGTTTCTTTCTACTATGTTTTCTTATAAAGGAAAGTCAGCTGTCAAAATTGGAAGATTTTCAAATTATATCTGATTGACCAGAAAAGCCAAACCTTGTGACAGTCAGGATTCACTATAAAGAACTGGTGGTAGAGAATCTCTCCCTGCATTCAACAAAACCAGAACAGTTCTGGCAAAGTTTATCAGCACAGTTCACTGCTGCTTCTCACTTGCTTTGTCAAATGTGACTGGCATCTCCTTGCAGAGATGAGACCATGGCATGAGCAAAACAATGCAATACAAAAGAAAACTATTCTTGAGGTTGGTTCCTAAATTATTTTGGAAGTTGGTTCCTAAATATTATTTTTATCTTCTAATCAGTATCAGTGCAGAAAACTACACTGAAAAGAGAGGTTAGGATATATAAAAACAAAAGGCCAAGTTAAAAATTTAAAATTTCCATAATTCAGAAGAATTTATAATGTCAGGTGAAATGTCAATATACTGCTCAAAACACAAGAAATTCTTTGCCAATACCTCACTGGATTCCTTTCTTGAAAGTTACAGCTCACTCTTTTCCTTGAAACTTTTCCAGGGACATTGTTTAATTTTTATATAAATTTTAAAAAACATTAGTTTTAAAATCCCTTTTAAAAAGTGCTGAAACGTGCATCTTTTACCAAAACAAAATTGTATTGGACTGTGTTTTGCGAGAATTACATTCAGCTTTTTAATACAGCTTCTGAAACAGTTAGAAATATTGGCCAGTTTTGCAAGTATGTATTCATTCAAAAATCTGTTCTGCCCTGTGAGAGTACACAGGTATGTGCATGCATATGTGTAAGGCAGGAATCTAAATAAGTAAGAATTTAATGTATGGGCAATTCATTTCAAGGTCATGCTTAAAATTATCTTGGCTTTAGCAACATTTCTGTGAAAAAGTATTGAAGAGGTTTAGTATTTCCTCAAAGGCTTAGCAGAAATACAAAATCTTGACTTGCAACCCAGCAAAACCAGTCTGGAAGAAACACTAGGTGAATGTGTGCCCACACATTGGTAACAGTGTCTTGGAAAACTGGAAGTCAAGGATAATAACCTAGGCAAATTAGGTGGAGGGTAAGGTCCACATTAAGCACAAGCCTAGGAACCTTGTGTATTAAAGCCCCCAAAAGATAATGTAAACTGATTTTTATTAAAAAATCATTAATTCATCTAAACCCTGCGTTTTACTTGCACAAAATGCCTCCTGGGACCCCAGAAAGTGTCTTCTGCCCTGACTGTGGCATGTTTCCCTGCCTTCAGGAGCCATCCAGAAGCAGAAGTGCTGGAGAAGCAGGAGTGGGTTTGCAGGGCTGTACTTCTGTCCTGGAGAGAGGAAGCACCAAAAGCCCTGCCTGAAGGGCTTTTGGCAGAGCAGATTCCTGACAGGATGAAGACAAGCAGGTTGAAGACAATGAGATGAAGACTGAAGACAATCTTCTTACTGTGGGTGCCTTTTCTGGTGGAATCTCAGGAGCCTCTGAGAGAGGGTCTGTATCGCCACCCAAAAGGACTTCTTGCTGCAGGGTTGTGCAGCTGCCAGCATCCACCTCACATTCCCTGGAGCCACACAAACACAGTGGTCTCGCAGTGCTCAACTCTCAGTGCCATGGGGCACACCAGGTTTCAGGCCCTTGGAAGAAAGGAATAAAAAGACTCTAGAGACTCACCCCTCCAGCAGGGGAGGGTCAAAGCTGGCAGGAGATACTTGGGTGGGATGCAGCCACTGTTTTATCCTTCAGGCTCCCCGGCACACAGACTCTCCTGTGATGTTGTCCGTTTTCAATAAATGCTGCCAAGGGACAAAATAAAACCTTACTATCTCCGTTGCTTGGGCATTATCTGTCAGAGCTGCATGCCAGACTGGAGGTGGACTTCTTCCAAAGAGGCAGAATTCCAACTCTCCCTCCCCCTCCTCCAAAAGACCCTCTTATGTTAGCACATTTTAATATGCATGAAAAGGGCAGGTATAATAACTCCCAGTTATTAAAATCAGATAATTGCAAATATGTATGTGGGTTTGTGGGTTTCCAAGCAAAGTCGGAAAAAAAGAGGTTTTCATGAATGTTATTTTGGCAAATATTTTTCCCAAGGGCATAGGCTAGTGAACAAAATGATTACAAGAAATTACAGTATGTACCATGAGTACTTTTTGGTATGCACAGAACAATTTAAGGCATTATAATGTCACACTGCCACATTAAAAAAAACCAACAAAACAAATAAACCCAAAAAAACCCCCCAAAACCCCAGACTTTTTTATTTATTCAGAAAGCCATACTCTCTAATATTAATAAATAAATCTTTTATTTATTCAGAAAATCATTTACTGTCTGATATAGAAACTTTAAAAGCAAAATAAGATTTTTTAAAACCATGCTTTGAGCACAATGTCAATTACAAGTTGGAGAGTGTTTATTTAAAAAAACAAAGTGAAAATTTCTTATGGCTTTAATCCAAATCCCTTTGAAGCCGCAGAGTTTTTCCCAATGACTTCAACTGGCCTTGGTTCAGGCCTCAAAACCATTTGTCCTTGTAAGATGCAACCCCGCATTTCAGACCAGTGCACCCCAGAGGAAGTGCTACACCTACACGTGATGCAGCCACAGCCTGCCCCAAGCCCAGGGGTGCCAGCAGCCTCTTAATCACTGATCTCCTGGGGAGCAGAGGATGCCTTTCATAATGCCTTTGCGCCATGTCTTGCATGAAGCCTCACCCACCATCAGGGTGCTCATCTTGCCTGCAGTAAGAGTTCCCTTGTATCCCATGTGTTTCCCTTCGCAAAGCCTGTAGAAGCACCCACAGTTTTGCTGTTTACAGGAGAAACAACAGAAACCTAAACAACTTACATGGGGTCCCACATGGTCCCAAGTGACAGACATGGGCATTCAGTCCAGAATTAACCCCATTCCTCGAACAAACATGATTAGAAAATACTCAGTCCCAGCCCCCTGCCCTCATGCAGCACTATCTCAGTGTCTCAGCACCTCCAACACAGTCGGCCAAAATGACTGGCTTGAGGCTGAGGAGAGTAAGGAGTATTCACACCATTCCCTGCTGTGGCTTTTCCTGGGTGTCCCAGAGCAGGAGGAGCCCTGAGCTCAAAGCATTCCATCTGTTTTGGAGATGAATTCCTCATTGGTTTGGTTGAATTTGATTCTTATAAACTGGAGAAGCTGTCTCCACAAAAGTAGCAGACATCAACAGCAGAATACTGCTACAGAAGATACCTGGTTAAAAGAACAGGTAAAGAAATCACAAAAATAGTCACTAATTATAAGGAAAGACATAGAAAAATATCAGTGAACATCCAGCATTCACATTTAATAAGATGCAAAATTGCAGGACACAGCAAAGTTAAGAGCAAACTTGTGCTGAAAACAAAAGATCCACACACCCATTTAATTGGGAATGTTTGAGCCTGCAAGTTAGCGAACAACAAAATTCTTATTCCACTGGCTTTTCAAAATGTCAGCACTGAGTCCGTTCATAAGCATATCTATTTATAAATATATAAATTTTGTCTTTTAGACTGCCTTAAAAAAACAGTATTTCCACGCAGAGGAGATGTAATAGTGAATAGCTCTGTGGTTGTCCTCTGAGAAATATCTAAGAGAGGACAAGGGAGAGGGATATAATAAAGGCATAAGGAACAGAGGAAGCAAAGACATTTGCTTCC
Organism: Serinus canaria; assembly: GCF_022539315.1. Classification (NCBI taxonomy): domain Eukaryota; kingdom Metazoa; phylum Chordata; class Aves; order Passeriformes; family Fringillidae; genus Serinus; species Serinus canaria. The sequence goes on along the minus strand of NC_066343.1, from coordinate 34,165,140 downwards.
CTTCATGAAGAAACAAATACCTTCAGACACATGCCTTCCCTTCATAAAGAAACAAATTTTTTATTCCTAGTGCTCTCAATGTTAGCAGTAAACAATCTGAAAGGTTTCCTCAGTATTTTGTTGTAAAAATTATCAGCTGAGCTGGGAAGAGAAGAATTCACTGAGGAGACATGCATTTGGTGTGGACACATGATGATGTAACAAAAATGGAGCATAGCATCCCTTCCTTGGTAAGAAAATCATATGGCTTCTAGAATTTTGCAAGGTATTTCTCCCACCACCTCAGGTTAACTCTCATAAAAATATTTAAATCTGATATGAAAGTAATTAAATGGAAAACCACATCAAGTTATGAAAATGTATCCGTAGGATTAACAACAGAGCAAGGCAATGATCTTTATCATAACTGTAAAGCCTCAGACTACATTTGAGAATAATCAGCCTCAGCTGAAGTAATATTATATCTAAATTAAATTATTGTACCTTAAATGTTTCTGGTTTAAGTTACTTAGATATTCACGTCTTCAGTTTGCTGTTTTCCTATCCACCGCGCTGTCTGTTAATTATTTTTTCATTCTGGAAGGAATTTCTTTTGTTTCATAGCCATGGTGGTTATCAAATAGCTACTTCGAAAGCAGACTAAGAATTAAATTTCTTGATAAGATTTTAAAAACTGATTGTTATGAATCATAACTACAACAGCTTCAAACTCCTCCAGTGACTAGTTTATTAGTTTGAAAAGAAATATGCAAGAAGTCTATGTGGAGGTTGTTTCCTGCAAAAAAATTATTCTTCAGTAAGAGATATAAAATACGGAGCAACAAGAACACTTTCTGTAATTCTCCAGGATGGTTTTTATTACTTGGTCTATGGAATAAACATTCAATTAAGTGAATGTAGCAATTTTAATTTAAATTCCCTCCTCTTATTCCACTTCTTTTAAATTTAACAACCTACTGAACAGATGGATTATTTCAGTTTTAGACAGAGGTTTTAAAAAGGACAGTTAAACCATCAGGTACACTGTAATCGAGATAAAGTAAAGTTCCTCTTTTAGATCAATAGAAATGAGAAGTAGTTACATGGGATTCTGTGTTCCCTCAGTATTTTATTATTTTAAATTCCGACTCTCCTGGAGATTTACAGCCCTCAGAACCCCATACTATTTCCAGCTCCTGCCATAACCTCTGTTACATTACTTCCCCCTGCTTGTGAAATCTTGAGGTATTCAGCTAAGATTTAGAAGCATTTTTTTTTTTTAATTCTAATCAGAAATGAGGCCTGGATAGGACAAGAGAGACACAGTGACAGTGAAAACGCTCTCGGCAGTTCTGCATGGAGGCAGTGCTCCATGGGTGCTGCTGCGGGATTCCTCACTAGAGTTTGTCCAGGGAGTCTGCTCTTGCCACAGCCCCAAGCAGTGTCACTGAGTGGAACCAGTGCCCAGTACACACCAGGAGAAATTGGATTTGGATTGAGGGCTGCACAAGATCTCACACGGCCCTGGGACTTCAGCACATCACGTGCAAATGTGTTTGTTGATTTTATTTGATGCCGAACATAGCGCTGTGGCCTTATAGTCCAGATATTTTTTTCTCGCAAAATTGGGCATGTCTGCACACAAACACATGCAGGGGTTGCCTTTTATTTGAGGCCACAAAGCAAGCCAGGTGGCCCAGTCTTCTGCAGTGGCAACCCAGCGCTAGGACGCACTGTATGGGGGTTTAAGGAGAAATTGTTAGAGAGTCCAGACACAACTTTACAACATCAATCATAGCACAGGCCAGGAACAGTAGGTGCAAAATGTTTTTACAGCATTTTTCTGGAAAGGAAATCCTGCTGGACTAAATTTCCTATATTTTATCACAGTAGACACAGTACATTTTGATCCAGAGAAAGATCTGACTGACCCAGATAGTACACACTTGGCTTATCTTGCCAAGTGAACACATTTAGTATTTCTTAACAGTCCTTAGGTTGTTTAGAATTCATATTGCTGATTGAAGGAGACAAAACTTGTCATATCTGGAAGCTGTGCAAAACAAAGGCCCTTTTGAAAAACAAGTAACAAAATTCAGTTTTCTGGTAAGGTGGAACTAGAACTCATACACTGAGCCATGCCATTGTTTGTGCCATTTGCTACTACTATTTGTATGCTGCTATTCAGTTTTCCATTGTTTGAACAAATCCCCAAAACTTGATTATAGTCATGGATTCCACTAAGATTTATAGATTTATTCATAGAACAGGAACATACTTTGTTGTCCCTTACAGTATGAATTTAGTCCCCTTCCTCAAAAAGAGGATGGTTTTGCCAGTTGATTTTTTCTTCATATTTTGGGTAACTGAAATGCTGTTTTGGAGCACAGTTTGCAGCAGCATTTGCCTGTCTAGAAACAGAGTTACTTTCTACCAATGGTGAAACAATGACTTAGGGTTTATTTGAAGATACTACTCTCCATGCATCTGGATGTTTCCACCTCAAGGTCTGACATCATTTGAGGTTCTCCAACTCAGCAAATGCTCCTGTGCTCTCTTCCAGAAAGTGTCAGACCTTTTCCCTTTACTCCCACATAGGTGAAGTGAGATGATTCCTCTGAACGCAAAACCAGTGACAGCTGATGAATTCAGATAGTAAGTGAGAAAAAAATCAAATCAAATTCATCTCACTAATAGAAGTTTAAGGTACTGTTACCATGAAGAAATTTCCGTATGACTCACTGTGACACTCACAGCCATGGCAGACACAAAAGCAAAGGATTCGTGTCTCCACAGGGAGCTTGTTCCTCTGGATGAGTCTTTAGGGAAATCACTAGATAAAACTAAGAGTAGTTACTTTTAGATGAAGGAATGAACCTGCCTATCAAAGTTTTAGTAATGTCTGTTTGTAGTTAGCACTCTGGGTGAATCCTCAGTTTTTATACAGCTGCCTGTACTGTATGTACTCTTTGTAGCTTTGTCTCCCCTATAGTGTCAGTGGGTAAAACAGAAGAAAAGACCCTGCAATAATGTATGTCTTGGACAATATCAGAACAGAAATCAAACTGGAGCTAGGGACACATCTATAGTCAGCTTCCCCACTCAGACTAGGAGCCATTACTCAGTTTTCCTGCCCTGTGATTGCAAATCCATTCTCCATATGCCCTATATGCTTTTCCAAATGGGGGCCTTCCTGCCTCACCAGTGGACTGCGGTGCACAGTATCAATGCCCAACCCACTTTTTCTAATGTCAGACCCAGTCTTCTTATGAAAATCACATAGACAGAGTAGGGTAACAGAAGCAAGAGAAAACTTCTGAAGCAACCTCACAGTCTTCTCACCTTGCCCTTTACTCATCCTCCAGACAAGTATTTGCTTCTAGAAAAGCTGTTCTGCCTTCTGGAAAAATTCCAGCTTTGCTAGACCTGCCAGGAAGTACCTTTGCAAGCCCACGTGAGCAGTATTGTGCTGGTTTTGTTTGGACCCAGACCCAACCCTTCCCTCACTTATTGCCACCTTACCATCTTGTCCCATCTACTTATATCCTCGTCCCTTTCCTGATCTCCCTTGGCCTTGCTTCCAAGTCTTGGGGGGTAAAGGCAGACTCTGTCACTGGCTGGGACTGTGCAGCAGATATCACTAGTCTGGGAAGTTGCAGAACAAGAGGTTACTGCCAATCCATATGACTTAGGAGTAGCCACTAACACACTGGTGGTGGCACTTGTGCAGAGGTGCTCACCTGAAGTGCACAGAAGGTGTTTGTATGCCATCACGGCTCTGATCTTGGCAGCTCAGATGAGCCCACCCACATCAACAGAAGGGGAATACCCCTCTCCAGTCCTGCGTGCATTGCCAAGGCTGGCCTAGAAAATTATGTATTACTCCTCAGTCATCTCTTTGAGAGCACATCCACATTAAAAGAGGATGGGAAAATCAGTATAGAAATCTGACCTTTTTTTCTGTCTTTAGTGAATTTATGAGGCTTAAAGAACAGCATTAGGAGTTTCCCAAACCATATTGAAAACACATAAAGTCAAATGCTCTTTGACTACTAGAAATAGGCTGAACTTCAGACAGCACTGTACAGAAGCCTCCACTGACTGCCATTCATTTGCTTACTTATCTTTTCTCTCACTGACAAATCTGTGGTATAACTGAACCCTTTGCTCTCCACTTACTCTGAAGTAAGTTAGCAAATTAACAAAGAAAGACAGTGTTCTTGATTAATCAAGTTCATTTACCTGAGATAAGGAAACCTAGAAAAAAACAAAGAACGTCATATAAATAAATGTCTTTTTTTTTTCTTTTTTATTTATCCTTTATTTAGTAAAAGCACCCAAAGCTGCATTATATTAACACAAGTAATAAAGCTTTCATATTTTATTCCTACCAGTGCATTTCCAAGTCCAGGTGAAATGCCAGAAATAAGTAATGCTGCCATACCTTGAACACAGGGTGTAGATCACAATGATACATGACTTACAAGTGAATTCCAATGTAATAAAATGAAAACTTGTTGTTTAAAGTGTGAAACCTGTAACTTAAGCAATTGAGTCCATTTCTATTTCCACAAAGTACCATAAGAAAAACAGTGCCTATAGGATAACATACTTCATCATACCTTTTGCATCACTTTATTGAATACTCCATGTTGGATGTAGAACTTATAGCTATATGTGTGTGTGCTGGCTACAATGCTACAATGAGAATGGGTACCACTTGTATTACAGAAAGGGGTCATGAAATGTATGGACCTGTCTGCCTGTTTAACAAAATGGAACAGCAGTACCGTAAAACTGCACCACATGTGAATATTGTAAATGGTTAAGTTATAAAGTCATTCATTCAAAAAATCAAAATATTTCAATGAAAAAATGTATATAAAATGTAGTAAAACATAAATTACATTTAAAGGTCTGTACATGATTCATCCTGCAAATAGAAGCACAAAAACAGCACCTTGTACATTATTGCTTATTTTGGTCTTCTAAAGTTCAAAGATCATTTTTACTAAAAAGTTGGGAAAAAAACATGGTATCACATGCAATCCAGCAGTAACTGTGGTAAATCAAGTAAGTCTGTAACCCCGCACAAAACCCAACACTTTTACAATGTAGGAACACACATGTGGAGCCCTTTTCTATACTTGATAACCAATTAAAGTTGGATTTATTAAGTTAGTGCACACCTATAATATCCCCTACAATATCCCCATTTTTTGGTTAACAGTGTATTAAGGCTGTTTGCTGTTGAAAATACACAGCAGAGAAGAAATACTTTCATCCACAAATGCAGTCAGATGATCTCATTTGGAAGCTTCTGTCAGTCATTCACCCAAACTGATGAAAGAAAACCATCCTTTCTGCTCTCATGTTACTCCACAAGCTGTTGTGGACACTCTAGCTCTATGCGAGTTAAAAATCATTTGGATAAATTCACGGTAGAAAATTCCATCAAAGTATTTAACAGAAAAAAAATCCACTTCTGTCATGGGAAGGCCCTTAGCCACGAATTGCTGGAGTGTGGGACAATATGCTGGGAAATTTCTGCGAGAGAAATTGCCCTTGCAGTCTATCCTTTGGCAGGCATTATTGATGGTCTTTCAAGACATGCTACCGGGCTGGACAGACCCGTGGTCTTACTCAACACAGACAATTTTATGTTCAGTTTCCCCCTCTTCTTCTTATTGTAATACAAACACAGATCATTATTGTCAACTTAGATCTTCAGACTCAAAAAACAAACAACAATCTGGTGTCCATTATGTCGAAGAGATAAATACTACAAACTAAGCTGTCCATCACATCCAGGGCACTTCTTTATGCTTAGAGCAATTCTGCAACCATAGCTGGATTCCTTTTTTGTGTTACTGGTTTAAGCATAATTCACTAACATTACACTCATATATCATGATATACATGATGTGCAATGCTACTCTGCGACATGTTGCACAGCAACAGTACATATTCAAAAAGCAGCTTCTCTCAAGAACTGTAGGACAGTAAAAAAGATTAAACCCAGCAAGTCTCTACCACCATATTTGAAAAATCTGCTGGTGGCAATGCTCATTAGACCTGGCATGTCATTACTGCTGCACTTTTAAATGGATGTTGCTTTTTTTTAGTTTTGTTTCTTTGAGTCAGACCAAAATCCCTCTATTAAGCCTAAGGATCTACTGTCTCCATGCATGGAAGCGACGTGGAATTCTTACCAATGAGGCCAAATTCCTTAGGCTTCTGATTGAATTTCTGCTTCATCCATCTGAAGTGTGTCGTTATCACCCAGCAATTCTGTTTCAGGCACAGAGCCCTCTTCCTCCTCCTCCTCCTGGACAGGGTTCTGGGCAATATCTTCCGTTCCATTGTGTGTGTCATCTGTGCCTTCCGAGAGCAGAGCAGCCCTGTCGGCCACCGACGCATTGGAAGGTGCAGTTGTTACATAGCCTGTGCTGGTAGATCCACTCCCACTGTGGTGGGAGCCTGGTTTGGGAATGATCTGGGGAGGTATTTGCTGAGGAGCCATTTGCATTGGAATTTGGACAGGATAAAAATTTGGCAAGTAAGCACCATAGGCAGGCATTGGCTGGTAACCATTGACGGGAATGTAGAGCTGAGGAGGCGGGACCATCGGTCTCATCTGGCCTTTCATTTGTATGAACTGAGGTTGAGGGAAGGCTGGAGTTTTCTGCTTTGGTCCAATGTATCTGGCATTGCTGACATTGCTAACAGGGCTTGTGCTGAGAGAACTTGTTTGTGTGGTGTTGCTGGCCCCAGAAGTTTGCGCTGAGCTGTTGTAATTAGAAAGGTTCCCCCATGTTCTTAGTCTGTTATGTATATCTTTAAATCTTGGTCTTCTGTTGGGAAATTCATTCCAGCACTCCAACATCAAAGTGTATATCCATGTGGGGCAGTCATCGGGACATGGCAAAACTTGTCGGTTCCTGATCATCTCAATGACATCCTGGTTGGAATAACCACAGTAAGGCTGCAGGCCATAGCTGAAAACTTCCCACAACACAACTCCGTATGACCATATATCCGAATCAATAGAAAACTTGCCATACATAATAGCCTCAGGGGACATCCACCGGATAGGAAGAAGGGAATTTCCCATCAGTTTGTAGTAATCAGCAGCATAAACTTCCCTGAAAAGGCCCAAATCAGATATTTTCACATTCAGTTTATCGAACACCAGTATATTTCTAGTGGCCAGGTCCTTGTGGACAACATGGTGGCTAGAAAGATATTCCATTCCTGCGGCTATCTGAGTCACAATGTGAAAAAAGTCTGCTGGTTCCAGAGTGGATTTTACTGTCTTGTCATCATCAGTGCTGCCAACATCCGAGTGAGGAGATCTCATCACCAAGAACTCATGGAGATCACTGTGGGAACAATAGCTAAATATCATACTTACAGGTTGTTCCTTTGTCACTATTCCCAGCAAACAAACTATGTTTGGGTGCTGTAATCGTGATCTCATCATTGCCTCATGTTTAAATTCTTCCCGAAGAGCCAGTTCTGCTTTGTCTTTAAGTGTCTTAATGGCAACGGCTTGTGTCTGTTCACCTGGTGCTGTACCAAAGAGATGTCCCTTGTAGACTTTTCCAAACCTCTCCTCTCCTAGTTCCTCCATAAATCTCACGGTGGACAGATTAATTTCTTTAAGCTTAGCCTGAAATGAAGAAAAGACAGTCAGTAAAAAAATCACAATGTTTTCTGAACAACAGGATCTCTTATTAAAGAAAATCTCCCAGTGGTTAGATCTCCAAATGGAAGATAAATTGGGCCAAAAGGATTTTTCTGGATTTTTGTGTATTCACATCAGTATATCGATTTCACAATTAACCTCGAAATGAGTTACACTATTATCAGAAGTATAAATTGAATCATACTGCAGGATAATGGATATAATTATTTTTATAAAAGAGTGGCCACACTTCCTGCAAGCTAAATGAATATTGGGTTCAGAGTAAATCTGGCAAGCAATGGCATCTATTAACTGCAGCTGTCCTTTTCCTGCAGACCAGCCCCGAGCTGCCCAGCGGACATCTGTCAGAAAAGCAAGGAGGCTGAGGAGGTGGCAGTCTCAGAGGGAACTGAAACATCCTTTCCAGCAGAAGAAGGAACAAAATCTCTCTTTTAGCTCTGCAGTACCGGATAATGCCCTTTCTTCTCTGTTTCACTATAGGAATGGCCCCTGCCCATGGGCAGCAGTGTACAGTACCACTACTTAGGAACCTTGAGCTAGCTTCAATAAAGATGGGGGTGGAATTGGAGAATACAGGAGAAGGAATTTCTCTTTGGTACTTGAAGGTTGCAAACCCAAGAGTGGGAAATCCCCAGAGCCCTCCCTCTGGAGCTGGAAGGGAAAGCAAGGCAGTTTGTGATGGTGATATAATGCATCCGTCCTGACCAGCATGGGATGGAGGAGTCCCTGACCAAATGAGGTGCAGCTGGCACAGCTCCACATACAGGGCAAAACAGCATGAGGGAGCAGGGCAGGCTGGGAAGATGTTTTAGCAGGTGATTTGAGAACAATTTCTGATTTTAGTGTTCAACAGCCTATAGACTGGGCTGGAAAATTTCCTTCAAATATTCAGATTAACTCACAAAATCATCGCAATTAGTTACAATTGGTAATATTCATCAAATACTCTTTAGTTTCCTGAACAGATGTTGCCAGCTTCCAAAGTAAGCATTATTTTTTAGAGCTCGCATCTTGTAAATGCTGTGATTAAAAATTCAACATTAGCTCCGAACAGGATTTTAGTGCAGAGATCAATTAGCTGACCCAGAAAATCCTATGCAGGAGCTGACATATGTAGAAATGAGTTCGAAGCCATTTTCCTTTCACCATCCTTTGTGATTCACAGCCTGGGAAACCTGTTGCATGCCACCTCAGCACTCAACTCACTTTTGGATCAGAACACCAGAGGTCTTATGCTGAAGGATTAGAACAAGAAACCCCAGGCTGCATCATGATTTAAACAGGCAAAATGGCCACATCATCACCAGGAGCAAAAATGAGCTGCAACCTGAAGACCGGATCGGAAATAACCACTTTTCCAGCCACTTAGACAACAGGCAGAATGGCGATTGATGGGTAAGGATAAATGCCATTAAATACAGTGTACTGAAAGCTATTGTCCAAGATCAGGATTTCTAGAGACACCTACAAAGCACAAGACCTGGTTTTCCCTGAAGTAGATGGCCCGCATGCTATGAAAATCAGGTCCCCAACAACATGGCTCAATTTCAACACAGACAACCTGACATGCTGAAAATCATTGCACTTTGAAAATAGGTGGGTCTAAGCACATTGTTAACACCTGTTTGTGTTGATTAATGAGTGGCATTTCCATGTCTTGGCTGGGAGATGCCATCAGCTGGCGGCGCTGTGGTGTAGCAGCAGATGACTTCTGCTTGTTTCTGCACATGCAGACCAGGAAGAAAAGGCAGGCTATCACCAGAGGGATGGCTATGCTAGGAACAAGGATGTAGAGGATTCCCATTTTGCTGTTGTCACGCGGACCTGTCAAGCACAGAAATAGTTACAGCAAGTATTTTTAAGCTATTTGATAGTAATACAAATGATTATTAATACTATATTTTAAATCAAAAGTAATCTATGCCCTGAAAACAGAAGTGACATTACCTTCTCCCCTTTCTTCATAATTTCCCATTACATATTTCAAAAAAGCTTGAATGGACAGAGCAATTGGCTGCATGAAGATAAACTTAAACTAATGAGGATAACATTTAATGTGTGGGCCGTAACAGTATGTGAATAATTTTACTTTATTTTTGAGACTTCCAGTTAAGGAAACCATAGAAAAAAGACCAGGGTATCACTGCATTATCCTGTTCAGGGTATAAAAAGCAAGTGAGCAGTCTCTATCAAAATATATAAACCAGTGAACTCAATGTGATCCAGAACAACAACGCAGTCTGACCCACTCTCATAGATTCAGCCATTTCATCAACACTTGGCCCATTCTTCACCTCTGCTGGTGCTACTTTTGCCCAGAATAAAATAAGTTGCACTTCTCATTGGTAGAGACATTATTTGTTCCATACTTGATAGAATTGCAGAGGTGTTATCTTAAGAGTGAGAAAGACATGAAAGAGCCACCAATACATTTAGGTCTGCAACCTTCCTAAAATATTTTTTCACTTAATACTTAGAGACTTTAGAAAAGCCTAGTGATGTCAAAAATGTTCGCTGGAACTTTCTGGGATGTTTTCTGTAACCTGTGGTTTTGCTATTTGTGGCAACTGCTTTCACCACAACCACATCCCAGTGTTATCTTTACCCTATGGTACATGCAATGTAGAAATTTATTATAAATGTCAAATCATGTTACTGCAAAAAAGTGAACTAACTAAAAAATTTCATATTGGTTCAGAGCAGTTTTAGAGATCCATGTAATCCACTTATGGCTTCCATGACATATCTGTATCTTGCTGCAGGAAACATGCTTTTCTTCCTAACGAAGCACAGTATTAACTGTCATATTCAAAGACACTGTCATATCCAAAGACCATTACCAATGTGTGAAGGGACTACTATACCTGCATACCAACACCAGGAAAATGAGCAGAACAGTACCAATCCATGAGAGCTGAACTTTTCATTTTTGAAAAGAGTTGTGCTGTACAGAGCAACTAGCCGCTAATGCAGGACTTTTCTGATAAGATCATCTGCTTTATGCACTTCAAATTGCTCTGTTTCTGCACTTGAAACTGTTTCCTTCCAACCAGGCATGGTGCTATATCTCCCTCTATAGGATTTGAAAATCCTTGCTGCCTGCAAGACGTCATACAGAGCAAGAGAATGTACCCTTGAGCTGCATGAGCAAACCAAACACATACTGGTGATTCCCACATACAATCTGACATTTGACAAGTCAAAATAAAAACTGCAGCATCATCATTAATTATTACCTCAGACTAAGCCTCCAGTATATAATAGAAAAGTGTCAAAATATCTTACAAATTCTGTTCTCCAGAAAACATTAAACAATTACAACACAAAACAAAGCTGCTGCAAGTTAAACATACAAAAGTATAACCCTTCCAAATGAATTGTGCTTGTAATAACCAGGAACATTCAAAATTACACAGGATTCGGAACAGTAGTAGGAGAAAAAAGAAAGAGAATACATACTACAAGAAGGTATGTCACACAGTTCCATGCGTACGTTTTTATTCTTTGTAAAACACCAGGGACCATCCATTTGACCTCCTGGATTTCGACAATATGCATGTCCTCCACCTAGCTCTGGAAACTGTGTGCTTGTCAGATCATGGTTGTGGGGACTCTGTGAGTCCCAGAGTTGGCAAGTGTGGCCTGACTTGGTAACACTGATGGTCCCTCTGTAGTCAGCTCCAGAGCCGTTGTAGCACTGATGATCTAAAACACAGGGTTTGGGAAAATGTTAGAAAAATCAAAACAATCAAGGGACACCATGACCAAAACAGCTAAAGTCCACAGAACATGTATACAAACAAGTACTTAAGTTTAGGTACTTTGAGATTTAATGAAAGGTATTCGCTTTGAAATTTCAGTTCTGTGTGGATCTGTACTTTTACACCCAGTTATTTCTGGATTATGTCCTGAAATGTCTCAGCTCTATGGTACACACATGAGTACTCTAAATTCTGAATTCAAATGGAGATTAAGAAGCATGTATGAACCTTTAGTTACAGAACATGGTATGTCAAAGTAAATCAGAGATATGAGTTTCCCTTCAGGAAAAGTCCCCTGATATCAAAAATGAAAACTTCTGCTTCTCATAATCTTCCCATTTTCTTCACACTGCTCACTTGCTATAAAACCACAGAACTAGTCTTTTATGTCCACCATTATGCCATGGCTCCTGCTGCTACCAACAGATAGTCAGAATAATCTTATTACACATTGTACTTTAAACATCTTTGGTCTCTTTGAGTTTCCTTATTGAACAATGTAGGGGGTTGTGATTAATCACTATGAAATGGAGCAGTCAGAAGGACTGTATATAATTAGTGACAAGAGAACACCCCTTCTCCTTTTGGGTGTAAATGCAAATTCATGGATGCAAGATCAATGTTTTCACCCATCCCGTGTGGGTAAAGGAAGATAATTGCACCCAATGTTCAATTTACAGGATTGGTATTCCTGGGGGTTCCCATATAGAGAGAATGAACACCAGGTGTTTAGTTTCCTGACAGACCTTCCAGTGATGCTTCAACAAACCATATGAAGTTAATCAGTAGGTAAACAAAACTCTTAAATAGGTGTATGGGGAGGCTCACCCAAAAAGGCAAGGACTGATGCACAGGTGGAGGCAACACTCTGAAAATCTGGATCAAATCAGCCAGGTGAACACAAAGTTTTATAGCCCTGGGTGGTTGATGTAACACATTCTGCTGCACAAGCAGCATCCTTTAGGCTTCCTTGCCATCCTAACTCTACCTTACAACAATGCAAGAGTATGGTCAGTATCAACAAGATAAAAGTTCAGTACTTCCTTTACAAAAAAGAATGGCTGATGAAGTATTGTCTCTCAGACTCAATCAGAAGAAGCATCAAGCTGTACTTTTTCCCAGTGATGAAACACACAGACTTACATCGGCTCAGTCTCTCCACAGGGATCCCAATTCTTATGCAGTTGGCAGCTTCCAAGGTGTCCGGTCGCGGAAGGTCCTCACACTTAGGCAACTGTAGCTGCATCAAGATGAGGGGGTTTGACCTAGCAATGTTGTACTCCTGCCTACAGAGGTCATTCTCCAGAACTTCACACTCATCCCGGCACAGCTCCCGTGGCTTAGGGGTCCGGGAGCGCTCATCACACAGGGGAAACACGAAGTGGCAGAAGGAAGGTATAGCGAACTGCGAGCACTGGTCAGACAAATGTGTCGAAGTGCCAATCATGGTAAATGCAGCTGCAGAGGAACAGAAGTACAGGTAAGTACTGATTCATAGCATGAGAAAAAAAGATACACCTGCCAGGTTACCGGTATGTATTTCCAAAGTTCCTAATTACATAAAATCTGAACAAGGATTCTTCCTAACTTCTTCTTTCTCTAGACATTTTCATAAATAAATAAGTGTTTTTCAAGTCTTGTCAGGAAAAAAGAAGTGTATCATTGATATTTAGGAAGACATGGCTTTAAACAGACATGAGAAGCCCAACAGGCAGCAGCTTTGTGGAAAATTAATGTAATCAGTCTCAGCATGCTGATCACATTAAGATGAATGTTATAATGAGTTAGGAATGTAATTCTTCCCTTCAGCTCTCAGCACCTACACACTAACATTTAGCTCAAAATTTTCTTGCACATTGCAAAGGAAAGACAAATGTGTGTGTGCATCATATATCTGGTGCTGAATCAACCTTTAAATGTAGGAACATTCACTCCCTCAGTAAAGCATCACTTATGAGTTAGAGTTGCTAGACTGCATGTTCCACCAACTCACACTGTAAAAAGAGAGGAAATGTCATTCAGCAGTCTATTTACAACATACAAATAAAGTCTTTCTCTCTTGTCCAGCTCTCTCCTTTCAATCATCTATTTCCTGTGGGCACATGGTACCACAGAGTCTCTTCCTGAACACCAAACATGTAACAAGCAGCTGCAAATCTAGCTTTTTAGCCTGTTTACACCTTTGCTTATTTTAATTCAAAAATATTAATGCAGGAATACAACTATTTATCAGTCACACTGGGAACACTGCGTGCAAGCAGACATCAGGCCTCAAAGGATAGTTGTAACATGTGCTTGTCACAAAGACTAAAATGGAAAAAATAAAACTGAAGGACTGAAGAAGTCATTGTCAGTTGTTTGAAACCCCACACTAAGTTTTGTGAAGGCATAGCATTACAGAACTTAGATCATCATGAGAGAAGAGTGCATAATTTACTATTATATCTTTATTTTGATGGAAGGTTCAAAAGCCAGCAGTACTGTGTGGTAGCATCTAAGGGGTTTATATTATATTTATTTAACAGATGTTAAACAGCACAGCTGAAACCTTGCTAGCCAAACACATATCCACAGGTCAGGCATCAGGTCTGTGCACTGTTCATTGTTGGTTTCCAGTCTTTCAAGCCACAACTAAAGATTTTCTCCAGAAATGTAATTACTTTTTAACCGAAGGCTGCTATTCTCACCCAATCATGTGGCCAGGACCAAAAAGCACAAGGGGCCATGGGGACAAAGAATATGTATTTCTCACAAGAGCACAGCAGGGAAAAGAAACTCCGGAATGAAAATTCCCCACAGAGGTAACCTGGCTAAATGCTCCTGGAGCTGGACAGTAGGTGTCCCCACTTCCCATGCACACCATCAAAAACTGCAGTTCGGAAGTATGGGCAAAACTATCAGCAAAATCTCAGCAGCAACTATTCAGCTTTTTTCAACTATTTCCTTTACCTGATAAGTTACTGCAGTTTCAAAAGTACCTTGTCATATGGGTATAGAACACCCAGTCTTTACAATACTTGTTTTATATATGATATGGCTCACAAGAACCAATAATGCAATGAAATCCTCAGGGTACTTTTGCTTAGATGTCTGGGGTGATCTTCAAAAATATATAGTTTGAAAATGCTATATTATTAACAGACTGTCAAAACTGCCTAGCTAGGCACTGGGCAGCTCTATATGGTGGTTCTCAGCATCTTCCTGAAAGAGAACATTTCCATCAGGAATTCTCCTCAGCTGCAGAACAGAGAGTTCTAACACCCTAGCTTTGGAAATCTAACAGATATTTGGTAATATTAGGAAACCAGCAGCCAGGTCATCAGTGCCCATGTTGCATATCCCAGAAAAAAGTACAGCTCAATCAATAAACACTTTCTGGATAATATCACAGTTTTTTTGTTGTTGTGTTTGGTTTTGGTTTTTAGATAACATTATGAAGCTAATTCACAGAATTACATATTTAGTCATTTCAGATAGTCAAACACTTCCATATTGCTGAAAAACATTCAAACAGCAGAGAGACTATGTAGCTGGTGAAAAAAGAAGAAAAAGTATCAATATTAATAACACAGTGTTTAAAGAGGCTGGAGTTACAACTGAGTATACAGGAGAAGGGCAGGAGGAGGACGTGTTGTAATAGCATAAGTAAAGGTCAGCACCTGGATTTTGCCAGTCCCAGAATCTGGTCACCATTTCAAGAACAGGAAAAAAAAAAAAAAAAAGGTCCTGGATTCCTGGATTAACAATGAGTCTTTAAGGTAATGTCTTTAGGGAGTTAGAACCGAAAAGAGAAGTTAAACTCTTTTTGGCAACTAGTTATGCTGAAGTTGGAGAGTCCATTAGTGAGCTGTATCTGGCCAGATGCAAATCAGCTCCTGCTGGACTGACTTAATTTGCTATACATTATGACAAACAGTCTGCCCTATTCCATGGGTTCATTTTGCTTGCTCCACTTTGTGTACATCAGAGTCACAGCTGCTAAAATCAGCTAGCTGATATCCAGTGGAGAAAAGCCATGTTGACGTGCAGCCCATTAAAAATCATTAAGGTTTTGGATGCATGTTTGCAACTCTGTTCAAAAACTGTGTTCAGAGAAAGATTAAACATAGGCAAAGCACAGGAAGGTCAACTCTTTTTCTATATAAATCAATGTGAAATCCAGACTCTGCCAGAATTATGCTAAAAGGTAAGAAGTCCAAGGGAAAGGCCGCCACACACTTTTTCAAGAAAATAAAATTTAAAAAGTACTTTTTTCACTATATCACAAATCCATTTTAAAACCTAAAAGTCTTCTTTTTGAATCCATCATGCAAAAAGCTCCAATATAAATCAGCAGCTGTTAAAAATTCGGTACTCTGACATTTTACTTAAGGACATGAAAGAAGCTTTACATATTACCACAGATACTCATCTTCCCTGCTCCAAATTTTACTAGCTGCCCAAGCGGGAAACAGGCTCACCCCCTTGAAACCTTAATGTAAAGATGTCTTTGCCACTGGCTGACAAAACTAGAAGGATGATAACACTGTTTTTACCAGAATTGGATACTTTTATGAATGTTTTTCACTCCCTGCTAAAGAGATGTGTAAGCTTACCAGTAATTCGGTTTTCAATTTCCCCTTGCATCTGGAGGGAGTCCACATAAATGGTTCTGTTTCCAATGATTCGTGCACACGCAATTCCCCTGTATGGCTGACAGAACCCATCTTCATGGTAATCTTCTCTGCAAAAGACATGTTAGGATTTCATATGCAGATGTCTCTCTGCTGCCAATGGATTTTTACAAAACATATTCTTATAAAAGTGGAAAAAACTCAAAGTACTGTAAACCTGATATTGTCCCATTCCCAAGGTGCAGCTTTTTCCTCCAATTCTCTCTTACCTTGGAAGTTTTAATGAGGCACCATGTATACAGCTCATTACAGAAAGAAGAAAACAAAATCCAACATTAATTTTAAAATAATAAACTAATAATGGAATTGGACAGATGAATCTCCTAAAAAAGCCTTTAGACTGAGACAGCAACGTAGATCTAGTTCCATGTCCCCATGCATTTTTGGCATCCAGCCATACTCCATAAAATTAGGTAGTTTGTTCTCTTCTCCCACTTCTCTCTCCTGCTCTTCATTTCCTGTAGTGGATAGCAGAAGATCTTGCCAAGCTTGAATTAAAACTTGGAATAAGAGTAATCAAGGCTATAACCTCTTTTCCTCTTTTCTCTAGTGAAAGTCAGTGCCAAATTTCTCTTTCAACATGTATTTCAGTATAGTTTTCAATTCAATGAAACTTTGGGCCTTTCACTCCCTTACACCAACATAAATATTTTGGCACAAAAGCCCAAGCCTAAAGGCTCAGTGGTTCAACACTTCATCCCCAAAGCCCCTGTAAATAATACAGAGCCAATCTGCAGATCACAACTGTCAGAGCCCTGAAAAGGGACTTCAGAGTGAGAGCACTCTCAGATCCAGTATGTCATGTGTTTCCTCCAGCATGGCATTGCCTCTGTGCTAGGATTCACAAACCCAATGGATTCACATCATGCCATATACTGCAAAAAAGGTAAAAAATAAATCTAAAAAAAATGTGTTTCTAGAGTAGGGCATCTAAAAACTTGATTAGCTTTTGTAACAAAATGGTTCAAAAGTCTGAGATATCTCTCCAATACCAGCAACATTTGAAGTATTACTTCAATGCTCCTCTGCACTTTGTACTTTATTATCTTTGGATATTAACACCTGGTTCGGTTATGTATGTTCCCCATTCCCTTACAAATACCTCCACCCTTTCTTCAGACACCACATGAGCAGGACAAAACTGTCAGTGACTACATGTAAAATTTCATGACTTTAGCTGTGAGAAATCAGCATGAAAACCCTCTGTCTGACAATAGCTAGCCAACATTGCCTGTGCCTACTGCAGCCCCTCACACTGGTACCTTACTCTGTCTTAGGAATCTTCTCGTTTTTCTTCTGTGGTGTCTCCCTGATAAAGCCCACCTCTTCAGGGAAGTGTTACCAATATTTCTGGCTCTTTGGCAGTGGAAAACTGGGCAGGACTGTCAGTACACATAGCCAAAAGGTGAGACCAGCAATCACCACCTGAGCTGCATCTCTACTTTTCCTCCCCAAAAGAAAACGACGTAACAGAACTCTTGAGAAATCATGGATATAAAGCATATCATGCAGTTTTTATCCAGATATGGCCTTTATTTCCTATCACACCATTATTGTTAAATATTCATAAAGCATCATTTTGTCTACAATCTCTGAAACAAGTTCTACTTCCTCAAAGATACGTAAGTTTCTGATTAGGGTGGATGAAGTAAAGGAGGAGTCATAGGATCAACTACTCCCTGCAGTGACATTCTTTCTTTCTTACAACAAAACCTGTAATTTTGCAACCATTGCATCATGCCTGAAGGGACAAAAATATCAAAGCATTTTGTCTGTGCCTGTTTTATGATCCTTGACCACCTCAGTAGGAAGTCAGCAATTCCCAAAAGGAGCTGAATGAATATGAAACCTCTATTTGACCTCTTTCTAAAGAGAAATTCATACCCCTATCCTGCAGAACAAAGTCTGCAATGTATCTCACTGAAACTGTATCTCACACTTCAGGTCTCAGCTCAGGGTGCTCTTGCCAGTACCAAAATGAAAAAAAAAAAAAAAAAAAGCACAATCCAAACAGCATGGGTTTGGTGACAAAAGCAGTGTGATCTCTTACTTAGCTCCGTATATTTATTTCTGTCAAGAACTTTTAAACACAGCCTAGATATTATAAATACACACATATGCTCCCCTCTCCCATGTTATAGTCAACTGCTGATTACACTAAACTAGATATGACCATCACCTTGGACACAAGCAAAAGTAAACAGTAACCTGATGTCAGTTAACTCTGACAGAAGCGTGGCTGTTATTCTACATGCATCCTTGTCAGGTCGGGAAAATCGGTGAATGCTGTTTGACTAGTAGTGGTATTGGGAGAACAAAATTACATTAGTCTTCTTAGGAAAAAAACTGATTTCAGCCATGGAAGTGGCAGCAGTGAAAGTCTCCTGATAGATTATTCTGTCCTTCAGTTATAAGTACCCTTGGGACATGGCAAAAAATCTGCAATAAAAAGCAACCTGGGGAGAGTCTGATAGAACAACATAGGAGTGGTATTATGTTCAGTTCAAACAGGAGCCCTTGGAACCATGTGTGGCTTTGAATCATGCTCCAAACAACATGCCAGCAATTTAGTTGCTGATCAGAGCATTAATTAAAAGCTGCTGAAAACAGACAGAAATTCTGACACTTCAATTTCCTGCTGCTTGAGCTGAAATGTCTGCTCTGACCAAGAACCCTGGTGAAAGAGAAATCTGACTCCACAAAAGGAACCCAGAAGAGCTCAATTTGTCCCACTTGCAGAAATCTTACAAGCTATCCACCACAGGTACTTTTTACCTTTGTTCTTTAGTTTGTGCATGTTTCAAGATGGCATTAAGGTTTCTCTCCAGTGTTTTTCTTCCATTTTTTTAGTATTAATTTTTTTTTTATAAACAGAGTCAAGCATATGCTAAGTGTTGGTCTTTTTTGCACCTTTGCTGAAAGGCTGAATCAAAGTGCACCGGGAAACTGAATTTTCTCAGCACACAGTTAGAATGGAGGTAAGGTATTCTCTTACTGAGTGAACTCTCCTCCTTATTACTCAACATATGTTTGAGCAGAGTTTGGATTTAAAAATAAAATTGTAAAGAATATGACTAAACAGACCTTCTGTTCAGAAAACCCCAATTTCCATACTTCAAGTTCAATGTTATCAGTTTTCCAGACCCACAAGGTGACCATCTGCCAGAACAAATCAGTTAAGAACTAGGGTTTCTAATCAAAAGCAAAAGCAGAAGAACCTTCTACCTCAGTCACCCATAAATAAAACCAAAATATTGATACTATTTGTATGTACAACATGGAATTTGTACAAGGTCTGGAAACATCTTGACAAACCAAGCACTGATAAGCATTTACAAGTTCTTTATCAGACATGCACTGCTACACTTCATAAAACACAGCCTGCCTTCAGGTCTGTGGGCAGAAGTCCATATGAAATGGAGAATCTACCAAGCAAGCAGTGTAGAAGAAAGATGCAGATTCAATCATACAGTGCTACTCCTCCCACTGTTAGAAATCATAACTTCCAGGAACATCTGGGTCTATAAAGGAAGAACTGGATGAACCAGGCTCCTCTGAAGAGGAGTAAAACTTATGATGAATAGAAAACTCTCTAGAGGGAGGTCATGCAACTCTTCCATAAGATAGCTATCTGCCCTAGAAATACATAAAGAGATTTCTAGATGTCCTGGAAAAAAAGCAGTGGACACCTCTACCCTACCCTCTCATTAAGCATTACTATAATTTCACATATGACACAGAAAGGACACCAAACAAAATGCTACAGAAGGAAACACACTGGCAACAAAGACGCTTTTCTTCATGGAAAATTTGAAATGCAGGAAGAATACGTCTGGGCACAATACACTATATGCTACCTCTGTAACACCACTTATTGTTTGCCCCTGTCACAGCTGAACAGACCAGAGGGCATATGAAACAAAAAAGTCACAGTAAAAAAAAAAAAAAGGCAACCATGGAAACTCCGTTTAGTACTAAAATCACTTTCTGAAGCACCTGAATTTGATGTGTTTTCAGTATGTATTTAGTGCCCCTGAAAGCGCAGTAAATGCAGACCTTGTGGTTTTCCTTAAAAACAGAGAAAACACATGAAGCTCTAACTATTTTTAGAAAGGATTCACAAAGGGAATTATGAGAGCAGAACTGAGAGGTACCAGATATTAATTTGCTAGTGAGACACCTTAATTCTGATTGCATACCACAAGTATTACTTGCAAAGACAGCAGAAACTTCTAAATTAAAACTATTTTTCTGAACACAGAAGAGACAAAACAACACGCACCAGCCATAGAAAGAAACTCAGAAGTTCTCAAGAAAACTCAGAGAGAGTAAGTTTTTCAATTTAATACATTGAAAAAAAAAACCAAACTGAACAACCTACCCTAGCAGTTATATAGACAGACATATTCTCAGCCTACATTTACCAAAGTAAACAACATAAACCAGTTCATAGATTGTAATAGGATATTCCAAAGGTTAGCTTTCAAAAAGTAGGAGAAACTTTATTAAAGAAAGTTTCCCACAAGCAAACTAAATGGAATTAAAATTTCCTATAAATTTTCCCACAACAAATAAACCTGAAGCTTTGACCCTTTTCCATGCTGCCCAGGGATTAAGCAACTTTTAATCAAGAACTGTTAAATACTGAGACCTCCCACTAATGTTCCATTACAAACAGAATGGCAAAGCAAGGACAAATGCACAGAAAACCACAGATTATGATAGATGAAGGAAAAGACAAATTATATATGTCAGCCTATTTGCTATTCTTAGAGAAATACAACATTTGGTGTACAGTTGCTGATTCTGTCAGGATGTCTCAGGATTTCTGATAGTTTTAACTTGTAATGTCAGAAATTGTATAAGGAGAAGGATCATGATGGACAGCAAGATCAGAGGAAAAAGGATAGGCATCCTATTTCAGATTATGAGTTTACTTAGCCCAGTGTGTGGCTACTTCATAAATATAAATAACTGAAATTACATGAAAGAAGAAAGGAATAAAGGGTCTATGTTTAATCAAAGAGAGGCAAATTTCTCTGACTGGGAAGGGTCTTATAAAGGGCTGCAGTAAAAAAATAAGATATTTCTGGGTTTCTGGGTTTTTACATACATACATACATACATACATACATACATACATATATATATATATATATATATATATATATGTATATGTATATGTATATGTATATATGTATATTTTATATATATATATATATTCATGGTTTTTTTATACTGAATCCCAAAATCAGAACATCTTATAATGTTGACCTACAGTATTTGTAATTCATTACCCTTACTCTTGATGTGTATAATATCATCTCAAAGTGATGGGAAGCAAAGCCTATTCACAAGAGGATCACTTTTCAATGGTTAAAATGATTTTACATCCCCCAAATACTCCTTCCCCCAATAAGCCACAGATGAGATTTGAGAGAAAAGAAACAAACTACCCTTGTCATATGCCATATCACATCTATAAGATTTGCCTCCTTTCAAAAACAGTGTATATACATTAATGTTACCATAGAAAAATACTTGGTACCTTCCGGCCAGGTTTGTATATTTTTTGTGCCTTCAAGAAAACATCAAATATAGCATTCAATTTCTTTCTTCACCATGAAGAAAAATTTTTCAAGAAATGCTGTCTTTTAAACAATAGGCTTTAAAATTGCTCATTCTCATAGGCCTCCCATTGTCATAGATCATCAATGGAAGTTTTACTACTGACATTCAAGGCAACAGAATTGAGGTGTAAATATGTGAGGGAGAAAAAGAACATAATTTTTTTGGAAAGTATGGATTGAACTATTACTGTCCATTGAAGGGCTGGGCAAATGCCAGGTGCTTCTGACATCAGCCATAACACAGGGCAGAAATTCAGTAACACACACAAAGAGGTTTTTGGTTTTAGTGTAGTTTCAAAAACCCAGGTGTACAGGAAAACCTCAAAAAACCCCCAAACCCACAAACTATAAAACACCCAAAACTCCACATATGCACATTTGTGCCCTTGCTGCTGCAGCCAAGAAACTAATGGGTGGCAGGGACAACTCCACGGCTGCACTGGGCCCTTGCCTGAATGGAGGCTACCTTGCACCCACATCATGGGAGAAGGGCACAGGCCTCCTGCCCTACCTGTATCCATTCTCTGAACAAACAGTTTCATCCTCTGACCAAAGGTTTCTGCAAATAACCCACCTTTCCGGCACTTAAAACCATTGTTTGCACATCTTCACCTGTATCTAAAGATCAGAGCTCTTGGGATATCAGGAAATACATGCTGATGTACTTAACTCCTCAAAGAGAGGCTTAGAATACAAAATACTTTAGAACACAGTAAAACTTTTCCTTTGCACTAAAGGAACATAAGAAATACTATTAGAAAAGAAGGGAAGCCTAATGGTAAAAATAAAAAGCTAACAGGCAGGGGAATTTGTATAAATAGTCATAGCTCAGTTGAAGTTAATGGACCTATGACAATTTACACTCACAATGGATATGGCCCGTGACTTCTGTTACCAGATGCTTACTGAGTGTAACAACAGACCCAAAATGAAAGATTCCCTTTACATTTAGCACACAACATGGACAAACATTTTGTGCTTTTTATCTGAAAAGTAATACATCACAGAACCCGTTAAAGATTTTACTGAAAGTTCCAATTAGTGAACAGAATAATTGTGTTGCATTTGATTTGGATTTTTATCTAATAGTTACTAAAAAATACAGTATGAACTGAAACTCCATATTCGATGCTTAAAATCAGTAAAAAAAACCGGTTGATTTTTATTCTACTGGATCTATTAGATTATGGATTTGTTCATATTAAACATAGGACCCAAGAGAGCCATTTTAAGCCAGCTTATAGATAAAGCTACTAATTGAAATATCATCAGTAAAAACACAGCTACAAATGAAACTAGTGTTTGTGACAAACTAAAGAGTAGGCGTTTGTCAAAGACCAACTTGTAAACTTTAAAACAACCTAACATGTAGGCTGAAAATATTGCCAAATACTGAAAATATTGCCAAAATGGATTATGAAATTAGTATTTTTAAATACAAAACTCAGGTTCCAAAGTCTGTCTCTAAAACATAGTACAATTAATGTTTTAAACATATATTCTAATGTTACTATGGAAGTATGAGTCTTGTTGCTAAATATTTAAAAATCATTTAAAGACAAGAAAGAGAGAGAATATCAATAGGGTTTAATCAGAGGCCTTCACTGACTCATGACCCAAACTGGTGTCCTCAGCAGGCACTGCTTTAAGTGGGTGTCAGCACTCTTAGCAGAGCTGTGTCCTCGATAAAAGGTACCCTGATCAATTATTTAAGTGGATAAAACCAAAGGAAAATGGTGTTGCATTCCTTTCTTTCACACACTCATCCACTATTTTTCTTATAACACGAAAAACAGCCCTCAGAGGCAAGTACAAGAGAAAGAAACATATGAAATGGTGTCAGGTTGCTCATTAGATAACTCTGCATGCTGCTGTGGTTTCTTGGTATCATATCTACAGGTATTTATTATTGCTTTGCATCTTTAGAAAAGTTTTCAGTGTACCAAAAAATGTTGTAGTTCCCAAGTACAGCACATACAGAAGTATAGGCATAGATGGCAGGGTTGCTTTTACTACAAAACAGTAAATGTAAAACAGTCAATGAAGCAAAACTAAACAAGGACATCAATGTTCTGAATTTCTGTAAGAAATGGGGGATTGTCCTTAGCTGTATAACCAGCCACAATCCTCTTGATTATCACATGTAACTTCAAACAGATGATCTAATATTCTGCCAACAACATTCTACCTTCTGCCTACAAACTCTCTCTTTCAGTTAACTCAAAGGACATTTTTGTGAATTCTCCCTCTGCTTTCATAGGTGTTAGCACGGTGGGATGAAATTTTGAAATCACATGAGTCAGCTGGCAATCCAGGGAAGGCTGCAGATCTGTTTTGCTGTGTGTCAGGTACTTTTAACAGAAACATTTCTGTTACAACCACGGTTAGTAAAAATTTGAAAAGAAAAACCTTCAGAAAACAAATTTCAACACATGGGAACACGAACCTGGCCATGCAGCATTCCACCTTCTCACTCACCAAAGAAGCCATTATGAGACTTCTTCCCCACCCCTTTTTTTCAAGGCATGTTATTCCCCTCAATGTGTTATGGCTGTCTAATAAATTGTCTTTCCCTGACATCCGCAAGGAAAGTGAGCAGGGCCAACAGACCCTCTCTGAAGAGCCTCTAACAAGCAGCTCCCTCTTCCCTCTGGTGACAGAGGAAAGCAAAATTCTTAGCTGTTATCCATCCTCATCCTGCCGTGCTACCCTGAGTGAGGGAGTACACACAGGTAAGCTCCTAAAAGGTCTTAGAAAAGCCCACCAGCTGAAAATGTCCTAACTCTTGCTGTATCAGGCAGCAAAAAAACCCCAGCAGGGCCATCCTGGGCAGCTCAGAGAGGGCCCCAGCAATGGGGCTGCTCGTGCCTTGGCACCAGTGCAGGGGACCAGGCAGCTCTGCCTGGGCGGCTGGGCTTCAGCAAAGGAGGGATGTAACTGGGGGGCAGAGCTAACAGATCATGTCAGCTACCAGGGAAGATGGGAAAACCATGAAGGAGAAGGAGAAGGAGAAGGAGAAGGAGAAGGAGAAGGAGAAGGAGAAGGAGAAGGAGAAGGAGAAGGAGAAGGAGAAGGAGAAGGAGAAGGAGAAGGAGAAGGAGAAGGAGAAGGAGAAGGAGAAGGAGAAGGAGAAGGAGAAGGAGAAGGAGAAGGAGAAGGAGAAGGAGAAGGAGAAGGAGAAGGAGAAGGAGAAGGAGAAGGAGAAGGAGAAGGAGAAGGAGGAGAAAAGAACTTTGATGGCTGTGGTGCTTCGAGAGAAGGGGAAGGGATATCTGACCACAGCAGATGGGGGTGGTCTGGGAGTTGGGGTCCCTTCTCACACTGTGAATGAGTGGGAGAAGGGCAGCCCACCTCCCATGAGGCTACTCTGACCTTGTCTGGTGTGATTCTCACCCTACTCTCTAAATGCCACCAGAGATAAGCTCAATATGGTAATTTTTTTCTTTTACAAAATCCTTTACATTTTCAGGTGGACCTTAACGCATTGTGATTTACCTACAGAAGCAGATTTTATGCACAAACAAGAATTTTTACTATAGTTCAGCTGATTTAAATCCACTGACAGAAATATATATATATATACCAGGAAGACAGGTAGGAAGTAGAAAGTCTTGGGAGAAAAGATTGTGCAAGCATGGCTGAAAATTGCAAGTTATAACAATCCAAAGAGGAGGGAAGGTTAAAAGAAGGACAAAGGAATAATTTAAAACACAAAAACTAATCTTATGGAAATGTCTTAAAGCTTTTCATTTTGGTTGTTTTTTTTTTTTTCTTTTTTTAAATTTTGAATGCTGGGGAATATAAGCTTTCTACAAAGTACTTCCTGCCTTTTTATAAAAGGTTAAGAAGTTAGAACATTTTTGTAAAAAGAAAAAAAGTCAAAAGTCGTTATTAAATGCTTTAAGTGTCCATGCCATTAAAATGTGATCATTTCTGGAAGAATATGAGCACATGAAAAAGTGAAAATAACTGTACTGTCATAATTTTTTCTTCTTTCTTCTGTTTTTTTTTTAAACAGAACAAAGATAGCTTTTCTATCTCAGCTACCACAGAGATTATATATCTGATAGCAGAGAGCTTTGTAAAACAGCTAGAGATGATCACAGCATCAGCTATAAAGTGGCTATATAATTATATGTAGAAGTGTGCATCTTCAAAGCCTTTTGCAGAACACTTGCATTCAGACTAGAGAAACATCAAGTATTTAAGAACGTATAATACTGAACTGTCGGTTTTCAAGTCTTAAGGAAAAAACAGCATATTTTATCTACTTGAAAAAGTTGACTTTTTTAAATTATGTCTTTAAAAACATCTAAGTGAGAATATGAAATATTTGTTAAATTCCCTGCTACTTTTTATGGATGTAATATGAAATCATTCTAGGCAATGTTGCAGAAAGTTAGAGTTTGGTAATACTTCCCAATATTACAAACAATTACCATACCTTCCCTTTGATAAGGCTTATTTGAGATTAAATTTTCCACAGTACAAAGAGAATTTTTGCCTTTTTAATTTGGTTACTCTTAGGGAAATTGTTAGATGCTTCACAAAATAAGGCCAGGGAATTTTTTATTATTTTATTTCTCTTTAGAAAAAAAAAAAATTAAAACCCCAAACACAACCACTACTAGTAGAAGGAGCCACTTGGTTGTGATGCTGTCACATTGTCTTGCTATTGAGCAGACACATGAGACATTGAACAGACCTTTGTCTCTTCCCATGAAAAACTGCCTGAATTTCTCCAGCCTTTATGTAATTCCCACCTAAATGCACTCATCAGCCCAGTCTGCGAGGGCACCTGATATTCTCCACACTGTGTCTACGGCAGGCTTTGAACCCTTTGTGTGTGACAGGAGAAAACTGCTTGGCGCTCAGGGTTATCTCCTAAGGGTAACTGAGGTGCTGGCTTGAGGAGTTGGCATTGGGCTCAGGAGGACAGGGACTGTCGAAGGGGGATGAAAAGTCAGGGCAGGGATGCATACCATGGCTACGACTGGGGGAGCACATGTCTCCCACAAATCCAGAGCAAAACCTAACAATTTTTGTGTCTTGCCAATTCTGTCTGTCAATGGATGAGTAAGGATGTGTCTCCTCTTCTGGGCTGGTCTGTACTGGAGACAGCAGTCTATTATTAGTGCTATCCACTTGCCATCTGGCTCCACTGGCCGAGGTCTGGCTAGCACAGCTAAGGAATCCAGAATTCATCAAATAATTTTGGTGCATCATCATAATTTCACGTAATAGGTTTGTTGGTTTTTTCCAAATTAGGAAAGTTAGCTTTTTCTCCGCAGGAAATTCTATGACAGTTTCAAGCAAGGCCTCTAGAATTTTTAAATATTAAAAATAAACAGACACACGTCTGCTTTAGCCACTGGAAGAGGGTGGAAATGAACAAACAAACTTTGGCTCTGTACCTTGCCTTTTCTGGAGCTGGGGTAAGAGTACCCTAAATCACCCAAAAATTCTGGAAGACTGGGGTGCTCATCCAGCCTTGACGTAATCCCAAAGGCAACTTTCCCCTTGCATTTCTTCTTTTGTACTTAAAATTACTTGCTGAATGTTTATCAGACTGTATTTTAAAGACCCCTCTCCTCTTTTTCTTTTTTTTTTTTCTGTGTATAAACAATTAATCCTGACTGTCACACTTTTCCATTTAAATCTTTCTGCATTGCAATCCTTCTGCATTATAATAGTGGATGCTGGCTGCATTCTTCCACAAGCAAAATAGCTCACATTCTGAAGTCAGAATTAATTTATTTTCAGATGCCACACCCATGATGCCATGCAAACATCACTAGCTTGATACTCTGTGAGTAGAAATTGTGCCACCACCACAGCTCTGTAAGTTTATGTAATTTGGTTTAACATTAATAAATTGTTCCCAAATCAAAACATGTGGCAAACTCAATTAGGAGAACAAATCCTTCCCCAAGTTTAGTAATTCAGTATTTAGTTCTTAATGCTTAAAAAGTGACATCCTGTATATACTGATATACCTGTCAGTCTGAACCCCAGAGTATATAAAGATACAATGATCACTCACAGCACATCCTTGATGGACTGTCTGAATCCTGAAACTACTGATTCTGTGTTAATTTTCACCTTTCTCTCTATTCCTCAACCCTATTAAAAAATATGCAGCTAAACTTCATTGCACACTGAGATTGTCTTTTCTACATTAATTACCAAGCACAGTGTAAAAATGCTAATTTGCACTATCTATAAATGAGTCTCACCACAGCAGCTCCAACCTGAAAAGTGACTACAGCTTCAGCGCTGTAACATGGCACATCTACGAGCTTGCCGTAGCTCTAAGATTCAAATTCCTGCATAATTTAGCAGATATTTGAGCTGACAGTATGTCTTTATGTAATGTAGCATTTTATGGTTGGACTCAATGAACTTAAGGGTCTTTTCCTACTTAAATGATTCTATGGCAGAGAAGCAGCCCTGCAAAAGGGATCTGGGGGTGCTGGCTGGCAGCAGCTCAGGGTGAGCCAGCAGTGTGTGCCCAGACAGCCAGGAGGGCAAACCCCATCCCGGGGTGCAGCAGACACAGCATCACCAGTTGTGATTGGGATCATCCTGCTGGATTCAGCCCTGGTGCAGCCTCACCCCGAGTCCTGTGTGCAGTGCTGGGCCCTCCACTCTGAGAAGGGTGGGAAGAAGGTCGTGGAATGGTCCAGAGGAGGACAGCAGAGCTGGTGGAAGGGCTGGAAGCAATGTACCATGAAAAGTAGCTAAGGATTTTGGATTTGGCTGCTTTTGGAGAGAAGGAGGCTGACAGGGGACCTCACTGCTCTCTTTGGCTTCCTGAGAAGGGGAGGAGGGGGAAGTGCTGGTCTCTCCTCCCTGGATTCAGCTATAGTACACATCAGGGGAGGTTCTGAATGGACATCAGGAAATATTTCCTTACCAAGAGGGTGGTCAAATTTAAACAGGCTCTCTAAAGAGGTGGTCAGTGCCCTGTGCCTGTCAGTGCCTTAAAAGGAGGCATTTGAACAGCGGTCTTAATAATGGCCTTTAACTTTTGTCAATGGAGTGATCAGAAAGCTGGAACAAATGATAATTGTAGGTACCAGCCAACTGGAGCTACTGTATTTTATTGTGCTGTATTGTACTGTATTATACTTTATTGTACTGTATTTTATTCTATTCTTTTCTATTCTGTGTGGTTTATTTTTTATTTTATTTTATTTTATTTTATTTTATTTTATTTTATTTTATTTATTTTATTTTATTTTATTTTATCCTCTACTAGGTAAGATTAAGCCGTTTGAGGAGTATGAGAAACTGTTGATGACACATGCTTCTTGCAGCCCTACTTTTAAAGTAGTAATACCTCAAATACTTCAGATTTTAGACTTAACAAAGACATACCAATTTAAAAGAAAAGATTTTCTTAATGAATTTTCTTTCGCCTTCTTAAAAAACAATTCCCTCCATCGCTGTTAATGTTATTTAGTTTTGAACAGAATTGTTCAAATATTATTGGTTCATACCACCTGTTGACTTTTTCTTAAGTACACTAGATTAGCTTCATCTAGGTATTTTGGCTGTTTCAAACTGAAATAGAGAACATAATAATACAAAAGTAGGGAGAAATCTAACCATAAAGCCATAAAAATTGAAAGGATGATTTATGGTGTGGTGTTCCAGCATTATCTCATTTTGTTAAATTACCTACTTTTCATTAGAATAGTGTTCCTTTATCTTTGTGCCTAACTACAACATTCACCCTTTCCTTGTATGCACTTAGAGGCTATTCAGCATCCTAAGGAACTCTAATTAAACTCAATGTGGCATCAAATGCCTACAGGAAGTCTCAGGGACATATAACTATCCTTTTGTAAGACATACAATAAGTACTTTGAAAGCCATTTAAGCTACTGAACAAATGAGAGTAGGGGAGGGATAGGGGAAGAAGTAAACTCTAAACACACTGAAGATTGCTGGTTATATCAGGGATGTCCAACAGCTGCACTAGCCACTTGCCAAAACCCCAAGGGCCATTACTACTTTGAATATCAATTTACATATATCCTTAAAGGGAATAACCAGTGTTTAACTTTGCTTGCAACTTCTTTGGTAGTTTAATACAAACTTTTTCTGAGCTGCTAAAACCTAAGCACCTGCTGCCGATGTGGAATTTGCTGGAAGAGGGCGTGTTGGGGTCACGCATTTACGAAGAGCTGTACACTGGCTCTTTGCCATGCACTGCACAGCATATGAGTCACACCCTACAGCTCGCCTGATATGACAGCCCAGGCTTTTTTGGCTATCAAAAACATAGCCACTACTCTGAAGAGTAGGAAGCAGTTTCTCCAAGTACACAGAATTCTCACCCACAGAAAACATCAACTCCCTTAAATATTCTAAAGGTCTAAATTTTTGGAAAAGAACCCTTAGGAAAGAAAGTGTTTGTGTTTGGCGTAGTGCGTGCTTGTAGCCCTACATATAATGAATTACATCCAGTGCAATGCTTGAGCTAACCCAAAAGAATCTTGACAGTACTGCTAATAACAAGTGGGCAAGGGCTTCTGACATTTGACCCTAAGTTAGCTTAACTGTAAGAAATGTAACTAAATACTACTTCCTCCTAAGGTATTTAGAAACCTTGCCCAAATACAGGCGAAGTGCTGTAGGGTTGCTTTTTTGTCTTTGACACAAGTCTCTCTCAGCAAAGCAGTGCATCTGCATTACACTCTAATTTACATGAGGGCATTTGATTTATACAACAGCAGAAATAAGGTAAAACTTTCATGAAGATTTATTTTTAATCACCTGTGCATATGCTTGGCTTCCTTTGTTTTGGGGGGGTTCTGAGCAACATGGGTTACTGAGTATAACAGATTGAAGCAAACTATCAGCATTTTTTTCTGCCTACATATTCCCTGTAAACATCTTTTTTCAGTTCTTCCCTTCCTCTAACAGAAAGGAAGAAAACCTATCACTTGTAATAGTTTCCCCAGACAAAAAGTCGCAGGAACACAGACACTTGTTTATTAGTTGAAATGCACATATTAGTTTAAATATACATCTGGCTTTTAAAATTCATCAACTCTGTAAGCACGCTGAACTTCTACTTCTATCACTAAATAATATAAAATACATTAGATTGTTCATCATTTATTTACTTGTGATTAGAAAGCATTTAAGTGGAAGATTCAAGCTGAAGAAGCAATGTCATGTGGGAAGAAGCTGGGATTTGGTGTGGTGCAAAACAACCCAAAACAGTATTTCCACTGCTTTTTAAGTCTGCCTTGAGTAACACATGTTCTGGGGTTTAAAAAGGGGGGGGGGAGGGAGGACTTTTTGAAATGCATGAGTAACATTAAGATTAAAAAACTGGGTTTTATTACAAGATAGACTGTCAGCTTCCTCTGAGTACACCCTACCTCTCCGGGCAGAATAGAGTATAAATTTTAGTTACATGTTAATTTGTGATGTCATAAACTTCTGAGCCTTTCTAGGCTGTATCCAACATAACTAGAGGAAAAGCAGAAAAATTGCACTCTAAAATAGATAAAAGAGAAAAAATTTAGTTTAACCTTGGTTTTAGTTCAGTCCTTCCTCCAAATTTCCTGTCTCGGCCTGAAGGACTGTCAAAGGACATTTAAAATGATGAAGTCAAAAGCAGATCTGAGATTGTGGATCAAAATCCCCTGAAAGGAGCCCCAAACCCACAGGAGGGTGAAATACAGCCTTCCCCTCAGCCTTGAGAGAAAAAAAAGAAACTGACACACAGGGGCTAGAAGGGAATTGCAGTATGTTTCAGCCAGATCCCCAAATTGGATTGTCAGGGAGTCAGGAAATCTGCCAAGACAAACACATGCGGTTTAATGTAGACCAGCCCAAGATAATCTGTGCCTCAGTTCCTCACTCATAAAACAGGATAACATTCCAAGCTTTATGGGGAGAAGAACGTACCCAAAACACTTTGAAATAATCTGATCCCACAGCAGAAGAAGGCAAAAAAATTCCCGAGATCTGCCATCTCCATTTGATGTACAAAGCATGGAAAGACAGAGGTTAAACAACTTGCTGCAATCACACACAGAGACAGGAGTACAGTCAGAAATTAAATCCAGACCTCTGAAATTACAGTCCTGTGTTTTAATCACAAAATTCTTTTTTTCCCCTGATTAAAACAGGAAATGAAAACACAAGTATGAGCTTATTCTGTAACTTCAACATATTACCACAAGCATCTTAAAAAAACATACATAGTTCAAATATGATTGTCTCAGCCACATGAGTATTTTGATGAAACAAAAGGCGTGCATGTCATTCTGGAGGAAGCACATCATCACACACCTGGTCCTTATGGGCCTGAATAAACACTGCAACTTCTGAGTTGAAACAACCTTTTATTGTTTTAAAAAAACATCTGTTTATGTGAATTTTAAGATAATCTTGTATAATTTCCAAGATTAACAATGTTATCTTTGGCTAAACTGCGTTGAGACCAAAGAAATTTGCCACACCACCTAAGAAAAGGAAGAAGATACAAGTGGTGCTGCTATTTGACTGTAAGGCAAGCATTTTTTCTTCTTAGTGTGATGTTAGATGCCTTTGGTTTGCCAAAGAGCTTTGGCAAACCTATTTGCCAAAACTGTTTTCCCCCTCAGTGGCGTCTTTACCTGGAAGACCCCAATCAGGGGCAGGGAAGTGGCCTGAGGGTGAAGTGCTTTGATGATCCACTGCTTTCTACCTTCTTTCCCAAGACTTTATATTCTCTTTTCCACCTTGATATTACATCAGGATTCATTACATGATGAAAATGAGTTTGTTCCCATCATAAAGATTTATGAGCACCTCTCACATCATGCAGAAATTTCCCTCTGAAGTCACAGAAAAGGTGTGCTTTGGAATGTGTAGACCATGGACAATAAATTGCTCAGGAACCCAAACTCCTCACTGGAGTTTTAACACAGCCACATTACTGGTTTTAAACATTCTGTTTTCCACAGTTTGAAATAACCTGTTTTTTCCTAACTACAGTTTCTTCATCAATTTTCTTCAATGGACCAAATCTTAAAAAAATTACTGTTGTCCCAAACTACTTGAAAATCAAACATAAGAACATCCAAAATTATTCTGAATAAGTGATACCTCAAAAGTTCCTCCACAAAGTAATGATTGTCTCTATTTGGTGGCAGTGCTTCTTCTCACCTAATTTTCCTAAGCATTCAGCATACAGACATCAAAGGCTGCAAACCCATAACTGATTTAGTCACAGTTCAATAAAACAGGGACATGTCAAAGTTTCTTCAAAAACCCAGTTCTCCTGCACAGGGCTCAGCTCCTGGCATCCAAAGCAGCTTTCAGAAAGGTCACAGAGGGAAAAGTGCAGCAGTGACAACAGAGATGTTTCCCATACACTTGGCAAAGACTGAGCTTAGAGGCATTTCTTCAGCCTGCATTCTGTGTGCCTTCCTCACTTCACAGAGGCCTCATCAGATTTTCCAGAAGCCCTTAAGAGCCAACAAACTGAATATTTGAATATTAGATATCTTCCATCTCAAGCTCCCTTCAAGATGGCACTACTGTAGTTTAACTGCTTCAGAACAGGAATTTTCCCAATGGGTAAGATTTAATCTAACCATTCAATTCAAAAGAAAAACATATTAGACTAGAGAACATGCAGTCTTTTAAAATAATGTTATCTTATAAGAACAACACTTCTAGAGGGAAAGACAACTGCTTCTGCCCTTCTGCTCTTAGACAAGATATTAATGCCCACTGCTTTGTGGTAAAAAAAACATTCTCTGGTATTTGTCAAACATTAATTTTATATTCACACACTTGTATCTTTCAGATAAGATGTCTCTCTTTTGAGAGGCAAAACTAAAAATACTAATGATGCAAAAGCTGCATGATGCAGTAAGAGAACAGGTTGCTAAAGGGTTGTACTCTAGTAAAACAAGCCTTTAGTAGCAAAGTCCTCTGGACAGCAAAGGCTAATCAGAAACTATTTTTTTCGACCATGTTTTGAATTTATTTTCTTTGTAAATTAATCTGGATTGTCTATTATTATTTTTGATAATTTTAATACTTTTGATAAATAAGATGGATTGTCCCAATTTCTACAGAAAAATCCCCAGAAATCTTTAGATATGTGGATCTTGACAGAAAATAAAGATGTCTCCAAATAATCCACAGCAATTTATGACCATGTATTTGGTGGAAAGTTTTTACATTTAGATTTTTATGAAAGCACCTCAACTGCATTACCTGAAGGGCAAGATGCTTTTTTGCACTGGCAAGTCTGACTGCATAACACACATTTTCTCTCTGGCAATCTTTAATTGCCAATTAATTCTAGGAATCCACAGCATGGACTGCATAAAAATACCTTGCTAGATGGTATCTACATAGGTAATGTTTCTTATCCCTTAATATTCAATAGGTATTATCTTAAACCGAGTTACAATGGTTTTATATTTGAGGTTTCCACTGAAGCATGTCTTTTTTGAAGCACTAATACCAGCAGCAATGGCTCTCGCGTGGCTCAGTGAGAGGCTGCACTGTGCAGACACTGAATGGAAAGAGTCCTTTGTTCCATGAGACCTCCTTCCAAGCAGTTAGGTACTCCTTTGCCTTTTCCCACCCTTCCTCTTTTCTGGCTTACAAACTGACCCGCATGATTTTATGCAAAATATTCGATTTTTTAAAAATTAGAGTCAGTTTCTGAAAACAAAATAATTCTACCATCAAAACATGGCATTTCATTTGAAGGACTGTTTTTTTTTAAAAATTGAAACAGAAGTAAGCATGCAACAAGGCAAAGATCCCTAATCCCTGAAAGCTCCTGGGCCTGATAAGACCCTCATGACTTCCCACTAGACCTTTGACCTGACCTCGTTTTTCTAAAGTTTTAGGTTTCTGTCCCATCTAGAGGATATTAAAAAGAAAATAATCTACCAGCAGTGTACTCTTCATCTTTTAATGGCAGGTCCAGAACAATGACGGCACGCTACTGCTTCCAATACCAATGGTACAAGACCCATCGCGAAGTATCATAAGCCAAGTGGATTTTAAATTTTTTTTTTCCTAGATATTTCTTTATTTTAACTTAGTGTTCCAAACCAGCAAAGGTTGCATAGCAAAGCATTAAAAACCTAGGAAAATCCAGGATAAAGGACATCCTGAGATTTATTTCCACTTGAGGGAAGTCATAAAGTAATTATTTTTTTCACTGTATCAGTTGAAATTTTCTCTTTATGTTGGTATTTGTGAAATATTAACAAGTTTATTCTCAGTACAGGAGAAGCACTTGGAAAATACTAGAGAAGCCAAGGAAATAAAATTAATTACTTTTTCTATAACAGAAGTGAATCAATGCAAAACTTGTTTCCCAGGATTATTGGTATGACATAGGCCAGAAAAGAAACGCCAAGGGGAATGTAACCCATGATAAGCAAGAAGGACAAACTGGTGGTGACTGATAGGGAGAAAGATGAGTTATTCCATGACTTCACTGGCAGTCACCCTTTCCATTAAAGTCCTTGATCCTCTGTGTGGGTATGGAGGCGTGAAATCCCTCCCGCCAAGTGAAGAGCAGGTTTGGGATCACTTGATGAAGCTGAGCAGCCACAAGTCTATGGCACCTGATGAAATATGTTCCAGAATCCTGAGGGAACTGGCTGATGTTGTTGCCAAAACAATCTCATCATATTTGAAAAGTCAAGGCAGTCAGGCGAACTGCCTGGTGATTGAAAAAAAGAAAAAATCACTTCCATTTTTAAAAAGAGGAGAAAGGAAGATGAGAGAAACCACAGACCGGTGAGCCTTACCTGAGTGCCTGGAAAAATCATGAAGCAGATCCTCCTAGAAGTTATCCCACGGCACATAAAAGACAACAAACTGACCCAAGGCAGCCAGCACAGCTTTACTAAGGGCAAAATGTACCTACCTCATGAAGTTCTACAAGATCTAGTGCGAAATGCTGCACCAAGTTTGGGGAAATCCCAGAGATGAACACAGACTGGGAGATAAGTCACTGAGAACAGCCCTTTGAAGAAGGACTCGGCGGGGGAGGGGGTCTTGTGGGTGAAAAGCTGGAAGTGACCTAAAAATGTGAGCTCTCAGCCCAGAAGGACAATTGTATCCTGGGCTGCATCCAAAGCTGTGTGTCCAGCAGGGTGAGGGAGGGGATTCTACCACTCCATATGGCCCTCTTGAGACCCCATCTGGAATCCTCGGTCCAGCTCTGCTGTCCTCAGCACAAGAAAGATGTGGACCTCTTGGAGTGGCTCCAGAGGGGGCCATAAGGATGATCAGAGGGCTGGAGCACCTCTCTGTGAAGACAGACTGAAAGAGATGGGGTTGTTGAGCCTGGAGAAAGAGAAGGCTTTGGGGCGACCTCACTGCAGCCTTAAAAGGTTCTTATATAAAGGAAGGAGGGGGATTTTTGTAGTGGGAGATAGTGCAGGACTAGGGGCAATGACTTTAAATAGGAAAAGGGCAGGTTTTTAAAAAGAAATTCCTTACTCAGAGGGTGGTGAAGAGCTGGAACAGGTTGCTCTGAGAAGCTGTAAATACTTCATCCCTGGAAGTGTTCAAGGCCAGCCTGGATGGGACTTGGAACAACCTGATAAAGTGGAAGGTGTCCCTGCCCATGGCAGATGGGTTGGAACTGGTTGACTTTATGGTCTCTTCCAATCCACACTATCCTATGATTTTCTTTTCATCATTACAACGGAATCAGCAAGTGAACCCAGATGTCTTGCAGAAATCACTAAACCACCACTCAAGTCAAAATCACTCTAACAAACAGAGGTTTTCCCCAGCTACTCAACGACAGGATTCCAGTCTTGTTTTACCTGGCTCTTCAAGTTATAATAATATAACATGGGTAAATTTGCAACCACAGCAAGCTAAGCATTTTACCCGTTCATTTTTAACCACTCTTCTAGCCCATACTTGCCCTGTAAACAATTACTGTTCCAACATGACTTTGTGGTAATTTGCTTGTTCGAAACATGAAATAAGCAAGCAGAAGTTGCTCAAGAACAGTCAATCAAATCAAAACCCATTGTAACCCCTGTCTAAAAAAGTTGCATCCATTCTGGAAGTTTTTGGTCAAATTAGATACTTTTAGCAAGAACACTGTGGTTGCAGGCAGCGTTTAATGAGTTTATGAACTAAATTCTGACAGAACAAAAGTAGTCAGACCACATTAAGTAATTTTCCAAAGAGTACTTACTGAAGATTGTGATTTGGGCTGTTTGTTGGACCTGCAAACATAAAACAAACAAGTATTGCTGACAAGTTTAGCTCAAGGACAACATAATAAAAAAAGTCAATAGCAATCTAAAGGAAATTGTCTCTTTAAGGAAAGTTTATCTCAAGATCCAAACAAAACCCTCTGCATTCCTGAACATAATTATATATTGTTATTTTCAAAGCCACAAATAAAAATCACATGAATCTACTGTCTGCTCCAGCAGCAACTTGAATGGACTTGGTTTTTTTCATAAAATATTTTCCTCCATAAAGATGGGTGGTTAGACAAGGTGTTATTTTAACACATCACTTACCTTTTAACAAGCCCCAACTGTGCTTTACTATCAGAATTTAGGATGTGGCAAAGGGATTATCAACTTTTGCAACAGCAGGAGCAAGGGTCAATACTGAGCACTTCAATACTCAATCACTACAGACTAAACCATGGAATCCATTATTTACATTACAAAATAAGAAAAACATTTTAGAAAGATGCATCTGGAATTTTTTCTCCCATTGCTCCAAAGGCAAGCTAAATAAAAGGTTGGCTTCCAGGTTGGGCTATTAAGTCTCCAAAATGTAATATAACTTGTTCAAAGGTTTGGCGTACCTTCCCACGTCAAAAGACAGAATTTGAGGCCTCACTCCACATAGCAGTACAGAACTGATAATCACAAGGATGGGCCCAGAACTGTGAGCATCACACAGAAAACTGCTTCTTATTATTTTTTTCGCTGACTGAGTTCAGCAGTAGAGTGAAAACTCCAGGCAATGAAATGTTACCTTTTTGTATTTTTTACTGGCACTTCTTTAATTTTTTTTCTTCTGTGTATTTACAGACCTCTACATCTGTATTTACTTTCTTTATTACCACTAAAGGGGTATCAAGTTCAATTGAGAAGTTCTGTGCTGGGAGAGAGGCCCCAGGCACTGACTTTATTTTCTTTTGTGTTGAGAATTTTTCTTAAAACTTTAAATTCATTTCTCATTATGCTATGGTTAAAACTAATACCTAGTCTATAAAGCAGTCTGAGTATTCATAAAAGCCAGGAACTCACCGAGCCTGACAAACAAAACTCCTGTTGCAGATATTGTCTTCATCCCATTTGAAGCCACGCACTGGTAGTATCCTGTGTCTGTGGTATCCAGATCCTGGATTCTTAGACGTGAACCATAATCTGTTTTTCTGATGATGATCCGTCTTGGCTCCTGAACCACTGGAGCGTCATTTTTCAGCCATCTGACATTCGGAGATGGATTTCCTGCTACCTTGCAGTGGAGGATTGCTGTTTGCCCCTGGACTACAGTGATATTGTTTACCGGCTCCAAGAAGGTCAGGAAATAACCTAAGAGGATAAAAGGTCATAAAAGATCAAACTTTACTTGGGTTGAGGTAAAAGCCTGCTCAAGGTACTTTTCTAAGAGAGAACCTTGGAAACAATTTCAGTTTTCTTTCAAGATAAAAAAATGCAATTCACTGTCCTAAGAACAGCACAGCAACACACTCCAATTTATGTTTCCTTGCTGACTTCTTGCTTGTGTGCAGGTAGGTACGCAGACTCAAAGGTCAGTCATGAATTGATACTATTACACTCCTAACTGTGTATTTGAAGCAGCAGTGACTTTTTCTACATCTGACATGCTGAAATACTAACATCCTAACATACATCTAGTGCTGTTCTGTTCCAACAGCAAAATACATCCTTGCTCCATAAAAGAATAATCCCAGTTGTAACCATATTGGAATATCATTGTGATTTTGCCACATAATCTCCTTAAATGATCACAGATTTGTCTCAAAAGAACTACAACTGGAACAGTTACTTTTAGATATTAATTTGACTTGTTAGTTACTCAACAAAATATTAAAATTAGGTAATTTGGACAGGCTTATATTATGATAAATTTTCAAGATTATATGTCTCACATTCAGTTTAGAGAAATACTGTCTCAATTGCAGAAGAAACCTGTGATACAGAGGGGGTGACCCATAAACTGATTACAGTCTGCCATTTTTACATCAAGTCAAAATGTATGGCCAAGGAAACACCTGTATGGATATTGTGTAATAACATTTTGTAGTTATTTTGTTAGTGAATTTAGACCTTCTAGACATAAAGCATCAGGAATTCAAATTACATTTTATTTTTATGGCAGCTGGATAGAAATATCAAATAATTTTGATGGATGCCCACATCTAGACCTTTCCTATCACTCAGATTATTTTGCATCTGTTTAATTAAGTAATAGCATATTATTGTACACAATCCAACACCAGTAAAGAAATGGTCTACATTGACAGTCCAATTGCTAAAATACCTTAAGAAAATTGATATTCTGCTTTGATTTATATTTGACAGGGCATGAAAATCAGCTCTTCTATAAAATCTAAGTGTAGCATTGGAGAAGGGAGCAGTAGAAACATCAGAATATAATAAATGTACAAGCCAGATATTGCTGGAAAACTGGGTTTTTCTGTGTATTAAATTGTTCTCTATCACTGGCCCTTCAAAAGAAATCCTGTTATAATGAATAATATGAGCGTACAATGTAGGCAAGCGCAAATTTAGTTTGTCACTAAATAGAAAATTAATAAATAAGTCTAAATAAAAAATTAAATCAATCCAAGTATATAAAATCTCCACACAATATTGAAAATTTACAGGAATATTATTTTATCTTTTTTTGTCATAAAATAATAAATTATTGCTTATGTAATTTTATATTAGTTGGCCCTATTTTTAATTAAAAATCTTTAGCAGACTTCAAAACATTCTGACAGAACACAAACAATATTTATTTTTGAGAAACTTATATAAAAGGGAGAAAATGTGTATTAATGCTTTCAGCAATGTCACACCACAACAATGTAATTTGTTATGGTTTTAGTTACATTTCATAGCTGAAAAAAATAGAAATACTATGGTGACATTCTGGCAGGGAAAACAAAACCAGTAAATTTACTTCCTGATACAGTCAACTGAAGCCATTGATTAAAACTTCTCTTTAAGCCAACATTTTACACACAAAAGCATTTCTAGCAGCATGAGAGAAAGCATGATCAGTCCTACCACAAGTCAGAAAAGGATTTTCTAAGGCTACTTCACTCACAGCTTGTTATTTAGAGACTTATTTCTCCACAGTCTGTGTGTGTAGTTTATTCTCATGAGCACCACTGAGATACTGGGCAACACCACAGGGACGTTACCTAGCAGAGACAGAGATACCGCAATCCCAATCTACTCAGTGCCTATCAGGCCACACTTGGAGTATGATGTCCAGTTCTGATCCCTAAAATTCAAAAATAACACAGAAAGACAGGAGAGGGTTCAAAAGAGGGCTACCAATATCATCAAAGGGCTAGACAACATGTCCTATGAGGAAAGACTTGAAGTAGTTAAGTCTCTTCTCCCAGGAAAAGAGAACAGCCAGGGGGGCATCATCACAGTTTTTCACTACCTTAAAGGCATGTACAAAAAGAACTGAGACACTTGTCACAAGGAGCTACGTGGAGAAGACAAAGGGCAGTAGGTGAAACGACCCAGGAAATGTTTCATTTCAACAGAATAAAAAAATTTTTTGTGGTGAGAGCAATCATTCCCTGGAAAATGAACTGCCTAGAGGTGCAGTAGGGTCCTCATTGCTGGAAGTTTTCAAGATGTGATTGGACAAAGTACTAGATCAGCTTGTCTAAGCTTCCTTTCCCCAGAAATGTTGGATTGGATGATCTTTGGAGGTGCTTCCCAGGCTGGAATGTTCTGTAGCTCTTTGGGTCTCAAGATAAGCCATCAGGGGGACAGGCTGAATGCGCTCATACAAGGGAGGTAAAATAGTTTAAAGAATTTTTGCAAAGAAGCTGGGCCTGTTCCAGCATGGAGCCAGCACAGAGGTATGTTCATCTGGCTCAGAGATGCTTCTGATACCCAAGGAATGAAAGAAGCAGAGATCAGTCTAAAAGGTGAGGCCAATTCAAGTCCTGTAAGACAACAGACAAGGATTGCGGTTTGTCTGGCTCTTTAATATAGTTTTTGCTCTTCACATGCAAGTACATGAGAGGGCTACATTGTTCTTGTGCCATTGGTCAGCTTACACCTTGCTCAACCCCTTATCACCTTTTCACTTTTTCTGATTTAAAATCAGCTGGGTGGAGTCCTCTTTTTTGGGATAGTCATGGGTATTAAATCCAAATACATTTGGACGAAAACAGATAGTAAATTTACTCATTAGGACTTATTAACTCAGGATTAAATCCATGTTAGAACTTTCTGTTTTACTAATTAAAACAGAACTACTGCAGGAAGTAATTAGATCCATATCTTTAAGCCATCCAAAATATTTCATATGAATCTGTGAATCTGATCCTAATAATAACCAGAACAAAACTATTACCATGGAAAGCCAAAGATTTATGGGTTAATTCAGACCCAGTGCAATTAGACAGACTTTGCATGAAGTCAGCGCCACTGCATCTATTTCCTGCAGGTCAAAAATCAGCTTTAGTTCATCATTACTCCAGCCAATTTTACAGGTATTTTCTGCAGCGTTTTATATTACCTTGTTATTACAAACCAAGTAATAAATATTTTAACCTAATGAACTTCTAAGCATTTGTGTTTTCTAAAGTTCTCTAAGAGCAGTGGGGCAGCTGAGGGCCTATTCTCTGCCTCTGTCTGCCCTGAACTGCACACTCTCCATCTGCTGGTTTCATTTCCTCTTTGAGAAGTGATGTTTATGTTCTCACTGATTCTGAAGGATCTCTATGACAGGGCGGGCAGCCATTCGTTGAGCTGCTCTGTTATTTGGTGTCCGCTTTATATAACCCATAATTGCAATTCTTTCAAACAAAGTGGAAAATTTAACCAACCATGTTCTAAAGAATGTTGTCTTTATTTGATTTCTGTGGTGATAATCAGCAGTTACTTTTTTGGTAATGTACGTCACACCACACAGTGTAGATGCCAGTTTGACAGAATGCTTTGGGGA
This sequence comes from Serinus canaria, assembly GCF_022539315.1. Lineage (NCBI taxonomy): Eukaryota > Metazoa > Chordata > Aves > Passeriformes > Fringillidae > Serinus > Serinus canaria. The sequence continues at coordinate 34,123,175 of NC_066343.1, read as the reverse complement.
AAAAAACAAATTTTCCCAGGATAAATTAGGACCTCAATAATGTGCAAAGCAATTTTTTTTCCCAATGTAGTTCTACTTCTGTCTAAGTAAATCTTAATTTGGACAGGTACGAAGGAAAATGAAATGTGAAAATTCTAGGACTTGTATTTAACTTACGTCCTGTATTTTGTGTTAAGCATTAGTCAAGTAGAATTTTTTAAAACTGGAACAGAATTGTTAATCTATTTTAATACTAACATAATTTTGAAACAGAAAATAAATACTCTATATATAATATTTTGTTCCTGTTACATATTGCCAAACCTGTGAATGTTCTGCATTGTAAAAGTCATGTTATAAAGATTTATATTTTATTTGGGAGATGGATAACAAATATAATTTCTTAAAAAATACAAGTAAAATGTCCAGAAATTTCCTGTGTTGTGAAATTAATATTGTTATATAATTGTTTTTATACTCTGTTTTTTTTTCCCAAGGGTCATTGAAATGAAGGAAAATGCTTCCCTTGCCTTCAGTGATCTTTGGCATGGTTCAACTATGTCAAAAGGAAAATCTCTCTGGTAGATATTTCTGCATTTGCTGCAGGCAAAAATGCTGTAAATTAAATTTCTTTTTCATTATGATTTCCAACATAGTCTAAAACCAGTACTAGTATTTATTTTGCTTGAACAGATTAAAAACTGTTCTGTCAAGGAGCTATGAGAGGACAATGCAACTTAATCTATATATTATGTTTTGCTATCATATTCTATGCACTCTATGAATAACATAGCTTAGGGAAATGGTTGACATGAATTCCAACAAAAGTCTTTCATATTTGGAAAACCTTTGTTAGGTTGCCAGTACTTCATATTTTTAAATGGAATAAATTTGATATAAATATATCAAACAGAATCCCAAAGCAAATCAACATTAAGATGACAGGTCTATTATTCATGTTTTGGCAAGAATATAAAAATAAGCTTTTCCAGAGTGTGTCAAATCATTGTCAAGATATGCACAAGAATAGATACTCAACTAAAAACCTAAAGGGTGCAACTGTCGCTAAGACCTCACATGCATATTATATTTCTTAGTTTTATTTACATTATTCTGGCACTTACATGTCCAAGTTATTGGCTCAAACCATATGTGTTATTCTTGGCATAAACACAATATAAAGTGATTGTTCTGCTTTTGTTATTTTAAGATCTTAGCTGCGATTTTGAAGTTCATTCTAAAAAAATATTTTAATGTGCCTTAGTTACTTTAGATCATGTAAATTCTGCCTTAATTGTTTTCAATTCAAATTTTAGTTCCTGTTCATTTTTTATTGCTTTTACTCTTTTTTTTCTATGTGATTTTAAAAATATTTATGCATTCAGAATTTTAAAATAAGCTTCAATATGGCAACCATGAATAGTACTTTGTAACAATTTTTTAACCCTTTTTATCTCAGAACTTCCAAATCATTTATGAATATTGAAGACTCATGAGATGGGATGAAACCATCCTTCTTATTTCCAAAAAGCAGAAAGTATAGCAAGGAGAATCAAAGTGATTTGACAATTTACACATTGCCTAAGTGTCAGTATCGATGATACTACACTGAGATTCACATCTTTCTGTATTCCTGAGATAATCACACTCTGAGATAGTCATCTACTTTGGCTTCTATCCAAGTGGATTCACTTTTCTTTCTGCACTGCACAAGAAGCACCACCACTGAATACCCAGTTTCTGAGAAAAAGAAAGGAAAATCTGATTCATAAATGGCTAGATTCCTGAAGATACAGCAGTCTTTTCAGATCAAGTAGTATTAATTGTATATATGTTTTATCACTTTTTAGAATACTTACTTTTCCATTAGATATAAATTCTTATTTGATTAACTTTATGCAATGGTCAAAAAAGGCCATAAAGCCATTCGTTTGGTATTACAGAACACATTACAGTTTACAAGAGTCTCAGCTTGAGATACTCAGAATTTAAAATCACCTATTAAAAAAAAAAAAAGGGCAAATACCTCTTTTTCTGACTAACTGCATAAATTTAGACCATTTTCAGATTCATGGAATAAAACACTTCCCGTGTTCAAAACCCTTATGGAAATATAGATACTATGATTTTATGTAAAAATCAATGTGGGATTATTTTCCCTAAGATATCTTACTTTTTCATTTTTAATGCCTTCTGAGCTTTTTTCATTTTTGTCTACAAATAGCCTTTTTTTCTTAGGTATAAATAAAAGAGAATGATCTTGCTCACCACAACTCTTTCATATGGCAAATTTCTGCTCTGACATTTTTAGACTAATATAAATTTATATCCAACACAAAAGGGTTTGGGGACAATATTTTAAGTAATTAAACTAATGATGTTTCCACCATAGGCATAGTCACATTTTCCCACAATAAGACATAATTTTTCACCTAGGATGCATACTTTGGCTTATGGAATGCTGAGGAAGACACCATTGTTCCAAAATGCACTGTGTTATGAACTCGGTACTAAGCATAAAGTGTTCATGAAGTTGACAGGTAATCTATAAAAAATATCCACGAGATATGGAGTTTCCTAAGCTTATAAAAGAACTGAGACTGTAATAAGAGAAAATGCATGTGAAAGTTGCTGAAATGCAAATTATGTCTTTCTAGAGGTGTGTGTGACAGTATTGAGCTTAGGGGACATCAATGGCATCGTAACACCTTGGCAGGTGGTGGGAGTCCAGTAAAGGGACTCCTTCCACAAGTAAATCAGAATTCCAAATAAACTGATAAACATCATCCTCATAAGGGAGACAGACATCTCTCATAATTGTGAGACTAACACTCACAATTACTTGCACAGAACATTTTCCTAAATAAAAACCCGTCTCCCCAATTCTTCTTCCTCTGCTTTCTTTAATCCTGATATGAAGAGGAGGGATTTACAGTTTATTTGAGTCACATAAGAAAATGGATGGGATGTTGGCAGATCTCCCAAGATACACATGAGTAGCTAAAGAAACTACCCTATTATATACTGCCACACAACATTTCCAGATGAAATGATACCTTTACAGCCTAATTTAATCCAATTTGCATCTCATCCTTCATCCTATTTTTTTTTCTCAATGTACAAAAATCCATCCAGAAACACGTAAAATAAGTTGATTTGGTTCACATTCTCTTGAAACATCCTTAGGAACAAGGAATGAACAACTGCCAATCCAGGAATGAAGCAGAATTAACTTTGAAACACTGTCACAATGTGCACACTGTCCTCTCCCCTGAAATCAGTGGGTTTTTATGACCCAGTGAGAGTATATCAGATTGTTTGTGCAAAAGAGTAAGACACCAAGTGAGGCTTACTTGAGAGTAAGATTGGGGAAACTATCAACTTTGCAAAGACTGACAGGACTGAGAGGAGACTTGGGCTGTGCTCACATGTTTTACTTTTATTCCAAAGCAGACCTAAGTTTTTCTACAGCAAGCTACTGCTCTGCACTGGTTTTCAGTGAAATATTGCTCAGACACAGTGCTTATTAGTCATTCGGGTGCTCATTTAAAGGAAACAAGGGAAAATAAATTCTCCTCAAAGGCCTAGCCAAGCTATTGTCCCTTCTCATCAACTATCAAAAGGCTAGCTTCACTTGTAGGAAGACTTCCAACATTTTTGTAAATGAGCATTACCTATAATACCTTGCTTAAACTGGTTTTGTCATTTCTCAGGACTTCTGGAAGATTCTAGAGAAGAGGATGACTAATACACTTGGTACTTTTAAAGTGGCTTTTAATTTGGGTATTCTTAAAGCTGGTTATCTCCATGCCTGCTTTGGGTCTATTCCAAAATAAGAAAAAAATTTAAAAATAGGAATTACAAGCAAATCAAAATAACTGAAGTTTTCAGAAGGAAGGAAGAAGGTTGATATGATGGAAGGGCTTAAGAACTGTTTCTAATGATCTCAACAGTATGCCCAAATTTTGAAGTAGAACTGTCCAGTGTTTTTTTGTAACAAGACCTGATACCTAACTATGTCACAGAAACACCTGAGCTAACATTCCAACTAGCTTTGCTTCTATGGATAATTTTGTGCCCACATTAAAAAAAAAAAGGGAGCAAATGAGGCCATTTCCAAACTAGGCATGCTGGAAACTAACAACTGATTGTATACCAGTGAATAACTTAAGAACATGGGGCTCTTTTTTTCTCCCTTATTTTTTTTTTCTGAAGGAAATATACAGTTCATATGGTGTAGAAATGCTTGATTAATTACTTCCTCAGAGAGATATTGCCTGTGGCTCTGCAAAGGAAGGAAGTAACTGGAACTCCTTTTTCAGCAAGAAATTAACCAAGCACTGTCACACGAAAAAAACAAAAAAAACCCACTAAAAAAAAAACCAAGGGAAAAAAAAAAAAAACCAAAAAACCCCAAAAAACCAAAAAAACCAAAAAAACAAAACCACGCCACCACCCCTTTTTTATGTCTGTAGTCTTAAAAGCTCAAACATAACAAAAGAGAGAAGTAGGACCAACTTGCCTGGCAAACAAGCCTATCAGATGCAGTTAAAAATTAAACATGGCTCTTTTTCATCAAAAGGACTGTGAACTTCAATGTGAATAAAACAACTGGTAATAATACAGTGCTACTGACAGGAATTACTACTACTAAATTTTTTTCCCCAGAATAAATCTCAAATTCTAAACTTCTAAAATATTTCAGCAGTTTCAGAAAGTTGCGAAGAGTTGAGAAATAGAGTGTACTACGCCAGTAGCAAGGTGGTTACATGTGCAAACAGAAATACATCTATCTTAAGGACAAAATTTAAAGGAAGATTCCATAAAAGTTATCTGTCTTTATGGAGAAAATTTAAAGGAAGATTCCATAAAAAACCTCTTAATAGGCACATATAGGGTAAGAAATCTAATGAATATTCAGGTGGACAATATGGATTAGATAACCTTGGGTATCTCTGAGAAGAGAAACTATATTCCAAAGTACCCTCAAAATTCATGCTCCTCTGAAAGACGAACTGCAAGAAGATCTGGTCAATACCACAGCTCCGTAGATTTCAACATGTGCTCCTTAATGAAGCTGACATTATTATCTGACACTGTTCTTTAACATAAGAGTTGACATTACTACAGCAACGCATCCATAAAAAGATAAATTCAGTATGCAACTGAAAAAAATATTGTTCTTCAGTTAGAATACTGAAAATTTTCTGCTTTAGAAAGTTGCATCCAAGTTGAAATTGGTAGCACAATTTGCAGTAAATATGTGCATTTTCAGATCCAAGAATAGCTTTTGGATCTATAGTTTTAAGTGGTAAAGTGTCTCAAAATTTGTGTTAGCTAATAAATAACTAAAAATCCTGACACTACAGTCACTTTAAAAAACCAAAGCATTAATGCTCAGAGCTACTTAAAAAGTACATATTCTTGTGTTGTAATGGGCTAGATTTAATTACCTCAAACTAAAGACACCAATACATGACATTTACCTGGAGATGCTAAGTGTGGCACTGTACAAAATTAAATCAATTTCATGGCAACAATGTGAAATAAAATATGCTAGGAAGGTAATAAGAGCACACTGTGTTTGGATCAAACATCTAACCCCTCCATGTAGGAGGACTCAACAAGCTTCAAAATTAATTTTTATAGATTCCTTTATCGTTGTTTGGAATTCCCTGATTGGAATCAGAAGTGCTAATTCACGAAAGGAAGGTTGCCTTCCTTGCAGACTTGTTTTAATAGGCAAATATAGGGAACATACCATAACAGGATTTTGTTGGTCCTTTCTGAAGAATGTTTATACTTAGGTAGGGTAATGAAATTAGAATTCATTTTACCTTTAGGTGTTGGAATTGGTCTCTCAAGTCCATCCACATGACCTAAGGGATCGTTTGAATCTGGAATTTCCATTTCACCTACAAAGAAAAGAAGACTTTGTTGAATTGAGGTGGTGAGCTAATCTTTCTGTTAAACAGCATTATAACAGTGAGTTCAGCACATTCTCTCAGTCCACATTCTGCTTCCAGAATTGCATATGGAAGAAAACACAGCACACAGGAAACACATATTGACAAGGTCAGGATTTATCCATTGCGGATTAGAAAATTCTACAATAACTACTTTGTGGATTACTGGGTGTTTGGCAAAATAGAAAGCATTAAAGACTACATTCCAGCTCTTAGTAGAATAAAGTCCACACATTTTTACAAAGAATGCAAACATTTCCTGGAAGCAATGGTGGCTTAGCAAATTAAACAGTATGTGAGCTTTACTGATAGCCTCAGTTACAAAATGGCATAAACTTGCTTTTAAACTTACACTATGGTAATTCAGATTCCATCTCCAGAGGTCAGACTCATAATCACTACTGACTTTCTTAGCCTACTCTCAGCCTCATCCCTAAAAGATTTCTTTAGAAATTAAACTATAATAACTGTTTTCCAAGGATTTCAAAGTGTGAGGAAATGGACAGACATCTTCTGTATGTGCTCCTTTTTTTCTATCTAATATATAAGTACAAGCTAGCACACTGCAGACAGTACTTTGAAGTTCCTTTGCATTTGCAGGTCTTGCAAAACTCCAACCATTATACATCACCTGTTTGCTCTCCCTTTTAAATATATTAGGTAAGGAACAGAGCTGAAGTTCTAACTCAGATAACAGTATAGATGTTTAACTAAACAGCTTCTAAAATGACACCCCTATTTTTTTATATTTTCTAATTTATATTCAGTCATCCAAATTCCTTACATCCTTAGCATATCACAAAGATGTGTAAATCTGAGGTCATCAAGATCTGAAGTGAAAGATCTGGGATTCATTGTAGATCTGTTAGGGGTGTTCATGGTATCGTTTTAGCTGAAATGAAGCTAGAGAAAAGACTCTCCTTCTTCTTTTTGTCTCCATTACCCCTTCCTGAAACTACCATACCACTCTGAATGCATGTAAAATACAAGTAACCTTATCCCTATCTTACACCACATTATCAAAAAAGAAAATAATTGAGACACCTTTTTGTTTGTTTTTTTATTCTTTCACCCATTATTTGAGAAGAGATTCAGCTAAATTGCCTTTATCTGGTAAAACATGGAAATCAGAGACATTTTCCACAGCAGGCTGGGTCTGAAAGTATTTCTTTCATCACAGTACTGTCACCTGTCACTACTTCATCTCTACCTTTATCTCCCATTGCTTGAGATTCTTTGCCTGGCAATAGTGAAGATTCCACTTGATTTGTGCACTCATTCTCAGACACCACAATTAGAGTGATGCTGAAGAGTGTGTTGTACCCTTGGTAAAACACTCTTTCAATTTGGAACAGCTAAGGCTTGGGCAGACATCTTCCATCTTCTGCCACTCCCAGCACTGGCCAGTGGAAATCACAGACAATATCCACCTGCAGACTGGAGGGAGAAATGGAGTTGGGTGGTCAAGAAATGGATATGGTGGTGGTTGGCTACTGCCAACCTTGCCATTGCAAATCCCAGCATGGTGTGTCTTCATACCCCTGCAGGCATGGTACAGACTTAGCACCTGACTTTTAGCTGTACGGAGCCTTTGATGATCTTTTTGATTCCGGGTGAAGTGGTGAATGCATGACAAGCATATTCTGTCAAATTTCAGCAGGGATACACCACATCTTGTTCTTATCAAGGGGCAGCAAGACAAGTTCACCTCTACTCCTTGCTCTTGCTTGAGCTTCTCTCTGTCACACAGGGTTTAGAAGGGGCAGCAGCATTTACTGGCCACAAGGAAGACAAATCCAAGATGAGATGGCCGGAGCAGAAAGAGCAGGAAAACTGACCAGTTTTTTAATCCACAGGCACCTGCTCATATCTTATTCTGTTCATCATAATCCACCAGCATTCACAGGGTGGAACAAAACTGTTCTTAAAGGTATTGATTGCTTAACACTTAGCTATCCAGACTGCAGGTTGCCTGAGATCTGAGTGGCACTTTTTGTTTAATACCACATCTTCAACTTTAAAATAGTTGTTTCCATTTCTTCAATAATCTCATAGGACTCACAACAGAAAAAGTCATTAGAAGTTCAGATAAATAAGCACAGAAATGTTTTCCTCTCTCATCTCTCCTTCCCAAGCCCATATCTCTTAATCTTTTTAAGTTTTTCAGAACAAAGGAGGAAAGAAACAAAAGCATTTGCTGTTTTGAAAAAATTCCAGTCATAGTTTTATGTGATTCACTCTTGTACTTGATATGCTTCTGTCTGGAAAAAAATCATCAATCTTCGTATGTGTTTGACCAGAGAACACTTACAAACCATAGATGCCACCTATCATCAAAATCTCCAAAACTAAGCAAAGTTAAAATAAAAATCCTTTGCATTCTTTGCAAATAATAAATACAAATCAGATCTGTCACTTAAATTTGCTTTTATGAAAGAAACATGTATATTTTCCATAAACTGCAAAATTGCACTTCAACTACATTTATGATCAATTCCAAGCTTTAATCCTAAAGTTTCTCTACCACAACTTAAAACAAAAACTTTATTATCTATATGCAAAATTAAGTTTTCAAGACTAAAAAGACAACCAGCAAGTCACTATAACAAAATTAAGTCTTTTTTATCATGTACTAAAACAGAATTTAAATATTCTGAAGTCAAGAACTTAGAGCTGTGTACTCCTCTTGAATATTATTTTCTTTTCATTATTTTCAGTGCTTTCTTATTTTGCACTATTACACAGTCTGTTTTTCCTGCTGGGAGTGAATACATGGTGTTTACCTCAACAGTGAGCAATTTTTGCCTTTTTTCCCCAGTTTTCCTCACTGCTGTACACATGGATGCTGATCATGTCCCATGATCAACTCTCTGCAGTCTTACTCTTGTTTGAAGATGCCTAGACAACTATGCTCCTGTCACTTCTGATTTTTAACTCCCTTTTCTCACTTTGTTTAATCAATATTTCCATAAGGGTAGCCCATTTTGCATTTTTCTTCTTGCTTCCAGTATCTTTTCCTAGAAGAACATTCATGTGCTGTTGTACTCCATGAAGGGGAAAAAAGTCCATGAAGTAATTTAAGGTGCCCAATTTTCATGTCAGTTTTCAGTAAAAAATTAGTACTAGGAAAAAACATAATGGTTCATTAAGCTGGTTTTAGATGTCACAAAGACACCAGATAGTCACATCGTTTTTCATATCTATAACAAATGCAGCATTGTCATACAGCACTAAGAAAAGAGGTAAACTTGCAAACTGAAAGAACAGCAGCAATCCACTATAGAGTTGTTATTAAAAACTGGTAAGAAAACAAATGCTCAATAATTAAACCCTTCATGTGATCTTGCCAACCCACTCTGGCAGTAAGTATGCTCTCCTTGTGTGCTGTTGAGGCTCTCTTACTTCAAAAAGGGTACAGAAGAGTTGGAAGAGTTTGAGAAGTGAGAATATTTACTCATAAACCAGTTTTTGTACTGCTGCCTCACTCTGAGAGGGAGATGGCTGAGTTCACAGACTGTAAAAGTCTACAGATCGTGAGAATCTACAGAGTGGATGGACTCTTGGTAAAAATGGCAGTGCTGGAAAAAATAGCAACAAGCAACTTCAAATCAAAGTTAAAACAAGGTAAAGTTTTCTCAGAGGAGATGTAATTGGACTGAGTGCAGAGTTCAGATAACCTACAGGTAAGACTGGACAAGTTCAGTGAGACCTCTCTCACAGAAATCCCGTGTGGGCATATTGAGGCCCCTGAGCTAAAACTGGCTGGAGCTGGGTAAATACCTGGCACAGAGTAGTACTGTGTACTTGGATCTCCTCTTACACTTTTACTTCAGATTCACCTTTCCTGTTGTCCTCAGCGCCAAGACATAGCACTGCACAGATCTCTCCTCTGCTCCTATATGGTTATTCTCACACTTTTCACTAGCAAAAATTCTCTCCACAGACATTAGGTGTATCACAGTTTATTTCTGAAGACACACTTCTTTAATTTATGTTTGCAGTGGGAGTGCAAGGTAGAAGAGATCATGAGTTCTCCTTTCCACTTCCACTCACCAGACAAGATTTCAACAGAACCAGAGCTCACACTGAATGCCAATGGCCAGATGTGCCACTTGCCAGATACTAAGGAATACCTTATTAAACCTCTCTTCAGGGAACACACAATCAAGTAAAATGTAGATGCTGTAAACAGTAACTCTTTTAAACTGCTCACCCACACAAAAATGATTTAACTTTTCAAGGCAGTAAAGCAAGCCATTTCAACTTATGGAAAATTCAACTCCAAAAGAAAACCCATATTTAAAATAATATAATAATCTATACTTTTGATGTACAAAATGCTTTAAGTTCCTTTGACTCACATAGTGAACAAGGGAACAGGTGATACAGAAAATTCTTTTCCTATTTGTATATAAGTAATTACCACTTATTTTTAAATTTTGCTTCTCCTGAAAACATGAAGATAACTTTCTTACCGACAAGATTCTACACAGGTAGGCCCACTGCTCTATTTTATGCACCAATGACCAACAAAATACAGAAGAAAATATCCAGTGTTATTGGGGCAGGAAGGATCTTTTAAACTTTTGAAAACTAAGTTGCCCAGCTGATCACAATATCAACTCACAGGGCACAAACCACTCATCATAAAATAACTGATTTTTTTCTTCTGAAATGGTTATGACTTCGCAGATCATTCATTACTTGAGTGATAAGTGCAATAAACAGATTCCAAAATGCTCATGGCCATAAGCAGACATCAAAACAACACATTAATCTTCATCAAAAAGCCAGTCACAAGGAGGGGGTTACCATAATTGATACCAGGAACAAAACAAGGCTTCAGTCTCACACAGAAAGAGAAAAACAGTGCTCAGGTATTTTCAAACAGAGTGGGCCTGATTGATTTAGAGCAGTTAAGGGCTGGCTGATGCAATACCATGCAATGTTATTAACTGTCTTTCATTATTTGCAGAGCACAGATGAGATCTTAAAACATGAGAAATCACACAAGCGTTTCCTATTATTTATTAAAAAGGGTAAAAAAAGGTGTGCCAGAAAATTATAGAGCTATCAGCTTAACTTCAATTCCTGGAAAAATAATGGAACAAAGAAGTTATTTTTAAGCATTTACAATAAAGTAGAAAGATGAGTAATAACTAAAATAGAAGCCAATGCTGACTTGGCTGACAGTGATTAGAATCAGACATAAGTCAACAACCGCAAGGTACTGCAAATAAGGCAGAATTCACACATAAAAAGCAGTAATCTTCCCCATTTACTCAAAGCTAGGAAGGCCCTAGACTACTTTCTTCAATTTTCTGTGTTCCATTTCAAAATAAACGTGAGTAAAAGTAAAATACAATTACTAGCACCATGAAGATAGTCCACAAAATGTGACTAAGAAAATAAAACAACTTAATGATTACTAAGCCTGCCTGGTCTAAAGAAGATTAGCTATGGACTGAGAGCAAGTATCCTTCAAACAGAGAGGTCTCAGTAGATGAAATTTTCTACTGTGTCAGATTTGGCAACTGTCTACTGCATTTGATACTGCACAGGTAACAGATGCTTCTTCTCCCAGATGAATCAGGACTTCTTAAGACCTTTTCCAATCTCATGATTCTATGAATGAACCATCCCTCTACCATTGTGTTTTAAATCCCAAAGCCTACAAATAAATCCTTCAACAGTAAAAATTGCACGGCCCTACAATTAGTGAAACTGAAGATTTCTGTTCCGACGTTTCTTCCACTCATCAATAATCCTGTTTCTGTAGCTGAAACCATTTTCAGATTTAAACATCAATATGCAACCTTTGCTTCCTGCGGCTGTAACCTTTTACTTGAGTTCTAGCTTTCTTCCAATAACACAAAATTCCCAAACTCTCTCTCTTAAGCCTAATACCCTCTAATATTCTGTTCTTTTCTTCATAAAACTTTGTTGACCTTCTGTCAATTACTAGCCTCTGGAGCTCCCAAACAAAGGGCCCACTGTACCCTTTGATTCAGCTGCCAATCTGATTACTTTGGCTGGGGGAGGCAGGCTGCTTGGTTGCTGAATCAGGGTCTTTCATTGAAATTTCTCTTTTCCAACATCTGCAGCCCCTGGCAACCAATTGCAGAGTGGGCTTGGCAGACCTGTAAAGGGTGGTGAATAGGCTACAAAAGATGCAGTTTGTAGCATAAAATCAGTGCACCCCTTTCATAGTGATGGCAGATTAGAACCTTCACAAGCACACGTTTCTTAACTGCTGCAGCTTCACATAAAAAAAGCTGAAGGTGGGGGAAATAACCTTCACTTTCTCTTGCAGTTGCTCTACTGAGACAATGCTGAAGTCTGCAAAACAGTCACTTCTTAGCTGGTTATCAGCTTGCAAAGCATACTGCTCATAGGTTAGCATGTTAACTAATTAAATGTGTGCTTTGGCCATCCAAAACTCTTCCAAATTACTTTCAGCTAAATTCATAGTAATAAAACATTCTCACCAGGAGACCATTAGAAAATAAGTAAATTCTTCTATGCCTGCTCTGTTATAATATCAAAATAACATTTTAAAAGTATATTTAAAGTAAAAGCAACAGCCACCTGAAAGTCACAGAACCTTCAGAAAGCTGGTATTTAACACAGACAAGAAACCTTTCAAAAAAGCCAGGGTTGACTTGTACAGAATACATTCCCACAATTCATAAGCATTCCCTGTTAAAGAAAACATCTTGTTCCATTAGCATGGATTTTCCCCTCTATAAGTTTTTTTCTATTTTACCTAATAGCTATATCAAAATGTTTTCATTTCAGTAAGTATGAGGAAAAACAGTCTATTGTAAAGTGTGGGAACTACACTACAGGACAAAAGGCAGACACAAGGTTTATGATCAGTATGATCAGTAGCAATAAAAAGAGTATCATTATTTGGATGGAAAGTGCATCAGTTTTAAATAGAAAACCCATAGATATTTAATCACTTTCATTCTGCACAGTGAAGACTCATTTCTCAAACACATGTTAAGAGAGATTCAAAGTTTTGTATTTTGTCACTTAAAGGCATAAAGAAGGAATCTGCATATTGCATTAATCTCTGTTGCTGTGAATGTTCATTCACAGATTTATCCAAGACAGACTAGTACTCTGTTTCAGAACACTTGTTCTTAAGTTCATGATAAAAAAAACACTTTCTAAAACTTCACAATGTTCCTTCAGGAACTTCTTCATTTAATTAAGCAATCCTTATTACCCTACCATCAAACCACTCTAAAACACAGTAAAAAAGATCAGCTGGTCATCAGAACAGAATATAGAGAAGGACAGATTCTTGATTTTCACACAGAGCTGCAACAAACCCTCAAAACAGAAAAAAGTATACTGAAGATGCAGTTTATCTTCTTAATCATCAGCCAGGCGCCTTAGCAAGTACGATGAAGTCAGTGTGAGAAGAAAGAAATCAGATAAGTAATTTAAAATATTATTAACAGGGATTCAAATGTAGACTTGAGTGAATACCTTGATTTATTTCAACACCTCATACTGTTAAAGCATATTTTACATTAACCACACATCTGCACTTTCAACTGCACTGTCAATCTTTATCCTTTCATTGCACAACTTTCATCATAGAGCTTAGCTATTGAATAACTTAGATTCTTCCTCCTGCAGGTCCTATCTGCCACTTAAAATGAGAGTTCAGAAATGTTAGTGAGACAAACCAGAGATAAAGATTTGTTCTGATTACAGTGACAGAGGAAGCTTCATTAACAGCTGTCAAAACATTACCATGAAACAGACAGAACCCATGGAAAAGAAGATACTCATTTCAAGTTAATATTTTCAGTGTGCAGCTAAGTTTTGAAGATGTTAAACTTTGGATTACAAATTATTCTATTAATTCACAGCCAAAACACTCTGATAAAGTTACAATAAAATCCAGGTCCTCTTATTTTATAGTGCAAAGTGGACAACATTTAACAGCATACAATCTACATGATGAAGGAATATCCAAATCCTATTTTCAATTCTTAGCGCTTCCTGCAAAATCCTGGCCAAGTCACCTTAGGCCGGATTAGTAAAGAATTTGATGCCAAAAGATGCAGACAGATGTCTACCAGGGTTTTCAAAAGCATGTGGGCACCTGAATCTCATGTCTGCAGTAAATATCCGTTAATCTTTTGTGCCTTAGTTGCCCAGAGGCTGAGAGGGGAAAAGGTTAGCTCCCTGATGTGGTTCCCAGTGCAGCTGCATGAGTGTTTCAGTCAGCACAAAGAAGGGAGAAGCATGGAAGCAAGAAACTAAGACAGAGAAAAGGAGGAAGAGAGTTTTTTGGAAGACTGTTGTGATTTATATCACTACAACTCGCCACAGAATTTCAGACAAATATGTGACAGAGGAACTCCACAGTCTCCCAGAACCCTGGTTTTGCAATAAAAGCAAAACATTTAGCACTACTTGTTTCCAAATTAAAATAACAAAACTGTTCTAAGTGTTTAATAAGTAAGAATTAACTCTATGCTATTTATACCGAAAAACACCTGAGGTTTTTAAAGCCACAAATGGATTTCAATATCATTTCTAATTTAGCAGAAATGTAACTAAGTCTACTAGCTCTGACAAACATAGCTTTTCTGCACAATTGTATGCTAAACACTCAGAGACAATATACCAGGGAGCACATAAAAGCTTTGAATCATAGGGAAAAAAAACCCAGAAGTAATTATGGATTTCATAACATTAAAGTAAAAAAAAAACAATTGTGGGTACATTCCAAAGCTCTTCACCACCTCAGTTGTAAAGTCACAGTTTAAACACAACCAGCAGAGGCTCTGAACACACCTGCAGTAGCTCAAAGAACACCAAGCAACATGATAATTATCCATGGCATTATTACATGATTGATTATTTTACTGCTTCTGGCTGTGAAAACAAAATAATCTCAACCAAAAGCTTGAAAATAATCATGATTTATGAGTATAACACTCCATCAACTGGGATAAACAATGATTTTCACAGTGCTCTTTTTTCCGGAAAGAAAAAAAGGAGTAGAATCCAAAAATGCCAGTCCTGTCTACAGCCTTAGGCTGAAATATTTAACACTTCAGTTCAGGAAAACATCCCAACTCAGAAAAAAACTTGAAAATGGGCTTTTTCTAAGCACCCTCTTAAATTCTTTCCTATATTTGAAACAAAGCAACAATAATAATCTCCCTCAGCCTAAGAGGGAAAATAAAAATAGCACAGATCAAAATCAAGTGTAACAGAATATAGTAAAACTTATCACCTATTCTTATAATTATTCTGACTGGGTTGAGGAACTGTCATAAGTGAAAAAAACCCCTTCCTACAGGTTGTTTAGTTTCCATTCCGCAATTGTACTTCAAAAGCAAGAATTGCAGCACCAGTCTTTGATGGTAGGGAGGTCACAGCTAGCCACTCTCCTCTCTGGAAAACAGTGAGAGTGAACAGCCTGTTCATATTAATCAGAGCACTTTTTGTATTATTTATGGTAAGCATTATAAACATCTCCTTGACCAAAAGGATGTCATGAAAATCAAAGAACAATTCATTCTCAAACACTAGGAGCTGACACTAATTTGAGAAACCTGGGCACCTAAGCATGACATTCAGGTTATCAATACTTTAAGAAACCAAGGCTGGCGAGTGAGCCAATGACAGGGCTTTAGTCATCCTTCAATAAAATCATTAAATAGATGGTCATGCTCTCTTCTACCACCAGCTATCACAAATAGATGTCCATGGTCCTTCCTATCACAAAGCATCAATTATTTTTTAAAGACCCAAATAGACAGAATACTATACAGGCTATCTGAAGCTTTACCTAATTACTTGGGATTTGCCTGCCTTAAGTCAGAGCAGAATGGAATTTTACAAAATTACACTGCTAGAATTAATATCAAATACTGTGTTCAGAGAGAAGGAGCTGATCACAAGTGAAGTTTATTTCTTACTATTGGTTTGGATCATGACCAGTAAAAAAAAAAGTTAATTATACCAGATTCAGTTGTTAGAGAGGGCAAACTTCTCTTCCTCAGAAAGTATTTTGGATTTTAGATCAAGGGTTTAAAATTCACTGATCACTTAATTTTTCACTGGAAGTTCTCTTCATAATGAGTAATTTGCTATGGTCTGTATATTTCTATTCATGGAAAATATTAACTTCTCTCCCCCAATAAACACTACAACTCTGATGGCCATGGAGCAAGTATGGAGAGAGAAAATTGATGCGCAGTTGGTGTGGCCAGGCAGGCCACAAGTGAACACTCCCAGCACTTCTGACCGGATCAAGCATTGCTGTGGCTAAACATTACTGTGTGCACATGTGCATATGCATGGGTGAATATTTGCCTCTGTGACTAGAAAAGGGAAGAAAAAGATAAGAAAGTGTGCCAGGCTGTAAAAGAAACGAGCACCTGATCTATACTTTAGCCATTGAAAAATGAAAACCAGTTATTCTAATTGGACGTTTTAAGATATGTTATTTGTTTTGTAGGCTTTTCTACATTTTCCAGTATGGAGTTTTGTATTTAAATAACACTACTAGTAAAGTTTAAGTAATACTTATATGTCTTTATTTGAGAGTAGCTATCTAAACCACAGACTGTTTCTGTTGACAGGTTTTGTCCACACTGGAAATATCTTCTTGCTACTGCATCTATTTGACTTCTTGGATTGCAACTGAATACATACAGTGAAGTTATAATTGTTGTCTGCTCTGAAACAAACTCCTATTTCTCTTCCTGAGTTTGTTTAAACTATCTTTTCTTCTACAGAGGAGTGAAAAAAGCTCAGATGCTAGGTAGACTTTGATACAGTTCCTCTGTTATTTAATTAACAGAGCTAAGCAACAGTCTTCTGGACAAAAAGAGATGGCATATTATTTGCTTACATTCTTCTAAAGGAAAATAATAAAACGAGTAGAGGTGGAAAAGAGTGTGCTCAGAATGCTTCCAGATGCCAATATACACTGCTGTCAGTGAGTGGACAGCAAAAGAACTCAATGAAAACCTGGGCAGTCCCACTGACAATAGCCAACATGGTCATAAGGATGCACAAGAACTCCTTTCTTCTGTGCCTGCCTGAAAGCAAAGCAAGGAACAGCTTCATTAACCCTGCAGTGCAGACAGCCAAGGCATGTACCCATCAGTAAGCAAGCTCAAAGCACATAGCAGTTTCCACCTAACTCACCTATTTCCCTAGAATGGGAAAGAATTTCCTGAGCTCCTACTATCATACTCATTACCCAGTTTAATAACTGTAACTGGTCACAAGATCAGATTTAACCATTCTATTAGTATTTTGTTTCAGCAGCAACATTCAAGGCTGCCATGCTGCCATTTTAATGTTCTGAAAGGAACACTTGCTTACAAGTGCAGTGCACTTTCAAACTTTTATCTTCTCCATCAAAGAGCTCTGAATCTTACATCTATAAACTCCTATTTTGCAACCTACAATGTTTGCCACCTTTTTGTTACTCTGACAGCAGGACTGACATTGGTTTTTGTACATCACATGGTCAGCCTTGCTCCTATGTCATCAAAAATACTGCGGCTGTAAAACATGTGTTTTCGTGACATGCAAGTGAGAAGCAATTTTACATTGCAAGGTTAACTCATAGCCCAATGTCATGACCTTGAATTCATGCCTACATATTGAAAAAAACTTGTCAGAAAGTCACATACAACCACAGCTGAGATTTCATTAGATATGCTTTCAGAAACACACTCCCTTGAAATTATAACCTTTTATTTTTAATAAATAAAACAAAAAGCTCACATGTCTGATCATGCAAACATGGTCATAGATGGGAATGGAACAAGCTGTGTGGAAGCAGCAGCAGCAGCTACCACTGCAAAATCGGTTGGACCCACCCCTAAAGTGCAAAGCACACAGAAGATAACAGCAACTGCATGCGACTGGCAAATATGATGGTTTTAATTCCTAACACTTCTGAGCCATAATGCTAATTCTAGCACAAAGGAAAGGCTGCTAGACAGAGAATATATCTGATTGCACAACAATCAAAGCAGCAATTATAATGGAGAGTACCATTAAGAAGTGACATGATTTTAGGTACTTGTAGGAATCTGAGAATTTGTTGATAATGAAGCTTCAGTGAAAGCATCCCATTTTGTGTGATGTAAATGGAAATAACATTTGCATAGCTGGCACTTACTGTACATTGTAAAGACAGAAAACTGCTAAGCTTAACAGGCAACTTCTTAATGGCAATTGCTCTTTATTCTCAATATTGGATATTTTGTCAAATACTAAGTAAGTGGGTTTTCTTTCAAAACTAAGTGGGCTTTCTCTGGTTTTAAAAAAAAGTAGAATCAAATATTTCCATAGTTCCTAGCACATGCAGGAAAAACCACTTTCTCTGTGCTCTGTGAATTTCCCAGGTCTGGCCAGTACAGAGCCCATCAGATATTACCAGTTTGTTCTGCACTCCTGCTCAGGCTGTGATCTGTGGTATTTGGCACGGCAGCAGATTCAGAGAGGGAACGGCCACAGATTGAGAGGACAGTATTTTGAGCTCACCAATGACAGCTGAGGGGCTCAGGAGCTGCAGGAGAGACAGTGGCATGCCCACTCAAGCAGGATGGAAGAGAGAAACTCACAAAAGTACAAGGCAGCTGGCTGGCAGGAGGATTTGAAGGCAGAGTGCATTTTTGCTCATTCATCTGACCATTTTGCTGCCCACACAAGTCAAAATTCATGCAAGGGGAAGAGTTGTTTCCTATCAAAAGTATAAGACTACCTGATATGAAATAAGACCAGTCACCTGAGTTTAACCTGACAAAGGGTCACAGCAATGGAAATAGTTGTCTAATTGTTGCCTGGGGGGCTCTGCTCCGTTTGTGGTAAATAACCTTAACATGACAAAAGACTACCATAAAAATTAGCAACCACTAGCTATCTTTGCTAGCAGACACAGAGATGCCATTATTTAAGTGGTCAGAGTGATCTGTCATGTTACCTAAGACAAGGAGACTTTATTACATGTGCATCAGTTTAATGAAAACAAAGCTTTTTCTTCTCTAGTATTATCAGGCACTAATTTCTCAGCACTTACCTCTTGAAAATGTTTTGTAATTTACAGCATTTTTTTCTTTTGTGAACATATTCTTTCTCTCCCTCACTCTGTGATTTGTGAGAATACACATGTTCCAACAAAAATTCAACTACAAACAAAATTTTAAATCTTGGTGGTATACCTGCATTAGGTAGCAGTTACTAATTGTGTTAACTAATTGTATGGAAGGTTATTTTTTCTGGTACATATGCATGTTCTCATGCTTTGGGAAAACATTTAGGAAATTTTGTTCAAAGCAGGAAGTGAGATGCTAACCACAACCTAACCATTAGCTGTCTGCTGTGGCATCTGAAGAAAAGCATCTTTGAAAAGTCTGGAGTGGTTATTTGCATGTGCTGCGCTTTCTGTCAGTAGATATGAAATTAAGAATGCAGTGCAAAAAAGCTCCTGCAGATTCTCTACTATGTCCACTATCTAGTGCCTCTCAGACTTTCTACAAAGCAGCCAACTTGAAAGAGACTGGGTGATTTACAGTCCAGCTCCATGAATGTAGATAAGATCTGGTCAAAGATCTAAAACATAACAAAGAACTCTGTATTACTCTTGGAATGGATTCTCAAATATTTAAAACTACTGTGACCCAGAGAGCGAAACAATTGATATATTACCCTCGACCTTGTCATTCTTGGCTAGTCTGTTTTGCTCTGCTCTGTCTCTGTATTCTGCTTTGTATATATTAATCTGAAATATCTAACCTCTCTTGTTTGATAAAGAAAGCACTGTAGAGATAATTGGTTATTAAGTGTTCTACTCAGTTACTTGTCTGTCTATAGGTATCTCCTGACTATGCAATACAGCAGAGACAGGATAATGAAAGCAATGCCTAAAATATATTCTCAAATTATTTACTTTCATTTTGTATATTGATTCAAAGAAATTATGTATTATTTCTATTTTCTCCTACTGGGGAAAAAATGTACAGTGAATTAATTTATTCATCAAAAAAGAAATTTCTCTATATATTTATAAACATAACTATCTTGAATAACACTAAATGTTAGTCAAACTGAGAGAAATCTTATTTACAACACAAGGTAAACAAACTCCATTTCTCCCTGTGTTTGCCTCTCTAACACAGTGGTAAACTTGAACATGTAAAGTTAACATGTCAACCTAAATATAGTGAATGAAAAAAAAATCATGCATATAGAAGAAACAAAACAGACTGCATTACATATATATGTTTCTTCCTCCTGTTTTTCTCTCCTTCTTCATGAAATTAAGCACACAACAAAACCCCAGCCTTCCCTGAAAAACCTGTGAAAGAATCTAAATTTCACACCGCATGCAGAAATTGGAAAATAAGTCAGAACTGCGTATCTGGCACTGCAATTCATGCATGTTTACAACTGCAAACAGGAGTTTGAGAAAAGAACAATAACAGATGAAGTCCTTAACTGGCATGAAACACTTCTCTGGGTTTCCTGGAAAAGGTCTACAAAATGGTAAAAGTAAGATTAAGTTACAATTATGAAGAAGTACATTCACAGACTGTAAAACTCAGTTTTAAAGAACACATATCCTGGCCACAGCACTGCCACTCAACTTTTGGTAGTCACAGAAGGACTAAATTAATTTACCATAATCCACTTTCCCACCCACCAATTACCATGAGACAAAGGCTACCACAAACTTTCAAGCATTTGGCTTGGCAGGAGTTTGTGAAATTACTTCATATACAAAAGTAGGATACATGCAGTATTATGTTACTGTAACAAGGCTTCTAAGCAGATTTTAAGTGACCTTATTGGCTCAAGTCATAAAATGGTAATCCATAGTGGACTTAAAATTCATGGAGAAATTTGACATGAGCAACAGCCCCTTGCTGCTGCAGTTAGTAAAAAAGGCTATAGCACATTCTGATTTATTGCATTCTAATGCCTTTCAATTTATTTTTTAAAAGAGATTTGTAAGAATGTTATGAATAGAACTTCAGTTGAATAGCAACAAGCAAACCAATAACCAAACAGTTTCATACACACTTTGCTTTCCAAAAAATGAACACAACACTCAACACTAACCTCAGAGTGCTAGCTTATCAGCTACAATCATTGCATCAGTCAGATCATCATGAGATCCAGTTAGTTCACTGGATCTCATGATGATCTGACTGATGCAGATCATAATGAGGTATATTCAGCAAAATCTTTTATTATAGAATTGAAGTATTATTAAAATACCTTTAGATTCTCCACATTCCAGTGACTAAACTTTCAAAAGTAAATGCTTAGAAGCAGTAATGCTTAACACAGAATGATAAAGTAAGGTGAAGCCTTTGTGTTCCAGCATTATGAGAAACAAACAACACTGAAGAGACAGATGTGAAGAGACTGAAGTGACCCTGGGGTCACCACCAAAATGTTGCAGCTTTTGACATCAGTGAAATTTCTCCAAAAAATTAAAGGGGTGTTTCTCTACAAAGCTGACATGGCCCACTGCCCTGCTAAAGTAAAAAAGGCTTTAGCTGTCTCTAGATCAGTGCATGAAGCATGAGCAGCAAACAGGATGAGTTAGAAGCCACTGTGGGGCTCAAAAGCTATGACCTATGGGCCAGCACTGCACCTTGGAGGGACGAATGCCATGTGTGGCTCCTGAGTGCAGCTGTCAATGGCTACAGGCTGGTCCGAAGGGACAGGAGAGGAGGGAGGGCTGCAGGGCTTGCTCTCAATGTCAGGAGGTGGACTGAGTGTGAAGAGACATCTCAGAACAGCCATGAGCAGGCTGAAGCCTGAAGGTAAGCATCAGAGGCAAAAAAAGGAAATTTGTGGATAGCTCTACTATAGGCTGTCTGATCCAGGGCATTTTGTGGATGAAGCACATCCTTGTTCAGGTTACAGGAAGAATTATGCTCAAAACTCTTGTCCTGCAAGGAGACTTCAACCACCCTGACATTCACTGGGAAAGTAGCAAGCAAGCTTTAGGCAATTCAGGAGCCTCCTGGATAACTTCTGGAGCCAGGTACTAGAAAGCCCTACCACAGGGGGTGAGATACTGGACCCACTGGCCACCAGCACGAGCAAGCTGAGGACATCAAGACTGAAAGCAGCCTGGGCTGCAGTGATCATGCGCTGGTGGAGTTTACAGACCCAAGAGATATGGCAAAGATCAGACAAAAAATAAAGGAGCTGGCAGATCTTTAAGAAAGTCTTCCATAGAGTGCAAGACCTCTCAACTCCCAGATGTAGGAAATCAGGTCAGGAAGGCAAGACACCAGCATGGCTGAGTAGTGGAGAAACTGCTGGTCAAACTAAAGGGCAGGAAGGGAATACACAGGCAATGGAAGCATGGACAGGTGCCTGGGGAACAGTATAGGAATGCCGCCTAGTTGCATAAAGACGCAGTGAGGATGACCAAGGCAAAGCTGGAGCTGAGCTTGGCAAGGTATGCAAACAATAAAAAGAGGGGTCTCTACAAGCCTGTGAGACAGAAAAGGAATGTCAGAGAAAGCATATTCCCCTGCCCCTCCCCAGCCCTGCTAAGCAAGGCTGACAAACAGGTCACAATAGAGGAAGAGAAGCAGTGCAAAGTAACTTAACAAATTTTTTGCCTCAGAGTTCACTGGCAACCTTTCTTCCCACACCTCTTGAGACCACAGTACACCAGAGACCAGAAGTCCCTCCCACTGTAAAAAAAGATCAGCTTTGTTACCACCTGTGACCAGCCTCCTTTAATTCTGTACCATCTCTCAGTAACACAGCACAGCACCTTGGTAGTTTATGATTGCTTGTATGGCCATTTTCAGATTAAACCAACAGTAAAGGCTGTAGCCAGGTGAGGATCAGCCTCTTTTCCAAGGCAAGGTACAAGAGAACAAACCAACATAGCTTAAAGCTGCACAAGGAGAGCTTGAGGTTGGACATCAGGAAGAAATTCTTCACTTTCTGGGGGTTGTCAAACTATTGGAGTGTGTTGTTCAGGGAGGTGGTTAAGTCTATATCCCTGGAGGTGTTCAAGAAATGACTGGACATGGCACTCAGCACCATGATGTACTTGACAAGGTGGTGTTCAGTCATGGATTAGACTCAATTTTGAAGGTCTTTTCCAAGTTTAATGATTCTATAATTCTTTCTATAGACATCTGTGTTTCTGTAAATATCCTGGACAAGAGCCATAAAAAAATGGACCATTCTCTTTGTATTTTCAAATTTCCCAAGGGTAAGGATATATTTCACCTTGCTAGGCTCATGGTCAGTCAACCCTCCCTCCCTTTCTGTCCATCTTTCCCAATTTACCTCCCCGTCTTTCTCCCTTTTTCCTCCCACCCAAGGAAAGTTCTTGATTTTCCTCACATTTTTACTTCACCAATTTAAGCCAAAGGAGTTGCATTAACCATAGAGAAAAATATTTATATTTACTGACATTGAAAGTTTTATTCTCACTATAATCAACAGAATTCTAAGGTGTGGTTAAGCCATTTTCCACTGTGCTTCCCTTGGGCAACAGGTATGTATGTGATAATTTTAGGGTAGAGAATAGAACTGACCTGCCTCCTTTTATGTCCTTTGATATGGGGTATTAAAGACTCGGATCCAAAGGTCTTAGATTTTTCTTAGATTCTTATGCAATTTTCAAAGCATAAGAAACAACAAACCTGTTATATTATGCTTTAATTAGATGCATAGGTCTGACTCAACTAGTTTTCAGAATGAATTTTAAATATCAACATGCCAAGAAATAAATTTCAAATAATATTTTTTCCCCTCCTACTTTATCCAGGGAAAAGATGTTTATGACCAGATTTCTCTAAAATGTTGACGCGTTACTCATCAAGCAGTAGAATATTGGGCTCTGTTTACACTACTGCAAAGCTTAAGGCATTTTGTGGAATTTCTTCTGCCAGATGTTACCCTATTCAAAATTTGTACACAGCAAAAGAAACATAACAGTCAAGTCCTGCCTTTTGGCAAAATGACAAAATAGACATACATTAAATGTCAGCTTTCTAGAGTTTACATCACTCACACCCTTCAGCCTACAAGGACCTACAAATTACAGCTGTCGAAGTTTTTGCATAACCTAAACTTTCAGCTCTAGAGAACCCTTACTTGTCTACATTTATTTATATTCTTGGTAATGGAGTGGTTCATTATTTATACTAGCTGTTTAAACAGTAACTGGGTTGTTTTAGGAATTGTGCATTTGTGCAGAGATGGGCTGTGCATTTTATGTGTCTGAGGGAAATCAAGATTCCTCGACAAAGAAAGTAGAACTAAAATTGTGCAATCATAAGAGTAAAATATTTTTCCATAAAATCTTTTGCAACAGTTTTTGCAAGAAAAGAATGTACTTCTCACATCTACTAGTCACGTTTTTTGACTGCTAGGATTTAACATTTTTAAATCTATAAACAGACACCGCTACATTTTTAACTCTCCTTTCATTTTTAGAAATGTGTAACTTTGCTCATGTGTAAACAGCTCTGGAGACATGTTATGGAAGAGTTATTACCTACACACTAAACAATCTCCTAACTTAACTTAAAACCGAGACTGGTGCTCTGCAGACCTTCAAAAATAGAAATGGGTGAACTTTTTCAAATAGGAAGCCTTTTGATCTTGGTGATTCAAGAGTCCACCAAAGTAGAAACTCTTACATCTCTTATCTCCAACATTTTCAATGCATGTTTCCTTTCAAAATTGACAGCATCAAGAGAATTGATCATTATTTGTAAGCAACTGGAAACCTGAACAATGTGCGAATGGAAGGTAGTCAGTATTACTTTGCAAAGAGAGCATTAACGTAGGAATAACCTGCATATGCATAAATATGCACACAGTAAATATTAATTCAGAGTTTTTTTCTCTGCAGTCCCACTCCTCCAGCATTATTTAGGCATGCACATTTTAATAGATATTCAACAGTGTAGAAATTTGAGTAATTTTCTGAATTTCAGCTCAAAAAATTAATAACACAGCATTCTGGATTCCACATTTCAGACCTTACATGAACTTAACAAGAAGTCAAGGGTTTAATGATAAAACACTGGCAATGACCATGCACCTCGCACAAAGGTGAGTGTTTATGACCTTGGTGAGATGGGATTTCCATGTCCTTTAATGAGCCAAGACATCAGACTCACACTCTTGACTCACGCAAACATAGAACCTGCCCCTGGGACAATACGGAAGCACAGGAAAGTGGGTGTGGAGAAGGGGGGAGAAGGGGAGATGGGGACGGGGACCTGTGTAACCAAACCAAGACAGAGATGGCATCTGTAGCTCAGCTGATCTCTGGTCCAGAAAGAAGAGGAAGAAAGTACAACTGTGAAGTTTTGCACTGGGAGTTGATGGTGGCACCCCTGGGTAGCACTGCAGGCATTTCTGCTGCAGAGGCTGACACTGTCAGTAGATCTGATCACAGCAACATACTCTTTTCCAATTTGCTCTCTCCGAACAATGGCTCTTAAAGGCACAAAGCACAGTTTATTTTTCAGAGCTGTTTGGGTTTTGAGTTTGGTGGGATGGCAGATGCATGTTGCCTCAGCTTCCTTGTCAAAACATTTAATACTGTCAAAGACAGTAAAACCAGATACCAACTGTACCAGAAATCATCTGTAGAGTATTTAAAGGTGTCTTGTTTATTCACTTGCTTCTTCCTGAAGTCAACAGACACACATCAAACCTACAACATGTGTGGGCAAAGTTAAAACTCTGCCTTTCCCCACTGAGAGGCAGAATGTGGTGCTTAGCCAAAGGATCACAAAGCAGGTAAATCTGATGGGATAGTGGAGCTTGGTTGCTGAGTGAGGAAGAGCATATACACCAGCTGTACAGTCCACATCTGGCTGAGCAGCCACCCTCCTTGTCCAGCAGCAGGTACTGCAACTTTTCTCTGGCAAACCAAACACAGCAAAGGGGAGGAAGTCCATATGGAGATGAATTAAAAGACAGGCAGGATGGAGGGACTGCAGGACTCAAGAAGAACAGGTCAGATGTAGTGATATATGGGAAGAGGGGAAAATGTTCCATCTGGGAAAAACAGGAAATCAGCTGATAAACAGAATTCTAAGCAGAACACCTATTCACATGCCTAATGTAACATAAGCTCCTTTAACTCAGGCTCCACCTGAGCCTCCATTTCTCACATATCAGAGACATGAAGGCTAAAAGTAACCCAAGTCTTGGAAAGCACTTTAGAAAATATATGAAACCAAGGGTTAAGGGGAAAAATAAACTGTGGCATATGAAATATAATCTAAAATGTAGTTATAAATAGAAAGCTCTTGATGGATAAGACATAGAATATCAAGTGCACAACTTCTTTGCACAAAGACATTCATAATTTGAAGTGTACATTGTTTTATTTTTAAACATAGGCTGAAAAGATTGAATCGGCATGAACACTAACCCTGAGATGGTTTCTAGAAGAATACACTAATAGCCTAATTTATAGATGAGAATGAGACATGTTCAGGTAAATTATTTTTTAACAATTAAAGGTTGAATGGCTAATCCTCCTCCTGGAACTTTTTAATTTCTTAATATCTGTGAAAAGCTACTAACTGAAACTCATTTGTTGCAGCTGTAAAGTGCCATTAAGTGCCAGAGTTATGTCATTAACTCCTGTTTCTGAAAGAACAGCTTGCTAATTCTATAAAGTCATTCAGCCTCCTGGTAGCATGTGAGGAAACATAAGCCAACGCAAAGCTTTCCCAGCCACTCTTTCTGAGAACAGTCTGGCAGTAACAGAACCAGAATCAGGGAATGAGGAAACCACATATGGCTTTTATCTGATCTCTCAGCCTTTGTCATAAGGAAATGTAATCTGCACATAGAAAAAATTACACTCTAGTCAAAATGCTTGTTTATGTATCTGCCTCAGTTCTGAGCAGGGTTTTAGCTGTAATCTACAAGTTCATGAGACCTACACATGCCAGTTGGTTAAGAATCAGAATAATGGAGCTTATGGTGTTACCAACAGAGAAGACATTGTTTTGGAGAAACAGCCAGGTAGACACAATTGTTAATTGTCTTGCTTATACCATGTTACCAAAATGCAAGCAGAGAGCAAGGAAGACAAAAGGATTTTAAAGAAGTAGAAACTTTAAATGGTTTTAATCCTTAGCATCCTATACTCACCACTTAACATAGAGGAAGGAGTTGTCATTGATGTGAGAAACAGGTATTTACTCTTTTTAAATCAACCAGCCCAGATCTCTAAAGCTACACATGCTAGTTTATGTATGAAAAAGGACTACAAACCTTCATCATCCATTATAATGACCTTTATTTACTTTTGAAAAAGAACTTTATAATAGGTAAACAGTATACTTTAAACAGTATATTTTAAACAGTACATTCAAACCCATAGCAGCATGCCTCAAAGCATCTTCTTTCATTAATACAGTTTTTAATTTTACAAAAACATATACTAAAGCTATCTGTGTTCTACACAAAGCTAGAATGTAGGATTTGAAACAGAACAATCATCATTTAAGAAAAAATATGTACATTTCAATTTCAAATGAGGCACTAAATTAGCCAAAGCTTGTTTCTGATGGACTAGTGATAAATTATAGGATTTTCAGAAATCTTCCAATAAACAAAGTGAACACTGTTCTTCATGCAGAAACTGCTGGTTAAATCACACATGACATAGATCTGATATTCTTGCTGGAAAATATGAAATTGCCTTGATTGTCAGACAGCCTTCTAGGAACACTCAATTTTCCAGCTTGCCTCTCTGTAAGCACAGAGTTTCAAAGAAAAATTATGTGATAGAAGTCATAAACATACAAAGACCCTACCTAGCAATGTAGATCTTGAAAGAGTTTTCTATACTCTGGATCAAAGGAGAAAAATACTTTCATAAATACACAGTGAAGGAAGGAAGAAAGATTATGTAAAGCTGTAATTATTTTGCAGAAGAAATGAAGCCTGTCATCCTGTTCTAACAGGCTGTAAAGATGCCTAACACTGAAACTGGTGTCTCACTCATAAGAGGTTAGAGTTCTGCATGGTATTTGGAATAAGACCTGCCCTTGCAATGGTAAGCTCCCTAGATGTTTGGCAGGGAAGCAGTACCACCTGCAGTATATGGCAAAGCTTGTTTATTTCTGTACAAGGCCAAGATCACATATTCTTTGATGAAGCATGTCTCTTTCAAACATGTATCTGGAGCAAAAACATGGTGTATTTAGTGCTCTGTGCTTTCAAGTGAAAGTTTGCCATGGCAGGAGTCATTCACAAAATAATCTCAAGTAGAACATCTATTTTATCTTTCATACAAAATAATTCTCTTGTATAAATGGTACTTTGGCAGTATAAAACTACATTCCATCCCACATCTGTCTTCTTTCAAAGTGATGAGCAGAACTATGTTTACTGAAGCAGAAAAAAATCTATCAGTCCTTTCTATTAAATTTATTTCCTACAAAATGACACTTTCTCAGATCTCTGAGGGGTCTGGGCAGGACAGTTTGTTGGTTTTTTTTTTTAAACAGCTACTTTTCAGATCTTTATTTTAAAGCATTTTGTTTTCAAGCATGCTATTTCTATTTAAATATTAAAATATTTTATTCTGTGCAAAGCAGTGACCTAGTACAAACAATTAATTTGAGCTACAAAAATATTCAGCAGTATTTTATAGTTCAAGAAAAAACAGATCTCTGAAGAAGCAGAAGCCAAAGACAAAGGAACTGGAGCTAGAATAAGCTGAAATGCTAAACCAGCTTCTGACAGAAACAGACTATTCCACAGGTGCATTGAGTGTTTTTGCTTCATTCCAAATTTCAACTACTTCATTCAAAGCTGAAAAACCAACTGGGATTTTAAAAGCCTGAAAACCTTATTTTTCTCTTACAATCCATGAATAAAAACGAGGTGAGCGGCTGAGATGCAGATTTAAAATCTCAAAGTCCATGGTAACAAGAAACAATCAGTTCAATTCACCACTACAGATAAAACTGTATTTACTAAGTCAATATGTTTCAAATTAAAAAGATATTTTAGGAAAGCAATTTTCTCTTTCATATGAATGTTAAAAAGATTTTATTTTACTGCGTTTTTTTTCCAAGCCTTGTTTTATACACAAATAGCACAGCCATGGATAATAAATGCTTACACTAACAGTGTTTAAGTCTTGGGAAATGAGAAAACATAATAAATGTATATTAAACCATACTACTGATGAAGTGCCCTGCTCCATCAGAAAAAAGGGATACTAATAACATACTCATAAACCTTTAAGCTGTTTTAATTACCAAAGACAACAAATATTACCCTAACAAAAACAAACCAAAAAAAAAAAGAAGACAGAAAGTAAGTTTTCCAACCTTCCAATTTCAATTATAGTCAGAAGCATTTATATTAAATTTTTTCCACCCTGTTTTTCATTATCTAGTACCTGGAGGAAAAGGGAATGTGTTACACTGCTTAGAACTGAAGGGCACAGGATTTCATTTTCTTCTTTTAATGAAATATGGTGGCATGGAGCTGACAGCGCAATTTGCAAGTCGGCACCACCCTCCCCATTATCTCAAATTGAAAAAAAAATAAAATAAAAAGAGTTCATTTCTGGTTTAAGACAAATTTGTTCCCTTTCTCATGGTATAGGAGAAGTATTTTCACTTTATCTTTCAACAGCAAGGCATGCTGTACAGGCAGGACGATAAGAGGGAGTTTCCCCAAAACTGAAATACATCAATAAAAGTGACAAGAGAGGTGCTAGCCTACCTACTCCATCTGAGGCCACAGAATCCACTTGCTCTAAAGCCCTGGGGTAGGAGCATAATAATTGCTTTTATATAAAGCAACACCTCCCTAACTACAAAGATTGTATAGTGAAAAGACTTCATCAAGTAGCTTTCAATTAAGTAATTTACTGTTAGGGATTCATTTTCTCTTTCCCTAAGAGAAATGAAGAGGGAGTTGAAAGGGTTGATTTGGGCTACAAGGAGATGCTTTCTGCAGCAATCAAGTTGTCCAGGTGAAGTCAGAATACTTCAAATTGATGTTATGGGCCAGATGCCTAGCTGGCACTTGGATTCAAAGAGTTTGATATCAACCAATGTAAGAAAACATGTTAGGAGAACAATTTAATGTAAAATAATGGCAGAAACTAATGTTTTCTTTTTTGTTTTTCTTTTTTTGTACAAACACCTAACAAACTGCTACAGCTGTGTTTATCAGCAGAAGCAGACCTAGCTTAGCCACCTTTGTAATTATGTAAAAACCCATATCACTGGCTTAGTTAATTTGACACACACCTCATCCCAGTCTGAAGGTCTATATTTTAACCAGGCAGTTACATCATTTTAGCAAAATGTAAGTTGCTCAAGAATGGAAATAGCATGTTGTAATGCAATGTAGGTGTTCTTGACCAAAACCACAGTATGAAGATAAAGGCAGTAACTTTTTCCCAGCTACTCTGTCAGTTCAATCAAACTTTCCCCCTCCAAAATTCACTTCTGTGTTAATACTGCTTGGTAGCAAATTTGAACATATTATTCTGTTGTACTGTTTACTGGCACTTATTTAACAAGAGGTTTTCCTCACAGTTTTGATCTGTGATAGCATGTGATATCTATCATACAATTTATGTACAGTTCCACCAGTTCCACTGAAAATATTCAGTATCTTTTTAAAAAGTTATTTCTATTCAAATGAAAAAAGTCCATACAGACAGCAGAATAAAAAATACCAAAGCTTTTACTGCAGATGTGCTCTCTAAATACGTTGTTGAGCCACAAATATAGGTATGTACCATCTATAATTGTTTATTACAATCATATATTAATAAACTTTAACAATTCTAAGTTATCAGGGAGAAGCAAATAACTTATAAAGCCTAATTTGCTCACAAACCAGAATGAGCTACCTGAAAGGTATGAAACTTATCCTGTTTGGCTCTGCTGATATAATTAGCTACAGTTGCTTGAGCTCTGATACCATATTAGGTAGTAAAAATGTTTCAAAATGGATAAGAGTGTACATTTGTAGCCCCGACCTCCTCAGGTACCAGTGGCCCTGTAGATATTCTAGTGGCCTGTACGTAGCCACCCCTGTCTTCCAGCTATTTGCTCACAGGATCAGCAAAAGATGAAACTGAGGACACATGAAACTGCACCAAAGATAGATGCAGTATGGCAGCAGTAAAAGTTCTTATATTTTTGGCTTTCTAAGCTTTTCCTCTCGGCTCCACCATGAGACCCAAGTACATACTAAAATCACAGAACAATAACCACGGAATAGTCCGAGTTAGAAGGGACCCACAAGGATCATTGAGTCCAGCTCTTAAGTCAAAGACTCATACACAGATTGAGGCTGTGACCTTGGCATTGTTAGCACCATGTTCTAATGAATTGAACTGACCTCAAAGGAGTCTGGCTGCTCCCAGCAATAGGCATTTTGCAGATACTGCACAATACCAGGCATTAATCTCCACTAGGACAGGAGATGGCTCAGCATTAGAACTGGCATTTTGGGGCAGAGGATGCAGGAACAGAAGAGCTTAGCAAGGCCCTGAGTGATGCTCTCTGTGAACTCTGCCTGTTCACCTTTTCCCCTGCCCCTAAGCTTGCTTTCCACTCATAATCATCTTTCCCTTCATCTTCTTTTTCAGAGACCAATGCATTGGCCATCCTCAGACTCAAGGCTGAGCAGATGAAACATCTAAGTCAGGAAACTCTGGCTTACTAAAATTCATGCAGCAGTAACTGTAGGCAACACAGGAGCCTCACTCTCCCACTCACCATCAGTATCGTGCAAGGTGGCCATCTGCACCTTGGGGTTCCAGAAGCTGACAGGAACATATTGCAGGGAGTTGGGCACCCACTCAGCTTGCTAGGCAAGTCATAGTCTTTCCTGGGAAAACCATGATGGTCACAGCAGTGAAAAGTGGTGACACAGCATCTGACCTAATAGTGATCACGGCTACAACTGGTTGGAGCCAGATGCAAGGGAGAACAGCCATCTTTTCTGGTACCCAGAGACACATCCTTATTCTCCAGTATCCAGCATAGAACAATAATAACATAAACAGTCTTCCGTTGTACTGAAAAAAGTAGACAAGGAGCAGAAGTATCTGGAAACATGGATCCTGCAATAGCCGAGAGCTGCTTGGGATGGGAAGGTTAAAGTCATCTCCAGCTGGGTACAAATGAAATAAACCCTACACACTCAGTTGAGAAATGCAGCCATGTTTGTTAAACACAAATCAGAAGTGATAGCAGTATTTGCTTAGTCCCAGACCCTATGTGGCTCAGATACAGACCACTAAAGCCAGGTTACTGTGGTTACATGGCCTGCAGCTGAGGCAGGATGCATTCTTCCACCACCTTCACATTAAAAAAAATTCACGCCATGCTTGAGCTGAAATAGAAATGTCTGTGACACATTCTACTAACTAATGTCTTTATTCATGTGTTGTTTTTTATTTTTTAAATGTGATACTTTCTTCCAGTGACCACTACCCATGACTTAAGATATGGACAGGGTCCACGATGATGTCACACTGGTCTAACAGTCAGTGAACCATCACACTTCAGTTCTCAGTGTTTTGCCAAGCATGTAGGTTCTAGGCATACAAACCCTGCGGCACAGTAATTATGCAGTAGCAACAATATAATTATAATTGCACTAACCAAGCAGGGGCAGTTCTGGGGAAGAAAAGAAATGGCAAAGAACCATCCTTATGTAACAAAATGGTAAATACAGGATCCAACAACGTAAGTGTTGTATCTATCTTCTATCATTCAAGCAGAACATGCCATAGCAATCCAGAAGACGTGACTAGAACTCACTTTCAATATACTCGGTTCACTGTATTTAATGCAGATTTCAGAGTATCTAGTTATTCAGACTTAATTTCTCTTTCTCTATTTAAAAAGAATGTTTCAAAACACAAATGAAAACTTGATCCTTGGTAAACACTGCAGACGCTAAAGGCTGGACTTTAAAAATAAGTCAGCCTCACTAAACTCCATTTTTACAGCTGCTGGGAATTGAGAATATGGCAGTCTTACCACAGGGCTTTTATTTCCAATTGTAAAATTAAGCACTGCATCTGCATCTGTATTCAAAATAAAAGCAGGAGGATCTAATGATGCTGTGTAATAAAGATTTATTGGCTCAAACTGATGCTAAACCAAGTTTCTTGGAGATTTTCTATTCAACAGTGCCCCTAATTTTGCTCTCATTTATACTTTTGATTTATGTTTCTATATTCTGAGCAAAACTTCTTCGAAATTCTTGAATGCTGTCTTTAGCACAGATACGTGGTAGTGACAAGCTTTGGAATCTGTAACACACTACCACCTCAAGAAATCTCAATAGACAGAAACAGAGTTTTGGTGTTTGAAATGTGTTTTAACTGATGCTCAACAATTTTAGAAAATTTATTAGAGATCTTTTTAGAAAGATCTCATAATCTATTAGATAAATAGATTCTTAAATGTTTTGACCAGGCTAATCAGCAACATCATTATTAAATATTGATTCTGCTACTTTGCATTTTAAATGAGAATTTTAAGCATATTTTTGCTCATCTATTCTCTAAAGACCAAACAAAACATTATGAATTTTGTGCTACACTACCTCTGTGAAATGAAAGAAACAAACCAGCTAACCCTTATGCTGCTAGGCAGACATTTTCAGAGAACCCATCCCAAATATATATTAGAAATGTTCTTCACAAGCCAAAGGCAAGACCCTAGACTAATATCAGGAAAGAGTGAGTTTTCATGCCATTTATCCACCTCTTTCTCCTTATGTCATTAGTTATGCCTCAGAAAGATTAACTTAATTAAACCTTCAGCGACAATCAACAGTAGCTATAAACTTGGGTGGAAAAGTGACCTTGAGTTAAAGAAAACTTAAGGCATCTATCTTGATATTGAAGACTTTCTGTTCTGTTCCACAACTCTGTCAGCAGAACCATCTGAAACAAACAAAACTTGAAGCACTACACAAGTGGTGGGGATTTCAGCTGTTTTGGGTGAATAAAGAGAAGGTGCTTTAAGAGAAGCCTTCTGGGAAAGTGACATCTTTGGTGACTCAGAGACACCTCTGCTCCCCAAATTCAGCTGGGGATATTTGATGAGAGGACCTCAGTCCCTGGAGCGGAGAGAACAGCAGCACTCAGCTGCTAACATCTGTAGGGATCAAAAAGAAAACCCTGTGTCTGAGGCAGGGGAGGCCCTGGACAGCTCAGGCTTATCTCCTGAGCGGCAGCAAAAGACATTGCACGGACACCCAGCAAAAGGTTGTCAAGTCCCAGGCATCAGAAACTGATGAAAGAAATACTGGAGCCAGCTCTTCTACGAAAGGACCGGGGTTAAAGACAATTGTGTAACTGAAACTGTGCAAGGGCTGTGAAGACACTTGGCGTAGAAAAACAGATTGAGACTGCAGATCCAGATCACCCCTTTAATTTGTGAAACAACCTAGAAGACTCAAGAGCTGCCTCATGCTTACCCGCTGGACATGTTCTGCTCCTATAATGAATTTGCTTCTGTAAACAAAGTCACAGCCTCATTTTTCAGTTCCCTGTTAAGTGCCTCTGCCCTTACACGTCCACTGAAATCCAGGGCATGCTTGTAATGCAGGCACGAGGCACCTCTTCACAAAAATGTCATTCAGAGATGCAGAAAAGTTTCTTTAGACCTTTATATCCAAATGAAGACAATAAGGTGCAGGATAGCTATCATTGCACCTACTTCTCACTGGCTTTATGGTCTGTTCTGTTTTCTAATAGACAGTGAAAAACCGTGTTTGCTTTTCTGCTCTTATTTGTTTTGTTTTCCATATTAAACAAAAACAAACAACAAGGCGGTGAGAAAGAGGCAGAAAAAAATAAATGTAATAAAAAGTACCCAACAGACAGTAGTCTGGTAAGAAAATAACCCACTCACAATAAACCTGGACATCTATGACATGAAGGGTTAACAAATCTGTTGCTAGCCTTACTTTCCCCAAACAGATGTTCCACACAACATTAAGCAGAGGCTGAAAAGAGGGGGGAGGCAGAGAATGAACTTTGGCGCAATATGGAATTTTTAAAGGCATTTCCTTCTCTGTAAGAGCCAAAAGCTGTGATCACTTAAGACTTTGCTTTTTTAAATACATATTAATTTTGTAGCTTTTGCCAAACTAAATGAATCCAGTCTTTGAAAGCCCCTTAAAAAAAAAAAAAAGAAATCGTAGTTTCCTCAGCCATACTTGAAGTCTGAGTTTTTATCCAAGAATGCCACCAGAAATGTGTATGAATTTTTCTCTCTCAACTATGAATTCTTAAGTATTCAGGTGTGTAACACTGTTACAACAGTAACTTAGTGTTACAATTCTTAAAACTTCCACATATAAATAAATTCATTTTACTTAATAATTTGGAAATTTCTTTATTGTTTAGGAGTATTTTTTTTGTTGTTGTTGTTTGTTGGCTGGTTTGTTTCGATTCATTACTTGGGGTTTTTAACTGGGTTGGGTTGGCTGATTATTTTAATTTGCTAAAGATAATATCAAGCAATGCTAATACAGCTGTCCATTCTGAAATTCAAATGTAACTTAAGAGTACAGAATCCTATTTTAAAACTTTATTCATCTGCATTTGGGAGCATTTTACTTAATGAATAATTTAAAACTTGATCATATTTCCAAACTCTGATCCAGTTTTCTGACAACACAGATGTTTGATAGACCTTCCTCTTCCTTTAAGTCCCTATATGAAGTAAAAATGGTTCAGGAAAGTAGACTCCCTAATTAAATATCTCTTTCACTCCTGAAGAGCTATAATATATTTTTAAAAAACAGAACTTAAAAATGTTAAATATGTTTAAAATGTTTAAAAATCAGAATACTGTTATTTCCCAAGTCACAGAGACTCTTGTTATGGGAGAAGTTTCTTATTTATTGTGAGAGTTATACATTTGCTGAATGAGACAAATGACACAAGTTAGAAGAGAAAAAATTCAAAACAAATATAAATGATGTATGTACATTACACATTGATGGCATTTTCCATGTTCTGCTTTCTCATCTCCAACCTTATGCCTTTTACACATGAGAAGACGAATTCTGAAAAACATTAGCCCATTTTAACAGGCATAATGGGAGGCAGGTGGTAAATGAAAACAACACTGATAAATTATGAATGATGTGATAAAAAAATCTTGCTAGGCAGAGCCCCACATTTATGTGTATGTTGAAAGTGTTCACTATAGAAACAACCTTTTGTAAATTAATAGTAGTAAATTAATGGTGGTGAACAGGACCGCAATGTAGGAGAAAAACAGATAAATTAGTCAAATACTCTGGAATTATATGTTCTAAACAACCAAAATTAAAACAGCATTAGAAAATTCCCATTCCATGTTGGTGAGGACCCTCACATAAGTGGGGATTCCCAAAGCAGATCCCACGCATAGAGCAGGAGCCACCACATCACTTTTTTTTTTTAACACAGAAAAGGCACACATCCTGGAAAACAAACAGGAATTCTTCTTCTACTCTGCGTAATGCAGCGGTCAACCCTTTTCAGACACATTTCTTTTTAATTAATTCCAAAACATTAATGGAATTAAATTTGTTGTTTGTTATTTTTCCTTATTAATTTGTCTAGAAACAATGCTTTCGTCTCCCTTAATCAGTTTGCTGTGTGTTGGGAATTGATTTGTGCCCCAAGCTTCTCCTCCAACAAATGAAGTATTTTCTCTCTTCTACAAGGTAAAGAGTAAAGAGCATTTATTTCTCTTTCTCTGTCTATATACTTGATTTATTTAGTCACTGTATATCCAATAGCAAAAGTCAAAATAAACAGAAAAATTACGAGACTCCCAGTAAATTGAGAGTAAATTGTGGTTTTCGAATGCTACATAGTCCAGCACTCAAATAAATGCTCTGAACTACCACAAATTCCAGCTTTCTTTTAATGCATCAGATCAGAAACCAAGGCATTGAAGGCAGTGAGGAACTTCCTGGTTGTATGCAGAAAATACTTAATATAATAAATTATATTATTAATTTAAATCAACAATATTATGAAATAAATTAAAATAAATTAAAATAATTGCTACTGACTTGGCAGTATATGGGACACCAAAGTTCCTGATACTGTAGTGCTACTTCAGACACTACAAGAAAAACAAGTACGTGACACAGATTGGGCAGACAGTGATTAAGCTAGGTCCTCAGTGTCAGATTTGCATTAAAATTATGTACTTTCTAGAAACATAAGTAGCATACTCTGGAAACAGAAGCTATTTCATCATAATGAAAGTACCAAGCCTGAAGTCAGATAGAGCTCGATCCATCCTCACAACAGGGAATCTTTAACATCCAATTCTCAGGAAAACTGGCAGCTCAAAGCCAGAATTTCTGGGACTCAGAAAAGAGACAGTTATACTCCCTTCTTCCCAAGCTCTTGCATGCCATTTTTCTGTCAGTACCTCAGACCTGAAGGACATGTGGGCTTTGCTTCTTCATATGCATCACACATGATGAAAAATAACAGCCAGGAAAAAAGTAATACCCAAAACACAAGCTGATTCATAAGTCACTCATATTTCTGATTGAAAGCATACACTCACATCTTCTGTAAAACAGGAGACATACCACTTGCCTTTTAACTGTAAGGAAATTCAGCCCAGATAGTCAAGATTTTTCATCAAGCATAAAATAAAATGACCCTCACTAAAACGACAGCTTGAAACTCTCAAAACTCTTTTTCCTGTTAAACATGTGTAAGGAACTTTGTACTTTCTGGTGATGAGAGAGGTAGCTGAACAAATGCCAAATACCATTAAGAGTTGTTTCAAAATCTCTAATCCTCCGGAGATTTCAAAACTGGTTCCACAGACACCAAAAGGGGCCTGGATGGCTGCTCATGACAACAACCCAAATTCTGAGCACTTGGCTACAAGAGAAATTACTGGTAATAAACAATTATATTTTTTCCAAGAGTTAATGAAAATAGTCCTCAGAATATACTGGAGATTAATAAAAATGGAAATTGTGTTCACTTTTCAGCAGCATTGTGGCAAAGGAATAGTGCCTATACATCTATATTTTGCTCATCATCTCACATGAAAAAACAAAAAAAACTACAAAGAAACAAACAACAAAACCCCCAGCCACTGAACAGTGAATAAACTGATATTTATATGAAAATTACTAGAAACTTGACAGTCCCTTTTTTTTCCCCCCCATGTTCTGTTTATACAAACATGACCCTTCTGCAGGAGAACAGTTCACAGGGGAAGAGAAAATGAGCTATGTGTTCCGTGCTTTAAGGCTGTGATGTCAGGGCCCTGCTGTGCATAGGCCAACATTTGTATTACAGCCATTACTTACTCAAGTAACACTGAAAAGATAACAGAAATGCACAAGATTTTTGAATTCTCCTCAAATTTCCTCAAACACAGACAATGCACTGGTAGAAAGCAAAAGTAAACTGTCCTTTTTAATTCTTAGCAAGGCAACTGCTTCTCAAAATCTTTTTCCTCTTAGCATGAGCTATTTTCATTGAAATATTTTGGGGTGCCCACTGCCTGCAGAGCAGCTGTACTTTGTCACAGTGTGATAAAGCAGACCTGCTTTGACAGAGAGCAGGGTTACTAAGGGCTGTCATTCATATATGCTAAACCCGAGCAGCAGATCAGTCATTTTTGAGTCCATGCCCTGCTCTTTATAAATATTTCCATGTGTTTGCAATTAGTTAGTGGGCTATTCTGGCAGCAAAGGTTATTGAAGGCTGTTTTCCAGAAGTGGGTTGTTTCTTTTTTCCCGGTCTGTACAACTAAAACTAAACCTTAGCATGTTTAATAACAACCCAGCCAAACAGTAGGCTCCTGTACATATATATAAAAAAAAAAACCCTTACATGGAAGAGTTTATCTGCCTTCTCTTGCAAAAACTGGATGTGCTTTAGATCCAGAGGGCTGCAGAATGCAATTGTGAAGCTTTTAGCAACCTGTGAAAAGGAAGCCTCACAAAGGGGAAAGATTTCTGGAACATGGTTTGAGCTGCCATAATGTTTGGAGAGCACTGAACAGGGGGAAGGACTTGACCCCTGCTGATCTGAAATTTCATTGCATTAATAGTTTCATTAAGAAATTTAGTTATTTAAGTATTGCCCTCCAAGACATGCATTTGCCCAGCTAATTATACATTTGAAGTCACATCTCAGAAAAACATTCTTTTGTGCCTGACAGAAGTGCTACAGAACCACATCCTCCTGGAGTAAATCAACACAGCCTTCAGAAGCACATGGCATGACATACCACACATACATCAAGATACTGATGTTGTTCTACATTAGATGTTAACTTATCTGTCAGCTTGTGTCCCATTAATTGCTTCTTTCATGAATAACAGTGGAATAATATGTAGAAAATATCCTCAACCACATACAGCATTCAGGATTATTCATAAAACACCACTATAATACTAGGGAATATGTTGAATTCAGAACTAGCACTGAATAAAGAAATATAACAAGATTAAGTACCTTTGTAAACAATGTTTGCATTTCAGCAGGCTGATTCTATTCCTCAGTGAAATTAAAACCATAGTGCTTACTTTAAAATCCTTGGATACAAAAGGTAAAATAAACAAACTGCAGAGTAAAGGGCTACAGTCTAAGAGAAAGGTCTTATGGGATTACTGATTTACCATCCAAACCACCCTTTGCAGTCTGTGTGGCTCATGAATTCAGTACAGTAAGAACTGAAGATGTAGCATAACCATGTGACTGATTCTCTCATATCAGAGAGCACAGTCCCAAAATGGCTAAGAGCATCCAAAGAGAATTAGAATAAACCTAACTTAACAGCTAATATAAACCACTATTTCTCGTCCACATCATCCTATCATTGGAGTCTGCCTCTTAAATGCAGAACAAAGAAAGTCAATAATACATACAACCAGAAGTAGCAGAATTAACTCATGTGGTTTTACCTGTTACAGGAACTATTTAAATATCTAATAAGCCCCACAATTTTCAGTTTTTATAGAAATCAGAAGGAATTTAAAATATATGAGACTAGGAATACCTGTGCTGCTGGAGCTATGAAAGTCAGGACAAGTCCAACATGTTTCTCCTTTCATACTCATGCTTACAAGCTAGGCCAGAAACAAGTAATCACAAGAAGAATAAAACAGGTTGTTATTGTACAGCATCACTGATCCATATCCATTTTAGAGAAGATTATCGTGAGAGAACAGAGTCAAAAGAGTTGGCTCTGAAAAGGCCTCTAACATTGAGTTGCAATCAGTAGAATTACTCACACAACTACTTAAAACTTATGTCATGGTTTTGTTTTAAATCAAGAAAATGTCAGAATTAGCTAACACACAAAAAGGATGAGAAATAGGCTGGATGAAAGGGAGGACTCTAAAATGATGAAATCCTCAAGCACATCACACTGGTACAGTAAAAAGTCTGCTTAAAGAGAAGTCTGTTAAAGAGAAGATCATTAGATGATTCTCAAATTCCATAGCTATACATAAACCATAACCAATTACATTTAAACCATATCTCCATATTATTATATTTAATAGAGATGTGTTAAAAAGCAAGCCTACCACCTAGTCCTCTTCAGTGCCTGGAAGGAAATAAAAGTTTGATCTAGAGACCAAATGCAATCTAATTCTTCTAGTACCAACTCAAATACAGACATAACCTTATGAGATATTTCGGTTTCAAGATACTTTTACCATTGGGGAATGGAATAGTCTGATAGCAGCTTCCAGGAATTCAGCATAATTAAAGCCAGGCACAACCAAAATCAGGATTTGGGCTTGCTAGAGAACAGACCACAGGTGAAGTATCACTCCATTTGTCCCTTCAATTTCATCTCCAATATTTATATTATTAAGTACATGACAGGAATAAACCTGACTGGAAATATAAGGACATTACATGGAATTGTATTTTTAGTAGTATTTACAGCTGTGATTTTTTTTAAAAAATGCTTTAATTACATAAGGAAGGGGAAAAAAGAGAAAATCAAAGTATGCCCCTCATGTACAAAAAGATCAGTCAATACGTACAAGACATTTACAGTCCTAGACTACCAAGACTGAAAGTACTCCACAGAGAAGAGAAAATCTGTATTCCTGGGTCAGTACAGGACTAAACTTTTCTGTGTCCACTCTTTTATAAAAGGCTAGAAACAATTTCAGCACTGTGCAGGAAACTAGTTGAAAATTCCTGTCTCAAAATACTCCAATTACAGCAACTCTGTCTACACAAGGAGGACTGCTTTATAAACAGATAGTGCAGCTTCACTACAACACTCTGACCTCTGAAGTCAATTCAACAACCCTCACTGGAATCCAGCCCAGCATCTCATTCATAATTGACTGTTGTGAAGGAATGCTAGCAATATGAAGGAGTAAGAGCAAGCAAGCAGATAAAAGGTAGTAGGTATGGCCAAAAATATGATTGCACAACACACTCTGCTTCTTGAATTTCCCATCTGAGATATAGTTGTGGTCTTCAACAGTTTGATTCACACTTGCTGAGATGTAAATGTGTAACAGATCACAGTCATTCATCTCTCTGCCAATGGGGAATTACTTCATACAGTACGTTTTCTAGTATTTATCCAACTCAGCTTCATGAGTTCCAAGAAACTGAACCTCCTTTAATAAACTATTCCTGACAGAAACAGAAACCTTCAATGCTACAATAAATTTCATTGTCAGTAAAAACACAAAAAATGCCCAGAAACACCAAACCAACCAAACCCAAACTCAGGTAAGTTTATTGTTATTTTCCATTATTTTACTATAGCCCTTGTCATCAGTGATGCTTACACCATTGAAGTATTTCTGCACTTACACCTTCCTAGGCCACCCTCACTTCCTCCAGCTGCTCACACCAGACCAATCCTCTTCATGCATTTGTACACAAAACCACAGATCTGATTATTTTTCCTGCTTTTCTACAAGCTTCTTTGAATCCATATTAAGATCTCTCTATTAATGGCAGATTCACATCTGCAACAACCTACAACACTCCTGTGCAGTCTGCTTGCCAGCCCAGCCCTTCTCAGGGGAGTCTTTATCTCCCCTATCCTAACTCCTTTTCCCAGTAGGACTATGGCAACAGTGTATCAGTTTATGCAGCCATGCTGTGACTTAGGTCAAGCGACTAACCAGTCTAAAAATAACTCAGTAAAAGATTAAAAAGTTATTTTTAACGCAAATCCGTCTCCCAGTCCAGTTCGCTACATGGCCGCACACCCTGTTGTGCCAGTTGATGATGTGATCTCTGGAGACGGGAATAAGCAGCGGAAAGCAGTGGCTGTAGTGCAGAACAGCACTGCCAGAAAAGGATATAGCCATGAAACTACACAGCCTTCCCGTGAAGAACCTCTTGCCAGGGCGTGCCTGGAGCTGCACATCATCGCCTGCCCAGTGAGTCCTGTGCTGTGATGAAGTGCAAAGAAACACTCATTGGTGTGAGCGAGATACTGGCGAAATCAGGTCTATTTTTATTCTACATTCCAAATAAAGAAATGTATATCTTCAAAAGTAGAATAAGGCAGTATATTTTCACCGCCAGTAAAGTTAGTGTAAGAATTTCTCTTCTTTCTCTCCACAGAATATTTTCCAGGCATTTCAGCTATGCTCATGCAAGCTGGATCACTGAAACAATGGCTTAGAAGCATCCCAACTTTGAGAAAAGACATTGTTCGCTTAAAACCTCTTTAGGTTTTAACCTCTTTTAAAAATCTTTTAATAACTATTTTAATAACCTTCAAAAAACCCCAAAAACCTTGAGAAAAAAAAAAAACAAAAAAAACCAACCCCACTATTTCCCATGGTTTCATTAACATAGTTATATATTTATATGTAATTTGTGATCCAAGTGTCTATGGACTGTACTGGATACAGCAAAACTTTGATGGAGATTGTTCTTCCAGTGACAGGACACCAAAACTATAATAATTCACACTGGATTAATTAATTTCAGTTATTAGAACCTGATCTGAGAAAGACCTGAGAACCTAGAGGTCTTCACTTTCCTCTCATTGCCTTAAGGTTAAAAATGGACCCTGAAGTTACACAAAGTACAGATTTACTGTCGGAAGGAAAAGTCACCTGCACAGGCTGTCTTTCAGGAAGTGGCCAGGTGCCAGTGCCCTTTCTACCTCATGCCCTCATCTGGCAGGAAGGCAGCTACCCTGTTCACACTTCCTGCCATGCCTCTCATTCCTTTTGCCAGATTCCTCTCCTCTCTTCAGAGGTCTCTAGACACTATATTCTCCATTTACATCACAGTTTCTGTTTCTTTCTGCTTTTCTTTCACTCTTTACAATATATTGTTCTGTACTCTCATAAACTCTCACTACAGGGCCCTCATGAGAATTCCTTCTGTGGCCCTTCCTGCACAGCCTTCCAAATGAAGATCAATGCTCAGAGCCTACTTAACCACCCAAATTCTCAATGTGATTGAACTTATTGACTGTCCTTCACCCTTCCCACCAGAAAACATGACCAAGATAGGAAGTATCATCTTTATGTGGAAAGCTGAATATTTTTTAAGTCCACACCATGCAAATTAGCAATTTTATTTGTAACAGAATGTTATTGTTAAGCATCCTTTCACTTAGACAAGGACAATTTAATCTCTCCACTTCAGACCCCCAAAAGGTAGTGACTGATTTTTAGTTCTGCTACCATAAGTTTTAATATTCATTTCACTACTGTGACAAAGCATTTTACTTTCTGCAGTTGAAAACTACCAAAATTCTACTGTGACTAAGGGAACTTTATTACACACTCATTCAAGGACATCTGACTTTCTCAACAGGATTTTTGAAAGAATATATATTTGTAAGGAAGAGAATTTGAAGCAATTTTAAAGTACACAATTATAAGTAAATTTGAACAAATACTGATTTCAAATCTGCAGTGGGATCAAAAGCCTTGCTTTAGTCAGATGCCCCATCCAATGATGTCCAAATCAGAGATTAAAAAGTTAAAAAATAAAGGACAGCACTACAGGAACTCACAGCCTGTATAAAAAAAAAAAAAAAAAAACAAAAAAAAAACCACAACTTGATCAAACATAAATGAAAGACAGATATCCATTCTGCACCAGCTGAAACAACCATCAGTTTTGATCCAAGCACAGCACACAGCAATATCTTACCTGACAGGGAGTAGAGACATGACATAGCCTCACCCACCCAAAGGAGACAGAACATTATGCAAAGGGCTTTGTGATTATTGAGTACAAGGTAAACTATGCCATAAAAATCTGCCGGTTCTTGTTGCAAACCTTCATCTGTATTATGTGGAAAGCAAATGCTATGAACTTAATGATGTGCAGGAGGAATCATCTAGTAAAGATCTAACACATCCTACTGCTGACAAATCTGGATTAAAAAAATATTGCCAAGGCATCATTGCTGACCCTGCAGAGGTAGCTTCTTCACTTCCCTTTATGCTCCTTGTTCCATGTTTTGACAATATCCTTTAGAAAACCTGAAATTCTCACTGCATGTGGCTTCTTACTTGTGCACTACAAAATTCTGCCGCCTCTATTTTTACATTTACCTTAACACAGAAAGTGAAAATCTGCTCTGCAGTTTTCACAGCATTACCTGCATTTCAGGCACCTTCTTTCCCTTCCTGAAGGACATGGGGAAAGGAAAACAGCAATTCAAGAAATAGCAGGCTGAGTCTTCAAAGGACTGGTTCAAAAGACAAAACAC
Organism: Serinus canaria; assembly: GCF_022539315.1. Lineage (NCBI taxonomy): Eukaryota > Metazoa > Chordata > Aves > Passeriformes > Fringillidae > Serinus > Serinus canaria. The sequence goes on along the minus strand of NC_066343.1, from coordinate 34,078,465 downwards.
AGACAATGCCACAGTACAACAAAACCCTTGCTCTGATCAAATTTATTTTGGTACTCCTACCCTTTCTTTTCTGAACAGGGTGAACAGCAGAGAGGCTCTGCAATTCTCCTGTTATAGAGGCTTGAATACTATAGGAAGAGAAGTTACATTTTTTTGGTGCAATTTGGATAACCTCTGTGTTTACAGGAAGCCAGCCTTGGAAAGCGAGGCCCTACATAAACATGAGCAGAACAAGAGGCTCAGCTCAGCCTGGGGATACAGTCTTCACTAAGTAAGGCTGGCATGGCTGACATGAGGAGCTTTGCACTAAGAAAAGGGGGAAAGATTGAGATATATCTGTGATTTCTACACCTATTACACAATAAATGGTAAATCTGGCAGACAAGAGAACAGCAATAATAAATAAAAAATAATAAGTAGAGAAGAGAAAGCAAGTCCTAATACGCGTGAGAAAAGCAATCAGGTATGCACAAGAAGTAATTCAGAGGGCTGTGTTTTATATAGCTAGGATTTAGGGTGTAAACAATCAGAAGTAACCAAAATGTGATCAAAGAATTTCCAGACCTGGGTTTCATTAACAGGCAAGACTTCAGAAAAGACTTTTAAGGAAAGAATAATTATTATGCAGATCAATTGCAAACAAAATAAATTATAACTACAAGTTATAACAGGATCTATAATCATTCTATCTGCTTTACTGCGTAGCCTTTCCTAATAAAAGCACTATATTTTATAGACAATATCCTAGTTTTGCTTAAGTAAAACATTTGATATATGGAAATTTATATTCAGTGTCAGATGAACGATAGGTACTACAGGAGCAAGACAAGTAACAGATAAAATGACTGGCAGGAGATCATTAGAGAGATCCAGCACTCACTGGTGCTTGGTCAATCCTTGCTTAATATTTTTAGTGACCAAGCTAGAAGAAATATCATTACTGATGCGAAATCACTTAATCACAGTGCACAGTGATGGATACACAAAATGCCTAAGAAGAATGGCCCTGAGGTCTGGATCAGACGAAGTGAATGAATCAGTACCAAAATAATGAGATCAATGAATTAGGGAATAGCATAAAATTTAACAGTTTATTGGGAGTTCATCATTTAATCTAATTAAGGACTGGTCTAAATGCTCTAGTAACACTGATGTAAAACAGAAAAATAAAATTCTTAAACGTATCAGGTGAAACACTGCTTCACTACAGAATAAGATGAAGTTCTGTATAGATCCTTGAATTTATCACATATATTAAAGAATGAAACCGAAAATAGAATGATGGAGAAAAAGGAATTGAGAGACAGAACTTACGGAGTACATGAAGACCAGATTTGCTTGTTTCCCACAGCAAAACAAAACCAAAGAGAACTCATGTCTGGTCTTCACGGGAAGTTCAGGGAAAGTAAGCACAGGATGAAAAATAACTGCTTGCACAAAAATAAATAGATAAAATGAGGAGTGGATAAACTTCTGCTCAAAAGTGAAGGTTCTTACCTGTTAAAGCAATCAAAACCTAGGACAGCCTTTACAATGGGAGTAACAGAGGCAAGAAAACACTAGCTGGTTTTCATACTGACTTTGATAAGTTTAAGGAAGGGACTATATGGCACAGTGCCTTCAACAGCAGAAAACGGCTCAGTGATGCAAAGGGTTCCTTATAGTGCTAGGAAACTTGCTCTTTTTCCCCTTGGATTCAACAGCTCATAAAGAATTTGGACTTCTACTCTTTCCCTTCCAGCTGATCCCTGTTACAACTTATTGGCTGTGAAAAAGGAGTTCCTGAGACAGTACAGAGTATGGCCACCAAGAACCAGAATGATTAAAGCCAGAATGAGGCGGAAATAAGAAGCCAGCAATACGCTTCACACTTCATCCTGCAGATGTGGGCTGACCCAAGCAGGATATTCCCCAGATAGATCTTTCCTGACCGAGAGGGTGACAAGTGTGTCACCCCAGCCACAGGGTCCTGTTTCATATGAGACTCTAGAAAAAGGCTGCTCTGAAACACGCACCGGAGCAAGACAGCTGGGGTCAGAGGGAATATGACTGCCTGTTCTAGCAGCAGCAATGTTAGATCAGCTTAACTGCGACATCAGATCTAAAGTTGTGCTGATTGTGGGCTAATTCAGGGCAAGACCAGCTTGGGCGTCTCTGCTCCATGCTTATAGCACTGGTGCTCTGGGGCGTGGCATCTGGAGACACCCAAACACTTCCCTGGGAAGTCACAGCTCAGTCTGGCTGAGTCTACCAGCTGATTTCAGCACTCCTGGTGCAGATCTATGCAGCACATCTGGGCATAAAAACCTTGGCTGGATGTAATGACTTTTGGGCCTGGGAGTGAAGAGGCTAAAAAAAAAAGGGTTCGATTCTGTGAATCTCAAGCACCAGTGTTTTCCTCAGCTAGGCCAGAGCAAGCACTGCTGTAGAGCACATAGGTCACTGGTTTTAGTGTTGTAATAAAATCTGTACACAGGCCTTTCTCTTTCCAAAAGTGTGCAGCTTAACTTTCAGAAAAATGCATCACATAATTCTTAAGCCCATCTATCAAAGCAGCAGTGGGATTCTGAAATGGATTTACTCTTCTTTATTTTCTATATTTTTAACACATTTTTTTGTCAAGAGTGAATTTCTGAATTGACAAGAAAGAGATTTCAAAATTAAATGAAACATTTCTCCCCAGTCCCATACTTCATAAAGGCAAAACCTTTAGATGCAGCACAAGCGTTTACCTAAAATTTCCATTTCTCTTTACTCCCACAAGGCCCAAGATAAACAGTACCCTAATAAAAGTTGATAGCACGGGCTCTGTTCAAGTGAAACCACTTTATAACTTGACCAAGTTTGTTCTCTGCCAGGAAATGATTGCTTTTCCAGTTCAACCCAAGAATGCTGCTCTGCCTTATGTCTGCTGGCAACAACTTCTCTGTTTATGGGTGGGCTAAAAAAGGAGGATTCAAAGACTAAGTTTAGGCCTCAGCTAATGGTGCTATGATTAAGATTTGGTCCTATATTTTACCATACCTAACATGCTGGTTTGGGAGGACATGCAGACAAACAAGAAAGTTACAGTAACATAAAGCATAGTTCACTATCCTTCTGTTTTTCTTCTCCTTACACTTACTTCAGTACATCTCCATAGAAATAAAAATCAGATCTACGATACGAATTAAACCGCTAGCAGATTTGATTTTCCTACACTGTATTAGCACTAGCACATTTTTTTTTCTGTCAAAGTCACCGACTTTCTTTTAACTAAAATCCTTGTACGTTACTGCAGAAGATTCTTCCTGATTTGCAATTCAAAACCACCACTGTAACTGGCAGAAGTATTGCAGTGCACCATGGCACTGCAATGAGGAGAGGGAAATCAGTTCCTCCCAAAAGGATTTACTTAAGCAGTACTGCTGCAGTACTCCACCCATGGCATAGATGGGTGGTGGAACATGCTGCCAGTCGTCCCCACACCCCTAACAAAGGGAGTGAATACTAAAATTGTGCACCCAAAAGCATAGCGCCTCAACATTAAGTTGCATACTTTAAGTGCATTCATAGGAATTGTCCAGGTTTGAGGAACTATAAAGAAAATTTAATGTAAGACAAAGAGTTAAAAGTTATACTTCCCTGCTTGAAAGATTCATGTAATTATCAGCTAGGATAAAAAAGAAATTGTGCTACACAGCCACACCTCATTTATTGTTCTACCTGTACCCTGACTTCTTCACCTGGAGAAAAAAAAATAGTAGGTAAATAAAAAAATTCTCTTACAGGCAAAACTGTCTGCAGTTGAGGAAGTGTACTTTAATTAATTTATTGCCATGCAACACAAATCTCTCATCACTGACTTCAAGTCTGAGAAAACCAACATAAACTACTACATTTACATAAAGAAATAACTTCTTCCTTCCCCAGTCCCAACTTACCTGACTTTCACCAGAGATTAAGTTCGACCCATTCACATGGATCTAGTGAAGCAAAAAGCAGTTTAAGAGGTTGAAGGGGTGCACATGACAGATTTAGTCTGCTTCTGTGCTCTTAGGATTTCTGCTGCCAGATGCTAAATAGTTTGTTTCACCATTATTGTGTCTACCCTTCTGTTCCTCAGTGCCCCTGCCCCACCATGGGTTGTCCTGGTCTGGCTGTGGGCTGCAGTCTTTTAGGGGTGTCCTGCTCCATGGGGCCACCCATGGGCTCCCCAGGAGTGATCTTGCACCACTACCATCCCCTCTTATTTCAGCCTGCGACACATTTGTGTCCAACCTACCACCCCCACCACTGCCAAGAACATCTTCAACCTTTGGTAACAGGAGTCAACATCCTAAGAGCCTGGACACATTTTTATTAGGTATTTTTTGGAGCAGAATTATTTTGGGCAGAACTGCCAGAACAGTTGCAAGAAGAGTGATAGATAACAGAAATAATAATAAAAAGTACAGCTTGGGAAATACACACAGAAATGTCTAAGCAAGACCAACAGAGGAGAGGAAAACAGCTCGAATTAACTTCTACAAAGAAAGACAAGATTTGGACATATGAATCTAAACATGTCAATAGCTATCTATCAGAAAAAGAATTTATCATTTTTTTATATCAGAATCAACTTCTAAAATAATTCCAGGGTAGCGAGGCTTACCTTCATATTCTGACCAAAAAACCCAAGCAAATAAACTTAATGAGAGATCTTTCAGCAATTTCAGTAGTTTCACCGGGGAAAGCAGGAGCGATCTTTCCATCCTCACAACTCTTGAGATCTCTGCTTTTGACTGCTCACAAATGAAGCAGATGTGCAAGTCTACCCCGGAAAGAAATACTTCCTACAATTTATTACAGCTGCAGGAAGACATGTGAAAGTATGCCTCATTAACAATTTATTCAGAATTGAGAACACTATTAGAAATAGTCCAGAGATGCATTAAAGCAAAAAGGATCAGAATATCTTTATGCCAATCTGTATCAAATCACAGAATTGACCTGATTTATAACAACTGTGTTTACAAGGACATAGCACCAATAAAAAAAAATTTAAAAATTTTAAAAATTTAAAAATTAAAAAATTTTATAAATTTAAAAAAATCCCAGATTCTTGAAGTAACACAAAGACATAAAAGACATTTGAGAGATGAGAGATGTATCTAAAGAGAGATGTATCTTGCCATTCAAGCACACACCAGCCTTCTTGAACTCATACTGGGAGGTGTTTATTTAGTTTAAACAGTTTACTTACAAGCTCTTCCGCATTATTCAACTTGGTAACACAGACTACCCTTGGGAAGCTGCTCTCATACAGAAGAAGGACTTTCTTTAAATCAAGCCTTGCTTGGGCACACATCTGACAGTATCTTGCCTCAGTTGCCGCTAGAATTTTTTTAATTGTTTGCAACAGAAATCTTGTTATTGAAAATGAATAACAGGGAAAAATAGCATTGAGTACAAAGACTGTTAGTAGAAGAAAGACATATTATAGTCTTAGCCTAAGGAATTTAGGGTTTAATAGCAGAAGACGCAAGTATCTTCTGAGAAAGGAAGATGTAGAGACTAAAAGGAGACCCAACTTTCAAAGAAATTAATACATTAACCATGAGGGTTTACATCTAGAATAACTAGGCAAAGTGAAATGAGACTTTTTCAAGCACAGGGACAAAAATATATAAAAATATATACTTGTGAGGGAAAGGAAACCACCACAGAAGTAATATAATAAATTTCCAAGACATGACAATAAAGACTGAAAAAATAGGGCATCTCTAGTGTATGAAGAGCTTTCAAGGTAAAGAGAATAATCAATCTATTTTGTAAAGACTCTTAATGGGCTCAGGAAACAGGTTCACACTTTATAATCTCAAAATTCAGCACCTTTTAAGAAGATAATGTAACAATGTATCTGGAATGTGATGCAGAGGAGGATCAAGAAAGAAAGACAAAACTGAAGAGAAGGGGACAAGAAGGAGGGCTGTGAAGAGAAATTATAAGGATTTAAGGAAGAAAATAAGGCCTTTTTTTAGACCATTCTAAAGGGCAGCAGATTAGCCATAAGAGATGTCAGAAGCTCCATTCAGTAAACAGTGGTAATCTGATCTAATGACCACACTAACAGTACTACCAAATAGAAATATTTAGAAATTAACTAGGAAAATAATCAAATGTTTCAAAAGTATTTGAACAGAGCCTTGGGAAGCATGAGGATTTTTAGTTTATTTTTATTAGATGCTATTGACATTAATGTGACAATGTTTGCTGTTGAAAAACTGGACAATACTGTTCTAGGTCTTCTCACTCCTTAGTTGCTCTTCAGGCAACTTTAGTAAAGTCAGAGTCCCTAGAGAAACCTGTGGTTATAGGCATCCTACATTTTTAATCTCAGCTTCTTTCTGATATATTGTAAGAGCTTGCTGGTTATTCCAGTCAAGTACTGACATTCCCAAGTACAGAGCTCTGATCAGATTCCTGCAGCAAGCAATTGTGTCAGGATATTGCTGTACACCTGAAAGACTTCCCGAGTGGATGGAATAACAATCTTTGTAAGAAAACTAACTTCTGTAACAACATATATATATATATATATATATATATATATATATATATATATATATATATATATATATATAAATATTTTGTTTTAATGTCTGTATTACATAGGGACACATCACATTCAAATATTCCTCCCAGCTGAAGGTTGCTCAAATGTAACACTTAATGACAGCAGTTTATCATTTCTGTGATTAATGAGTGTGGAAATATGCCCAAGGTGAGAATTTTCGCTTGGTATGAGGAATATCCAGATGATGTTCAGGTTTATAATTCAGTCATCAACCCAGTATCCACTATGAGCAGTCTATGTTACAGAGTCCATAAATACTAGCCTAAGGGCAGCTACTAAAAACTTAGGAAAGACAGTAGAAAAATAACTGCTTGGACGGAAAAAATACTCAGTAAATTTACTAAGGTAGTGCTTGTTCATTTGAGAGGTGCTGGAGTGTGTCCAAAAAGCAACAAAGCTGGTGAAGGATCTGGAGCACAAATCCTATGAAGAGCACCTGAGGAGCTGGGTTTAGCCTGGAGAAAAGGAGACTGAGGGGTGACTTTGTGGGTGACCACAACTGCCTGAAAGGAGGGAGCTGGTCACTCCTCCCAGGTAACAAGACACAGAATGAGAAGAAAGAGCCTTAAATTACACCAGGGGAGGTTTAGATTGGACATTAGAGAAAATTTCCTCACTAAAAAGGTTGACAGGTGCTGGAACAGGCTGCACAGGGGTCGCCCCATCCATGGAGGTATTTAAAAGACATGTAGTAGATGTAGATAAAATCTACATAAATATGGTGTAAATCCACGATGGTGGATTTATTTTGGTTAGGTTTAAAATAGTACTTGATGATCCTAAAGGGTTTTTCCAACCTAAAACAATCTGTGATCCTCTGATTAAGCTCTTGTTAAGTCTTGCTATACAACATACACAAACACCATAGAGAGCAAAGGTACATTTTCTTTTTCTTTTCTGACAGGGAAAAAAAATTTAACTGAGTTCTGAAATTAAGAAACTGTCTTTAAAATTATCTTACATTTCATTTCTATTATGTACTATTTCATTCTCTTTAGCTAAGGATATGTACCAGTGAAACTCATTAACCACATTCATGAATCAGCAAGGATGCCTACGAGATCAAAGCAGCTTGAGCCTTCATTGCCTGCTTATTCATTTTGGGATTAAGTTAAAGTTCTAACTTATGCCTCTCTCAATAGAGAGCTCAACACACACAACAGAAATTCATCAGATCTTTTGTCAAATATTAAACGCTACTTCTAAATCTCTCTATCACAGCAGATCATACAGTTACATCGTATTCAGATGTAAATACTCTTTCTTAAAATCTCCCCTTATAATGGCATCTGACCATAAAAAAGAAAAGAGAAAAAGAAAGAAGGATCGAGACAGCAGGGAGTGCTGAAGGAAGGACTACTTGACACAACTCATATTAACTTTACCTGTAGGACTACGATAAGATAAAAGATGCAGTGCACCTTTTGGGCATCTAATAAATACATTGTCAATGCCACCTGGCTTTTTTGTGTGGTGAATTGCATTTGTATCAGTGAACTTCTTTGGAAGTATAAGATACAGAGATGCCTTCCACATTTTGGATAGTGTGTATTAACACTTGGCTACTGACTTCAGCAGGGCTTATGCCAAATTCATATAACCTGCCCCTCCTCAATAATCTCCCCAGCCAAAGAGTCTTACTGCTAAACTGTGACACTGGGTGACCTTGAAGACAATTTCACAGCAGATGGAATCACCAATTAATTTGATTAATTAAGTTATTTGAACACACAATAAAGAAGCACTGAAACAAAAGATGATTTTTGCATTTCTTACAGAAACAGATTTCTTAAATCCCAGGTGATGTAACAGATAAGAACTTCATGGAAACTTCCTACAAAAGGCTATTATTTGTACTACAGCAGCTGAATTCTTCCTGCAGAGTTCTGAAATGCTGATGCCTAGAAAAAGAAACTTAAAAATCTCCTTGAGACTTATGTTTGTAAAGGGTATAATTTCAAAAAATTTAAAATGAGAACTAATACAAGATTAGTTCCTAACAATGGTAAACCATTTGAACGTTCAAATAATTTAAATGGTTGCAATTTGTAGGTCTTTAAAGAGCACTTCAACTATTCCACAATACACAAACTTACAGGGAAAATTTAACACAGAAATATGTGGGGTTTTCCCCATTTGAATTATTTAGTCTTCCCCCAATATCTGTTCTACAGTTTTTCCTGTTCCCTGAGTTAGATTTTTCTTATATAATCAGGTCTCCAAAAAACAAACACAAAAATTTAGAAAGCAGTTCCTTTTAAAAAAATATATATAACTTTAGGCAAATCAGAGTGGAAAAGAATACAAGTAGTCTTTCCTAATCTCACTTCATTTTTCTTTCTTTGGAAATCATGAACATCATAATTTGGGACCAAGAAAATTATTTTTTGAAAGAAAAGCAAAATTCTTCAATAAAAATTTCAGTCACACTTTGGCTTTGGAAATAAAGCTCATATTCATAAACAATTTTCTTCTTATTTTGGTGACAGAACAGGCCAGGAACTGAAAGGAAGATAAATGATAAATTTAGAGCTGGATTCCAAGTACTTCTTTTTAAGTTTAAACTGCTTATTTTCATTTTCAGTGTATACTCCATAATAAGGCCTTTCTCCTGCAATATCATGTTCACAATGCAAAGCTAACAGAAGAAATGGTTTGAAGAATTGGGACCTAAATTCTTCCAATAAATTTTTGTACTTTTAGTTGCATTCATGTTTACATCTTTATATCATGAAGATGTTCAGAACCTAGCAGCAAGAAAAAAAACATCAGTAAAAGAGAACAAATGCACACAAAATGGCCATTTTTGCACACCATAACAAAAGATGTTAAATTTAACTGTATATTGATAACTTCCAACTATCCTAGCAAAAATTAAAAGCATAAGTAATCCTGAAGAAAGCAGTTGTGTTACTGGCAAAATTCATGCATAACTGAGCAGAATGCACTGAAGAAGGGCTGCCTCTTGAGTTATATCTATTTTATTAAGAACATTTCTTTGCTTAAAGAAAAATGTAGCTTTCTTAATTGAAAATTCCCTTCATCCTCCTCACATTACTTATGTGAACTCCTTATGTGAACACACCTTGGATATTTCTGGAGTTTTCCATGTTTTTTTAATTTTCTTAATGAAAAGCCTACAGTGAGTTATAGGCTTCTCTCCTCTGAAAGGCAACTACCATCTATAAAACACCACTAAGAACTGAAGAAACACTTTAATTCCTCTTTTTCCCCTAAAATAGGTTGCTACACTTCAGAGAACTGGGGGAGGAAGTCACAGCATTCAGGACTTTCAGAATACATGGACTTATTCCTCTGCTTTGCAGTCTTCATTTGCACCCATGAAGGAGCAGGGAAAATTTCTGGACTCAAGATATAAATACTTATCTTTTAAATTGCACAGTGCTCTGGAAAGCTGAACTATATTCGTCTGTAATGTAAGAAAAAAATAAGTTATTCAGTGATAAGCATTAAAATTTTACTGAAATTCCTCAGGTAGGTAATTTCACTGCACCCTGTTCTCTTTTTTCCAGTGCTGCTTGTAAAACTTCTGTCTGACTCTTTATGTGTGATGATGAACACCCTTGATTACAGTCTCTTATCAGAAAGGATTGAAGCATGGCTCTGCTCTAACCTTAACAGAGAAGCGTCTGTGTTTTCCCCCACAGCACAGAGGACATTTCAGTTCAGCAGTTTAGTTCCCCGGGTGATCAAAGACATACCTATGAGACAACACAACACAGTGGCCAGTATAAAAACCACACAGCCCAGCACTGCATCACTCACTTTGGCAGAGGGCAGGGAAAGACATCAGGGCTGCCGGAGGTGTTTCTCTACGGCATCATCTCAGGCTGTGTTTTGTAGGCATGTAATCACAGACTTGTCCCCTCACACTGCTGAAGAACACAAAAGCTCTCATTTTGAGTTCAAGCTGTCCCCCAAAACCAAGCCAAAAGATGGATTTTTTTTTTCCTCAATGCCCACCAAATATTTATTGAGTACCTGGTTATAAGTAAATGCTGCATCAAACTTTAAAGGCAGATATAGCTGTAGCATAACACACTGTTCTCAACAGCATTTGAAATGTAAAGCCTATGCTTCAGTCTAAACCCGAGCCAAACTCACAGATCTCATAAATGTTTGTGTGTCTTTGCTTGGACCCATACACATGAGTGTGGTGGGATGCTCACACATGTTTTGGTTGGGGTTTTTTTGTATTCACACAGCTGGGGAGGTGGAGTGTGTTTATGTGTAGGAGGGAGTATATATGGGTGAGTTTTTGTAGGTGTGTGTGCAAGTATGTGTGGGTATAGGGGTGTCCATGTCTGCAACACTGCGTGGAGGTTCAGGAGTCAGTGGGGGGATGTAGAGCTACGTGTTTGAAGGCGAGACTGTGGAATTCTTTGTGCGAGTGTGTGAGGGGACTGGTGTACACAGACGTGCAGCTGCATGTATGTGTAGTGAGTATGGGGGAGATACACAGAGGGGATGGATCCCCATCCAGCCGGGGATGTGCGGTGCAGCACCCAGGAATTCAGTGTGCATTTACAGGTGTGGGTATCACAGGAAGGTGCAAAGGTGTGCGTGCAGATGGGAAAGCATCAGGGGGTCAGTGCTGTTGTGTCTGCAGGTACGAAGATGGCAGAGGTGTGGGCATGTGTGCGCACACAGCATAAGCGTATGCAACAGCATTTTACAAAGCACAGATTTTCAATGCAGAAGTTCATTTCCAACCAAACATTTTTGACAGAATTTAATACTGTCTTGTACTGACTTACACTTAAGGCTAATTTATTACTGTAATTTCTGTGACTTTTATCACAACTAAAGAATTTAGTATGCATTTGGAGAAACAATGAGTGCACACGGCTGGGTTTTCAGAGATTATCTCATGACACTGATTTATATGATTTCACATGGAAACTGTGAGCAGTCAATTTCTTAGAGTCTTCATAGTCATGATGTGCCTACTTTACTGTCTTGTGTTAGCCTTGGATTTACCCAGAAAGGAGAGTCTCTGTATTCTCCAGCACAATGTCACTTTATAACACAGAATTTTATAATATACCACCACATTTAAGTGAGGACTGTCTTCTGAGAAGCTGTAAGTTTGTGCCTTCTAGTTTGATTTATCAGACTGCCATCCATCATGCAACTGAGAATTTACCATAAATAAACTGAAGATTTTATTCTCTATATTATGCACTACACTGAAAGAGAGTAGGTTTAGACCATGAATTTGGAATAAATCCTTTACTAGGGGGGTGATGAGATACTGGAACAGGTTGCCCATTTGTGAATGCTTCCTCCCTGAAGTGTTCAAGGTCAGGTTTGGTGGGGCTTCAAGTCACCCACTTTAACAGAATATGTCCCTGTCAATAGCAGGGAGGTTGGAATTAGATGATCTTTAAGGTTCCTCCCAACCCAAACCTGATTATATGAAAAGCAGTATCTGGTTTTGAACTCACTTGATGTTACAACTTAATTTCTAGGCTTTAAACATATCATATTTAAAAAGACCAAAATCACCCATTCAAAAGCCCTCCCTGTTCAGAAAGAAACTACAGTGTTTCAGCACAGAAGGGAAATAACTCTATGACAACAGGACTTTAAATAAAAGAGCTTATCTGTATACTCAAAGAGAAAATTAAAAAGACATAAAAATTTTGAAAAAAATTGAAAAAGTGAAGACAATGTTGAAGGCAGTGCTCCCAAGGCCAGTATTTTCAAAAGAAAAAAAAAATCATAGCACCTGAAACTCGAGATCCATTTCTGGAAATAGAGATGTAAATCCCTCAGTGTGGTATAAGAGGTGAGCATAGAAACTTTACTATACAGTAGCTAATTCTACTTGCATTGTTTTGGTAACTATGAAAATATACACATCTGAACCAAATTGTGCAAGGAATTACTGACCTGAGTGACAAAGCAGAAAATTTACTCTATCCTACTTCCAGTTGTCAGGCAGTTCCTGGTAAGTCCTAAGGACAAGGACAGGATGTTTCCCACAGAACACACCTCACCGTTTCAGCTAGGGTTACTTCACATCATTATCTCCAGGAGCTCAAGGGACACAAAGAACTCCTCTGCCAAAAGTGCAGTGCTATGAAACCTCCACACTACATACCAACTCCAACAGCTCTCCCATAAAGACAAGGGAATGGGACACATTTTAGACATGTTAAAAATAAGAGATACTCAGGAGCCATTCTTCTCTTCCTGTGTTGCTGATTTTCTCACTACTGAGTTGTGGCAAGTATTGCAAAGTAAATACTGTTTTCTTACAATATTTTGCCTTATATTGAGGGGTCATGGCTCTTATATCCTGGCTTTGAGCAAAGGCTTAATATTCAGAACATTCAGAAGGGTTTTTTTGATGATGAACAAGGCGTGAAGCAATGAAAGAGCCATAAAGCAATTTTGGCGGGAGGAAAAAAAAAAAAAAAAGAGCTAGATAAGAAGTTAATAACATTCCAGACCCCGTTACTCAATAAGAAAGATGAAAAGGGTAGGGAAACATCACTCCTCCCTTTTGCTACAGTTTTTTCCCTAGACAACCATTTTTGAGGTTGTTTGTGAGGTAAGTCCCCATGTTTAGGGGAAAGAAATAATACTTTCACCAGGAATACAAATAAATGTTTTTTCTTCTTGCTAGAATGCTCTTCTCCTTCAGCCCATGCATGAGCATTCATGACTGGTGTTAACAGATGAATTATTTACAGTGAAGAATATGAGATTCATCACTACAAAAAGAATATCACTAGATAATAGTGCAGCTTCTTTCACATGGAGGGCAGAAATTTTTTCATCAGAAAGTGAAAATTAATCCAACGTAAGACAAGGTTCTTACAATGCAACATAAACTGCTCTCTTTCTGAAAGCGCTTGCTCCATCAACTTTTGCAATTTATCACTCTGGTACACAACATGCAGTTTCTGACACACTGATCTTTTTTGCAGAAGATCCTAAAACTTGTCTGAAGATGATCTTCAGTCATAAAAAAAAAAAAAAAAAATTCAGATTTTTGTCCTATGCAATACAAAGAAGAGGGACTGCTGAACACGCTTGAAAACCACACAGTTATCACTACTGAGGCACTGCCCAGGTAGACTCTGGTACATGAAGGGCCAGGCCATGTCAGACAAAGGATCCATGTCCTAGAATACCCTCTCTCCCTCAGTGGTCTACAGCAGTTACTTTGAAAGGAGCATTAAAAAATAAAAGGCAGTTTATAATGACATCTCCAGTACATTCTCACACCGATTAGCTGCCTACAGCTGAAAAGCTTCTGAGCTAAATATGGTTTCTTGTTTAATAGCTTCTGGAAATTCTGGAGACCCCTTGATGTGCAGACCTGGAGCAAAAGGTAAAACTTATTCCAGTTTACATCTATGAAAGAAAATCTCTAACAAAGAATGAAGGCATACAACTGGCCACATTACCTTAGATCAAATGAACATTTAGCCCTGTGCCTAAAAATAGGCAAAATCAGGTTCATATGTTCATATATGACACTTTTCCTTAAGTCTTCCACCTTCAAACTCTTTTCAGTCTCAGAAGCTTCCTGAGGTGGAAGCATTCTCAGTAACCCTCAAGGGATTTCTCATCCATAACCTTGACCAAAGCTTCACTTGTAACTACGTTTTGGCAAATAACATTCCCAACATCCCTTGGCAGCAGTTTTCAGCAGAGGTTCAACCTCTACTGCCAGATGTGTGACAATACATCTCCTGCTTGGTAGGAGATGGTTCCTGACAGCTTATTTTATGCCTCAGATATTCTGAGCCTAGAATGAACAACACAACGTCACATTTCTTTAAAGTGTGAAATGTAGAACAAAAATTACATTTCAGATAGAGAAACACCTCAAAATTCATGAAGTGGATATATGATCAATGCAATTTTGATAGCATAATTACAGACACCATATCTGTAAGCCACTTTTGCAAATGAAATATTTACAGATATCATGTTCTCAAACAAAAGAAGTGTGTATAAATGAAAGCCACTCAACTACAGCTATATCCTTTACAGCACTTCACTAAAACTACAGGAGGTGATGTATCTTTGTGTGATCTGAAGTGGAAACTAGATTAACTTCTGTTTCAATATGAGAGGAAAACCTTGTAAGTAAATCACAGGCAAAGAGTCAAAAAATACATTAGAATACAGATACAGAAATCACACTCTGCAGGATCCTGGTGATATCCATACTCCTCACAAGCAAGGCATATCTCAAAGTCCAAAATGATTCAAATATGGAACAGTAACACTGAAAACTTGAATGTAATAAAATATCAAGCAACTTTTAGTGAAAAATACAAAACAAAACAAAAAAAAAATCTCCCTCCCCCCGCCTTCGGTCTGATTCCTGGCGCCACTGGTTGAACAAGGAACCACAAGCACAGCATATTTACAGCAAGCTTTCCCAATTGCATTGCAAGAGCCAAGAACCTTTTCTTTAAATTGAGGCTTCAATCTACCCCACACACTGCATACTGCAGCTATATACCTTTAATAAAGCTTCACATTCACATCTTTATTTTTCTCATTACATTGTTTATATTACTCTGTATTAATTTCCTCTTTGTAAAATCCCCTAAACTGGTCATAAAACTGCCATAAAAAGAAGTAAAGTGATACAGCTCAGAGATCAACGAAGAAAAGTGGGAATATTTTTCACTAGAGATGCAAAGAACAGAGAAGTAAAATAATGTATCACTGATTCCTGTACAAGCCTGGTTAGCAGATATATTTTTGGGCTTTTTCATCCCAGAATTCATCCCAAAATGGTACATGATGGTGTTTAAGAGAAGGCAATCATATTTCAGAAGGCATTTCTGAGTGATGAAATATGGGTATGCATGATCCTCATGAAAGTATAGCTGTAAGAGGAAATCCATATACAACCAAATTTTGGTAAGTATCACATGTTTGAAAATCAAGTCAGACATCCTGAGTTGTCTTTGACAGCCACAAAGGTATATCCCTATGTACCCTGACACTAAGACAGAATCACTCATATGGAAATTGAGGTAAGGTGTTAGTAAATAACATTCTGAAAAACTACTGCCACAATCAAAAAAAATCAAAAAGGGAAAAAACCTTAAAAGTTATGTTTATTATAAAGGAATTAATACACATTAAGTCTCTCAGGCTAGAGAGACAACTGTGTTCGTACAGCTACTCCATATAGTATTTATCCTTAAATCCCTGTTTTCATAAATCTTCTTGAGTTGAAAAAAAAAATAAAGAAAAGAAAAAAGCTAAAAGGCTTAGGCTCATGACAAGCCCACTTGGCAGGAGCTACTATAAATATTGCGAAGTTTCCATTTCTTTTTATTTAGAAAAAAAGCACAAATATAGTCCTTTTATGTTCCCATTTAAGTAATCACTTCCAGGTTCCATACAGATCCATCCACATGAGTAAGACTTAAAGTCTGCTATTATGAACGAAAAGGATAAAACTGCCCTTTGGCAGAAGTATTATTTTCATGTAGTTAAGTCTTTTGGATTTCTACCACTTCCCTTTGTTGGCTTTCATTCTTCCACCCATCCCTACTTGCTTACCGGACCTTTAACTTGCACTGCCAAGCAACCTCCCAGCAAAGACTACATCAGGGGAAAGAAAAAGGGGTAAAAAAAAACCAATCAACTTTGCTTTCCAATAATCTGTAACAAACAAGCCACAAAAGAACATTAAGTCAGCAGAAAACAGTAGGCGTATTACTATTCATCCCCTGGAAGTGTTCTATCTTCTACCCAGAAGGGAAGCTACACCCAATGGAGCTCCACCTATGCTGCTCTGGCTTAGCTAATTCTCCTTGGCTGGCAAGTCACCATGAGCATTTCACGGGAACGTTTAAAACCATAACCCAGAAAACTGCAAATCATAATACAGTAACTGAAAACTCATCATTGAACACAAATCATACACTCTGAACCACAGCAGACATTCAAGAGCCAATAATCATCAAAATAAATTACTATCAAAGCTCCAGCTTCTGCCTCTGAGCTGACATACACTAAATTAAACCACTGGATTCCCAAACTATAAGTCGTTTGCAGAAAACAAAGCTAACATTAAAAAAATTAACTAGAGTTCACTTCAGATTTGTAGATGGCAATTCAAATCTAATGATGTTGCACACCTCCACATTTGAATAATCAGTGGGACACATTCTAAGGAAAGCTTAGTTTTGTAAAAGCTACTTCATGAAAATGGATACTAATACTATTAAGTACTCCTACTGAGTAAAAAAAGTAACTAGATTCTTCAGACAAAATATTGTCTGAGAATCACAGGAGAGACAACTGGGAGAGTAACAGGGCAGCATGTTAAACACTTGAGATGTTTAAACAGAAACATCAGTAATAAGGAGAATATACAGGAAGAACATTAAGCTCTTTAGAATCAACAGAAATTGCCACTTAATCCACCCCACAAAGACTGAAGATAAATCACAAAGCTGGAGTTGGTGTGGATGGGTTGAATGAACTTGCGAATAAATAGAGAGAAGGTCTTATATTGTTAATCAAGACGATATAAGACGACTTTGCTCTGAAGTTCAGAAGTTGAGAAGCAGATTACTGAGTATCTCTGAACAAATGCGAAGTGTGAAAAGAGTGAAAACTTGAACATGCTCTTGAAAATCTGCTATATATCACTATATATCACTAATCACTATATATCTGCTATATATCACTATATATCACTAATCAGAGACCGGAATGCATTGTGCCTACCCTTTAAGTAACTAGAAGCAGTATCCAGAATAAAAGAGATGACAGTGTGGGGTCTTCACTGAGAAATCCATGGATGAGGAAAACAGACAAAAAAGAATATACAGATAATCCAATATTATATTTGAGAAGGTTTCTTACATGAGGTTGACATAAATATGAGTAAAAGAGAGATTAATCAAGAAACAGAAGTCAAACTAGTTGTCATAAAATGACAAATTCCTTATTCTGTAGCGGCAAAAAAACCCCAAGATTGACAGATATATTAAACCTTCCTTAAAAATTAAAAAAAAAATTAAATAACCCAAACCCCAAAACAAGCTCCAAAACTGGTACAATAAGGAATGTTGTATTCAGAAACACATTGAACAGCATTCTAAGGATACTAGTAAGTGCCTGGTGATGAGAATTTTGAACAAAAAGAAGACAGAATTTGTCCCAAAATGGAAGAAACGAGAAGCACAGTTGATGGGACCAATGCAGCCATGTAAGGGCCTCTTTAGAACAAGGAAATATAAAAGGAATATTCTTTATAAAGTTCAAAAAAAAGGGCCTATGATGAATGATTAGTCATAGTATAGAGGAATTACATAAACACATATGGGTAGAATCAGAAACGCCAAAGCATACAATGAGTTAGAGTTAGCATGGATACAAAAAGACAGTAAAAACATGTTCTCTATAAACTGTATGTTTAAAGAAAACATAAAAATTAAGGTCCTTAATTAAGTGGGAAAGAAAACAAACATAAGAATAAAGAGGCAGAAATCGCTTTCTCAAACAGCAGATTTCTTAATCAGTTTATAACAACTGATTGTGAGCTGTGTTTTGAACTAAGGAACGTGATCAAGTGCTTGAATAAGCAAATGCTATACAAACTGAAGTTTCTGTCAAGTCTTCATCTCTATCTGATCTGTCATGTCCTATCCCACCAGATTCTTTCTTAAGGGCCCATCAGATGAGGACAGTGTCCCCAGGTTCCCACCTCATACAATGGGTATGACCTCACAAGGCAGGACTACATGTGTGCATACAAGGTGAGAAGAGCAGCAGCTGCCTCTTTACAGGGTTATGGGGATGTCAGAATACAGAAGGCATGTCTGAATGGCAGTCATGCAATGTACCTTTAGTAGCACAGCTTCTGACCTTCTCTTCAAAACAGGCAACAGGAGCACAAGCAAGTAGGTAAGTTGGGGGGACTCACAGCAAATTGAAAAACTGTCTGCCCAAAGAGTCATTCTGGCTACTGCAGAAAGGTAGGCTGTAAATAAGACCTTAAAACCCAATAAATTTTACTAAGATATCATAATGAGGTATCTGGGTGGATTACTTTGTTCTACTAATTGCTTATGAGAATTGGAAATAGTTACTCCCCTGATTAAGTGCCAAGTCCTTGTCCGACTTTGGGCATCGCTGAAAAACTGTGATCACCTGACAGCCCCAAAAGCAAACAAGAAACATGAGTCTTAAAAGAAAACTCATGACCAAGTCTAAGCATAAAAAAGACACAGGTAAGCATTTGTCCAATGTACAAAAGGTTGATGTAAAGAATACAAGAGAGTATGTATTTTAATTTCTTCTGTATTAACAAGAAGGTGAAATCAAAGCAATTTGCAGCCTAGAGGATTTGGCTTAGAAACCAGGAGACGATATGCTATTCTGAGGACAGGTGAGCAAAGGAACACACAGTTTCTTCACTGGGGATTGTGAGGGCTTGCTTTTGCAGTACACAAAGACTGAGCAGAACGTAAGCCTGAACAGCATCGCTTCTTGTCTCTTTTACATTTTCATTTTTCCTAAACCTTTAATTACTTCTTGTAGTTTTTATCCTACTACTGAAATTTCTGTGAAGAACTGACAATATTTTTAAAATTTTATTTTAAAATAAGGTGTTTAAGTTCCTAATATTTTTAAAGTTCCTTCTAAGAAAAATCCTAGCTAATTATTATTCTCTTATTCAACCTTCTCTTTCCAGGTAACAGCTTGAAAGAAATCAAACAGCTACTTATGTTTTTCTTGAAGTTGAAGGAAGAAATAGAAAAGATATAGGCAAAAATTGCTGGATACAAAGTAGCCATCTCATGGACAAGGGAAAAGGCAGGAAAAGGAAGGTAACAGAAAGAGTAGGGCTCAACTATGGATAATCTGAGGGACCTGTGGAACTGACAGGTCTGAGGTACCATTTCCCAGGTCGTGAAGAAAAGCACTCTGACAGATCACTTTCATTCAAAGGACATAAGCAAAGCAATCAATAAAAGAGTCTTTGTGCTGCCTGAAGAGACGCGAAGCAGTTTAAAACAAAAGCCACAACCTGGAATGTCTCCTTCTTATGTTTGAAGATAGTGACCTTCTTGTATAGACTTTCTTGAATTATCATGCTTGAATTCAGCTTCAATAGCTGTTAAAGAGGTGCTGTCAAGAGGTGTCTTTTCCAATAAGCAATAATCTGTTGTCTCTTCCATTTCCTATCCCTACCTAAAAGAGCAAAATTAATATGCATTTGTCGCCTGTAGACACCCACTGAGCCTAGATTAGGCCTGAAGTCTTACTGGCAGGAGATGAAAGTAAATTCTGGTCACAGTCCAGAGGCTGATTTAATCTGGAAGAAGAGAGCAGAGCTAAATGAGCATGTTAATTCCAGAATTTAGTTTTCTCTGTTCATCTTTGCAGCAGAAAAGAGGCGAAGCTGGAAGAACATGGGTGAATAAACTGCAAAAAATGTTTAAGCACATGAATCAATTTTCAGAAAAAAGCATTCAGTCTTAAAATGCAGGCTTGCACAGACTAGGGAGAAGTGAAAACACACTAAGTCTGTTCTTATCTGAAAATGCAAAGGTGGAATATTAGTGTCTTTAATGCAGAATTCCTCCACTGACAAATTAAATTATACACCAAGATAATACAACCAACAGTAGTACAACAGAAAATAAATAACTGTGATTGTCTTCTATATAAGTGGCTATACATTTGCAACATTAAGTCATATAATTAAATAGGAAAATAATAATATCTAAAGGTACTTAACCTGCACTTACATCAATAAGCATCACTCTAGTATTTTGGTTGCCTCTCCAAAAACCTTGAAAACCTTTAAAATTAACTTTCCCTACCATAATAGAGATTCTATGATTATTACAGAGGCATTATCCCCAAAGAAAATAAGTTAAACCTGAGTCTGTTTAAGTTCTGTCCTATCTTTCTGTTACCAGTTCTCTTTCCACAAGATTAGTCTGTCAAAACTACCTGGTTGGTACATCAGGTTCCTCCACAACCTAGTTAATACTTCTATATTTTCCATACTAACAACAAAATACAACTGCAGTCACAAAAAAGTTGGTGTTTCTGCTATGCTGCTCTTAAGCTGAGGAAACTTCTTCTAAGTGATCCAAACACGAAGAATCCCATATGCTATTTTACTCCCAAGCACACTTTATTAATGTCTAATTGATCAATGGGTGGTCTAGCTACATGATGGCACATTCCACAACAGTCTGGCGGACAGACAGAACAGGAAGCATGTGACCTGACACCTACCATTCACTGTTTTTTATACAGTTAATTTCTCTCAGTTGCTGACATATCTCTTATAATGTTTTCCAAGAGTTTTCTTTGTAAACTAGTGAGATTTTTTAAAAGGACATGGATCCCAATCTGAAAACACTTCACTGAAGCATATCTATTTCTAAGACATGTAGATTGAAATACAAAACTTCCATGAATCTGAGGACAGGAAACCTTTCCCTCTCAAAAAACTTATTGTTCTCATATGATGATCTACCCACATTCATCCACTCTAAAATTACTGCCAGTAGAAGACTTTCAGTACATATCTAATTCATCACTAAGAACATATTCAGAAGGGAAATTCTACTATTCACCCAGAAGGAAGGGGTGTCCATAAATGTGTGGGTATTACATGGTAGTAATCATTATGCTTTGCTTTGTTTCAAGTTACTGGCTTTTAGCCCAGATTTTCTACCCATCTAATTTGTCAAAGTGGCTAATTATCTCACTGTCATGAGCACTTAATAAACATTAGAATAATTGCTCTCTGCAGAGTGGGTAACCCTGAAATGATGACATACTCTCTTTCCTCCCCCAAGATTAATCTATTACTTACCATTTGTCTGCTAACATCTGATAACACCATGTAGTTCAAACTACAAATCTCCAAACCACACTCTGTGCTAGACAGTTTAAAAGCACAATTCCCTTCTTAATAAAAAAAACTAACGCTGCAGGTTGGCTATGAATTGCAAAAATCAGCGAAGTTGGGTTTTTTTAAGTAATTTCTCTATTTGTTGCCCATACGTATGGAGATGTCTCATCTTCTAATGTGGTGAAGATGAAGGTTACTGAGCCACTACCATTATAGTAGCTATACCATAAAAGAATGATGCCAGTGTAAGAACACACAAAAGAAATCCAACCTTAAACCCCCACATTCTTCAGCCAAACTCTGTCCAATTCTAGAGCCGTGTACAACCACATTAGCGCTGCTGTCAAGCAGCGATGCTGCTGTGCATGGCCACCAATGCTAAAGCTGTGCCACACTTCTACCACTCAGGCTTGTCTGACCTGGGCTTCTGTAGCCCCTCAAAGTTGGGCAGGGGCTGAAGCTGATTATGTCTCACCAGAAGCAATTCCCCTCCCTACAGCAAAGAGCCAGTGAAGACATTGAGCAGTTGAGTAAGCCATAGTGCAGTTTTTCTGCTTCTGGAGATGAGCAGCTGAAACTTAGGTTAATAATGAGCTGTAGAATCCCACAGCCCATGGGAGAGTAAACATTCCCCAAAGTCACTAGCAGGGCATCTTGGGGAAGAAGACATCCTTATTCCCTTTGTTCACAAGGGAATCAATCTGCTTGAGACTGGGAACCAGTTAACAAGGGACACAGGAGGAGGAAAAGAAGAAATAAGACTTAATTTTCTATCCACCTCCTTCCAGAAACTTATTCACCTCCAAGCAAAAGGTTTAACAGGATACCAATTTTTTCATGCTTATTATGGCAAGTGCAAATAAAATTACAGTTACCTCAATTCTAAGTCAAATACTCCTGAACTGCAGGGGAAAGAGGCCAGTTATCTTCCTACCCATGCCAGAACAAAATCAGGCTCCCTCCTTTTCTTTTTTTTTCTCTTTTTTTATTTAGGCAATATCTCTGTTTACACATTGAGCCAAAGATAAGCCAGAAAAGGTTTCTTCTCCCAAAACCGATTTATTTTATTGCTTTGGAACATAACAGTGACTGTGCAAACACAATTAGAAAGAAAACCTGAACACCCTTAATTCAAAAACATCATGATAAACACCACCAGCAGGATATTATCTTTCACTGCTGAACAATTACTACCAGTTATATCCCAATACTATCAGAGTAGCCCTCTATGGCTCAGAGCTCCTTTGATGTTGGTGGAGATCTGCTTTTCAATTAATTCATAAGAGGAGAAGCACATGTCTTTCCACTGCAACTCCTACTTTTAATATCTCATAAATAGCACATACACTCTCTGGTAAATGTGAAACAGATGAGCTTTAAAAGAATGTTATTGGTATCACTGAATAGCTATGCTATCAATATCAGTGAGTCTTTCAGTCAAATTGAGAACTAATGTTGACTTATCACCTGTCACTCTCCATTAATGAAAGCTGAGTATGGATATTAAAACTGTGGTTGTGATGGGGAAAGGAATATTTTTTAATCATAGAACTCTTACAATAATCAAATGACAATTCAGATTTGTAAATCCTTAAAGAACGAGTTAACAAGAAAAACAATAAATGCAACAACATTTTAAAATGTTGGAACATAAGTACAGGTGGTTTAAATCTTCTCATTTTGATACTAATTATGGCTCCGTTCTGGGCAACTTCATGAGAGGCATTATTTCATTCCAGAGTTATTGCCTTAATGATTTCCAAAGCAGTCTATTCAGTTTACTTTCCTGCTCTGTAAACTTGAATTGGAACCCAATCATAAAACTGAAGTACTTCATCCCTGTATAAAAATCAAGAACAAAGATGAGCAAGATGCTGCTGTAGTGACAGAAAACCTACCACCACCATCAGCACAGCAGATACTGTAATTGCTGCCTTGTCAGGAAGCCAGGTGAAAGATGAACCAAAAAGAAGATAAAATCAGCTGAGGTAAATGAGTGAATGACAGAATTGCAAGTGTAGGGTGTTACTGCTCGAGAAGAAAGAACCATCTCTGATGTTAAGATTCCAGGAGGTAAGACAGTAGATGAGTTAAATCATTACATGTTCTACCACATCAGTCCATCTTGCATCCAAAAAAGACTCAGCCATATAAATTCTTAGGAACAAATTGAATATAAACTACTAATAATTTGTTACTTTTGCTACAGGAAGAAAAGATTGAAGGTACCAAAATCTTTCCTCTGAAGCCAAAGATAAATCATCAAAAATACTGAAAAAACACAATCTAATCTGTCTCCCCCATGCTTTTTTTTGGAAAAACTTTCTCATCTCTAAATGAGTTATGAACTGGAATATCCTGCTGTCAGATATGTACCAAACACCTATGACAGAGTGCAAAGGGGAATATCCATGAAAAAACTATCAACAGTGGTCCTCTCAATTAACCTTGTACTGCTTGTACTTCAGAGTTTCAAAAATGCGCATGTGGCAATCCAGATTTGCACATTCATGAGTAGAAAGAGAGGTTATTATATCTTAGAGGAATTTTAAGGTAATTTTGTTGCTCAGTTGGACTCAGTCTATAATTTCTAATGATAGATTAGGTCATACTGTGTTGAGAAATACTGTGTAGCTGTCCTCAGTGTCAGGAGCTGATAAAGCCCTGACAGAGACTACCCATCCTCTATGGTCTGGGCCCTACTGTACCTCTGTCAAACACTGTTGATATATATAAAGAGAGAAAATGTGTAAGAGATGTATTTATCTCTTTTTAAATTTCCAGGTAGTGCAAGTACAAACAATGAAGCCAAATCTGCCTACAAAAAGACTTTAGAATCTGTTATTTGCTCAGCTCTTCATTGATTTTATACTTTGAAACAGTTATTATTTGAAAGGAATTATATCAAACTTTAAATTAGAAACTTATTTCAAACTTTTAAAATCAGCAGAACACAAGATTTTTCTGAATTACCAAAAAAAAAAAAAGTGATCAGACACGGAAGTTCTATTACAGTTTGTCAGAATACACCATTTTGCTATAAGGACAGAATAATCCAGCCATTATTGGCTTACATTTTCTCTTCCCTTTTTACTGTTCTCTTAAAATTTTTTATCCAGTGTGTTACTGCCTGAGAGTAACTTCAAATAGGTGAAAGCTGACAGCAACAGTGGAGTTTTCTCTGCCAGGAGTATACATTGAAAAAAAAAAAAATTTCTGCAAGCACGCTATGCTGTTTAAAATGAGACTCTAAGGCACCACAAGAAGAAACCTTTTATAAATCAAGGGCACACTGTATACACTAATTCACATACAGTCCTGAAGAGAGAGATTGTTAAAATGTACTAATCCATTTTTGGCATGAACTGCAAACAGGCGATATAGTTTACAAATACAGATTATAAGCACTGTTGCTAAAGCTGCCATTCTTGTGATCTCAGGCAGACTCTGAAGCATGTTGCTTCCTTTCTGAAAAGCTTAAACATGTTTCCTCCCCCCACACACCCTTAGTCTGGACAGTTGAATCATTCTCACAGCAGATAAATCTTTCTGACTGCTGATTATTCTGACGGGGGGGAAAAAAAGCCACTTTGTGTGACAGGGTCCCTTTTGTTTCACTACAGGCACAACAATCTGTTTTCCATTGAACAGAGGTTTTAGTTCTCCCTCCACAACATTTTTCTTTAATTATGATAAAAGACAGTAACTTAATCAGGCATAAATCCTGTTCAAGCAAACACATGAAAATAAAGGGGTTAACTTTGGAGGCAAAATGCTAGACATGTGACTTCTCAATCACAAATGTAGATAATGAACCACTAAAGCACTGACAAGTGAAAATTTGGTTTTTTTCTCAGATTTGCACTAGTATTGCTAGAAAAAATAATTAAAGAAACCCACAATCATGTTCATTTCGTTTAACAGGGATTGCCTACAATATATACCTATTCAGTTTTAAAATTATCTTGACTTTTACTCCAACAGCATAACTATACACACAGTTGCTCCCAAAGAAAAACATTTTCATTTTAATATGCTATTTCAGAAACTCTGGAGACCAGCACCTCAATGTGCCAAATAAATTGGCTACAAATTAAGATGTTGGGACTGATACCAGGAAGGAAAGATACTGCCTTCATTCCTTGTCTGACACATGTAATACAGATGCACGTGAAGGATCAGCATCCTCAGAGTACAGCCACTATTGTCACCCGTTATCAAGTCCAAGGACTGGCACAGTAAACTGCAGCCTTAACTTGGAAGCAAATCCCAGCCTTGTTGGAAGCAAAACACAGCTCAACTGCAGCAGGACTGTTCTGTACTGACACAGCTACTTCTCAAGATGTGAACAGGCAGCCTGTATTTTAACTCACGACAATGAAGCAGCTTGAAGCAGAAGTCCACGTCCACCCATGTTCTTGAGGAACCAGATATTGCAATAACCCAAATGACTCGCCTCTTAGGATTCTGAACATGGTGGAAAAGGGAAAGCATGGTTTCAGCAGGACAAAGTGAGAGGATACACCAACAGACTTGGTGTACAAGGAAGCTTGGAAGTAGGGACAGGTGAACAGGAGGTATTAGAAAGACATGTTGAGACAGTGTGACAAACTAGGGCATTAGGACATTTTTGGGAGGAAGGCACAAAGTGTTACACAAAGAGGAGACAGAACAGGAAAGAAATTTGAGAGCTGAAATTTGGAAGCCACTGGAAACATGGATAGTGTGTACCCAATGTATTCTAACTGAACAGAGGTTGGATCTTTCTAGGCAGAAAAGGCCAGAGACAGTTTGCTGGCCCTGAGGACAAATGGAACAGCAGTGGTCATGTCTATGTGTCGCCCTGATTTTGTAAAACTTTGTAAAGCCTTCTGATGTTTATATTCTCTCAACAAACTTTCTCACACACAATTCTGTAAATAACCTATGTTTTGCATTCTTTCATGGAGGTGGAGAGAATTGATGGACCCTTGGTCTGTCCAGTGGCATTGGAGAGGTGGCACTGTCACCCTCCAATCCACTGTCACCTTTGGAAAACTATAAATGTTGGAGTCAGAAAATAAAGGTCCTCTTTCTTTTTTGTTCCCCTCGAGAGCAGCAGTGTCTGTGTCATCATTTCGTGCCTTATCTCAACATCTATGTATCTGCAACCTCCCTTCTCACCCCCAAAAAGGCTGGCCACATCAAAGCTAAGCCTGGGAACACAGCATGCCACATGTTCCTCCTCCCCATCATGCAACTGCGGCACCTCAGCAAGAGCCACAGGCCAGAACCATGGCAAAAATCTCCCCAGTAAACTGCAGACTGGTGTCCAAGATTCAAACAGATCCTCTCTAGTTTATGGTAAGAAGGTAGCCAAGCTGCTGTTCAAAAGTGGTCGATGCTAGGGAAAGGAATCAGGGACAAAATCTCCCCATTGAGAATAATCTAAGAGCACAGGAGCTCCCTAAATATGGTAGAATGGGAGGATCAGACACAAAGGCCTTGGTGGGCAGAATAAGTGGATTTGCATAGATTTACACACCAAGGACACTGGGCAGACCCTGCAAAACACATAAGTGCTTCATTCCTCCTGCAAGGAGCAGTAACTGCTATCACCAATGAACATCCACAATCACCACAGTGAGATTTCATTCTTAGTTTCTCTAATCTCTTATGTCTGGTTTGTAGCTAGTAGCTTCTTTGCTTAACTAGCAGGGAGACAGTTTCTGAGACTTCAATCTCTCGATTAAAAAATAGGTTTAATTATTGAGTTAAAAACATTTCTGAATGAAACATTCCAGATTCAAATTACAGATTGGATAAACCCTTTGGTTGGGGGTGGGTGAGTTTTTAGGGGTTTTTTTGTTTGTTTTTTTGGGGTTTTTATTTGTTTGGTGTTCTTTATGTTGTGGTGGGTTTTTTTGGTTGGTTGAGTTTTGGGGGTTGGTTGGTTGGTTGGTCTGGGTTTTTTTTCCCTGACCAATCTGGAGTGCATTATTTCAGGCACCATGGAACTGCCTCTGGCTATAGTTACAGAGTAGATTTTAAATGAAAGCTGGTGTTGGTGTGCATAGTATTTGGTGCATCTAGAGAAAAATATTTATCCAAGCAACAGTCAGATCTGTGGCCACCAAACTTGTTGAGGACTCACTTGTGTTATTCTCAATGGAATCCTTAAACACACCAACAGGCACTTGTTGCATTTAAGCAGGTTTCTTACCTTTGAAATACAGGAACAAAAATTGGCAAAAGAAATATCACACTGAACTAACAATTAGGATATCACACAATGCAATCAAATTTACTATGCAGTCACTCTCATAGTATGCATTTGCAGTATGGCTTTTACAATTAGAATTTAGGTTTACTAACATCACATATATAATTAGTTTTACCCTATTAGGCATTTAGTACATTTAAAAATGTGAACATGGATTTAGGGTTTTCATATCTTGGTGTAAATCTACTCTTTTTAAAAGTCCTATACAGACTTACTCAAGCATACCAGTGGGTTTTTTTCTAGTGCAAGTATTCATGATAAAGCATACCAGCTTTGCAATAACTCAGCATCCAAATACTGAACTTTTTGGTTGTGTGATGTTGTACAGAATCAAGAACAGAATCAGCATACTTCCTTATCAGGAAAGCAGACACTTTAAAATACCAACATTCTTTGTTTATACAGAAAGATTAATATATAAACTAACATACATTCCTACTGCTTCCACGCAGTCCCAACATCTCCCTGTTAGCATTAGTGTGCTCCTGCCCCTAACTATTACATTATTTGAGGCACTGGGGAAGTTTTAGTTAATACGAACTTAATCTGAACCATTTCAAGTACAGTTCACCATCTATTTTTTTTTTCCTGGAATAAAATAAAATATGACCCCCATTTCAAATACATCCAGAGCTAAATTACAATTTATGTTGTCCCTCTCCCTACATGTTGAAAGAGCTCTCTTTGTAAAAGAACTCTCCTGAAGAAATCGTCTGTTGCACAAATGCATTTAGTTACCTTCCTAATCCTGAGAAAATTAAAATCTGCTAACATAATAAGGTACTAAGTCTGTAATCAGTTTCTTGGGGACATGCCCTCTGCATTCTGAACAGCATCTACAAAGTTTCCATCGTCATTCACAGAGTTTTTTCCCAATCAAATAAAAGTACTTCTTCTCAACAAGAGCAAAAGTGGAATTGCCAATGGAACCATGATTTATGCACTAGAGCACAGCTGCCTCAAGCCACGTCAAAAAGCATCCTCAGCACATCATCAGCACTGCACTGCTTTTTAGCCACATGCTCCTTGGAGTAATAGCTTTTTGAAAGAGCTAAGACTATAAATCACCTCTGACAAATTGACTTTCATTTTGTCTCCCAAAGTAGTAAGACCAGAGATGCCACTTAAAATTACATTAAATAGATTATTTCTTGTTCCCAAGGGACCACATTACCTGGACTATGCCAAATGCAGTATACAAGCCATCTTCTCCTACTTTCTGACATGCAATTTATTTTACATCCACAGGTAACCCAAGCTGACGCAGAAGAAAATTGCAATGGACACTTGAAAAGGAGGGCCAATAACAGTTCTACTCTGAAAACCATCAAAAAAGCCCACTAAAAACATACTAAAGTTTTAGGGGACAAATACAAAAATGAAAGTCATAATTACTCTGAGGAAACTTGGTGCAGCAGCAGGTCTATTCTGAGATCATCCAAACCAATATAATTTTCCAGAACATGCAATGTCAAAAATGAAAATCTTTTTTAATTCTACCATTTACACTGTTAACTGAAACATGTCTTTAGTTCCAGAAATTAACACTGCAAAATGAGATTAGAAAATTCTAAGCAAGAATATTTCTTTCAAATTTCAGTTCTAATCTACAAAAATTTGTAAGCACTACTAAATGTATGAAAATCCTTTTAGACCAATTCATCTCAAAGTTTTTTATCCATTTTATACAGCCACAGTAATTTATAGAAGCCTAAAAATAAGACAAAGTGGACGCTTGAAATATTGGTTCATTTTTCCAAAGTGACAATGCTTTACCAACTGATATTTTTCAAGTTGAGGGAGGTGCAGGGCTGGACAACACAGTGAGAAGTATGACTTTTCCTCCTCTGTCCAGTGAATTTTCATCACAGGATCACTAATGAAGGTTTTGCTGCTGAGCAGAATTCCATTAATCTTTTCATCCTTTATTATGTGCAGAACACACTGTGTTCAGTACATGCTAGGTCCAAAATGCAAAGCACCAACTTACAGCTTCTGCTCTTTAGTCTCCTTTAATTTTAGAGTATGTCAGCAGAAGAAGGATTCTTATGTTGGCTACTTGCATAAAAGTGCTATTACACAGTCCAGAAGTGTAAAGTTAGAAAAAGTGAGGAGATGCCAGTGAGCACGCTTTGATAACTCACTAGGCTGACCAAGCATTAGCAGATCAACACATCCCAAGATATGGAAAACTCAGATTTCACCCTCTCTCACCCATGAGTAGAAACTGTTGCATACATATATAATTTTATCTTTTATGGTAATGTTCTAAAAAACATTCAGCAGAAACTCTACAGAAATTATGAGAGCTACAAAGTGAGGGTGACCATTATCTCCACTATTTCACTGCCTTATTTCATCTCTCAGTTTTGCTTAAAGGCTGACACTTATCCCTGACCAGATGCATCAACAACCATCAAATGTGTGTTTGAAACATCACCCCACCGGACCAGATGCACAAAAAATACTGTTTACAACAGACAGATGAAATGCTGGATTTAAAGCAAGAGGGAGCAATGGCTAACACTGGCAAGTCTGAACCAAAAGTTGCTGACAAGTTATTATCAAAAATAATCAGGACAGAAATGTTCTTGAACATCCCTATTGTTTTTAATTCTCCCATCCTACTTCTTACATATTACCATAACAGTTTCTGAAAAAAGAACTGTCCAGTATTAACAGTCTGGTTTGCTATTTCTTATTATAAATTTCTGTCTGCTGCCTTTTCAAATCCTTGGTCAACTGGGAAAGAAATATTAAAATTACATTTGAATCTGTTATCACCTTTATTTGTCGAGAAATTGTTGGATTAGAAGCAAAGAAAGGTTGGTTGGGGTTCTTTTTACTGCCTTAATGATTCATTTAGCAGAAGAAAGAAGCCTTGAATGTTGGCAGTGAGGAACACACTTAGAAATCTGATGAATGGTCCAAAGAAGTCACTTCTAGTGCAATAATGGAAAACATAAGTACATTGTTGAGAAAAAAAGCAACCAAAGGAAAAAAATCCAAACAAGCCTCACTTCCATTATCTTCTTTTTCAGAAATTCTTTACATCAATTATAAATGAAGAGAAACCAACATCCTATCTAAGTCCATAAAATATGGTTGGGATGTTTTGTGGGTTTGGGGTATTTTGTTGTGGGGGGAGGGGAGGGTGTCCTATTGTATTTCTTTTTTCCTGAAAGTTTTGTGCTTTCATTTTAAAGTGTACTGGCCTTTCCTTCTCTGTTCATCTTCTGCTTGCAAAATTACAGTCGTATGGTAGCAAAGGTAATATTTCAAAAAAAAAAAAAAAAAAAAAAAAAAAAGCCGTACTTGCACCCCAAATTCACAGCTGCAATAACACAGTTATATCAGTTAGAGTCTTAAAAAGTTTAAGTGGTTACATAAACCAACATGAGCCAAGTCAATGTCCCATAGTTTACAAAAGCTGTGCAAAGATGTGAAACAGGGAGTCCAAGTTGCTGTCTAAGAAGAAACACCCAAGAGATACAGGCTGGGGGCAGCAATTTTTTATCTGTGTGAGCCTATCAATATCCTACATGTGCCAGCAATCCGACATGTATTGAGCTGTACAACTTCTAGCTCACCCACACAGATACTCTCTTTCTCCTGCAAATCCTGCAGACAAAAATGATGTTTACAATTTTAATAGGATACCATCATCCAACAGAAGTGCCCACGTTCATGGAATAGAAAGGGATGAGACTGAGAAAAGACAAAATCACCATTTCCCACAACCCACCTCCAAAAATGTTTTCTCTACCTTCAGACATATACAGTTAATTCTTGATCAAACTTAACCCATTCAGCTTTTCACAACTACAGTTTAAGGTTTCTTTTAAACTGAAAAGAAAATGAGTTAGAAGTATATGCTGTAGGTTTCAATTCTCTGTAGCTCTTAGCACTTCAAGACTAAGCTGGTCTTCTGGGTTGGGGGAAAAAACCCAAAAAATCTTAAAAAGCTAATACCCACAAACCACACCCCACAAACAAACTGGCAAAAATTTGTATGATTTTTACTAGGTGCAGGAATGATCAACTCTATGGCAATCAACTCAGACAAGCAAGCTTTTGGTATTTATCGTTCTTAGTCCACAGATATTCAGAACGAAATGTTCATATCAAAAACAGAAGAGGGGTTGGAGGGGTTCTATTACATATTGATTTCATTAAATATATTATTAAATCCTTGTGTCATGTTGACATATCTTCTTAACTATGAACAATGTGAAGGTAAAAATATCCTTATGGTCTTCCATGATTACATGGAAAAATGTGATAGGTAGACATGCTTAGAAGAAAGCAGTTTGACACGTTGAAAAGAAGAATCTGCAAAATTGAGAAAAATCTTAAAATTCTAAAAATGTAAATACTCTGCGTGCAAAAATCTTATTGAAGCTTTTACAAGGACAGAATCTCTACTTGAAACAAGAAGTTACATCATGAAAGTAAACAATTTTTGTCAACTACGTAAACCAAACATATCTAATTGGTTTTAAACCACCAAAGAGAAAATTATGTAAATGAACACTGTATGAAAGAACAATGCACATTGTTTTCACAAAATGGGCTCAAAATCAGGTTGATAATTTCAGTTAAGAAAATAAGTTAATATAGCATGATTTATTATTAATATATCAGGAAGTCCGTGGCACTTCAGTTTCAATTAAAGTTTTCAACATATTTTAAAATTGCTGTAGACGTGGAGGATCATAAATGTGTTTTTACCTCCACCTCAGATAGCATTTAAAACAAAGACACCAATGTCTGTACACTATCATATATACATTAGGATATCATATATACATATATATGAAATAGACTATCATATGTACATATTGTATACTATCAAGTTTCCACACCATACTTCAACTCCTATATCCCAAGAATACTGAGTTGTTCACTTCTCAGTTGATACTGACAACTGCCTGCAAGCTGGAGGAGTTTTATAAATCCCTTTTCCCAGACCCAGTTAACTTTCTGAAATAGCTTGCAAACTGTAATAGAGTTATCCAGGAATGTACCTTCTAACTCTATTTCCTGTTGTATTTAGAATCCTGCCAAAGGAACATTTCAAAGCAGAATGCAGGATGTAAGTGTATGACGGAAAGTTTGCTGATGGTTTCCAAAATCACAGAAGAAGTCATACTAATTTAAAAGTGAGATGCAAAGTTCTCCATTAAAGAAACATGGAGTATGATATTCAAGTAGGTCTAAGAAATAATGCTTACAGCTCTTCAGCCCCTACAGATTTGGTTTTGATTTTACATAAAATATTGTTAATGAAATAAAGGATAAATGTTCCCGACATTGTTTTCTTCCCATTGCTCTGCCCCCTATAATATCTGGAGTGAAACAAGTTTCAAAGAAATCACCTTTAAAACACTGCTTTCTGCAGACTTTGGGCAGAGCTGTATTCGACCGGTGCTGTAAATCACAACGTACAGCAACAACACCACAGTGGATCAATCTGCCTGGTTTGTGCAGGGCATTAAAGAAGCAGCCCTGAGAACAACTGAAAAATGTATTTCAGCAGCACCACTTGATGAATTACCTGAAGAAGGTATCTGAAGGTATGTATTGAGTGGGAAGATGTGCTAGCCATTCTCCCCCAGCAGCAGCAGCAGCTGTATTATTAGAAATGTAATCATCCTAGGTGAAAAGAGAGCGAGCTTTCAGCTACACACGAGCAGTGAGCAGTACCTGTGCCTGGCACACAGCTCCCAGCAACAGCTTCTGAAACCGACAGCACTTTCTCTCAGCATGGCAACCTAGGAGCAGAGCTCAAAAGGATTGACATTGCCACCCTTCAACAGGCTGGAGATTCCTTACCTCATAAAATGAAAAACCATGTGGATCTATACAGCAAGGAAAGTAAAACCCTCTGTGTCCTTGTACTGCCAATTCAATTTCCTTCTGAAACCCTCAAGCTTACAGTGAGAGGGAACACAAATGGGTCGTATTTGGAAAATCTTTTTTCCAAGTGATCATGAGCAGAAAGTTGCATTTAGATATTGGATTCACTGAGATACTACTGATAGTAAGAAAAACAGTGCAGCAAATGAGTGAATGTAAGAAGCTGTTCTGTTACAGAGGAACAGACACAGACCAAACTTTTCAAAATATACAAAAATAGAAGAAAAAATTACATGCACAGGCATTCTGAAAGCATTAAACTTGACAGAATTGCATATGCTGGTTGTCTTAGCTAATAAAAAAATATTCAAAAATACATTTAAGAGAAACTTATTTATTTTCTGGTTTGCTGTTTTCCATAGTATTCTAATTTACACAGAAACATGCTCTTCCTAGGATGGTTAACTATGCTTCCCTATTCCGCAAAAAACACCTGTAGACACTTTTACTTCTGAACTTAGGGCTGCAGTTTGGTTGCAACCCTTTGGAATGACTGGCCTTTTAAGCAATAAATAAAAATGCTTCCATTTTTTAATCATTTGGTTTTGGCTATTTTTGTTGTTTTGTTTTGCTTTATGTTAGCTGTTGCCTGTATTTAAGGAACAAATATTAAAAAAGGAGTAATTTGCTAGGAAAAAAATCCCCCAAGATGGTTAAAGAATTGAGTGCAGATGTCAAATCAAAGGTAACACCTCTATTGTAATCACAGGTCTAGTTCTTCTAATTTTCCTACGAAAAGTATGTTTTGAATAATACTACTCATGGCTTCTTTTAAAGAGATATTTGTTTCTGACAGCTGCTTTCATTTTACATACAGGAATATTAAAGTCTTTTATTATTACAGAGAACGCATAATTACAAAAAAAAAAAAAATTAGCATTTGCTTTCAGATGGTCCCCAGATTTCCTCCCTCCACCCCCATCATCTCCACTACCATGTTATTTTCGTGTAAGAGGAAAATAAATACTATACCATATAATTTTAAATAGTTCAAGTTTAAATTATACTTGAAAGAATGTCTTTTGCAAAAAGGAAAAAAAAAAGTTATTTTAATCCTGCTGCAATTTTGTTTTTCTTTAGACTTAGAATTGATTAAAACAAAATAATGCTGTGTCCATCTGCATTCTTTTCATTATTTTCTCATCCTTCCATTGTCATCCTAAAATACCATTCTCTTCCAATATGGAATTCTTTAATCAGCCCTGACATGTATCTACTTTTTATTGGCCCAGCCCCAGAAAACACAGTTGTGCTCTACTACACATCATTTCTCTCCATAACCTGTTTTCCTTTGGGTAACATACTTCATTTCAAACCTTCACTATTCCATAAGGCTTAAATTAGAGATTGGATAACTAATGCATAAGCAGAATTCTGGTTTCATTCAGAAATACTGCTCTCATTCAATCTGAATTTTGGCCAAACCAGCTGCAAAACCAAGCTTTAGTCTGCCTAATCAGTTGCTATAGGCTGTTACTGAAATCTTGTTGTTTTTTAAAATACCTAAACTCAAGAGTATGTTCCAGGATCAATTATTTTTGAGGATCATCAACTCTCATGTGGTATTTAACAAAAAATATTACAAAATAAATAGATAAAATACAAGTCTAAATATTACTTCTGCTGCAAGTATGACCATTTGAGATGTCAGCTCAACACCACGGGTAGAAAACATAGGTAATTTTCCAGCACCACACCACTGGCAAATCAAAAGATTCACATATACTTTTCTAGTAATGCCAATATATCATGGAATCACTGAATCACTAAAGTAGGAAGACACCTTCAAGGTCATTGAGTCCAACTGTTAACTGAGCACTGTGAAGTCCACCACTAAACTGTGTCCCCAAGTGCCACATCTACATGTCTTTCAAATACCCCCAGGGATGATGAATTACTGTGCAGAAGCACATCCTTTCAGAAGGCAAGTCTTCTAACACTGAAGGGGGGAAAAAAGGGAAAAACAAAAAAATAAAGAAATCTCATTTCAGAGAATAGGGATACTTAAACCTATGTATATCTTTCCTACACCAATGGGCTTGAACCAAAATCCATTAAAAGGAGTCACCCTTCCTCTAACTTTAAATGAAGTGCCACTAGTCACAGCAACATATTAAATTATGTGAAATTTCAGGGCTCTGTTTTTCATCCTCCAAGCTGAAACCCTGAACTTGAAACTGTAACATGCTAACAGCATCCCCTAGTTCTAATTTAATGATATTGTGCTCTTTCATACTCAGATTAGACCAAGGCACATAGATAAAAGTACATCACAATAGCTACAAGACTCACAGAAAGGCTCTAAGGAAGAAATTCTGAAAATACCTAATCAAAGTCAGAACAGTCTTTAACAACTGCCTTGGTGGCTGAAAAAACAATCAGCCAAAAACAAACCCAAAAACAAACCTAAAACACCAAAACACAACACAATGGAACTGAGACTTAAATTTACCAGTTCTTTATGAACTTGAATAGGAGCAGACTATGATGTGATCCTGCCTTTATAATAATCCTTCACATCATTCCACAAAAATGCTGCAGTCTGGAGCACATAAACAATCCACACCTTCAGCAAGTCACATGCTGAAAATGTGATGGATGCTCATAGTCATGAATACACAGTGTTACTAATCCTTTTTTGCTCTACACCAGAATGTTTGCATGGTTATATTAGACATGAGATTTACACAGGAACTCTGATTTTTACAAACAAAGCATCCATAATTCTATTTCTGCATAACAATAATTTTAAAAATGTCGTTTAGAAATATTCATAACTTCTTGATCCATCTCAGAAGCAATGCTCATGAAGTATTTTTGTGCTTAGAAAAAAGTGGGTTGAGAGTCTACTCGTGCTTACACTTATATAACACTTTCATCCTGTGATTCAGGGCCAGAGGAAGAAATTTAATAATTCCCTAAGAATTTGTACAAACCAATAAATTGAATGTCTCTTATATTTTGAGTAGTGTTTTCCCAACAAAATACATGTGAATCATTAGAGAAAATGAAATCCTTTTTCTAAGGCTCTAGAGCCTTAAGTCCTTAAAGCATGTGGCTAATGTGTTTAGAGCTGTATGTTGCCTCTGCAACAAAAGGTGAAATGCATCAACAACAGGAAGGAGCATGCACATCTTATGAATAATGCAACAGGCAGAACTGACACTACACACCCGTTGACAGGGGAGGCAGAAACCCCCTCCAGGCAACAGGGATGGAAACAAGGATCTCCTGTTTATGAGTTGCACATGTCCTCTCTAAAGGTCTTCTTCCTCCTGGATAAAAGATGGTAAGCCACACATGTCCTGTATAGGTGGTGCCTCATTTGCACACTTGACAGAGCAGCTAGCCGAACAAACAGCAACACAGAGTCATGTCATACAGACTGGTCAGGTTGGGACACATCCATTTCCTCTCACAGATTTTGTATCCAAGTAAAGAATAGAAGACATGGCTCACCATTCCTTATATGTGCAGCATTACTTGCAATGCTTTCCAAGACTAAGTAACTTCAATATTTGGCAAGCCAAACTTTAGTCTGGTGCTGAATGGAAATCTCTTTTGATCACAGCCTTTTCACTTCTTAAGGTTGTCCTTAGAAAAACAAAAAGAATAAGAAAACTGCTCTTTGCCTTGACAAGTCAATAAAAACAAACCTACTTCTAATGCTGTTAAGCAACTGTAAATACTTAGAAACATAAGAAAATGGAGACTAATTTATTTTCATTTGATTATATAAACAGATCAATGCACACATCAATACTTTTTGTTTAGGAAAATCTTTAATATTTAATTTGCTTTTTTGTCAAAGATAACATTTTTTCACTCAGGTTAAAGATAAACCTTATGGCTCTTGTTCAGATAAATTATCAGAATTCCAAACCTGATGTTTGACCCTAATCAGGAGGACCAGCCAAGTGACTTAGATATCTAACTTTATTGAGCCAATTTATGCTAACTTTTGCTACAGGATTTATATAAAAGCAAAGGTCAATAAAGGCAATAAAAGGTCCATTATATTTGCTCTGAACTAAATGAAACTTGCTAAGAATTCTTTTTAAAATACCTTCAAAGCAGAATAGTAAAACTTTTAACACATAAGAATGTGAAATATAAAAGAAACTAGATAGGTAATACAACAGGTAATGATCATGGAATTAAAAAAATTAGAAAAGCTACCTACATTAAGCTAAAAAATGTTTTGTTTTTCTGTTAAATATTTTCTGTACTACAGTCAGGAATGCAATAAGCAGGTTATGAACACAAGGTCCTCTTCCCTGTAACATGTTTAAAACCCAGGAAGAGAGTCTGGACTCAGACCGACAGTCAGCAAGAATCACCACCAATTCTAAACACTTCTCTTGAAAAAAACTTTGTTTCCAGATTTTTAAAACAAGCTTTTTCCTTATTTTATAGACTGTTTTGAAGGGTGATGCTTATCATCTGAAGGCTTAGGTAGAACCAGAGAAGATGCCACAGGAATACCATGGAACATCCTTGCAGTAAGTTTGCATGGCCACCTACATTCTTTTTCCATTTTCAAGTGATCCTCAGGAAAAGTAAGCCAAAACAAAACAACTGGATTCATTTAGACCTAATCTTAGAGAAACATTAATCTATTTCATTCCATCATGATCCTATATAACTCATCAACAATGTTCCAAAAGGTGATGGAAGAATATCATGCTTCAAAAGGATCTAGCTCACCATACGTACTGCTCAAACCAAAAAAGAGAGGAAGAAAAGTCTGAGCTCCCAGATGGCAAGCAGTGCTAAAGTCTTCCTCTAAGGCTTTCTTTAGAATGTAAGGTATCTACACATAAAGACTCTTGAGCTCCCAAAAACTTCAACAACAAAACTAATAACTGGTAAGTAACAATTTAAAAAAAAATAATTCAGTCTGCAGGTCACAGGTAAACTCCTAGCAGAACAAGAAGTAAAAATGGTTCACCTCAAGTAAGACTCAGCCTGAAAAACCAATCACATGGTGTCACAGTCATCTGAGAACCTCAGGAAATGCCAGAGTTGTCAGGCCACCACCTTCTCAGTAACAGTTCACCCAAATTAGAAACTGGATACACTAGGTCACTAGCTGGCAAAACTCCCAGCCTCAAATGATGGCCTGTCAAACAAGAGAGAAGGGCACTCTTCCATCTCCTGCACTACTAACAGGAGAGCCTGACAGTCTCTGGGGAGTAGAATCAGGACTTCACCGCAAAAACACCACAGCAACATATTTTGTCTTCTGTAGAGTACTGCATGTCCCAGCAAGCCAAGTTCTTCAGAATACACAAAATTAATCTTCTTTTCAGATTGTCTCACTGTTATGGTGATGGACAACTTGATCTATTGCTATGTAATACACTCCACTGAAACTACAAGTTGCAGCTAGAAGTTCATTAGGAGAAAAGAAATCTGATTATCGTGGTGATAAAAAACTGACAGTAACTCCGTCACAGAGAAGATGGTGGAAAATGGAGTATTAATAAATGGTCAGTCACAATTTTTCTAATGAAGTTCATGGAACAAGAAAACCAGATGATTTAAAATCAGCATCCATTGTCAAGGGCTCCTTTGCTCACTTTCATCCCTTTCCTTCCCAGCTCTAAAGACAGACCACTGCTGCAGGAGCTTCATCCACAGAAATTATGAGAAACAGTGCCACAGTCACACATGTGTCAGTGCCACAGACACAGTATGTCCTTATTTTAGCTGGTCCTGAAATGTTTATGTGGCTCACTGGGGCGATGCAAATGCCCCAGCCCCAATTCGCAGGAGGGAGGCGTGATCTCCCTGCACCATGGGGAATGAAGGCTCTGCAGAACTCTCTCTGGCTGTGAGCACCTTGAGTATGAGCACAACATTTGATGTACATCTTCATTTCTTCCCTGCCCAAGAACCTCTCCAAAAGATATGCACAGGACCAGCGCATAGTCTGATCCTGACATTGAATAGCACCCTGAGAGGCACATCAGGAGACCAGAAGGAGCACAGATGTCCTGAAATGTGTTTGCTGCCATGTACAATAAACAACCATTGAAGGCAACAACGCAAAAGGAAAAGGCAACAAAATCATTTGACTGCTGAAAATTCAGATAACCTTAACTAGGCTGTGGTCTATTTCTACTTATGGAAAATGGGATGTCAAAATTTAAGGTGAGACTGCAAAGCTTTCTGGAATGGAGATTCTCCTGAAATGCTATTTTGCATGAACACACTGTTCCCATACACCTGAAGTTAAACATTTACTACCCAACTGAGAGGAATGAAACAGCGACAGAACTAGGGAAAAAGAATCTCTTAAATTCTTTCCAAAGGTCACATATATGGACTAAATGTCAATCAAACCACCATTCTGATAACCAGAAGTGTAAAAATCACCAGAAAAAAAAAAATAGCAAGATCCTAACTCACTCTTCACTCTCTCTAAAATGAAAACTAAACACTCCTTTTCCTTAAGACCAAGTAATTATTGAATTCTATCAAGACAAATCAATTAGCAAACCTCTTTTGGGGAATATTTACTAGGGTTCTTTACCCAGCTAAGCTGAAATTATCATACTCAGTACTGAAGAAAATGGTTCGAAATAATACATAGCACAGTCTTTCAAAAATTCCATTACTTACGTAGGTTTTGGGGTTTTTTTTATTCTTTTGGATACAAGTGTGGTATCTACAAGAGATTGCAAAATTGATTGATAAAATGTAAGGCATACATATATGTAACCTTGCATCATTAATTCTTTTTAATAAGAGTAACATGCTAAAAACTCTTGAATATACAAAAGGTTAAATAAAATCCTTAACTTATTTTAATGGCAAAATAATTTGTGCTAAGTCTCAGTGAAATTAGAGAAATGGCACATGCTCAGATGCAGTTTTTGGTATCTATAGATCTGGTTTTGGGATAAACTAACTTCACTGAAGCCGAAGTGGGTAGCCAAGCTTTATCTTGCACTAGGTGATTGAAGAGACAGACACACCAGTCAGGCAAACCAAAAAACTGACTTTTTATGAGGAAAACCAGGCTGCTGGAGAAGAAGAAGGTGGGGAAAAGTAGAAGGGACTGCGTGAAAATGCCATTCTGCTAGGTGAAATGGAGATTGTAAATACATTGGCTTCCTGCCCCAAGATCACCCATCCATCATCACAGGGACAACTCTGGAAGAAGGAACAAAATCTTCACATAGAACTCTGAAATATGAACAGCACCCAGGATTAGGAAAGAAGAAAATATTAAGCACTGCTTGAACATTTGTCTCACAAATATCAGCATCTATGACAAGGAGTTGCTGGGCACCTTACTGCAGAACAGCCATTTCCTCCTCTGAGAGAAGGGGAGCAAGGCTGGAAAGTGTAAGGTCAGAGTTCATGTCACAGTACTGAAATACAGACCTGACAATAAGGTAAAGAGGTGCAAAAAGGAACAACAGGTTAGTGAAACCCTTGAGGAAGCAGGAGTCAGTGCCCCGCAGTCACCCGGACCCAGCTAGCTCGCTTTCTCTGTAGGGGAATCAGGCACCCGTGCAGGCACAGACCAAGCAGGCACAGCTGGGCACGGGGCTGTGGGCAGCCCCCACGCCACCCCAGAGCCAGACACCACCGTCACCTGTTTGAGGAAGGGTGCAATTTGAACTTGAATTGCTGTGAAGACAGCAACACAAACCCAGCCAAACCTGAGATGGACACCTTCAGCCCTCCCTTCTCCCTTTGCACACAGACAGCCGGTGCCACTGCTTGGCCACCTGGTGCTTCTCCAGTACTTCTCCCAGCCAACACCCACAGCGGGGGGCAGAGCAAAACCCACCCCTTCAGTCTATCCAGTCCACACAACAAAGACATCAGATTAATAAAAAACATGCATAAATCAGAAATAAACTGAACACTGGCTAAAGGAACTTCTTTAAACATAAAGGCTAAAGGACGAGCATCCAGACAAATGATCATCCAAAATTTGAAAAAATGTTGTCAAGAATTTATGCCTTCACACAACATGAACAATTTTTTCACGCAGTATTTTCAAAACATTATGACAAACATAGCTAAGCTTAATTAGCACTACTCTAAGTTATTTTTACTAAATCAAGTACAAATAAGCCCAGTTAGTAGACTACAAGCTTCATCACAACACAACTTTCATCTCAGCAAAGGCTGAGTGATTTTGTATTTTGAAGACATCTCTTGCCACTCTCTAATAATTAAATGTGGAGGCCACTAGAGAGAAATACAGAGAGCCATCCAGGAGACCTTGGAGCCATGAAATAATTTAACTCTTGAAATGTGTTTAAACAATATTTCAGTGTGAAGAAACAGACATCTTTAGTGTGCACTACATTCCTGCCATTCCAACCTGTCCACAGGTTCCTGTTCATGTTCTTTTTCCTGTATATACAGAAAGCCTTCTTTCTGGGAATACACATTGCACAGGGAAGTTTCAGAGCAAGCTGCACTTTCAGATGACACGCTTGAAAGTTTGAATTATTGAAAAAATACTATCCTTTAAGACAGAAAAAAAAAAAAGAACAGGAGAAAGACATAGACCAGATGGTGTGAGAGGCAAATCAAAACAGCACAAGGGTTATTAAATTGCATCCACTTGGAACTATTAACTGGCCAAGAATCCACAAGACAGGTTTCCAAATGAGCCTTAATACTCAAGGCTAAAACCCAGGGCCTTGCTGCAAAAGATAGCTGAAAAATCAATATCAAAACAATACCGTATATACGTCTGTACTGTAAATACACAAGAAAAAGGAATATTTTGTGTTACATTTACGTCCTTGTCACAGTTGCAACAGTTTATTGGAACTGAGCCATCTTTCTGAAGGGAGAATATGAGTGCTGACTCCTATGCAGACTACAATCCTCTACCAGAAATATTCTTCTTGTGCATGGTATGTCACAATAAAAAAGCCATAAAAAATACTTTAAAATTTAAAAAGCATGTGTTTTTTTCTGAAGAAATCCACAAATACTCTGTATTTCTGGAGTTACTTAAATTTTACAAGCAGCTTCAAACATCCGAGTTAGAAAATTTTGGCCAAATTTCACTACTGCCTACAATGCAAATGTTTCCCAAATTTGCAAATGTTGCTTGTCAAATTGTTACAAAATGCAACACAAATCACAACACCACACATTTAATGAAATGCAAAGAAGTCATTATACCCTTTTGTCCTTACAGTCTGAACTGCACAACTTTACACACTGTCTGCTGATCACAGAAAAAGGGAGAAGAAAACTCTTCTGAAAGGCTGAAGAGTAGAGTAATAAACCTGAAAACATTTTCAAATTTGTCAGAGAAACACAGGAGCTAGGAGCTAGGGCATTTACCTAAATTATATTAGGAAAATATGATGACAGCTCAGATTCTGCTGGTCAAGGGCAATCAAAAAGAGCTGTTGTTCAAACAGAGCAAGAGCTCTTGAGGCCAGACAACACTTTAAACAACTCTTTTTCAAATGTAAAGTATACAATGCAAATGAAAGAAATCACAAAAATGATGCATTGCCTGCTAAAGGGAAAGGGCTTGGGTGGGGTATTATCAGCAATTAAACCTCATCTTCAAAGCACTAAACAATTAAGATCTCCACTCCCCACTGACTCAGAGTATCGTTCCTATTATGCATAGAGAGAGAAATTAAATGCTGATGGCAACCTCAGGCTGTCAAATCAGTCCTCATGCAATCAAGCATTACAGGTTGAAATCTGACTCATACTTCTTTTAATTCAAGATGCAATTCTTGCAGAGTCAGAAAAAAGGAGATGTGAAAGACGCTGTAAAGCATGACTGCCAACAGAAATGAAAAATGCCTTAGTGATATCGGGTTTTCTTTGGTGATTTAACTTAAAAGGCAGACTAGCCACAGAAATGTTAGCCCTGCTTTGAGGCCTGGATCCCACGAGGAATTTAAGTCCCTTCCAACCCCAATTTTCCCCAAATGCTGTGTATTTCCACTTCATTTTCCTATTCAGTGTCTAGCCTAACTAATGTTCGATTCTTTTCCTTTTCTGTCATTCCTTGCCCCATTATCCATCTCACAGCTGAACATGAGTCTCTTCAGGATGGCCACACTGTAAATTCAGTCTTTCAAGCAAAACCACACAAATGACCATTGGCTGGGCAGTGTATTTGACTGCTCCAGTACTCTCAGAAAGCCTTCCCTCAGTAAAAATGCCAAGATCCACCTGAAGATAAGCAAACTGCTGTAAATTAAAGCAGATTTATGAGTAAAATTTCCAAGGACACTCATTCCAGTGAAATAAAAAGCAAAATCAGGTTATATCAATAGGATAGGACAATACACTACTGAACTAAGCCAGAAAAAAAATCACTTAGACAAATGAAAATTTTCAAACTTCAGAGAAGACTACACTTAGTTTATACACACTTCTACATATATAAAAATATACACATCCATTAAAATTTCTATCAAGGTAGTATAAATTAGACACACATGGCAAAATTTTTAATATTTCTTTCATTTTAACCAGTTTGCCTTTGCCTTTAGAAAGAATCCCTAGCCTACTAGTAGTCTAAAATATCCCACCTTTCTGATTTGCCCTTGGTGGGGTGGGGGGGGGGGGGTGGAACAAAACCAAACCAAATAGTGAATGGCTATAAACTATAGTCAATCCAAACAATATCATTCGGCCATCATTTAGCTAAATAAAAAGGGAAAAACAAAAGAAACAAAAACCAACGTATATCTTGAAATCCAGCAGGAAGCAATCGCAAAGACATGCAAAAGTGCAAGACTAAATACTTTCCTGTATTTTAACAAGAAGCAAGAGGAATGTTGCTATTTACAACAACTATAATATTTCTAGGGAAGGCCAGTTTGCCTGAACACAGGCTTTCTAAGCTAT
The DNA here is from genome assembly GCF_022539315.1 of Serinus canaria. Classification (NCBI taxonomy): domain Eukaryota; kingdom Metazoa; phylum Chordata; class Aves; order Passeriformes; family Fringillidae; genus Serinus; species Serinus canaria. The sequence goes on along the minus strand of NC_066343.1, from coordinate 34,033,915 downwards.
CTTCAATACACAGAAACATCATCAGTCAAGTCTAAAATGGTCTAAATTGTTTATTAACACCCTCCCTGTAGTTTACCTGCCACAGAATCCTGCCATTTTATAAGACCTGAGGATGAGCATTACACTTTTTGTAGTATTACCTTACAGTCAGCATCAGCCTTTGCATTGTACAATCATATAAAAAAGGATAAAGGATGAGGGGGAAAAAAGTAACCGCAGACAAAATGCCCTGGCAGTGTTTTGTACTCCTGGGGTCAGCAGTATCTCAAGATTCATTTTGAGAAAGATGTGCCGTGTCTCCTGTAAAAGAAAATGGGGAAAAAAAACCCAAACCAAACCAAACTAAAAACAAAAAAAAAAAAACCAAAACAAAACAAAACAAAACAAAAGCCCAAAAAACTAAACTGAAAAAAATAAAAACCAAACCAAACCAAACTAAAGCAAAAAAAAAAAAAAAGTCCAAAAAATAATGACAATGAACAAACCCCAAAAACCCTATACACAATTATGGTAAGCAAGCTCTTTCTACAGCAGCAGTGTCTGGATGACATTTTGGCTTTCTGGTTCCTAAAAAACTCTCCACTATTTCAATTTCTTCCTGCAGACCAAATCACTTCTCCTATGACTATAAAAAATGTCGGTGTCTTCTGAAGCCTGGAAGTCTGTCCTTCACAAAAAGACTTTAAAAGCTTGCTACCTGCTTGAGTTAATGAGGGAGTATAGAATAATTACTAATGGAAATCAAGTAGATAAAGTATTTTAACTTTCTATTCACTGATAGAACTGTTCATGTACACTTCCCTATCTTTTAATAAAGAGATGATGTCAGATTTTAGCAAGAGATGATGTCAGATGCAGTCACTTTAAAACAGCTGTTGGTTTCCATCCAATCAGGAAATTTTAGTTTCAAAATTAGTTTTATTTTATCCTTTCTGTTTTAAAAACAGACTTTTATATGTCTCTTTACAATTCTGATTGATAATAACTGGTTCATGACATTGCTTGTTCATAAAATGCTGTCAGGTTTTTGCCATTTCTGCTGTGTTATCTGTTCCCTCCCTTTAACAAGTAATCATTTTGAATGAACCACAGAAATTAGTCAAAGTTACTTAAATGCAGTAGGGTATGTGTATTCCATGATATGTAAACACAGTAAGAGCTTAAATTTTATATTTCCTTGGATAGAAATGCAAGCAAGCTAGTTACTTGTCTACTTGAATCTAAATCAAGTAGTCTGACATACAGCTTTTATTTTAGCATTTTGATCTTTCATTTTCTCTTCACAGACTTTTGCCAAGTGTGCATGGACACGCTGTACAGAAACTCTTGCTCACACCAAACCTTCTCTGCCCCCAACACAATTCACATGTCACAATTCCTCCTGCCCCATTTTTCTCATAAACAAGACTATCTCACTTTCTCGTATAATTTTAAAATTAAATAGCCTTTGTTATTTTGTTTGCCGTCAACTCCTGCTGGCAACAGGAGTTTCAGAAGGTGTTACTGACTCTACAAAACAAGATACCACCAACAGCTATGTCTGTGTCAGTGAAATGAGACTCCCTGTTCCGTTTTAGATGCTGAACACTAATGGGTGCAGAAGTAACACAAAAAGGCATGTCTGGCAAGTGAAATGTTTTTCAGTTCAAATTTTTTAAAGATATACTGTGATCATTTAGGTAATTTAAAATAATTTAAAATCTTTTATTTAAAAGATTTTATTAATTTATAAATCATTTAGAAATCTTTTATTCGGGTAAAAAAACCACTTCATGTTCAGAAGAGAATATGGTTTCTTCAGAGTTAAAAACTCATTATTACCTTTATCAAAGAGGTATAAATGCTACATTAATTAATAAAGTTTAATTTTCTATCTTATAGAAAAGGCAGAGACTGCTTCCAGAGCAGCACTGCTCCTTATGCAATCTATAATGTCACTACATGAGAGACAAATAAATGTCTGCATCCTTCTAGAAGATAACTGTTGTAGAAGTGAAATAAAATGGAAAATATGCTCATGAAACCAAATCTTTTAAAGATCATCCCTTTCATCCCTCCAGAGAGCTGCTTGGGGGAGAAACAGCAGAACAGTCTATAGGTTTTTGCAAAAACAGTTTTGTGGGATCTTAGGTATGAACAACTCATGGTTCACATTCTTCCTTAACTGAGCAGTCTCATGGAGTCATAGTCAAGTTTGGCTTTAGATGGTTCAGGTTCACTCACTGTTGTCCAGTTCAACAAAAACTTACAGTGAACTATAAACCATCTTAATGCAAAAACCCACATTATTCAGGAAATCAAATCTTCATGAAGACTTATTTTCATTCATATGTATAATTATACAAATGAAAACATATAGATAGGAGATTAAAGCAACTATCCTATTCCATTCTATTCTGTTACACTCTACAAAGATCTGCCTGTCTAGATGAAGCTAGGAAAATGGACTCCATAGAAATGGCTGTTCATGTAAATTAAATACAAGGCAAATTAAGTTCTGAGAATCTAATCAGAACTATTTCCACAGAGTTGGGGTGGCATTCTAGAGCTAATGAAACATGGCCAATGAATTAGTGATGTAATCAGAGTCACTAATTATTCACTTATCATGTAAGTGCTAGTCTGTATTTATTGCAGAATTCAATACATCAAAAATCATGCCTGACATAAGGTCTACTGATACACAACTGAAGAGAGAAGGGCTCACACACAATTATTTTAGTAAACATGAGAGACGCAGAAACAAACCACAACTGCTTCAGTAGAATGAATAAATGAAATACCAAACAATGTTACTTTCAAAACTTTTTATGATGAAGCAGTGGCTCATGCAGAATTCCTTTTAAAAACACTCTATTTACACTGCATGTCTGGGAAACACACAGAACACGAATACTTCTACTGCCTGTGCCTTCACCAATATGGCTGTAATCACGTTAAACACCAATAAAAACTATGCAGAAATTAGGGAAATATCTGCTGACAACATTGTTACATGGCACACAAAACAATCCCAAGTGAGTGTCACAAATACCAGCTTCAAATACCTACAAGGATTTATCACAGTAATTGATAAGCCAGTAAAACAAGTCTTGGGTACCAAAAAAGTGAGCCTAGGAGTATGTTCTTAGTCTTTAGCTGTGTTTTACAGTCTGCATACTATAAAAGTATTCACTTGGTTTCTAAATAAAAAAAAAAATCCCTTCCTTGGATAGCTACTTACAATATTAATTTATATGAAATGCTTTTTCTACAGCAGAGGTCAAATTACAGAAGTTTTGAGCAGTTCCAGACATTCTACATATTTAGGGGGTTACTAAAAGATTAAAATTGTTGCAGTCAACTTTGACATAATTTGAAGTTGAACTGCTTTATTTGCTAGTTAAATAGCATTTTGCCTCACTCTAGAGACTAAATTCACAACAGAGCAGAGAATTCTTACCACTTCATAAATATCTTGTTAACAGCTAAACTATGACCTAGATAAGACACTTCATCATGAAACAGAACATTTAATCAACTGAACTCATTTTTGTAAAGGCAGCAAAACAAACTGTAGCCATTTCAGGAGGGAGGACAACCCTAATGGTGAAGAGAATGATGACTAATTGTATAAATGAAAGTATTGGCTTTTTTCTCTTGGGACTCAGGAAAGATCCCTTCCAAATTATGGTTTTAAATTAAAGACATTTGGAGGTCTCAAATCTTGTCCCTTCTGGACATATAACTAAATCCCCAAACCACCATATATTTTCTAAAATCTTGGCAGTCTCTGCACAGAAAAGCCCAGAACTGACCCAACTGACTCAGAATTACCAATGAGAGTGGTTCCATCAGTTCAAAGGGAGAAAGAAAGAAAGGAAGGAAAGAAAGGATATGGAAAAAAAGAAAGGAAATGGGAAAAAGAAAGGAAAGCAGGAAAGAATGGTAAGGGGGAAAAGAAAGGAAAGGGAGGGAAAAGAAAGGAAAGGGAGGGAAAAGAAAGGAAAGGAGAGGAAAAGAAAGGAAGGGAGAGGAAAAGAAAGGAAAGGGGGGGAGAAAAAAAATTAAAGGGTGAGGGGAAATTAATCCCTACACTAGGAAAAGCAGCAAAGGGGGGGGGGGACCCCACAAACAGTTTTATACATTAGACATGTACAATAATAAAGGATGTAATGATTTTCACTATTTCAAAACTATGGTTTTGACACGCAGAAAAACAAAGCATTTTTTTTTCTAAATAAGCAGAGCCCATTGTTTTTCCTACACTATTAAGGTTCTCAAAGGGCCAGAACCTGTAGATGGTAAAAATCTTCCTTTGTACTTCTATTCACTTTGAGTGTGTCAAATTCAAAATGGTATTTGAAATACAGCCTGGCCATCACAGCAAGCTCAATTTAACTTCCTTTCTTTTTCCTAAGCTAAGCTTACTATACAAACAGGGTGACAGATGCAGCCATTGTTACACTGTTTTTCCTGAAGAAGGAAAAAGTAACCACAGTAAAGGTAGGGCTTTCCCGAAGTCTGCACTGCAGCCATGGTGGCGGTGCCGCAGCTAAAGTTTCCAATTCCCTGCCACTCCACAGTCAGGAGCACATTAAACTCCCCTGAATTTGCTGTCACACATTCTCACAATCCTAACTCCATTTCTACACCCCACAGACATCTATCTTCCTCACAAACTGGATCACAGTCCAGACGCTCTGCTCAGACATGTCCATCCACACCACCGGCTCCCATTCCACTCTTTCCTAACTTTAGCCTTCTATTTCATGTTAAATTAAGTACAGGTGCTGATACCAGCAGCTTCTCAAGCTACAAGAGTTACAAAGGAGCATGCTAATCGTTCAGTCACAGAAAATCATCTCTTTGGAGGCATTTTTCCTACCTGCTGACCAGGGACTTTTTTCCCAGACAGCTAGGAACAGCCACTGTGGATCACTGAAGTACTTAGTGGCAACCACAGCACATCTGTGAATTCCTAAGATCCAAAGTACTATTTAATGGGCAAAGAATTAGTCAGAAAGAAAATATTCAAACAACAAAACACCCAAATGTCAGAAGGAAGCATGCTATAGACAAAATTATTAAATCTAAGAACAGAAAAATAAGATGAAGGAAGAGGATTGGATGATGCAGAGGAAATGGGGAGAACCCTGTAGAGACAATGACAACTACACCTATTTATTCTTACATCAGTTCCAGAAGTTTAAACCCATAACTTATTTCATGCAAGTATTAATGCTTAAAAATTAATTTATATCATATGCTTCCAAAGCTAGAGTAGTTTTAGTTAATTGCCTTGGTCTTGAAATATGCAACTGCTTACCCAACATGGGACTTTGAAGAGTAAAAGAAGTAGGAAAACATGACCCAGTGTGAGATTAAAGGGTACAATTTTAATCCATGAAATTGATGCAGCCATGATATAAAGAGTGAGAGAGAGAAAACTGTCATTTGCAAAATCTTCTATGGGCTTTATCCAAACTCTGAAAAAAAAAAAAATCAGTTTCTGAAAATAGGCAGGTTTGAACTCTACACCTTTCAAACTGATGAATCTGGTACAATATGAAGATGTACGTTACCAGAGTTATAGAAATTAAAGTTACAAAAAGGCAAGTTACTTCAGAAGAAACCAAACCACGGAAGCAGAGACCTACACATGTTACAAGAGCTTCTGCTGCTTGCAGTTTAACTCCTGAGGACCAAAATATGGCATTTATTATGCTCCATGGAATGATATCCTGAAGGTGCTAGTGGGGAGGGAGCTGTTCCCTAAAATACTCTCAGAGGTGAAACATGAAATTTTATATAGAGGGAAATGACAGCTCCTCAGAAAACCATTGGAGTTAAGTCTCAGTGGTTAACTGAAACAATGGAGCTTCGCAAGTTTCAGTGCTATGGATATCTGCCTTACAGAACTCCACAGGCAACACCAAGCTGCTACGTGCTGCCAACATTCTGGTCTTAGTAAACGGAATAAAACACCAGCAAAAAAAATGGTATGGAGAGGGTGGGAATAAAGACAGGCAATAGAGTGAAGATAGGCAGAAAGTTTCCTGCTTAAACCATTTCACTGGTACCAAACAGGGACTTAGCAACAATTCTTTGTGCAAGATCTGGAGTGGATCAGAGCTTGAGCAAGGCCACCCTGCCACAAAACAGTCAGGCTTCAACCTGGGAAATAAAACGTCATCCAGTAAATATAGGAAACAATCATCTTTCTTCAGCTGGTCCTGGTACAGCATGAGCTAGAATATACCAGTTTTGGTTAGCATCCTTCAAGAAATATGTTTTGGAGAAGGTTCAGTAGAGAAGAATGAGCACAACAAAGAGATTCAAAAAATATGACGTAAGAGGAGAGGCTGAGAACACAGGAGTGGCGAGGAGGATGTTGAGAGAGATATGTACAAGGAGACAAGAAAATTTTGGGGAAGAATTTCTGTAAAAGTTTGAGGAGCTATTTCAGAAACCACAAAAATAAAATCAACTACAATGACAAAAAGTAGAGGAATAAATTGTAACAGGAAGAAATGCACTTGGATTGCAAACAAGTGTAAGTAATCCCTAATCCTGCATGACTGCCTGTGGAAGTCACTGAATCTCTGCTCTCGGCACCTCTGGAGAATAGGCTATGGTGGCTGAAGTTGATTCTGTCCTGAAGAATAAACAATCCAACCTCTCAAAGTCCTTCTAGATCCTTTCCCCCCGTCATACTGTGGTTGCAGAAGACCTTGAACTTCCTAGAAAATGTAACAGAGGTAAAGGCACTAGAAAAATTTCAACAGAGCCTAATGCCACAGTATTGAGGTTTGATTTCTCTGTACTTCTAGAAATGATAAATCCCACACCAGCATGCTTTAGTACCAGTAAAGGCGACATTATAAGTATTCCACTGATCAATAAGGCCTTGTCTGCAGGAAGAAAACTGCATCTACTCTTTGGTTTCACACTGAACTAAGACTTTTTACTAATTGCCTCTATGGACACAGTAAGTGTTCAGTAAATGTGAGAAAACATTTTTTGGGTTTTGTAATTCTGAAAATATGAAAAAATAAATCAACACCTTTGTTTCTGCAGGTCTTACCTGTGTAAACACATCATCCTCAAGTTCCAGAATCAAAGTTGCTCCTGACTTTTTATTTGGCTTTTGGATTAGACACCAGCCTAACTTCTGAAACCTGTCTTTCCTAACTCTTTATGCCCTTGTGTTTGACTAGCATGATCTTCTTCAAAACATTTTCTACATGTGATATGTTCTTAAATAAAACACTAACAAAAATAAGTGTATTTTTGTCAAGAGCAACATTATCTGTTGCTCTTGATAAAAACCTCTCTACACAAAACATTTGAATGAACCACAAATTGGGTTGGGTTTTCTCTGTTGCTTTGAAAACCACAGTACCATGAACATTGTAACAGTTTCTCTATTACCTCTATTGGAGAACAGGTTTCTGAATCATATTTCAACACTGACCCAGAGAGAAAAAGATAAATGTGAGATCAGCTTTAGAAAAAAATGGGTTGGATTACTATCCGTAATTTCAGATATAAACCTCCAAATTCACTGAGTTTGCAAAACCAAGTCCAAAGAACAGACTCACCCTTTCAAGGTATTTATTAAGTACTGCTTCTGGTCTGGCTGGAAATACTTTAAAAAAAAACCCAATTTGTTGTATTAAATTGTTTCCAGGCAGAGCTATGAAGCACAGTTATTTTTAAAATTTAAACAACAGCAGATATGTTTTTCTCATGTAGGTTTGGTTCAGATCCTATTCAAGCTTGCAATTTTATCTACATACTACCACTTTTCCCTTTGTAAGGTATTCTGGTCTACCATGGAAGGAGTCATCATTAACCACCACTGTATGTTTATGTTTAAGCTCATCCTTCAACTACTGAATTCCTAGAGCATCATAAATTATTTTAATTTCCCACTCCCCAGTAAAGAAAATTCTTATATGAATGGAATTCTCTGCTTTTTCTGCCATAGACTCTTCCCCTTTCTTCTTTTCAGCTTGCTGAAAGAAATGTTTCACATCTACTCAAAAGAAGCATGATCTGTATTTCTGCACAGGAAGTTGTAAGATCTAAAGAAGTAATTACAGGTAGATGCTACAAGATTCTTGGCATTTTCAACTTACAGAATATTCAAGAAGATTTAACAGGTCTTTTGAATTTTCACAAAACTTAGATTCCATTTCCTTCTTTATTGTACTGAAAAAACTCTGTTGTTTTATTAAGATCTTTAATTTCAAAGCTCATCTATTCTTACCTATAATGCAATGAAAAACTTAGTGGACTCCTAAAATGCAGCTTAAGCAACAACTGCTGAAGATTCAAGAGTTCTAACACAAAGACAAACGGCTAAGGTGGTTTGTGGTGAGAATCTGACAACCAATCTAACACCTGTTTGCAGACTAGATTTTTGACATGGGTGAGAATTTTCTTATTTAAAATGCACAGGTTCAGCTTCACTCTGCACAATCCTTACCTTGGACAGCCTTCAATTACAATAATATTGTGCAAGTGTCTCTAAAATTTCTAGCTCACACAACAATGTTGGTACTTTTGCATATCTAATTTTCTGTCTCCAAGAAAAAAGTTCCATGGCAATTTAAGCTGCTCTGCCAGGTCTGCCATGTGCTCACCCTCCCACCATCCTCCACACCAATGCTGGTGGATATGGGATCCATGGGACTGGACGGAAGCCAATTCACGGAGCCTGGCCAGAACTGGGTTGAATCCTGCAGGGTTAATTTTTTTCCAGTTAGCTCTCTGATATGCAGCTTCCATGGTTTTGTATTACTTGACAAATATACATCAGGGCAGCACATGTCAAAAGGATATTGTATTTAAAAAATGCTCTACTAGTTTATCAGCAAAATGTGGAAATCAACACATATTTAGGACCAGAACAGAATTGTTCTTGCCTGAAATAAAAGGGTACATCATATATCATATTAGATATATAATATGATATCTGGGTTCTCTGACTACCGCCTTCACTTGCCTATTCATACCTTTGGATTTTTAAGAAGGGACACATTTTATTATATACAGAAACACTGCTGCAACATGAGTAGCTCCGGCGTTATTTGGCTTTTTCTATAACACAGTTCTGCTGTGTCACTTTTCCAAACTAGAAACAAGCACAGCAAAACCATTTGTTAAGTTATCACCCAGAGTATATGCTCTCTCATTTTAAGAAATCTCAGCATTCTCTTTACATCCTATAACTTCTTCCTAAACTTTCAGAAGATGAATGACACAGAAAATTTTATACATTGTTAGGGCATCTTAAGCTTTCAAGCAGTTTTATTTATTATTGGTTCATACAAGAGATTGACAGAACTTACTTTAAAGTTACTTAGCTGCTGTAGTCCAAGACTGCCAAGAAACACCATATTTCTTTTTTTTCCCCATTTTCTCACTTTATGACCTTGCTCTATTCAACAATACTTTTGATATACTCATTTGAATAATTTCTCATGCAAATCCAAGCAAACTGAATTAATGTTTCTAGAACAGTTCCTCTTGGCTTTTTTCCTCCAGAGACATTCTGATACAATCAGACCTTTGTTTGTTCTGCTTCCAAAGAGAAGAAGAACAAACAAGCAAGGTCCCACAACATCTTAATCCAATCTGAGGTGGCACTGCTGCATCTCAGACCTCCTGACCCTCAATGTGCAATGTTAAGATCTTCCTGTGAAACATGGCTCCAACACCTGAGGTGCATGTACTCGGACTTAGCCGGCTCCTAGGATTTCCCTAGGCTGCTTATTTCTGCCCCTGAACTTTGTTCTTCAAAAAAATCTTTTGTGTCTCCTCTAGAACCAAGTTAGAGATATGACATCCATCTATCCTGTTGCAGACACTGAAGAAACCAATCTCCTCCATTTGTGCAGCAGCCTGCCACTCTCACTAGCCTGCCTTTAGTAGAGCTCTGTGATTCCTCTTTTAGACTCATATACTATAATTTTTGGGTTTTTCTTTATTCATATGACTTAAGAGAGTGTTTCTGACCAGTAGAAATCAAGTTTATTATTTTCAAACCATAATTTTTTTACTTAAAGACACATCAATAAAATTCCTCCTGTCTTTTGTGGTACATTTTCTGTTTTCTCTATCTACACAATAACTGAATATGTGACTGTGTTACTAGTCTGGTAAAGAATAATCCATTGTTAGTTTCATGCGTGATTCAACTAGACAGTTGTGCAGATTGTTTTGAAAAGTAAAGCCTTCAGAATTTTAGAACTCTTACAGAATTTACCTCTTCTTTATACAAGCAGTCAAGTCATTCTTCTTATAGAGACAACATCACAAGGGAAAAAAATAATACTAAGGTATTAAACTGTGAAAACCAAGGAAAATAATTTACAGAAACTACTTCACCTTGAAAACATACTTACCAGATGAACTGTTAAACTGAACCCAAGAGCAGTTCTGATGAAGACAAGTGGCAAGGGGTGAAGACAGGTAACCTGAATTTACAGAATTGAATGTTTATGCCATTCATATAAAAGGAAGTCTAACAAAGGAAGTGCAAGACAGAGACCTAAGTTCAGTAGAGGTTTCATAGGTATGACAATATACACATGGTGCTTTTTGGTCAAGAAGGAATATTGATTCTATTTGTTGTTGTCTTAAAATCACATCTGAAGAAAAATTTCAGATCCAAAAGGTACATTAGATGTTTCTCCCATGTGATATTGACAGATTGCTCAGAGGAAAAATGGCAAATTGGGGATCCAATCTAATTTCCTGATTCAGCTACTCACACTTTCAAACCAAACTCTGGAAAATTGTGACCCCAAACAGTTCCCCAATAATTTCACTTCACTGTTTCTGCAAACTGTACCCAGACAAAACACCTTTCTGTTGCTTCAACAAAAACCATTACAGTGGAAGGAAAAAGTGCCTTATCTCTTGTGCTAATTCTCTGTCCGTGTGTTCTTCCACTTCTCTATGGCTACTTTCCAATGGAGCCAGCTTGCTGATTTAACTAAATAAACCAAGAGCTTCAGGTGTCTGTGAAACTATGCCCTCACCAATCACACAGCCTTCTCTTTAGGAGATGTCAGTGAACTCTGATCTAGACTCGGAGGGACAGGCACACTCATTCTTTAAATACTTTCTACAGAACGAGTAATACTGTGATACCCCTACTCTCCCTCAGTTGCTATACCACCCTTCTGCCCCATCAAACACAGGCACACATTACAGCAAAACTGGAAGGCACCAGTGTACATGAGAGCTAATTCAATTAGCACAGAGGAGTATGTTCCCAGTGCTTCATGAGGAAGAACACACTACTACTGATGCTTGTGCCCAATGGCTCAAGGAGATACACACAGACTGATTTAACACCTGCTCAGAAGGATGGAACTGTCCATAGGATACCCACACAGGTTCTTCAGCACTGGTGGAATTAATTAACTTGTGCCCATCACAAAAACAGTGCACCACTTAGTGAAATGCATTTCTATTGCGATTTCTTGTTCTCAGTGATAGTACAGTGCAGATTTGTTAGTGTTCTTAAATGAAAGTTTTTCCCCATTGCCATCTAAAAGACAAAGTCACAATTTACAGCTAAGAGATCACCTTTTGTGGTTTTGAAAAGTACACCGTATGGCCTGGAAAGTCATGTACACACATTTTTAGTTTTAAAAAATGATCACCAGCTGGCATCACTTGGAAGAGGAAGTCCTTTCCCAAGCTGGCCAAGGAGGACCAACAGATGTCAAGAGAAAAAGCTTGTTTGTGAGTCAAGTCTGTGGAAAACATCAGCAAAACTATCTAGCAGGATGCTGCAAGTGAATATTGTGTATGGCAAAGGCCCAGAAAAAGTAAATGCAAAAAGCTGGTAAAAGACATGTCACTACTTACGTTTAGACAAAACCAAGAGAAAAGACAGTAATTCAAGCAAAATCCATGTTTGTCTCAAATGATTACTAGCAAGGCTGTAGCAGTCTTTAGTAGAGTAAGGACTAAAAGTAGGATTAACAAACAATGCATCTTCTTTCAGTGCAACAAAATCCTGTCGTTCCTTTTCTTTGAAGCGTTAACTACTTTGTAGTCACTGGATTAGAAGACTTGAGTGCTTGCATGCTTTCCAGACATGCTGAGCCTAATGACAACTTCCTTTATAAAGCAACAGCCTCACAATGAATAAACAAACTTAAATAGCAAACCATTCTTTGCAAAGAGAACATAGTGACAGATGCTATAAATTAGATGGAATACTGTAAGTAGCATTTCTTCCTTCTGAGCAACCACACAAGGCAACAGAGAACATCTATAGAAAGAGCTATTATTTTTGAAAAAAAGAAAAAGTTTGCCTAATATTTTTTCTTCTTCTGCATGTTAAAAAATTAAATACAAAAAGACCTTTAAAATAAATTGTCTCAATCAGAATTATGATTAAAAGCTTGAGATGCTGACTACTTCTAAAAGATATTTTATTGAATCTAAAATACGAATTTAAGACTCTGAGAATATGCTATGAAAAGAACTCCACAAGTCTTCTATAAAGAAGATTCTCGCAGCTATCTAACAAAATGCAGTATTTTTTACCATTCTTTCCTTTTACTCTTCCTTCTCACTGGTTGGTGGACTAAAACTGTCAGTTTCCTAATTAGTGATCAAACATATTTCCAGGCCAATGCCTGAAAGCTATTCACACCTTAGACAAAGTGCAGTGAGTTTAAAAAAAGATCAGCTTTTCTGCAAACAACTGAAAACTCAGTAAACAGGATTAATTTGCCTTGTCTCTCATCTCATCCTTTTCTTCCAGCATCTTGCATTTGTGTGCTGTTTATAGCAACAAAGAGATTAAGGGATAAAGTCCAATTCCACTACAAATGCTTAATTTAATCGAGACACTCAAGGGAAAAAAAAAAAAATCAGCGCCAGCTCTTGACCCAAAGATAAACTTCATCACTAAACTAACAACTTAATTAATGCTAGAAAGGTTTGATCAAGATTTGACCTGAAAATAGTTAATGTAGAAAATATAATTTATTAAAAACTATCTGCAAACTCCTTGTACTCAAAGATGTACTGACTTTTACCAGATGACTTGTGTTCAGTTTCCAGAGCTGAATCTCTTGCACTAAAGTCAGGATAGAACTATAGCCGAATCTTATGCAACTTTCAAGATTTAAGTATTTTACAACTTTTTCCTAGTTCAGCATTTAAAGGCATTCAGAAGTAATCCACACTTGTATTAATTTCTACACAAACACTGTAAAAATGTTGAAATTAGAGGGGTTTTTTGCTTTATGAAGTTAGGTAGAAGTTTACAAACTTCAGGGCTTTCAAAATCATAGGCATGAGTCACCATTATGTTTTCATTCCTAGACATTCTGTTGACAGAGTTTTGGTGTTTTTTGGGGGGGGTTGTTTGTTTGTTTGATTTTTTTTTTTTAACGCTGCATTCTGCATATTTCTCAAGTCACATGAGTACTAACTTCCAGCTAATTGAACGTCCTTTCCTATTTAATGGCAAGGGGGCAAAAGTCTGTAAGCCTGGTCCGTTGTGCATCACCATTTTCAACGTTGCCTCTCACCTGGCCATATTTTAAAAGTGACCAATGTAAAGGCTGAAATAACATTTTCAAAAATAAACCTTTAAATGAAATGTAGATTAACAAATACTCTGTTTACCATTAAGCAAATCTAATTAAACAGAAGAATACCCCACAACAATAGAAGTACACAAGAATTTATTGCTGTGATTATGGGCTCTCAACCACTGTGCTGCTTATTCAGAGAAGAAAATGGAGTCTCAAACTTCATGCCTATCGCCTAGAGTGAATCCACACTTTCCACAGGTGGTTGAGACGATTATCACAAGCCCGTTTATGAGGTAGCGCTAAAAAAAAAAAAAAAAAAAAAAGATAAATCCCAAATACACTTTTAATGGTAATTTATGATTTTATACTGCCTCCGAGAAGGTTGAAACCTGACATGTCTCCCGAGAGCATGGCAATACATGGAACGGGGCAGCACACTGCCCACCATAGAGGACGAAGGTACGCTGCCACACTCCCAGCAGCTTTCCGGCCCGTTTTCCCATCGCCGGGCGCTCCACCCGGGGGCAGCTCCGCGCCCGGCCAGAGGTTCCCGGGAGCCCGCTCCCCTCCACCCTCCGGGAAGTCCTGGGGAGGCTGAGGGAAAGCAGAGTCTGGCCGTGAAGAGGCAGCAGTATCGGTGCTCTCGAGCTCCAGCGGGGGGCAAGAGAACGAAGGAAGGAAGAAAGGAAAGAAGCTCACGGGACGCCTGTGCACACCTCCCTGCCGCTGCATTCGGAAAACACAGCGAGCTGCTCAGGGTAAAGGGGATAAAACGGGGACGGGACAGACAATCCGGCATCTCCTCTCGCAACCGTCGAAGGACCACCGCCATCCTCCCTGCGGCCCCGGGGGATCCCCAGAGCCCGGGACCCCGCAGGAGGGGCAGAGCAGCGGGGCAGCCTCTTCAAAGGGAGCAATAAAGGCTCTAGGAAAAATAAAGGCGACGGGAACTGACCCCAAATCCGCGAGCTCTAACATGCCCGCCTCCTGCTCTCGCCCCGGAAAGCTCCCAGACCTCTAGCTTTCTGCTGACCCTCTCCCTTCACGGCAAGGCAACAAATGGCAAGACCTCGGTCCCCGGAGTTGAATAACAGGAAATATAGGCATCTGTCACCTCCCGGGGAGAGCTAAATGGATTAGCGAAAGCAACAAAGGGAAGAAAAGCTCTTTCAAACGTGCAATTGATTAACAAGTCCCCTCTAATCTGCAGCATCACTGTTTTTCCTTAAAGACATCATCGGTCTTCTCCAGCACGTCGGTGCAATTAAGTTAAAGCCAGGAAAACGGGGGAGGAAGGCACTGCTAGCCCGCCGAGCTCCCGTGCTGCCCGGTGAGGACAGAACGGGAGGTTTACAAACCTGGCATGGAAATGGTGCAGCCTTGTCATCTGCTTCCTCAGTGCCTGGGCAAAGACTCGCGGGAAGGACTTTGAGAGTAAAGTTTATCTGCTGCAGAGGGGGAGAGGGCAATTTTCCAGAGAATGGCTTCATGAAAGATCAAAGAGCTGGATCCGGCAGCTCCTACCTCGACGGTGCATTTCACATCCCAGAGAAAACGAAAACGTTAAGCCTCCCCTTTCCTGTTCTGAAAGCTCCACAGAACTTAGGCGCGAGTGGGGGAGGGAAAAATTTAAAAAGAAAAAAAGAAAAGTTTATGCGGCTTTTTTTACAGGAACTGTCTTACACCATCGTGGCTCTCCAACCCCACACGTTCCCTTAAGGCCTCTAAATCACGGCGCTACCCTCGGAGATGCCGGACAAACTGGCATCTTTTCAGCAGCCGCGCCGCTGCTGCCACGGAGCAAGGTCAGATGTTAATAGGAACAGTTTATTCAGCCCTAAAAGCAACGGCGGAGCTCACTGAACCGCGCGTCCTAGTGTTTCCTGAGCCCAGAGTCTGACCTCCTCAGTCCCTGAGGGTCGGCCAGGTACACAGAGAAAATGGGACCCTCTGAAGCCCAAAAAGACACAGAAAGAAACCCCGCCGAGCCTCCGTGAGCTGCAAGCACGGCGGCTGCCCCCTCGCCCACTCAAGTTTAATCCCCTCCTGGTTCCCGCTGAGATTCCGGCAACATTTAACGTCCCAAATAATAACGCATTACTATAACCATTCCGAGGAGAGGCTGAAGGGCGGGCAGAGTGAAGGAGGAAGCTCCGCTCATTGCTATCCACCCTCGGCAATAACAAAACCCCGAACTTTTCCTTTGTTTTCTCCTTCTTTCGCCCTCCACCCTGCCCCCCCTCAGTGGCTACCAACCAGCCTCGGAGCGCTGAGCCGGCCGATAAGAGGCACGAAGCTCCTGTCCCTCGAGCGGGGCAGGGGCGCGAAGATGCGCTCGGGGTAAAAATTGTAGCTACCCTCGCCTCCTGCCAACCCCCGCCCCCTCGTAAAGAACACAACATCAGGTTTCCATTGTGCCAAGAAGAACCGAGGGGAAAAAAAAAAAAAAAGAAAGGAAATTTAAAAAAAAAAGAAAGAAAAAAAGGATGGCGGAAAGAAAGCGAGAAAGGAAGAAAGACAAAAAAATAAAAGAAAGAGAAAAAAGAAAAAAAAGAAGAAAAGAAAAAAAGGAAAAAGGTAATAAAAGAAGGAAAAGTAGCCAACGAATCACCACCTGGGGATGCTGGCGGGTCCCAAATGGATACGCGCAATTCTCCTAGGAACAAGAGCAGCTTTCCCTGCCTCCCCTCTCCCCATACACCCCTACTCGAAGAGCAGAAGCATCCTCCCCTCCAGCCGGGAGTCCCGCTCCTTACCTGCGGCGCGGAGGCGAAGGAGCGAGGCTGCCGCCAGCAGGAGCAGGAGGCGGCCTGCCGCCCCCCGCCGTCCCGCAGCCGCCGCCGCCGCGGGGTCCATGCTGCCCTCCCGGCAGCCGCGCACAGATCCCGCAGGGAGCAGCAGGGAGCAGCGCCTGCGGGCGCACAGGGGTCCGGTGGCGCTGCCGCAAACTCGTCCCGGGCTCCGCCGCCCCGGCCCTCCGCTCCCGCTAACGGACCGTCCCCGACTGGGGGCGGAGGAAGCTGCGCTCCTTTCCCCTCCTCCTCCTCCGCCTCCTCCTCCGCCTCCTCCTTCCCCAGCATCCGAACGTCACCCGGGACTCGACGCAGGGGAGGGGAGCGGCGGCGGGGCGCGGACGGGTCAGGGACAGTCCCATCGCTCCGGCACCCTCTGCCGGGAGCAGCCTCCGGCCCCAGCCCCGGCCCCGGGCGGGTCCGCGCACACTTTTCCCTCCTCACTCGACGATCACCAGGTGCCAGCAGGAGCTGGGCCCCCGCTGAAAGGCGAGTCCTGATCCCAGAATCCTCAGGAGCCTGCAACCTTCCTCACAAAAATCCCTAGTAAAACAAAAAGGAGCTGGCGAAAGGCACATCGGCCAAAACCGCTACGGCTTTTCTCCTTTTCATTCTTCCTCCTCGCTGCACAATTGAAGAGTTTTTGCACCCCTGCAGCGTTAAAAACAGTTACGAACACAGTTTCTCCTGCCCCCAAAACGCCCAGGGGCATCTGCCCCGCCGCACGTACTCCGGGAGGCAAGAACCAGTGCAGCTGAGATCTTCTTTGTGCTCTACCGGTTCTCTCATGATGGGGT
This sequence comes from Serinus canaria, assembly GCF_022539315.1. Classification (NCBI taxonomy): domain Eukaryota; kingdom Metazoa; phylum Chordata; class Aves; order Passeriformes; family Fringillidae; genus Serinus; species Serinus canaria. The sequence goes on along the minus strand of NC_066343.1, from coordinate 34,016,767 downwards.
GTCAAAAGCAAAGTTTGCTTTCTATGTTCAGCAGGCAGAAAATATTCTATTGCCAGTAGTTTCAAAATATTTCCAAGTTATTTATTACCAGAAATATGAGCATTCTGAGCATAATTTAAGTAAGCTTTTCGAGCTGATGTTTTAGTGATGGGGGGAAAGAGGGAAGAAGGAGTTGTCCTGGTTTGCATTTGCAGTCCAAAGATATCAGTATTCCAAGATAATGCAGAACTGTCAGCAGGCTTCTTTTAACTGCCTCATATAAGCTCCAAGAATACAGTTCAGCCAATTAATTGCTGCACTTTTAAAGTTATAATTAAACAACATATTTAATTAGATGTCTTCTCTGCAAATACATTTCTATTGTTTTAGATTTCAATTCTAAAGATTTGATGCGGAGTGATGCTGAATACATACAAATCCCTTTAAGTTCTTCTCCAAATCAAGCTCTAAATTCACAATAATTTTAGTGAAATTAATTTTCCATGAAATTTACTTTTTAACGGAAACAAATGCAAACTTTACAACATATTCTCTCTTTCTCCTTTTGCACCCGACTTCTTTCCTCTCAGGTTTTCAGTTCCATCTTGAAAATTCTTCTGGCACCTAAGAATGACAAAGGGAGGTCCTGATCCCTCTTTGGCAGGAATGTAGGACTGACTGATTCAGGCTCTTGCCATCACAACAACACATTTTAAAATCCCTTTCATAAACTTATGAAACCTAAGGGAAAAGTAGGGATGATCCTTTTAATAAACTCCATTCCTTGGATTAAAGGCTGCTCCAGACTTTGCTTCTTTGATAGTTAGAAGCATGCTCCTTACTTCCAGACTGTATATATTCAGATCAGTTTATATTCCTTCTCTCATGTGCCACTATTATTACCCTTCCCACTTCCCCTCTTTATGACATAAAATGACAGATTCATGCCTCAACCTTTATGTTGTTACACTTAAAAAAACTAAATATTTTAATTCCCTTTGAAATGATCAGTTATGTGTTCCCTGATCGCCCTAATTATTTTTCCCACCTAACTGAATATGCCCTATTTCTCCAAAATTTTGGGATTCTGATTTAATCTTTCTAATGATTAGCAGCTTAAGGTCGACAGAGTGCTGGAGATGCTTTTTCTATTAGAGCACTTTTAATTTCCATTCTGTGGTGAAAAGACTGATGCATAACAGTGATTTACAGCACCTTGCCAGTTATAGGTATACTATGATGTGTTAGAAAATCTACTTCCCTCTTTCTTTATAATTTCCAGTGTGTAACTAACAGCAGAGACCTGCATCAAAATTCTGATCTCACTAATCCACCCCACACCCACCCCCCCTTTTTTGTAGCTCAGTTCATCAAGAGAAGTTCCTTCTGCACCTTCTTTTATTAAGAACACCTATTAGCTCTGCATCAACAAAAAAATTTTGTTGGACATTGATAAATAAAACCAGTGTGAAGAAGTGTCCCCAAGAAACTAAAGCAGAGACAGTGCTATGATTTTTAAAACAAAGTTTAGGTGGTTAAAAAACTGTAACAATTACTTGTTTAAAGTTTTACAAATTCAAACTCTACATTCCTCTGAAATTTGTGATTGTACATATGTCTTACTTACCTTCCAGCCTTAATAGGAAATAAAAAAGTCTACATAAATTTGTCTACATTTTGCATAATCATCCCAACAAATAATATTTTGGGTTTTTCTCTTGCGGTCTCAAATATCTCACAAAATAACTAGGATATAGAGCCACTTTTTGCATTTGGGAATAAATTAGCATTTGATAGAAACTTTGGTTGAGAATAATTTTTCTGACTTGGGAGGGGAAACTAGTTGTTTCATGAAGGTTAAATGACTTGGCCAAGTTTGCTACTGAGAATTTAAGTCATCTTCAGTCCCACAAATTATTTTGCCACTAACCACAAAAACTGCTATTCATATTTCACATTGCAAGTAAAGTCACTACAGTGAAGAAACCACAGCACGAATTCTCACTCTGTATTGTAGAAAAACATGTACAGCAAAGACACATGGAACAACTGCACATTCCGAGCTGGTTTCCCCAATTCACATAAGCCATTAGAGAGATCACATGTGTTGTGCAGCATATGGTCTCAAACTGTTTTGTCACTAGCTGAGAAAAAAAAAAAGCTGTGCACGTATTTGTTTGCATGACCATATGGTATGTGCCTGATAGGAGCAGTTAAAAGCAATGGGCAAAGCTGGAATTCAGCACAACCTTCCTGGGGAATCCCTGACAGAATTTGGGTGGATTTCCTATGCCATTTTTGTCTGCTTTAATAATAAATATGACAAAATATGACTTTAAAGAAAGTGTAAGATTAAATGTGGTTACAACTTGAAGGTCTCAGTGTGTCTATAAACATCCTGCAAGCTTAGATAAACTTTAATTGGTACACTATCTTTAGTAAAAAATTAATTCCTCACCTGGTCCTTTTACTCTTGTGATGAAAGCAGCACAGAAAACATTACCTACATGTTTCACATTTTCAGGATCAACTCTTGGGCTTTATTCTTCAGTATTAAAATACATTACATAGATTCCCAACATTGGCCAAAAATAAAAAAAAAGGATTTGGGCATAAAACAAAGGATTTTTAGACACTAAAATCCAAATTTTTAGTGCAAAAATGCACCTATTTAGTCTTTAATTCTTAGCTAAATCCTGTTAAGTGTAAACATTTCTTATGTGATCAGTTATACATGTTCAGAACTGCCCCAGCCACAGCAACTGAGCGACAGAGTTGCTCAGAGATCCAGAAACATTCCTGCTACAGCACCTGAGATTCTTGACAAACTGTGCCTGATTCTGACCGCACATACAGTTTTAGTCACTATCTTCTGAAGAGCATATTTTGGAAGAAAACTGAGGTGATCGTGCTCAGTGTTATGTATCAGCCCAGCAAATACCAGCCTAACCCATGGAGAGCTGGGCTCTTGACCTTTCTTGACATCTAGGTCCTCAGGGAATGACTTGGTCACAATACACTGTGCAGAAGAGTGGGACACATTCTACTCCACTAACTGGAGCTCTGCCAGTGTATGCAAACAAACTGGAGTTTGGGATGGAAGTGGGAAGGCACAAAGGAAAGCTGGATTGCTCAGACATTGCTCAGCATAATGTAGGAATTCGATGAGACTGTTGGTCACCTGATAAATGTTACAGTTAGTAAAATAAAAAGCAAATAGTTTGGAGCAGCTATTCAAAAAAAGAACTGCATGTTTAGAGTCTACCTGCATATTTCTGTGGTTTGTTGTTTTGTTGCCTTTTTTTTTTTTTTAACACTAATTAGAAAATGTTTTCCTACCAAAAAAACCCCAGAACATTTCTACCATGAGAAAGGTATCTCACCCATTTCTTAGGAGCCGTGTCATTGCTTTTGTTTCCAGGTCAAGATACACAAACATGTTAAGTAGTACTGCTATAGGAGCCAACACACCAGAATAACAAACCTGGAAGCATTCACACCATTAACAGTCTTATTAAAAGAAGATCACCATGGATATTTCTCATGTCTAGAACCACAGGAAACAATAAACAAAGTTTCTCATTTGATTCATAAGTTAGGATGCAGACAACACACCCCAAAACCGAGCCAATTGCCCTAACTTGTAAAATCACACTCACCCAATGGTTTGAGCATCCTGCATTATCTTCAGAGTGGTGCACCCCCAAACCTCTTGAGTCATAAAAACTGAAAGGGGGAAAAAGCTGCATCTCTCTTCTGTATCCATTATTCCGACATGTGAATAACTGATTGAAGATAAAAATCTGAATAATGACTGGGGCTTAGGTTTTCATTATATAAATTAAACAAGAACACAAGTGTCCGATTTAATTTAATTTAGGACTCAAATACTCCTTGAAATTGTTATGATTACAGTAAAGGGCAATCTTGGCATTTAGTCTTATGCTCAAAAAAATAAAACCAATGTTCTTTTATCATGCAGTTTTCATTATCATCTTGTTGGGTGTACTGAATTACTTATGTATATTTATTTTAGTCATTTATGTCAGCCATCCCATGTCACTAGCATGCTACAGTGTTGTAAATAGCATGTGAACAATTAAAATTGTAGCTATTTAACTTATGTAAACTTCAAGGCAAGTTCTAGCTGTCAGACTGGGGCACCAACCATCAGACATTTGACTGACTGCAAAGTAAAAAAAAGGCTGTCTAGTCATCCCTGACACCCTAAGTTACTTCCATAGTTCATAAAGAACTATAAATGTACCACCCAAGCTCAAGTGCTGGAATAAAATGCTGAGTGCTGCAGTTTACAAGGCAAGAGCAAAAATACATCATTATGTCAGTGAGACAGACACAACCATGTCAGTGGATCCTACACCAAAGATTCATACACCCTGCAGGATAAAAATACAGTTCAATTTAAAAATGCATCCGATTTTTGCAAGTCATTACAAAGCTATATATTATTTCATTTTGAAAGATCATCCAGATGTGAAAGTATCAAACAAACCTGAACTGAACCAAGAATTTTAATCAGCATCCAAGGGGTACTGACTATGGAGAATGTTCTTTTGAGAGCCTGGACATGCCTGTCACTTTCTAAAAGACAGTTATGGGGGAAGTTGGGAGAGAGCAGATAATAAAAGACGAGGATTTTTTTTTCCCTATTCCATGTCATCTGGGTTTGGGGGCATTTTGTTGGTTTTGGTGTTTTTTCAGGTTTAGGGGTTTTTTTTGTGTGGCTTCTGTTTTGTTTGGTTGGTTTTGGTTTTGTTGTTGTTATTGTTTTGCTTTTTAAAGGTAGCCTTAGCTAGGGAACAGGCAATCTTCAGGAGTGGAACATGGAGGTTCAGGCCCACAGACAGATGGATATGCTTGGGAAAGAGGTGAAATTTGTAAGGAAACCAAAAGCAGTCATCACAATTTATTTTCTCTTATATTTTAGATATGAAGTTTCTGGCAACTCCTCTGCCTTTGGAATCCCAAAAGGCCCCCAGAGAGACAACAAACAGTCTAGCAGAGGCAAGCTACAATACTGCAGCAGGGATCAGCCATGTGGTAAAACAAAAACCTTCCCTCTTCTCCCCCAGACTTGGGGGCACATATTGCATGCACACACAAGGGAGCAAGGGCAGCCACAGAAAGAGCTTTAAAAAGACAGCACACAAACAGTAACAGGAACGTGAATACAGCTAAAATCCCTTCTGTGCTGCTGTGTTCTGTGGCATGGAGCAGGTGAGTGCTGCTGGCTCTCAGTACACATTCCCCAGGTTTTTCCCTTTGGCTTGTAATCCTGACGAAGACAGTCTGCAACATTTTTCCCTTCTTTTACCTACAGTATGAATTCTGAAACATGTGGAAAGAACATTCAGTATATTGATGAATATTAAAATATTTGGAATACCATAAGCTAATAATGTATTCCACAGCGTTCACATAACATTATGCCTAAAGAATAGGAACCTGTGAGAGTGACTTGGGCTCTAACAGATTTACAAGCTTGAATAAAACTGCTTCACACACAACTAGTTAACAATATAGACAATAAAGACTTCACACTGAAGTACACTAAAGCATATGTGATTATATTGGATAGTACTTTTAAAACATTTTAAAGACAACTTTCCTCCTCAGAGAGATTTGCAAAGCCAATCACCTGGAACAAAACCAAATATTGTATTCCCAGCTACTACGTGAATCATTGAGGTTCACTTCTATTAAAAGCAGTATAGTGCTAACAAGTAAAGTTATTTTAAAATACACTTTTTCATTATATCCAATTGCAAGGTTTACTTGTGTCTCAATTGTGTCTAAAATCACTTTGATTTTGCAGTGTTACTACCTTCTATAGAGTATTTTTTCCTTCTTTTTTGTCTGTGCAGCAATCCCATAAATATAAAGACTTTACAAGAAAAAAATCCACCAAAACAGAACAGTAAAGTGAGGTATTTCTGTTTACTTAAAGAGGCTTGCTACCTCTTCTCATTCCTTTTATTGGCATTAAAGCAAACTGAATAGTTAGTTGCTAAACAACTTCAAAAAGGAGTTTGTTCCTTTTCTGGCCCTCTTTTAGAACTGCCTGTTTTCTTTGAAGTGATTTTTTAATATCTAATTGTCCCATCTCTTCTGTGTAAAAGGATAGAAACTTTATCTAAATATGTTTTTCCTTCATGATCTTATCATCATACCTTTTACATTCTGTATCCTTCATACACAAAAGAGACACAACAAGACTAAAGACAAGTAATGGTTAGAAAAATGATTCACGTTTTGTTTTACATTTGATTGCAAACTCAGTCTGACCTACCAAGGGAGATAGGCAATTGCCTCAGCCTAAGGGCAGATTATCCCCATACACAAGAGGCAAAGGGATTTCAGTCAGTAAGTTTTTTCACCTTTTATTAGGGAATCAATATTTTTGTCGCTGGTCTGCTGCTTTGATGACACCATGTTCTGTTTCACTTCCAGACTTGTGAGAATACATTTTGGAGTCCAAGTCACAGTTATGAAACTGAATTTCTTCTAATCTGAGGGTCTGCTTACAGGGATCAGTACCCCTCATCTGGCATCAGTCAACATCCCCACTTTAAGCAAACAGGCAAGGATGGATTATCAGTTCAGTCACTACTGTTGTCCCAAGCAGCTATAATTTTACCAAGATCAAGCAGGAAAGAAAACATACTTTGGTTTCTATGTTGTTCAGAAATTCCTATATCATAGATATTGATAGAGGCTTATCTTACTTGCCCCACTTTAGCAGCTGTGCTACACAAGTGTCTATCTGCCTTATCAGAAAGCCTCTCAAATGAACACTTCTTAATATCTTTCTTTCTCAACCAACCACAGCAGCAGCAGCCGCCAACTTCTTGCAAAAAATCTGTAATTATTTTAAATAGCACAGTTAAATTAGACTCAGATGCTCTGAGCTATTGCATAGACTTGATGATATTTCTAAGACACCACTGTAATTTTTGTGGAGAAGAGTTCATCTAAAAGTCCCCAGCATGTGCCAGTCTCTGTCTTGTGCAACAGCTAACATTAGGCAATGCTGGCCCAGCAAAAATTAGACCCTGTGCAACACTGTCCCCTGTCTCAGGTTCTCAGTACCTACCAAGCAGTGTGAGAATCAACCCACCTAAGAAAAATACCGAGTGGAGAAAGAGGACAGCTCATTTCCAGCTCTAAAGTCCTCTGAGAATGTCAAAAATAAATGTAAAGAATCTGAATAGCACTTTTTCTGTTGCCTGCAAGTTGTGGATAATAGGAAAAGCAAAAGACAATGGAGGGTAATATTAGTTCTCTGTGTGGTTTGTTCTGAAGTACTTGGTATTTAATAGCAGCTAAATCAGGCAAGAAGGCGTAGACTGGTTTGGCAGAAAGTTTGCTCTAGTACGTAACATAAAACATATGAAGGTGATCTATTTAACCTCTGCACTTCTACCCTTGCACAGCTTTTAATTCAACAGGAAGTAGGGAAAGACAGCAGATATAGATATAGATATAGATGATGATATAGATATAGATGATGATATAGATATAGATAGATAGATGATGTAGATGATGTAGATGATATAGATTATATATATATATATATATATACACACACACACACACACTTTTAAAAGGGTAGGAGAAGATTTTGTTCTTTTGTGACTCACAGGGCTGCTCATACTGAAAAGAACCTCAATGGAGCAGAGGGCTTCTGAGCCACACATGGCTCAGAAGTAAAAAGAACTAAATAAATATATCTGGGTGTAAGGAATAATGAGAAATATTTTTTTTCCACTGTAAAATGTGTGCCCATGTGTGTGTAGCTTCAGTATTTTTCAGCAAAACTGCAGCCAGTGGAGATGAGTAAGAAACTGACAGCTTTCCTTGGATATCAACCTCATTGATGAATTTTCTGTGTGAACAAGAGCTTGAGTTCCTAGGACACACAGACCTTATACTGGGTATTTATTAATGATGTACCAGAGGCATGGTCTTATACTGATCTGTATATTATTGAAATAAAGAATCTTACAATACCTTCTAATGCAACTAACCACCAGTATCCTAAACTCACTTTTTTTTCCCCCTTTTTGTTTAAATTCTTTGGAAACAATGCCATTAAATCAAAAGGAAGAAGACAGCATTAACAGTGCAGAAAGGAGAAGATAACTTAAAACAGAGTTTGCATATATTTGTTCTACAACCAGTTTCTGTTTACATTTGGAATTTTATAAAATTTTGTTATTGTATTCCTAGGCAATAAAATTCTTATTAAAAAAATTTAGCTGGAACACAAGTATTTTCCTCATCTACAATATGACTGAGTTATTCCTACTCTTGGAAATTTAACTTTTTCTGTTTACTTTTAGCTACAATTTCAAATATTTTAAATAAAACAAAAGAAGATGTTAAGAATTCTGGGGCAAAGCCTAATCAAAAAACTGCTGCCCTTAGCATTGATAATAGCCAAAGAAGTGTAATGTTTAAGGCTTTAAAGTTAGCCTTCCTATTACCTACAATAAACTCCACTGAGTTTATTTTATTTATTCAGTGATATGTAAGGTTGGGGTGACTTCTGGGATGACTTCCTACAACTTTTTCAGTTTTCGTTAGCATTCGTGGGAGTAACATACATGCATCAGTGTCAAGACAAACTTGAAAAGAATTAATCTTTAAATAAAAAGGCACATTTAAAGAGAGATTTCTATCAGTGCATTTTACATGACTATGAAAGATTTTGATTTCATCCACACTCAGCAGGGGTGCCCGTTATTCAAACCATGTGGTATCTGCTTGGTATGCAGGGCATAAATACTGCTGCTGTCAGCATTTGCTTTAAAATCTGATGCAATATATTACAAAGAAGATTTGAACAATCATAACTAAAATTTGTTGGGAAGACATGAAACAAAGGTTTGAATGAAGTTGAAAACTTATGGAAACAATAAAATCTGAAATGTTATAAAAAGAAACTTAGTATCCACATGGGAACTATTCTAAAACCTTCTTAGCATATTTTAATCAGACACGCCTAACAAAGTAATACAACCAACTTCTATATAAACAAAAACATTCCTACCTTACAACAAAGGGATTAAATACTGCAGTTTACATTTTTTGCAGCTACCATATATAGGAATACTTGGTAAATCTGATGGCATTAAACTTAGAAAAAAATGTACAGCCAATCAGCAAAATGGTTTCCGACATATATCTCTTTATCAGGTCTTTTTTCACTATTTTCCACTCTCTAATCTGTATTCACATTGACATTCACACAATGTCATTCTAACAGCTTTATTCCATCTACCTTTATTTGGTCTTCTTAAACCTTATGAGAAACTCTTCTCTCTAAAATACGTACACTGAAAAGCATAACCACCACAACCTGCAATATTTAAATTTATTTAAAGTTTAACTATTGATGTTGCTCTAATTTGATATTTAGACAGGTCTATGAGAAGTTATGAAGGAGTTCAGATGAAACAGTTCTTTCCAAAAGAGATCTAAAGATGAATTACACAGCTGATACAGAACTTGAAATAGACAACTGTGTCATATTAAATATTTTATACTACGTAATTTATTGGTCCAGAGGTTTTCAAAGTCTTATGAAAACATGACTATTTACAAGGCAAAATTAAAGAAGCTGTGTTAACAACTTTTTAGAGATGAAGGATCCTTTGGAACATTGATCAACATTTTAGAGAAAATGTGACAATAATAGAAATAACACCTGTGTCTCTGATCAGGATATTAAAATGCATACTACTTTGACATTCAGTCGGTGCTTCAGAAGACTGGTCTTCATCTCCACTCAAAAAAATCCTTCCTTTCCCACTCAAGTAGTGAAGTCTCCTCTGCCAAGCTCCAGTTACATTAATTTTAACATATTGAGGATTAAAAAGTAATGTGGAAGCATAAGGGAACACCTAAATGCATAGCAGACAATATTTATAAACATGGAAAGAACTCCCAGAAGGGTATTTGAGATAGTAAAAGATATTTTGCATTATTTATAGTGATACTAATTAAAGGAAATGAGACCAGCACTGCGGGATTTTACTAATAAAAATGTTGTTTTGCACATTTAAGATTATTAAAGATCTGAGATTAAGATTATTTAAGATTATTTAAGATTATTATTTTAGGAAGCAGAAAGGATATTCTTAAGATGAGGTTAAAGTCATCTTTTTTATAGGTGTTCCTTGGTCTGCTGTAGACAGCAAACTGTTAAGTTCCTAGGCAGACAGACCAGGATCCAGTATGGTTAGTCTTTAATTAACTATGTTCAGCAGAAGTATTTTAGTATCAGATTAAGACTAGACTTTCCTGAAAACTATTAATATGTATTCGATTCAATTTGATTCAGCTTCAAAACAGATTACAGGGCCTCTTGAGATCCTTTCCAAGATAATTTTTATAAAAACAGCAAGATGGATCTAATTGTTAATATATAAAAAAATACAAAATCACTCTGTGACCACATTAAAATGCTAAATTCTACCACCAGAAAAGTATTTTTCACTCACATAAATAAACAGTGAAGAATCAAAGTTTGTTTATGAAGATGAATACAATGAAGTTGAGTCTGAACTGATGACAATCATTATTTTTATTTTATTTCATTAAATGTCACCATCAAATATAGATTCTATCACAAATCATGAAAATAACTTTTAAGGGACATGTCAGAATTAACCAAGGATAAAGGTTCTGATGAGAGGATGACCAATTATTCTGATGGCAGAAGAAAAATACATCTGAACTGTGCTTTTGTCCCTTTTTCACCTCTTCTTTTTGGCCTCAACACAGCCAATTCTATTTGCCAAGGTGGTGATATATCCTTATGGAGATGTCCACAAAAAGAATATCTCCACATAGAAAACTAAAATATTTTCATCAATTTAACCAGTGGCAAAGATTCTACAGTTCTCAACTCTTGCCCTTCTATTTGTATGGCTTACTTATTTTTTCTTAAAGAAAAAATAATGGTTTATTAAAAAGTAATGATGTGCAATAATAGGAAAACAGCAATGTAGTAAGAGTAAAGTCCACTGTCCTTTATTCACTGCTTCATTTTCAGAAGCCAGCTTCCATAGCATCAAAGGGCTGGCCAGGTGTGGGGATTTTAGGCTTTCTTTTAAGAATTATTTTTCCTGCCTACTGTGCAGCTAGACTACTGATATAATATAGCAAACATTTATTTTTGTGTTAGACAGATAAATGATGGTATTAGAGCACAAAGTTTCTTAAAGAGCAAGGTTGCAGGGACTTCAGTGACCACTGAAGCACAGAACCATCTGTCAGACATGCTATCAGAATGCATAGGCCATGTATTTCTGGATTTAGCTTCCTATTCTTTCTAAAGCTGTTAATCCTACCTCATCACAGTTACCCATTTTGCACCAGTAACAAACTTCCTCTCATTTCCTTGCTTTGATGGACCTATGGCACCAGTTTTATCCCTAATACATGGCACCTTGTATTTCAGTATCTCACTTCTTGCTCTGAGGCCACAATAAATCACCTAGAGCTAACTATTATACTGATAAAAGGATAAAAATTGAGGTTTCAAAGTCTCTGAAATATTTCAGAATAACAGTTTGATGAGCCAGAGCATAAAGTTCAGGCAGGACTTATATCCAGTGGGATTCTGTGGGGTATGTGGTGTGTGGGTACTGGTTAAATTTCCCACTTTCCAGTACTCCACACTCAGATAATACACATTTCTAAACACTACCACCCAACACCAAATCCCTAAGTATACTATTAGGCTTATATTGGCAAATAATGTGATCTGCATATTCCTCAGTCTTGCCATAATCTCCTATTTACAATTAAAGGTCTTGTTTCAAATCAGGGCCCTCAGAAGCTGGGACAATGGTGGTCGAAGTTATTCTGTAGGTTTTTTTAAATCACAAGAACTGTGAAAAGACTACAATTGAAGCCATAGTTTGGGTATAAATAATGACTCAGACAACTGTTTTTTATTTTCATTTTTGTTTTCACTGACTGAGAATGTAAATTGAACTTTAGTGCTATTGTGCTTTGTTCTCCCTCTCTGTGAAAAAATGTGTTCTGCATTAAATTGCATGGATAAACTCAAACAGCTCCAAATATCACCCTTCAGCTTTTGTATAACACAAGAGCCAAGAAAAGATAGAGAATGTGGTTTTATGACCAACAGATGGTGTAATTGGTATCATAGATGTTTTTATGTCAGGGGGTCGTAGGTTCAGTCTCCATCTGGAGCCTTCTCAGATCTGCTGTGTAGCCCAATGATTAAAGAAGCTATATTGGGTCAAAGACACAACCACCTGCCTGAGGGTAAAAGAATTGCTTTCTTGATCTAGCTGTTATACTACAGTTGCCTCCCATACTACAGTTTTCAAGCCAACCACTGCAGCAGTTAATAACAGGACTGCACAAAATATTCAACACCAATTTGCTCCTATCCTTCGAGTTTCTCAGGATCTTTTGACAAATCTCATAAAAGTAAGTCTTGTCTTGTTTACGTGAGTGAAAAGCTATTCTAACTCAGGATAATAAATAATTGTAAAGGACCAAAACCCAAGGAAAAGGAAGCAAGTAGACTGGATAGACCTTGAGAGATTCAGCATTGTTCAGTTGGCCAAGAGGGCTCACACCTCCCAGTCAGAATTAAGATCCACTGATGGTAAAATGCAACATCAGTGCTCAGCACAATTGGTCTTAGCTACAGTTTATGGATTAAAATACTAAAAAATGTTCCAATCTTACAGTGTTAAGTTTGTATGTGGTTTACCTAAAGGGTGTACAGACAGATCAAACATAGTAATTTATGCACACAATGAGATCATCAGTTTACTTCCCTTATGGGGTGAGTCTCAGCAGTAATAAATACACAAAACCAGTGAAACTGCAGCTTCACTGGAAACCAATACTGTCACTTCCATGAAGCAGGGAATCTATATACTCAGAATTATTACACAGTGCACCAAACTTGCCTGGCGTACCTCCTAATTCAGTTGTTCTCTATAGAGCTGGTGCCAGAGTGTTTACCTGGATAACACCAAAAATGAGCAAAATATTTCTTCTAATTAAAAAAACATCTGGCAAGTTACTAGTTTCAGGAAGTTCTGCCACAGGGAATCATATGAGTCTTCACAAACTCTGGACAGCAGTACCCCTGTGCTAGACAGAAACCCATCCAGGATCTAAATTTTAAAGATAATGACACAAGCATGAGTAAAATTATTTCATTTATCACATTTATGTGCTAACACATAAAAAAGCAGTAAAGTCAAACTCTTTCAGAATGTTAAAATATTTGCTTATATTCTGTTTTAAGGATTCTCCCACGCTAATGATAAACTTGGTCAATATTTGTACTTTAAAATATGCTTCAACACAAATCAAAAGCTAATATTAAATAGACATGGATATTTTCAAAATTTAAACACATACCTATTATTTTAACTGATCATAAATACAAAGAAAATAACATGTGATCTCATTACAAACTTTAAAATTTCTTTTCCCCTATATGACTGAAGTAACAGCCTGCTAGATCGGTATAATCACTCAATGAGGACTTCTCTGGCAAACCTACATCCCTGATGTAGGTTCAATAACACAAATTCAATATCACAAATTTTAACTGTTGATAATACACAAGACTATGTGCTTCTTTTTGCAGATCCATAAGCAAAATATACAAATGCCTTCTGAATATACAAAATACACATAAGACTTCTAAAGACATGTGTCTTCAAAAAAGCAGTTGCAGGTGTTTGACTGCATTTGCTTCAATGCTAAACATATATCTGCATGTGGTGTCATTCACATAAGAAATCTTTGCTGGTATAAAAAAAAACTTGAGATGCAGTAAGAGGGGAAAAAAGGTGTATTTTCTCTCTCATATCACAAAAATATGCATTTCTATTTATTTTTACTTAACACAAGCAGTGGATTCTTTTCCTTTAACACAAAAAAGATATTATTTCTGCTGCAGAGCACTCTTCCTAATAGGCTGTGCTTTGGAGAGGATAACAATTGCCACTTCAAAGAAATAATATATATTTCCATTCCAGTCACCTCTATGTAGCTGAGACATTTCAAGTAGAGGCAGGATTTATAAAAATAAGTAAATTTAACTGACCAAAATATCTATACTAGGTGCTGAGTATATTGCTTAGACATTTGAGTGCAGACAAATGGGAAACACCATCAACACAATCAATCAGCAGCCAAAAAAATCCAGCTTGTTAATTTAAGTACTTCTGTGTGAATTCATGTAGCCTGTCCTCATGGATGCATTATGTCCTCTTCCTCCAGTTGTCTCCTGAAATCCATCAATACTCCCTTTAAGTGGTGATAGACAAACAGAGAACATTGTGTTCTAGCAGTCTAAGATTCTGCTGGGACTACTCTTGTTCACTGAGAGTAAAGGGCTGTGTCCGTCAGTCCCTTCAGTCATCCAGTAACATACTCAGAGCTTGGGCATTGTGCAAATTTCATGCTGCTCAAGAACAGTTCCACATTAATTGCTGCTATTTTATCACCTGTTACAACAAAAACTCTTTCCTCCTTGAGTTAGGTCACTAAATATTTTTTCTGTCCTGCTGGCTGCAAAAAGAATCTGTTTGGCTAAAGCAGTACACATGCACTGAACTTTTAGGGTTTTTCCATTTTAAGGCTTGAAGCGGCCAAAACTTGTTCAAACCCTGCCGTGCTGATACCAATTTTTATCTCTGGGCAAAACTGTTAGGAGGTTATGGAGATACTTTTGTCTAGTTTTCAACAGTTTTTGTGGGCTTACACCAGGCTGATGACTGGTTGCCTCTGCAGTTTCTCAAGGTTCCACCTTAGGCCCAGCTCTCTTCAGTATCTCCATGAACAACTTGCATTCAGGATTCAAAGATACACTAAGTCTGCCAGTGGGAGGAGCTGCCAACTCCCTTGAAGGCAGAGAGACCCTGCAGAGACCTTGACCAATCAGAGGACTGAGCAATCATCAGCTGTATGGCATTTAACAAGGAAAGGTGCTGGATTCTGCTCCAG
Organism: Serinus canaria; assembly: GCF_022539315.1. NCBI lineage: Eukaryota > Metazoa > Chordata > Aves > Passeriformes > Fringillidae > Serinus > Serinus canaria. The sequence goes on along the minus strand of NC_066343.1, from coordinate 34,001,749 downwards.
GGAGAGGTCAGCCCAGGATGTACAAACTGGAGAACAGGATGCTGGAAAGGAGTGCCACAGGAAGCCACATAGGTGTCCTTGTTGAGGGCAAGTTGAATTTAAGTCAACTTGCAGCCAGGCAGCCAGGAGGACCAGTTGAGTCCGGCACAGCATCACCAGCCTGGCAAGGGAAGGGATTGTCCCGCTCTGCTCTGCTCAGCCTCACCTTGAGTGCTGGAGGCAGTTTTGGGTGTCACAATATAAAAAAGAATACAAAGCTATTAGAGAGTGTCTACAGAAGAGTAATGGAGAAGGTGAAGAATCTAGAGCAAAAGCCATACGAAATGCAGCTGAGGTCCCTTGGTCTGTTCAGCCTGGAGAAGAGAAGACTGAGGGGAGACTTGTAAGTGGAGGAGCAGGGGAAGACTGATCTCTTCTCTGTGGTGACGAGTGACAGGACCTGAAGGAATGGCCTGAAATTGTATCAGGGGAGGTTTAGGCTGGGTATTAGGAAAAGGTTCTTCCCTGAGAGGGTGGCTGGTGAACAGGCTCCCCAAGGAAGTGGCCACAGCACCAGCCTGGCAAAAGCTCAGAAAATATCTGGGCAACGCTCTCAGGCATATGGTGTGATTCTTGGGGCTGTCCTGTGCAAGTTAAAGAGCTGGACTTAGATGATCTTTGTGGGTCTCGTCCAACTCAGGGTATTCTACGATTCTGTAGTCTCTTTTATTAACCCAGCAGAGAAAATGTATTTATAGAAAGATATATGAATACTTAATAAATTCCCCTTGATATCACACACCAAATTCTTCCCCCAGGTTGCAAAACATATATATAATGTCACTAATTTGCTGGTTTCTTTGTGATGCATCTGGATCTAATTTTGCTGTGAAGTGAGACACTATTTTATCTTGCAAACAGCTTCTGATTATGCGACAATTCTCAGTACAAGCTCAGCATTCTCCAATGTACATTGTTACTGCCTAGACTTTGAAGGGACCAACAATGGGTGAGCAACAATTCTGGAGGAAAATTGCAGACAGAATTGCACTTCTGCAGACAGAATCTGCTGCAGCTCTACTGCAGCACCTTGCAGTCAACTTACTACTCTTAACCAGCATCTAATAAGCACTTGTATTTTGTGTTCAAATTGAAGGCTCCTCAAATACTTCTAAATTCCATCTTTGTAAAAAACACCATCTTCCATCATACTCACCTTATAGTACTTAAAAATTGTTTCCATTTTTGACCTGTAATTCCAGCATAACTGACAATACAGCTGAGAACCACACTCTATGGTTTCAAATTGGGAAAAAATACTAAAATATTCTGTACCTAGAAGTGATCATTGACACCTTGAGTATTTGTTTCCACAGACTTCAACTTACACTTAGCAGTCACCAGCACTATGCACCATGAAAACAGGTCACTATATTTTCATTGGCATCATCAAATAAATAAAATTAATTTGTACAATCATATTAAAGCAAACACTCACTACTTGGGTTATTTTCAAGCATCTAGCAATACATTTAGTGTTGGTGTCTGTCCTGAAAAATGAAGGAAATAAAGCAGGAAGATGACTGGAAAACAAAAATGCAGGAAATCAAAAAGGTTAAAGAAACAAGAAAGCAACCTATTTAAAAGTTCTAATATTTTAAAATCCTTAAACATTAAAATTCTTATTCTCAAAATAGTAATCAAGGTTAAGCAGTTTTTAAAGTTGAGCAGGTAATGGATTTAAAATTTGTTTATTAAAAATTTTAATAAGCAAATTTTAGTAAAACTATCATGCCAAGTTCTCTTATCCATACATAAGTCTGGAGATTTATTCTTGCAAATGCTGATTACTGTTTAGTAGCGACTCTTTGTATTTAGCCTGTCTTTGAAAATCTAAAGCTGGATTAAAAAAAAGACCTATAGTATTTCACCAATAAAATATTCGATCAGAACTGTCATAGGTAGGGATTTCATTATCACTGAGTATTCCTTACTATCAGCTGCTTTAAAGGCCACTTAAATACTCCCATGTTTCAAGCCTAGAGGTTGAATACAAAGGTAAAGGAGTATTGTTGCCTGTTTAGATCTGTAACTAAAGGGAATGTGAATTCACTATTGACACTCAGGCAAATCTTAACTCAGTACAAACATGATACAAAGAACTGAGGCTAGTTTATTAAAAAATATAATCCTGGACAAAGTTACAACAAAACAAAACAAATAATCTTTGATCTTTCATTAATTACCTGTTGAAAACAGCCATTTCCCTCATTATGTGAAAGAACAGAAAAAGTCCAAACTACTAAAAGTTATGAGAGGAATTCTAAGTTACCACTCAGGTTATCAGGAAGTACTGGTGTTCCATTACCTTTTTTATCCTCTCAGTCATCAGCCTAACTTGTATTTACTGTCTTGCTCATGCACTCTCCCAACACTGCCTGTGACACTGGTGATCAACAACAGGCTTGCTCCAACAAAAATCCAATTTTAATTAGACCAAAGGTGAAAAATTGTTTCCACTTCCTGTTCCGAGTGTCACAGAACAGGAATCAGAATTACAGACACAGAACTACAGAATCCCAGAACAGGCCAAGTTGGAAGGGGCCTCAAAAGATCATCAGGTCCAACCTTTTCTGAGAAGGGAAGCCTAGATGAAATTATCCAGCACCCTGCCCACCCACATCTTGAAAATCTCCCATAATCCACAAGGAGGTGGTTTTCCAGTAATTGACTATTCTCCTCACCATAACAGATGAAACCTTTCCCTATGCAACTTGTACATATCAGGTTCCATGTGACTCACCTTGAGAAACCACGTCTACCAGAGGTTCACGGGGTCCATCTGTCAGACAAGAAGAAAAGCATCTTTCTTTGCTCATTAGCTTGCCAAGTTGGTGAAGAGCTGTGGCAAGGGAGGTTCAGGTTGGATATCAGCACAAATGTCTTCATGAAAAGGGTTGCCAAACATTGGAACAGACTGCTCAGGGAGGTGGTGGAGTCACCATCCCTGGGGGCATTCAAGAAATGACTGGATATGGCTCTTAAAGCCATGGTCTAGCTGACATGGTGGCGTTTGGTCAAAGGATGTACTTGATCTCAGAGGTCCTTTTACAACCTTAATGATTCTATTCCATTATACTGACCATGTAATCTGTAGATGCCCCATCCCTGGCTCTGTTCAGGGCCAGGATGGATCGGGGCTGGAGCAACCTCGTTTAGCAGAAGGCATCCCTGCTCATGACAGCTAATACTAAAATTATCTTCAAGGTCCCTTTCAACCCAACTCATTTTATGATTCAACTGCCATTCTTCATGTGGATTTTTGTAAAGAAAGCTTCTGCCATCTGTGTAGACACTGCAAGAACTAGAAAATTGTCCTCCAGTTTTTCTTTCTTCACAGGGCATGTTCTCCATGTCATCTTTATGGTCCTCCTTTGGACGTTCTCCAATCTGTCCTTGTTCTCCTTGAATTATAGTTACCAGAACAGAAGCACAGTCTGAAAAATGCTGATTAGAGTGAAACAATCACTTTTTTTTGGCCTATGTAAAATGTAAGTTAAACAGTGGATTGTGTATTTCCAATTCTACTTAAGCTGTTCCTTCGACTCCAATATTTACTGGTTTTTGCCAGTTCAGAATCCTCTGCTGGAAGATACAACTCCATTATACAAATAGCATTCTGAGCTAAGTGGTAACACCTCTAATAGCAGAGGAAAATAGAGAAATCTTATCCATAAAATATGGTAGGCAAAATTGCAGCACTTTATTCTGTAACGGTGTCTCAAAGTTGGGGCATATGTCATCCAAACTCAAGTTTGTTGATACACCAGAAATTTTATTCTGAGTCACAACAAAACTGTATCCGGTCCAGTGCCTAGCTTCCAATAGCTGTTTTCAGCAAGTGTGTGCCACCGAAGTATCAGAAATTAGACATGTATAAACTGTCCTTCCCTGATAGGTACTCTTCAGCAGATTTAGTAGCTTCTGTGACTTCTACTACACATATTTTGCAATTACCTAGTACATAATGGACAAGAAACTAGAATCTGGAAAATCTATCAACAGCAAGACAGAGTAAGTCTTTTACCTTTTTACCATGAAAACTGCCAAAGAACATAAAAACACTAGAAGAAATGTTATCCAGACATTTCCTTTTATTAGGACACTGAAACAGTTTAATGTACAAATGGCTTTGTGTTAGTTGTAAATATTTCCTCTGTTAAAGCAGCATTTACAGCTCTGTACATTTACATGTGCACTTCTCTAGTCATCTTAAGATGCAAGACACTTTTGTGGTAGCAACTTCATAGATCAGTGAATGCCAACACTCCACAACACTGTTTAAAATAATAAAGTCCAGATGGAGTGACAGAAAGGAGACAGTACACCATTCTGTGCATTCACTGGATTCATATTTCAAAAGTGAAAAAAAATAAAATCAAAGTTATTCAGCCATACGTCTCTTTCTTTCTTAATACCCTCCTTATGCACTTCACCTCCTCTCCAAAAATAATGATTACTATAATAAACAGAAAAGGCATCTGTAGTTTTTCCTATAAAAACCATGAAACTACACAAATAGCAATCAATTATTTTTAAATATTCAAGGAAAATAAATCTCTTTAAAATATGAATATATATATATATACCATGTAGACATGTTTCTTCAAGATAAAATATTTTGAAAGTATAAATTCTTTCCAGTCCATCCCAGTCCTCATATATTGTAAAAATTTGTTTCATCAAGACTATTTCAATAAATGACGAACAGTCATTTTAACAACAGCTTTACAGTTAAAATGCCCTCCTTCTCAACTGTCAGATATTAATAGTCAATTTAAAAAATTACCAACATTTATTCTTCTTCACTATTTAAAATACTGGATTTATTATCCACTTAGCTGCAACTCTGCTCCAAGTATGTGGCAAAGTGAAATACATAAATTAATTGAAACAAAATTTATTTTCAAAAGATACTTTGATGTTTGGGATAAGGTCCCTTGTGTTTGATTCATCTCACAGTATCCTACCTAATCGGTTCACACTGAACTCCAGTCTCACGCCCACATCTGAAGAAATGGATGGAAAAAATACCAATTCATCCAAATGTAACTACAAAGCAACTAACACAGATTTGTTAATATATTTATCAGCCAAGAGCACTGGGCAGTTAAGGACCTTAACAAGCTTCTGATTTTTCAAATGTCAGAAGTTTAATCAGAATCACCTGCTGTCTCCCTAACCCCAATCAACATTTTTCTCCAGAGCCATCCATTTCTTCATCTGCTTGCCATAACAGAGACATTTATCAAAAAAGTCAAAATGAAGAGGAGCCAGATATGCTTAAACTGATCAGGGATTTCCCTCTCCATCAGTTACATCTCACAAGTGTCTTAATTTCTTAAATAGACCATGCATATAACCTCTCAGTAAAATACATATTACAAGAGCACTTCAGCTGCTATCAAGCAAGGTATTCACTTTACTGTGATCTAAATGCTTCTTTCCTATATACTGGTAAACAACAACAAAGGACAAAGGCAGTTTTACCAATGTTTTAATGGTGGGTATGTGTTTGTCAAATGACTCAGATTATGGCATCTCTTAGCAACATTTTTTAACTTTTATTTCATCAGAACTACTTAGTCACAGATTTGAAATTGCTAGACATTTCACTCTGCTTCTACCATCACTTCATTTAAAAGCAAAAATACCCAAAAAACCAAGAACAAAAGTAGCAATACAAATCCATGTATCTAAAAATTATTGCTAGTTCTCTAAGCACAACAAAAATTCCACCCCATTTGCAGACAACCTAAAATAAAATGAGAGAATTGAATACAGATTCTGCAACATAGGATTTCAATGCCAAAGGTTATTTGCTTACCTTCCCAGGCTTATCTTAACTCCAAAACCATTTAATATGCTGCACTGGAATCAAAGTACCTCATTTGTTCAAAATTTATGCATCAAAGGCTTGACTTCACTCGAATTTGCAGTTTTCAATTATCCAGCCTAAAATGGCTCAAAAGCTCAAAGCAGAGCCATAAAATTAAATTTCCATTTCTCGCAGTCTCTGAGGGTCTTCAAGATGACTACTCTGCACTTCAGTTCCAGTCTGTAAAATGGGAGTCAGTCTCATTCTGCACTTTTTTCTCTTCTAAACTGTTTGCTTCTCACTGGCTTTTACTCACAGTTAACAGAGAAAACATAAATGCCATTGAAATAGGGATTCTCTTTCACACTGGGATTTCTTTTACTACATTGCACAGATAATGATTTGACTATTTCAAATGTCAAACAGCAATCACAGAAGTGCTCCTACACAACTTTAGGTGCTCTATCTGAACGTACACAGATGAAACTTTTGAAAGCCAGCACAGAAACAGTCCCTGTGACCTGGAGGAAGCATAGACTACTGCTTACCTAAAGCAGAATATTTAACAATATATGGTCGACCATTCTAAAAAATCCAATTGTGTAAGTAAAAATCTGAATCAAACATGATTAACTTTATATTTTACAATGATGTTTCTCAAAAATCATCCTGTAATCCTTGTAGTAGCAACCAAAAAGGCACATAAGTACAAAACAACTCAACACATATTAGGCAGAATACAAAAATTTCAGACAGGCATTCTTAAAGCAAAATTGTGAAATAAAAAGCTGTATTTTCTGTTTTATAAAAAGATGCGTAATTCCTTACCAGTTTCCTGATTGAAGTAAAGTGTCCATATATGTAATGTCCATCTGTGCTTACTTAAAATCCTGACAGCACAATCTTGAAACATTACTTTCAAGTTACTTGGGAATTTTATGAGCACAGATTGACTTATGTTTCAGTAGTATTTGTACCATCTAAACTCTTAGTAGCTATCTGTGAGTCTTCCCTTCTATAGATGTTTGCAGAAAACTAAGGACACATCATTTTTGTGCTTAAAAGTAGTTTGACTAAGCCAGTATTTAGTTGCAGTTTCAAAGCCATGGTTCCTTTTCCATGTTGCCTATTACTCCTCTTTAAGATTGGTACAAAGCTTATCTGAACATACTATACTGGAATTACACCAGTTTCACAATTCAGAGGTTTGAGTTCAGATATTTTAAAGATAATAGTATGAAAAACCTCACCCATAATATCAAACATGCATATAATTACATACGGAATGCAAAAATTAAATAGTATTTGATATGAATTTACTCTCTGGCCAGGCTTTCTTAAAACCAGGCTGCCAAAATGGTTAAGAGAAAGATATATAAACAAAAAGAATTGAAGGTCATCCCTCCTGTAACTCAATAATAAATGACATAATACAGCACAAAATTATCTCTTAATGTGTTATCCTTTTGGTAATATTAGGAACAGTGTACTTTCATTCGGAAGGTGAGAGGGATAATGGAAATTAAGTTCCCACATTCTGAGTAAATGGAGAGAAAACAACACATTTTACATGGTTTGGGGTGAAACTGAATGTTTACACTCATTTTTGAGAATGTTTAAGGTTTTGAAGAAATACATTTAAAACTTTTTATACTAACTTATGAACGAGTCATGAATTCAATAGTGAAATCCCATTTTAAGTAATGCGAGTAAATGGTAGAGTTTGAACTGGAACAACACTGTATCATTCACTAACTCCAAAATTCAGCATTCTTTCCCTGACTGCATTAGAACCACTCTAGAACAATTTTGTTAGTCAGCTTTAAATGCCATCAGTGGAAGAATCTGGAAGTCACTGTACAGTGTAATACACTTATCCTGATAATGTGGGAAAAGAGAAATCCAAAAACAGCAGTCTAATTCAACACGGACTGTGCAGCTTCCTTAAGAAGTGATGCAGCTCTGTCCAGTTCTTGTTCTGTTTGTTCCACTGTTATCACTACTCGAATACTAGAAAAAGAAAACCAGAACACAGAGAGTAAACTTTCCTCCTAGCCTTCCATGTAGAATTGTATTGTACTAATTTCAACACATTAAGATTATTATGTAGGGAAATTATTACTAATTCAAATTCAACCAGGAACAAGACATATGACAAAATAGATGTGATTGGACTACTCTTTGCCCCTGCTCTGCCGCCCCACCATACACACTGCAGAAAACTGTCATCTTTTTTTACCTACAGAGTAAGAGCAATTTTCCTCATGGAAATGTGCCTGCTAACAGGCTACATGCTGATCCCCAAGATACAGGTAGTTTTGATACAGTTATTTCATGGTACTAGCATCTTGTTACACTCACTGAAAATATAACTCAAAACTGGAGCCTCTCCCATTTTTCCAAGAACCAACTATTGATCCAATCTACTGAACAGAACTCCATCGTTGTATGGAAAAGAGATGGCCATAGCCAAAAAAAAATCAAGTAACAAGTTAACTTTCTGCTGACCTGGGTGGAGGAAGACATTTTTCTTCTTTCTCCAAATAGCGAGCCTGTGTTAATGCGATACCACTATTCATGCACTACAAATAAAAAAAATACAGCAAGTCAACCTGGAAATTTCTGATAGCATATCCTTTTGATCACCAAGTACATATAACTAACTTCTATTAATCTGGTGTCAAGATAATTGCAAGTTATTTCCCAAATGGAGGTTGTGAAGGGTGTGCAAAATCATCTCTTAATTTCAATACAGCTTTTACACATAAAACAGTTTAGGATGCAGTGCCTTCAGTTTTCACCTCCATGTAATCAGGCAAACATACCAGATTTATCAGGCATTTAAATCCTATTTAAACATATTTTCAAGGAAGTTAGCTTCAGAATTTCTTTTTGTAGTGTAGTCTTGTTTACCTGCCATCGTATATATAAAGATATATCCAACCTTCCTTTTTCATGCAGGACAAAAAAAACCCAATGTGTATTAAAGAAGGGAAAAATACTGTATATAGAATATGAGATTGTTCACACATAAAAAAAGCAAATTCATGGACTCAAAGAAGAACAAATTGACCTTAAATGGTTAAAATGCACCTCCAGAACACTCTTCTTATTAACATAAAAGTTGTCTAACCAACAACTTTATATGCAGATTTGAGCATTAAAACAGACAGCAGGAAATTACTATTTCCTGAAGTAAATAGTCGAATATATATTTTTTAATCCAGAGCTACAGACCTAACTATAGGCAGCAAGAAATGGTTAGAAGGCGATTTTTAACAGAGCCATATAATCAGCACAGAAACTAAGTTTCTTGCAGCATTCCTGCAAGATCTCTCAACAAGTAACCCAATAAGCCTCCCTACCTTTTCTTCATTATTAACATTCCAAGGCAATGATATATTTTAATTACTATGGTGATACTTACATAATCCACAACTCTTTTGAGTAACTTCACATCATTTTCTCGGGATCCCCAGCTCTCTTCCAACTGTAAGTGCAACGCTGGAGAAAAAGATTCTCCCACTACTTTTAAACCAGAAATCCTAAAACAAATAAAAAGTCTTTGATGTACATCCTACTTGGAGATATTTTGAAATTCTAGATAAGCGTTTCTCCTTTCTAGGTGCTGATAAAAGATGGATTTTTCACTTGACTGATACTAATGCAGACAAAACACGTGTATTTCAGCTTGCATTACATAAAGATATCAAAGTTATCAAGCAAATGTTTTTCTAAGGAGTTTCAGTAAGTTTATATAACAATAGTTACTCATACTTTTGCAAAAAAGATTAATAACCCAGAAATTCTTAAAGAGTCCTTATGAAGATGTAAGAGAAATGTCTCTTAGGCCTGTAATTTGCTGATAAAAACCCAGCTAGCTGGGTCAAGTCACCTTTTTATCACTTAAGATATAACAAAGAACAAATGTTCTGCTGGGGGTTTTGCAAGATTTGTCAAGATTTATGATTTTAAATTATTTCCTGTAGAAACTCTTTACAGCATCATGTGTCAGTCAGAAGGTTCTCTTAACTTAGTTATAGGCCTACAATTGTTCCCTCATCTGTACATAGGAACAGTTGTTAACTGGGTTTCTAGAATTTGACTGAACGACTGACATTTGATTGTCATGGTCCTGATCACTGCTCTAAACATCACACTGATCTAAACATCACACACACTTAGGATTGAGTTATTCCCATCCAAAAATCTGTATTCAATATCCAAGCAAGACCTCTGGTCCCCAAAATTAACAGGTCACATAAATGCATATCAACTATCAGGTGTAATTTTGACTTCCGGATTTTGATAAGCTTGCATAATACACATTTTAAAAATATCAGGCTCATTTTATGGTAGTATCATTCCAAAGAAACTAATATAATCAATCATGCATTAAAGATTTGTGTGTTTTTAAAAGTTATTAACTTCTGTAATATGCAACACAAAATTGTTGGTATAGCCACTGTCGTGGTTTGATTAAGAGGAAGTGAGTTTTTGGGATGCTGTGGTCAAACCAATAGGTGCTCAGAATTTAATATTGGCACCTGGTTTGTCCACTGAGGGCATGGATACGCCTCTGAGAACACAGGGGGTTAAAAGCTGTGAACGCCCGGGGGAAACTCTCTTGGGTTCTGGTTGGTGAAGAGAACAGACCTTCCTTTGCCTGGCTTCGAGCTGGGGTGAGAGGGGAGGCCATGCGGCTGGAGGAGGTAGGCCAGGAGGGAGGAGGCCCCTGTGAGATGGAAGGGTGGGGGAGCACTGCGAGGCTTCGGACAGCCATCCCACCCCCCCCCCACCACCTCCTGGAGAGTGCCTACGAGAGAGGGAGAGAACCTGTGCCTGCGATAGCACGGCCGCCGGCGTGAAGGAGAAGTGAAGGAGAAGGGGGGTGCCTGGCAGGGCAGCCAGCCGTGGGAGTTCATGGACCCTTTTTTTAACCCTTTTCTTGTGGATGATAGAAACCTTGCAAATGCTGATCATCCTGGAGTTGATGAGATAGAGTTTGGGATAGCAGGAAACAGGCAAGTGTGATCGAAGTTGGTGCAAGTGAAAGACGTTGAGAGAAGCTGATAAGAATCCTAGGTGGGAGGAGATGATGGAGTGGCCTTTGGTTGGACTTTTCTTGTATAGCCATGGGCAGAACCCCTTGTGTTCCTGTGACACAGAGACTGCCTTCTAGGGGGAGGCGATGGCTCAGAGCCAGGAGAGTGCGGTGATCTGAAGGAGTGCATGAACAGAGACGACGGGTGAGGTGGGTGGATGCCCTCCATCTTCAGGGAAGAAGAAGAGGAAGATGATCTCTGTTCTTAAGACCCCTTGGCCCCAGGGGGTGAAATGTGGGGGGGACAGGTGTCCCAAAAGGAGAGGGACTGTGCTCTTTTTGGAACTGGACAAAGCATCTTTAAAGGGAAAAACCCTAGAAACAGCTTTGGTCCATGTGCAGCAGTGAGAGCACTGGACATGGAAAGAAGAGGTCACGATGGCAAATGTTCTCCGGGCGGTGCCACACATGACATGGAAACATGAGAGGTTTCAGCTGTTTCCTGGGGAAGTCTGTGGTGCAGGAGGGACGCCTCTCTTCTCGAGGAATTGAGAATTGATTATCTAAAGGGTGGTGATGGACTGACAGTGGGTGATCTGAGGGGTGGGAACTGAATTGAAAATACAAGGTTTTGTCTTATTGTGATGTGTTGGAAATCTGGTGGGGGGAGGAGGAGAATATTTGGGAGGTTTTCATCCTGCGTTCTGTGTGTTTTTCTTGTTGTCCTGGGTTGTAAAGTTTTTTTTTCCTTTTCATTCTTAAGCTGGAGCCTGCTCTGCTCTGTTTCTGATCACATCTCACAGTACATACCAGGGAAGAAGTATTTTCATGGGGGCACTGGCATTGCGCCAGGATCAAATCATGACAGCCATCTTTTAAAACATCATAGTATTAGGAAATTTTAAACCTTATTTTTCAGATGAATTCTAGCCATTTTCTCTCTGCCTCCAAAACAATGGGCACTTTGTTTCATTTTAACACTTAAGTCAAATATGTAAGAACAGTATTGTATTCACGGTGATTGAAAGGTGCATTGAGTTGTCTGAAAGAGTATCTGCTAAGCTTCATCCCAAATGCTTTTATTTGTTTATTTTATTTTCAAAATGCTTATCAATACTTTGTGTCATGGAGAGCTATCACACTTTCCTAACGATTTTAATGTGCAAGAAATTGCAGCCTTCTTCAATAGCCTTAAGGTATAATCTCTTTTCAAAACTTGTAAAGAATTTAAAAAACTTGGACTCTTTTTAGTAGCACAACAGGGACAGTTGGGAAAGAATAATTTTTCTCCTTTAATACATACACAATTGAGCGTGCATATCTCAGTCTAAGCATCTGTAAAACCAGAAACAGATTTGGGCAAGAAGAGTTTCTTTAAAAACCACATTATAAAGGCATAGCCAAATAAAAGCCAAAAAGCCCCAAATCCCATACTTACCCCTGTAAAGCTTTGTGAATCCGTTCACATTTAGCCCGGAGAGTCTGAAAAATGTCTGTTCACAAAAAAAACCATCATAAAAAACCATCATAAAAAACCCCAAAACAAAACAGAAAAAAAAAAGCTTAGATTTCCTTTTTCTACTTTACATTTCTCTAAGATTTCAAATATAGCATTTGGAATCAAACTAAGGTATGTATATCCATTGAACTTAATAAGTCTCTTTACTACTCTTCTTAATGTTCCCTATTCCTATTTCTGCCAGGAAATAACAAGCTTTTAAGTCCTGACAAATGCACTCTTTCCCTTTATCTCATTACTCCAGCTGCATATGGAACTGCTGCTGTTCATGACCATATGGAAGGCATGACATAAACACTTAGTAATGGGACTGAAATGGCAGGTCCAATTTATAAATATCCATAGATATCTATTGCCATGCAGACTCCGCTCGTTGAGCCTTTTCCCAGTTCACTGCCATTCTTTAAGAGAAAGCTGACTCCTGGATTTGCAAACTGTGGCTCTTTTCCTTGGTGAAGGCTAACCCTCCACTACACCTAACAGTCTTTTAACTTACTCTTAATTTCTTCTTGATTCTATTTCACTTCAGACAACTGATCATGGGCTACCCAGCAATTTTCATTTATTTGTCAAAAATTAAATAGTTTATCTCTGCAGATGTCCTTCAATCTGTTGATGCAAATGAGGGTTAAAACCAAATTCACACAATTTCACAATTTGGCCAATTTTGTCCTCATGCGTCTCTCCCCAGTTCCTTAAAAAAAACAACAAAAACCAAAAAACTTCTTTCCCAGTAAGTGTTCCAGTGGCTGGGATTTGGCACTGTTGTGGTCTGGCCTCAACTCCTGGTCAGCAAAAAAGATTTTTCAAGGCTGGGTTGGATGGAGCTCGTGGTCTAGGTATGCCTGCCAATGGCAAGGGTGTTGGAACTAAATGATCTTTAAGGGCTTTTCTAGTTGACTCCCAGAGCAGAATCTTCTGTCTGCTAACTTTATAGAAATATCCTGTATCTGGTCCTTTAATTCAAAGGCAGTTTGTACCCTGATGATTCCTGAGATTCTTGCCTGAATACTTATCTAGAGAAGGAAAAAACCATAATTATATAGTGCAAATGGAAAGGAGAGGGTTGCTCTGTCCTGAAGAAATACATTATCATTTGTTTCTATTTAACCTTCCCTTCCTTCATTTGTGCTGAAGGAATATGTTTTTAAGGAAGAAGCAAAGAGGCATATCACTGATCTAAACAGCAGAATAAAAATGTCTTATTTGCTTTTTAAAAACCATCTGTGTCCCTCTTAGCTTCAAATAACTTGTTTATTTTCAGCTAGAAGACGGAAAGAGATGGAAACACTGAAGAAGAAAATCAGAGTGGGAAATACCATTAAGAAAAAACATGCAGGTAAAATTAATTAACAAAAAAAAAAAAAGAGGACATCAGAATAAAATGGTGAGGCATCAAAGTAGGGAGAAGGACAAGTTAGTTTGGGGTAAAGAAAGGCTGAAGCATAACATTTTCCTGAAGTACCTGGATTATCCTCCATAATATTCAGAGCCTCAATAGCAGCAGCAGCTAACAAAGGAGGTAGGGAGGCAGAAAAGCAATAGCCTTGACCAGACAATCGCTACGGGAGAAAAGGAAAAAAAAAATTATAATAATGTAAACAATGTTTTAAAAGTTAATTCATGTACATATTAAAAACCTCTCCTACGCACCTACAACTACATATAAGGATATAAAACTAGGTCCCCAATTTTTCTACAATATTTCACAGGAACCTGACAGTTTCTGTGTAGAATCAAATAGAGCATAATCATCTATATCATACTTGCAAATGGATATTAATAATTATCTCTCACATATAAGTAACTAATAGTGCGAGACTATTTATAAAGAGATCTGTCTTACCTGATGGTCAATAATAAAGGATCTTCCACAGCAAAATCCACCAATAGAAGCCAGTGAATTTTCCATGTTTGCACTAATAAGATCTATATCATCAATCTGTCAGTTAAATTAACAAATTATTAAAAGATGCTTTTAACTGCATCAAGACTATAAGTTAATTTATTAAAGATACATCTTGTTTCATATTACCATGAATATTAGAGCAGATTTACCAAACTATGACATAATAAAATGAAAGTACAACTGAAATAATCATTTTTAATTGATACAGAAAGGACATTTGAGAAATTGAGATTTATGGATCTGTAAATAAATTGCATATGATCTTTCTCTTCCAGGCACTGCAATGTGAAGAACACAAACAGATAAAATAAATTATTTAGATGCTGCTGACAATTCCACAATGCAGTCAGTGTGTCAGTGTCCTTTAAGAGTATAAGTAGCCCCACTGTAGTCGTTAGGAGGTAGAATGTGATAAAAATTAGGCATAAATCTAATTAAAATAGTCTGAATATTAGAGACCAAATTGTGTTATTTCATTTGTTATTTGCAAATATTTTCTTTTGCCAGGCTTCAAAAGGTTTTGTCTGTAAATGAATTTAATTTAAAAGTCAATTAATTGGAAAGGATTTAACGTAGCTAATTAGCTGCTATCAGCTAATCAGATAGTAGTTGGCATGTTTCACAGTAACACTGTTTCCTTTTCTAAATTAAGGTCTCTTTTCCAAGTTTGGTATTAAGTGAAAACAACAGGACAAAGGGAAAGACAAAATGAATTTTCTGAATTTGTTGTTTCACTTCCAAGCTGAATACAGACTGTGAAAATGAAGTGAAAGATGCTCCACAAAAACACTGGCAAACAAAAAGCATTTCTCCCTTCCCCCCAGCCCAGGGGACTGTGGTAGTAAGCAGCTGCAAGGATACCATTTTGGATTTCCAAAGTCCTCCTCAGCTGCATAAACACCATGAAAAGTAGACCCTTGGAAAAATAGTTTGGCTGAATCTGCTGGTACAGTACTACAATAACACCTTTCAAAGAACCATATGAAGCTTTATATTATTTTTCCCCACGGGAATAAAAGGCAATAGAGCAAAAGAGGATGGCTATGTACTGCAAGGATTTTTCTTATTTACACCAAGACCTCAAATATTTCTGTGACAGCATGACACTTTTAAGTGTAAATAGCCGGAAAAGACAGTATTCATTATCTCATGGAGTGTCCAAAAAAAGGATAGAATTATGCATTGTAAAAATTCTTATGTTATCTTCATCACTAAAGATAAGTAAAACTATTTCAAGTAAGCACATAAAAGACTGCCAAGACCTGAAAGCTCTAGGACTGCTAAAAAATACTACATTTAAATATATATACACATTTTTAAAACTCCTATATTTAAATGTTTACTGTACACTACAAAAATATCTGTTAACAGTACAGATATTAAGAAAAAATTGCACAACTTGCTTCTGTACAAATCTCTCATTCACAACAAAAAAGTACATACATTTATTCCAAAGTGCTCAGTAATTCCTCTTCCATGTGCTCCAAGGACTCCAAAGGAAAGGCTTTCCTCCAAAATATTCTAACTTTGTATTTGTACTTCAATTTTATCTAAAACAAAAGAAATTTTATAAAATATAAGTCAGCACATGGTGGCAAAATGCTCGGGGGAGATAAAGACAAGGACAGCATTCTGAATACTGCATAAAAGTTCTAGAGTTCTGTTCTGTGATTATGACATTTTAAAAACCTTCAAAATTATTCCACCATGTAATACTAAAATTTCATAAATGTTCACATATTAAAAATCCTTTTTAATAGGTTCTCAAGTACTTTCAAGTAAATGCATTTTTACACCATTTCTTCCATCATCTACAAGAATAGAGCCTGCATAAAAAGCCGTCTTATGCTGAATAGCAAATATTTTTCTTGAAGTCTATTTCTGACAATTCGATGAAGGTTTCTTTGAATTTTTTTTTAAATTTTTTAGATATAACCAATTTAACTGTCTAGTATCATACAGTGTAGCTGAAAACACATTATTTTTTACAGGATAAAAATTAAGACCACAGCCATACACTATTTTTAAATCTCAATAGCTTCAATATCCAATCAGAAGTTTCAAAACAAGGTTAAGCTTTGGAATTACCATTTCATGAACATGTGAGAAAGCAGGAAGGTAAACAAAAAAAATCATGCAGAACTTTTCTGTGTAGGCAACACTACTATTTCATGAGCCACATGCTTTCTTGTGAGGTTCAAAAGGCAAACTAAAACCACTTACCAACTCTGGAAGAGGGCAAATGTCTCCTGTGTTCATATACAATCCTTCCACTACAATAAACCTTCGAGTTACACGGGCTTTGCGAGGATTCTTCAGGGAAAGATATGGTTTTAGTTTATATTGTTACTAAACAAGCAAAGCTCTAAACACTTTTTCTATACAGAAGATTTTTCTGAAGGGAATGGCCACTTTTTCAAACAAGCTGTAACTTAAACTTAATATTTTTCATCTGTAACAGAAGTTGAAATTACTCACTGGACTACGTTTGTCTTTTATTTTATTTATTGTGTAATAATTTCAAAGCTTTTGATTTCTACACATGATTTAAGAGGACTTGTTTTGCAACAAATCATAACCAATCCATTTGAACTTTATGAATAAAATTCAACCAATGTAATTACAGAACAAATACTACAAATCTTGGTCCCTATTACTCTCATCATCATTCTAAGCATTTGGAAGACTTTTCAACAAGTGTTTTGAGCACCAGGATTCACAATGCAGCACAAACCTCTTACAAGTAGTGCCTTTGTAAAACACAATGTAAAAGTATTCATAACACTCATGTTACAAAGTCCTTGTCTGATCTCTGGATACAATACAGACCATTAAAATATCTCTCACTTGTTTCTGCTAAATTTCAATTGGTATAATTTCACTTTTGCTATTTTAAAATGTCATTCCTCTGTTATTTACTTTGAACCTTATTGGTATTTTCTGATCAAGGATATTTAGTCACACTTCTTTCATTTTTCCGTTCTTGTAAAAAGATTCAGAAACATCTATTTAACTCTTCTATGTGGTAGGTACCAAACTAGTCACAGTAGGCTCTACTGGCTTTACCAACTCTAATGATATGACCTAGCCTTTTCTAGTCAGTATGCCTTAGTTATACACACATGGTCTGTATTAAGCTCATGCCTACCAATTACGTGTTCACATTCAGTTAATTACAGTAAGAAAAGTTAACCATATAGCTAACTCAAAGCACTCTACTTTAACAAACCAAATGTGTTACACAAATCTATCTGAAAACCACATCTAAAAACTCATGTAAAGATTATCTGACAAAATGTATTTTCCATGAAGGTACATTAACTAGTATGTTATCTATAAATCTGCTGTTAATCAGATCCTTTACTGATTTACACTGATGTTGTTTATTGACAGTGTATCTACTTTAATTTTTCTAGGTCTTATCACAAAATCAGCATTCTTTCAATTGTCTGTAACTTGCCAGCATTCTGCGAACAAACCATACAATCATGATAGCTACTCAATTAATTCTTTTAAAACTCATTTCATCAAGTTATCTGTACTTTCTGATCCTGATCTTAGTAACTGCTTTTGGACATCCTTTTGCTTTACTGTCAGAATGAGAAGCAAGCCACCAAACTGATTCAAATTTTTCACAAGAGAACATCTTAAGAGTTGAATGCATGATAGAGGAAGACTGAGGAAAAAAGTCAACCATATTGATTCTATAAAGAACTAGCCATTTTGTGCTGATTTTACAGTGTGGCATTCAAAGTGACAGTTAACTTGCATGATGTATTAGGTAAATACAGTTACATAAATTTCTCAGAGATAAAAAAAAAAAAAAAGCTCTTCAATAGTTTTTAAAGAAAGACCTGCCTTTACAGGCAGATGACTGACATTATCTCATGTCAGTCATCTGCCTGTAAAGATATTCCCATGCTACTAGTGCCTGTGAACTTAGATCTAAGAGTTAAGAAGAAAAATGCAAATAAATAAATATTTTTCTTAAAAAAAAATTTTTTAATTAAATAAGCAACATTAACTGCTCAATAGAGACTTATGAAAACCAAGTAACTGCCTTTAAGCACTGCACCCATTCAATTACACAATTCAGTAAAAAAACGTGGGGGAGGTGGCACAAAAGAGTACAAATATTTCTTCAAAGGAATGGTACCTTTTGATCTTCACTCTCTTGTTCTTTCAACAGTCGTTCAAGGTCAGCCATATCATTATGCTTAAATAACTTGATGTTACTACGAGATGCTTGTAATCCCTTCTGAATAGCAAAGCAGGCAGCTTCATCTCTGTAAATACAGCAAACCCTTCTAAGTTTGTTACACATGGTGCAGTTATTCAAAAAAAGCTGACTATTAGGACTTATCTTTCTTTTGAGCAGATATTTGTACCTAGGTGTAGACAAAACCAGATGTTTTAAAGCACTGTATATTTTATTGACATTTTGAAAACTCATTTCAAAGCTTCTCAATTTTATATGAATTACAGACACTAAAAGCAAGCCAGCAGGTTTCTAGTATTTTTTTTTTAATCTACTCTCATCCTTTTGTTTGTACGTGACAGCAGTTTGAGCACGGCATTCTATGGACCACGTAGAGTACCCCAGTAATCATCCTAGAAACCTCTCACTTCTTTGTGTCTTAGAAATAAAGTGCAAAGATGTGCCTGTAACATTTACTGTAGTCCTCCAAATACTCAAAATGTCTATTTTAATATCCTTTGAGAAATAATATATCCAAAGAACTAACTCCCATTTTTAAGTGCTGGAACAGCAAATTTCCAACTATGCTGGGGTATGCAATTTCACAGCTGCTTAGGTGAATTAATCTTGCATAAGTGGCAACTAAACCAAATCTGTACATGCTAAATGCAGTAATTTTAACTGCTTTTAAATACAGTTAGATCTTTTGTCAATGAGAAGCTGAAACAGTATGAGATAACTGAATCCCGGGTACAGTGGCATCCTTGAGTAGTGTATGCACAATCCTGGGCATTTGTCTCAAAAACACTGATCCAAAAGACAGTGAAAAACAATCAAAAACATTATTAAATTATGAAAGAACTTCTGTAAGGAGGTCAAATAGGCTGCCTGCCTTGCACTTAGAAAAGAGAGCACCAGAGATTTTGGCAGACAAATACAAAAGTACCATTGTGTTTTAATTTAACCACAGCAGGCAGCTGAGCCCCACATTGACACTCCCTACTTCCAGGGCAAAAATGCATGGGGAAAATCCCTGTCTAAAAAGCAAATGCATTGACAGAAACTAGTAGATATTATATTTGAAACAGGTATTTCTTCATATTTTTCATAAAATGTTCAAGTTAACTATTTGCATGTCATAGAAACAGTGAGGATATTAAAGATCTGAGGTCTGAAAGAACCAGAAGACAAGAAAAATCCATCAGCTCTTACTAAATCCAAACCCTCTTTCTTGGCACAAATTGAATATTGTTACATTGTTTCTCCCAGCTATTGAATCTTCCCCAGACAAATCATGACTGGCTATTCTTAGGTACCAGATACTGGACCTGCCAAATAATTTATTTGCTTCTGCTTCTGTTATTTTAATATGCAACAATATTTATCCAACTACTTCATTGCCAATGGACATGAGGGGAACAAGTCTCCTGGAAGAAAGGTGAAAAGCCAGAAGTATACAGGAGAAAAGCATGTTACTGTATCATTAAAGAAAAAAATGAATTATTAGAATTACATTACTTGAATGCACCAGTTATTTTGCTTTTTTTGCAGCTGAGTCCCCACATCTAAGCTTTCACAATGAATGCAGTAAGTCATTTGTAATATTTGGCATGGAAAAAATATTTGAACTTTGTACTACAAAATGTACTACTTGATCAAAACCAGTAATATTTTAAAACGTCCAACAATACATTTAGCAATCATTAAAATAAGAAGAAAGCAATTAGAAAACAGTACTTACACAAACACGATGTCTCCTCTCTTTGAATATGCAGGGATAGCACTGGCAATTGTTGCAAATCCATATGAGTATATAATGGCTTCCTCTGTCCTCATGAATTTTGCTAGCCGTTCTTCTAATTCTAAGTGCACATCTATTTGAGAGAAAAATCAAAAATCTATTAGCTAGCTTGTTTTCATATAAAAAAATCTGTCATTACTTTTAGAAATCATCTAATTGAAGCAAACAGAACATTTATATGTAGCAATAGTATTAAAACAAGTAACTTCCCAAAACCCAGTTGCAACCAGTCCAGCTTCACTTAAACTGAGAAGTAACCTGTTAGTAATCACAAGTTTTGGCAGATCTGAAAATGTTTATGCAACATGTTTCTCTAATACTCTTACACAAAAGTTTTTAAAATCTACTTGTGACTAGACCACAAATGATGCGGCGTTCTTGGACTGAGACTAGGAAGCACAGTTACTACAGTCAGAAAACAAATTATGTCATTTATAGCAATTAATGAGATCCTGTTGGCAGACCATCAGTCCTTCCAAGCTGATGCTTCCCCTACATAAACATAGCTATCATTATAACAGAACACTGGTCTTGACAGACTACAAGTCATAAATAATTTCCTGAACACACTCTAGCCCATTGAAAAGGTCAAACCTCCAAGCCAGAGATTATTCACCCTTAAGATATATTGACCCAATCAAATACACAGCATGTCCCAAACCAATTTGGTCAAAGTGACCCATGTTAAATCAAAATACTAAAAATTGTAATACCACATAGTAATTGGATTGTTGCTGCAGAAAAGTAACCACAGCATTAAGTATACTGCCTAAGCAAAATATTTTCATTGTCTAACACTCTTGCCACTATCTGCTTCTGCTAGCAATTGACAGATAATTATGCCTCTTGTCAACTGGAAATAAGTAAGATCAAAATGCAAATAGAGATCATTACTGTGTGATTTGAAAGACCACCAGTGGCCAAGTGTTACCTTTTTGCAATTACTGGAAGTTCACTGAAAATAAAATAAAATAAAGCAACATCAGTTATATGTACAGATTCTTCCAATAGTCTGTGGGGCATGGTTATATGTGCTGCTCTTTCTGACCAGACACCAACAGAAAGGGTGCAAAAGGAAGGAAATTGTATAAATCCCAATTTTGCCACACTAAACATATCTAACATAATCTTTCCCCTAAAGGACACAGCCGTATGACGTTTTTATTAATTAAAGGAAAGGGTATTTATTCAAATAACAGCCTGCCAATCACAGCAAGAACAATTTTATCCATAGCACGCAACATATAAATCCTCAACAATCCTTTCCTGATGTTTACCTGGGCATTAAAAAATAGACCAGAAAGAATTTGGTTTTCCCATTGCTTTTAAATGAAAACAAACAGTTAATCATTCATTATTTCGAACTATTCTTTTGCACGCTATTATTCTGATCCAGCTGCACTAGATACACCAAATGTTCAGGGATATCTAGAATAGCCTTTCCCCTCCAAAGACTTCAGAAGGGAGGATACTGACTGGAATTCTCATCTACTTTCTGACAGAGATTGCAAATAGTCCATTTCCAGAATATTTGTGTCTTTTTCTTGTGTCATTGCTACATGGACTTCAGAATCAATAAACAATCTTCAATCAGGCTTCCAAACAGGTGGGATGACATTTGGTTTATTGAAAGAAAAGCCCAACAAAAATCAGCAATAACAAAATTTTAAAAACAGACTGGCCACACAGCATTTAAAACATGCAATATAAACAACACTCAGTCCAAAATGTTTATTTTTGAAGCCTCATCAGTAGAGAAAAAATAATTAGGGAAATAAGAGAACTGAACTACTATTTTTGAGTGGTCAGCTATGGATACCTAGTGAAGAAAAATGTTTTAAGTGACCACTTACACAATTTAAGTGAAAGAGAAGACAAGACCACCACTGTTCAAAATCAGAACTTGCATCCTTCTCACTAAGCCTTATTCAGGAACAACCACCATTACACTAAGCAAGGTCTAGATAAAAAACAGTGGGCAAAACAAGTATTGTCAGGAAGGGCAGCCAACAAATATATTCAGGTTTGTGCTACTGAAAAAAGTTTTGCAAGCCTAAGTAAATTTTGTCAAGGGCAAGAACACGTAAATTCAAAATTACATGCACTTGGCCTATTATTACATAAGGATATGAATGCTTTGTTTAATCATGAGGTTGAAAAGTGCTAAGACAATATTAAGGTTTCATTGCGATAAAACCCAAATACTATCTGAGTCTCCTTTATTGCAATGATTTGCTTTAGTCTGGTTACTCCACTTTGATTAGCCTAGCTTAAATGAAACTGCAAACACCACTTGAAGTACATTTGTACAGAGAAAGACAAAACTGAAACAGCTTTTTGTGCAATTATGAAACATTAATAAAGCTAATATTGTTAGTAACTGTTATGAAATGCCTGTTTAATGCCTAGTGTTTGCTCACATGGAAGTCAAAAAGAAATGAGAATTATGGAGATAATACCCAGGTATTATATGGTAGGTATATGTAAACATACAAATACTTCATGCTCCTTACAGGATAAAGGCACACATACATATTTCAGGGATACATGAAAAAATAAAAAATGTCTTACAAGGGACTCACTAAATCTATTCATTACCTTCAAAGTGGCATAGATATGAAGAACCAAATCTCCATTCAAAATAAATTATAACACAGTATCTACATTTCACATAGAGATTTCTGATATTGATATGAAATATCAGCTCCTAAGAGGGGATAAATCTGAGCAGTAACAACAAACAACAATCAGTTAAATTCCACACAGGAATGTAAGAGGAAACTGTATGCAGTTTTGCACAGGATATGACTCATTTACCAAAGTCCCAGTACATGAAAAATTGTGTGAAATGTTTAAGGCACACAATGATGCAAAAAGTGTTTCTTCTCATAGATTCATAATCCTGCCACACTCAAATGTTTAAAGTTAGGTGAAAACGGGAAGACAATTTCAGATTCAACAAGCAAAGCAAAAGTCAGTCTACCATTTAAAATGAAGCCTCCATTATTTTATGTGTAAAAGATGATACCTCAAATGGGAGAGTACAATATCACTTCTTCTCTACTGATGTCAAGTAGCAATGCCATAGATTAGATTCCTTGCTTTGTGAAATGGAGAGCTTACTGAAAAAATTCAGGAGCCAATGAATAGCAAAAGCTATAGTTTGCATCTTAGGATTAGCCCTCCAAAGAGGGCAGGAAACAACCCAAAGAATCTCTTACTTACCAAAAAAAAATAATCAAATTTAACCTGTCTGTTTCAAACAATTACTAGAAACAAACCAAGTAAAAGACTTCATAAAATTTAAAATCAGCTTGGATTCAAAAGGTGATTATTATTCCACAAGGTTTTTTGAGCACTTCACTGTTTTGGAGGGAGGGGAAAAGCCTATATGAATTCCAACAGACCACTGCTGATCACTGAGAGAATCTAGTTGCCTATAAGCTCTCTCTGTACTAATCAGTGGGCCACCAGTACATTAATTAGAAACAAATTACGGTTCTAAGCTAATGAACTAATTCTTAGATTGAGATCAAGATTCAACCCTGTTCTGATAGATAGGCTTATATCAAATCAAATTAGGTATAGAAATTAGTTATGATCACTTATGGAACTAGTTTGACTAACCAAGAAAAGCTCAAGCTTGTCTTGAATTCAAATCAAGGCTACAGGAAGCTAACTCGATGAAATTATTTGAGTACACACCCCCTCAGAATTCTATCATCTCTGGGGAGAGACTGGAAAGTTCACAAAATGCATTGATGGTTTTAGCCTGTAATTGTGCAGCAATTAATCTATAACTCTTTGGTTTACATGCAATATTTCAAAATATAAATGCCTATAAAGAACTATGTCCAGAACCCAATATTTAAGAACTTACTGCTTCTTAAAAAGAATGAAAAAAAAACCCCTTTCCTTAGTAACACCTGCGCTGGTAATAAAATTTCTCAATTACAACATTAAAGTTATCAGTAGTGGAAAACTTCATCCAGGCTACAGCATTCATAGTCACAGAAGCAGTCACATTACTTTTCACAGAAGTCAGACTGCCCCCTTGTGGTGCGCGTAGAAAGTTTAATTCACACTTAGATTTACACTTCAGTCACCGTGAACTATTAAATTCTAATAGGTTTATTTTCTCTTTCTACTGTGGTTACCAGAACTAGAACAGATTGTAATCTTTGCAAATCTTTTCAAAGACCAGCATTAGGAAGAGTAAGAAAAGAGATAAAATAGTAAGAAACAAAGCCAGAAAGAATAAACACTGCCAATCCTCAACAATTGCAGTAAAAAGTGTGTTAGAAGATAACTGTCCTTCAGAGCAACAGAAATAACTTTTTGCTTATATATTGGACTATTTTGGCTGGCATAACAAACTAGTCTGAACATCTTTAAAGGCAGATCAAAGAAAGTTACTCACCAAAAGTACCATAGAATCCTCTGGGTCCACAAGTGCCAACACCATATTTCTTCAGAGAAGCCTGTGCTGCACTCTTTAATAGGAAAGAATTACATTAAATATTTCTACATTAGTTTTACTACACATTTCACATTGACAATTTTACACCAATGTAGTACACAGATGACTTTTATCATCATGTAAAATGACCTGCTTCACAGGAAGTATAATAATGTACTGAATTCTATAACTAATTTCACCTCAAAACTACTTTTGACAACTGTTTAAGCACCACTCATTTTATTCTAATATTTAAGGACATTAAATACTAATCTAACTTGATAATCAACTAGGTGTGCAGTAAGTACACTGGATTAAATTTCAGTAAAAACAAGATTTCACTAGCACATTATGAGATTTATAATCTTACTTCCTGCTTTAGCAGTATGTTATTGATGAAGTTCAAGCTTTCAGTATTCTTTTCCCAGAGATAACATACAAAGTAAAAGAGCAATAGTCACACAAATAGAATAACTGGAAGAACTCACCTTAACTTTTTCATTATTCAAAAGTCCAAGGAAGTTAAATGATGCAAAGTTTATACATTCCTTGCCATTAACAGTGATTATATGGGTGGGAGGACTGAAAAAAATTACAGACCTATTGTTATGAATGAAGAGTTGTCATTTTCATAAACAGTTAATACAGGAGTTCTGTTTTTCAACAACAGAAGGCACACAAATTTTCCAAGATACCCTGTTTCTACTACTTCTGTTGCAGCTGCCAAACAGTATTTAAGTTCAAGGTCAAGACACAAATATATTCAACAAAACCTATATTCCTGTAATTTAATAAGGAAACTGTAAATAGTTCCTTGAGATATTTAATGATTCCTTGTTGAAAACTTAATTCATAGAAAGATGACCCCTTAAGAGATACATAAAACTTCTCTTCTAAAAGCAAAATGGTATCTATTTTCAAGAAGTACTAAAAATGAAAAGGAAACCTCATTGCTCTTACTTCCAAATGAAAAATGAATTCAAAATCAATGTTTTTGTCATAAAGCAACCCCAGAATACCTATCTTCTACTGATATAGCTATTGAAATATAGGTAGTAGATGTAAGCAGATGAAACTATTGTATTAGCTATCATCTTAAGCTTCCAATTCAGTTTGATCTGTAATGGTCTGAGTAATTTGTGTAATCAGGAAACAGAGAAAGTCTGAAAACACACACTACAATGAAATGAACAAGAGTATAGTACACATGAAGCAAAGGGCAAAAACTCCCTGCCCTAAAAAAATTGTGATTTAGGTAAACAAAAACAAAGAAAAAAAAACTGTTATAAGTAAAATATTATCCCTTTAAATACAAGCATCGTATCTGTATACTGTGTTCTATAAGCAAACCTGTTTTGGCAATTATACACATCAATCAAATAAGTTCAAAAATTTCATTAATCACTTGGAGTGTTAAGAAGTCTCAAATCTAAGTGAAATACAAAACCCTATGTCTGCCCATTTCTATATCTGCTGTCAAATATTACAGATGAGATTCTATGCTATTCTTCAGACACAGCAATTTCCACAAGCTTTTCCCATGTGGAAAACTAGCACTGGGCAATTTTCTTCACCAAAATTAAACAGGGCTGCTCAAATGTCAAATGTCTGTGCACAGCTGTTCCAAATCTGGTGGTTGAAAATATTTCAATGGGTACATTTGGTGTGCAGAGCAAATAAATTTTAAGTCCAAGCTATTCACTGAAGTTAAGAAAAACTCCGAACTGCCAGAATTTCACTTAAAAAATTCCATGATTTTGTGTTATATCTGTTCACTTGACAAAACTCAGCACATGTTGCTTCAACTAAACAACTGCAAAATTTTACTAAACAGCTTTGCAAAGCCTTCTACTACCACAGTTCATCTTTTACATGTTCATCTTTTGAATGCTGAACCTGTCCCCACAAAGGAGCTGTTCTGTATTACAGTGGTGCACCTTCTGCACAGTAGTAGCATTATAGAAATGCGCAGCAAACTGTCTTGAGGAACTGACTGCCATTAAAAATACACCTGTATCTGTTCCTCTGTCTAGATTATCAATGAGCTGTACCAAAGTCCGGATGTCCTAATATGTGAAATAATTACTTAGTTTCACAGATATTCACCAGAGCAGACCTCTACATATATATACATTTTGTCACTAATATAAGATTCAGTATATTCCCAGCACACTGTCATTCTGGTAAATTTACAACAATTTCTCTCACAGCTCCATCTCTCAAACCTAGAAAACACACCAATGTTCACCAGTAACTTGGTCATTATAAAGCTGTAGGCTGCATGAAAACTTGGCCATCCTTTGCTATCAGAATTTTACTCCAACTCCTAAAGAAACAATAACAAGAACATAAATGGAAAAGGGTATTTCAGTGAATAATTTATATAATATATAATAATATATAAAGCATTGATATTGACCACATCACAAACCCTGCTTTACAAGAGTAAGTCTTTGGAAAAGGAAAACCAACCCTGAACCATTTAATTTTTTTATCTTTTCATGTATCTCCCTTCCCCTAATGTAAGCTCATTAGGTATCATAGTTAGGAACAACAGTTATGAGATATGAATGATCCAGCTTAAACAGTAAATTAAAATATCATTTCAAGCTATATTCAAAGAACACGCAAGCAAATCCTTCAGGACTGAGAGCATGCCTCCTGTTCTTGGGCCTCTCACTTAAGTGTTTCATATACTGAAAAAATCAGTCACAGAAGAAAACAAAGTTAAGAAGGTACCGATGATGTGACTTCTACTTTAAAGCAGAAGAAGAATTAGCATGACAATTTTTCAGATGTATTGTTCTACGAAACAGATTTACATTTTCTGAGTGAGATCTCATACAACTAAGCTATTTTGCACAGATTAGTTCACAAAAAGGCTACCACAAGGAGTAACTAATTTCTGAACTGCTGAAAGCTGTTGTGGGTACCTTCTTCAGCATTGGTTCAAGATGGATCACTTTTTTGATTAGGACATGTCTGAGGTTTTGGCTTTCCTCTTCATCTGGCAACATTATTTGACTATGCAGAAAGGAGAATATGAACTCAGGATACAAAATGCACAGCCTGCTGAGATAGGAGAAAATCTGCCTCACCCAGACAGTAAGTCAAAATTTTTACTGAAGTACTTCATTTTTCTGTAGTGGTTATGAGCTTTTATAATCCCCACATATTACTGTAAACACACAGTATTATAAAGATAAATAAGAGTTCTGAGGCACTAGAAGAGGCTTCCCAGAGAAGCTGTGGATGCTCCATGCCTGAAAGTGTTCAAGACCAGGCAGGCTGGGGCTTGGAACAACCTGGTCTAGTGCCAACAGTAGAAATGAAATAACCTTTAAAGGTTCCTTCAAATATAAACTAGTTTATGATTAGGATTTTTGTAAATCATCACTCATGATAGACATTAAGACATGAAAATAACTGGAATAAGACCATCTCAATAGATAGGGTCTCCCTAAAATACTGGTTAAAAAGGGGAAATGCTCTTGAGCTGAAATCAGGATGCAAACATTTTTCTTCCTGTATTAACTCTGAAAAATGTTTTAAGTTTACAGTCAAAGTTACAGCTGTTGAACAACTTGTGGGGAAGTAGTCAGCTGGCAGCTTAAATATTACAAGACAAGTGTCAAGTTTTCCTCACAGCCACTGTTGGAGTTTAATAGCCACAACACATTATCATTCTGTCACAATACATTTCCTAGCTATAAGCACTAGAAAGTTCTAATAATTTTAACACTTTCTGAATCACTCTAAAAGACATATTTGTTCCATTTTTTTAAACAGTCAACACTTCCTTTAACTCTATGGTACAGCTTGTTTCAAAATTCTGAAGAATAACAGAAGAATTGTTCACATCACAGTTAATTAGAACAGACATCACTTTTACATGGCACTTTTCTGTGGTAGTGGAACCATCAAAATGGACCTCACTATGACACTAAATTATTTCAAATCATTACTGTCAATAAAAAGACATTATGAATACTTACAAAGTAAAAGCTAGTGATGTGCAAATCTGAAGATTGTAAAAAGAAGCTTCAAAGCAATTTCTGAAATAGTATGACTTGCTTAAGTCATCAGACATTTTAAAAGCCTTGCAACAGAAGAAAGCAACACTGAGCCATAAATTTTCTGACAAAATAGCTTTGTCACACAGCATTTCCAATTCTGATTGTCCAAGGAAAAACAGCTTTTCATGAAGTGTATGCTGGGCTTGGGGTAGAGTCAATTTTCTTACAATGACTGCTGGTATAGGGATGTTTTGGATTTGTGCTGAATGCAGAGATTACTTTGCTATTGCTGAGCAGGGCTTACACAGAGCCAAGGCCTATTTTACTATTCATACTGCCATGGAAGTTAGAGGTTATGGGAGGTTGGGAGGAGAGAGCCAGGACAGGTGACCCAAACTGACCAAAGGGTCCATCCACATGACATGCCCAGCATATAAAGTGGGAGAAAGAAGGAGCAAGGAGGGCACATTTAGAGTGATGTCATTTGTGTTCCCAAGTAACTGTTATATGTGACGGGGCCCTGCTGTCCTGGAGATGGCTGAACACCTGCCTGCCCATGGGAAGCACTGAATGAATTCCTTGCTTAGCTTTGGTGGTTTGCAAGGCTTTTGCTTTCCCTATAAAACTTTTCATCTCAACCCATGACCCTTCAAATTCTCTACCCAGTCCCACTGATGCGAGTGGCTGCATGGGTTTTGGCTGTTGGCTGGGGTTAAACCACAGAAAAGTGCCTAGTGGCTACACAGTGATGAGTGATGATGATGTAATCACTGGCTGCACAGTGATTAGTGATGATGTAAGAAGATAGTATCCACTTTTGGAGGTCTAAGTCTACACTTTCAGGAAATGTGAAACAAATTAATACCAAACAATAGAGAACCACAATGAAGGCAAAGATACAACATTCCTTCTCCCACCCCCAATATGGGGAAAAAAAAAAAAAAAAAAAAAAAAAAAAGCAAACCAAAGACAACATTTAAAGTAAGAAAGATTTTCTTAGTAACATACTCCTGATAATGTTAAAAACCAATACATCTCCAGAGGCCTGCTCTCTCCAAGCGCAATTCATTTATCAAAGGTATTAAGGACATGGAAATGCTTAATGAGCAATATGCTGCTGAATATGGATATCAAGTATTTGAGTCAAAATAAATAAACAGAATTTATTTTGGTTACATTTACCCAGAAACAATGTTGTAATTGAGAGCTGGGTGATCTTTTGGCACAGGAGGTACAAGAGGCTCTGGCTGCCATTCTTCAATCAACTCTTCTTTTTCCTAATCAGGAGAAAAGAAATACAGTTTAAGAGGGGAATTCCTCTAGAAAATACATTATGCATTAATAAACAGTTGAAAACAATTATATTAAAAACCATGTATACTAGTACATGTCACCTTTCTGAGACACTTAAAATTGGTATTATCTCAGGATCTTTAAATGTGAGGCTCAAAATTATGAAATCAGAATGGGAATAAGATATAAAGAAACACAGACCAGATGTGTCTGTAAAGATCTTACACTATAATCAAGAGATGAGATACCAACATGACGTCCCTGCCAAATTTTAATCAATACTGTTTCCTTCAACCTGTTAAATATGAAAATTCTCCTCTACAGTTTATGCAACTGAATATGAATTACATAAAAATTTTATACAGATTGCCTCAATTTACATTCTCAAGTCTTCAACAGTGCTGTTTCAAGAACACTGGCATAAAAATATTTAACAAAGTAACAAAAATGTGAGAAGGATACACTGGACAAAAACTGTAAAATGCTCAAGAAAAGGTAACAACAACTACTAAATCACATATTAAACACCTAACCATGGAGGAATACTGAGGTCACATTGATTTTCAAAATAGCACCTAAATTCAGGTTAATCTCAGAGTGGAACCACAACCATAGCCCAAGAAAGAAAATTCCATCCTCACAGCATTAATGGGCTTCTCTATACCATATTACTATCTGGGTGAAAAATAAAAAATCAAACACATAATTTTACACTAAGGGTGCTGATCCACCACACTGCAAGCCAGCAACTGTTACTGCGCAGTCCTCTCCCACCCAAACATTCCTGTTTCTGGTGCTAGCAGAATCAATTAAAAAACCAGACAAAACCTCATTCAGATGAAAACTAAGTCAGCAAAAGCAGGATGGGATATATATCTAAACCAGAACCCACAAGAGTCTCAATCCCAACCTAGACTGGCTGATGCTACTGGGAAAACACATCCTTGTGTTACAGTTGCCCAGTAGTATCTTACACCTTTCCAAAAGAGTCCAAAAAAGACCTCTGACAATCATAAAGCAGGACAAATGCTCATGCAGCCTTCACTCTACTCCTGCAATAGCTATTGAAAGGCCCCAAATCCCTAATGTATAATGTATCTACAATCAAGAGTTTTGCATTCATTTTGGAGCACAGGGCTTTTGGCTGGCGTTGTGCTTCATTTTGGTTTGGGGTTTTAGCAGGGGAGGTTTATTGGGTTTTGTTTTATTAGGCAGCAGAATAAATCAGGTGAGAAGTGGGTGCACCCTTTCAGTTATGGAAGAATAAATAAGAAAAGCTTTTACATCAAATGCCTTAGAGGGAAAGACTTCAGGTCCTTCAGAACTCCATGGTATTGCTTCTGTTTGGGACCTGAACACAGAACATTTTAACAGCTTTAAGGCAGAGGAGGCAACATAAAATTCATTTTCTTCAAAGAGAGCAGAATTAAAAGTGTGTAAGCATGTACCTAGCTTCTTCATTAAAGTCAAATTTCTGAAATAAGTGTGCAAAATATCATCAAACAGCTTAGCTACTGAGGACACAAGCTCAATTAAAATACTTTTGTCAAGGAGTTTAGCAGAAAGGAAAAAAGTATGTATAGATGGACACTGTAAGTACAGTAAATTAGCACATTCCAATTACAGTTAAGATCTATGAACACAAAGATAACAAGCAATTCCTAATTAGTATTCCTATCCCCCCCTCACATTCATTTCTAAGAAGTTTCTACTCTTCCCTTTAAAACCTTTGCTGCACACAAACTGAACAGCATAGGTTACAAGCCACAGATGAGACATGGCAACATCCTAATTTTTCTCTTCTCCTGTATATTCTCTGAGAATATACAGGAGAAGTGTAATTGTCTTTCAAACAACACCATTTCATTAATTATAGTTCACATTCATTCTCCTCATCCATTACACAGCATTTTGCTTTTTCATGGACATAGACAAATATTTACATACTCATATCTTATGTCATTTGTTTCCACCAGCTCTTAGCAGAGGAGGGGACTGGAGATATTGATGATTAAAACAAGCACCAATCTCAATCCAAACCATCCACCCACCACTGCAGACTAGACACTGCAAACCCTTTCCTCCTTCTTAGGATTTCTGCTGGTCAGAGTGACCCCGAGATATGTTAGAAAGTCTCTTTTCCCAGCCCGGCAGGCAAAGGAGTCAGAGCTCTTCAGTTCTCGGTCTCAAGGTTATTTATTATTTCTTATCTATAACATTCTTTTTCTGACCCCCTGAGGTCTGTTTGTCAGGTTGGGTTGAGGCACACTGGCTGCCCTGGGGTGGTGTAGTCTTTTTTATACTAAAAACTACGTGTACATTATTCACCATAACTTTCCAATACCCATCACATATGTTAGACAGTGAGCTTCTACTCTAAACCAATCTAAAAGTGCCAACATCACAGCAGAAGATGAAGGCCAAGAAGAACAAGAAGAAAGACTGGACACGCCCAGATTCCTCCATCTTGCCTCCTGAACCCCCATTATAAAAACCCCAAAAATCTATTTTTCACCCCGTGACAAACTAACTATTATTCTACTTAAACGCTCTTGACTTGTAATTCTTCATATAAAGATGGTAATTTGCTCCATGGGTCAAAATCAAAGGCACAGGGGTCTTGGGCTCAGCGCCGAGGTCTCTGAGCCCCCTGTCAGGGTCTCGAGTCTCCAGGGCAGTTAGAGGAATTTTCTGGGTTCCAACACCTCCTTCCATTCACCAAATACCTCAGTACACTGGCCCGCCCTTCTGAGGGTAAACATGACCATCTTCCTCCCAACAAAAAGACAGGGCAGAAGCAGACTTTCATGCAGTAACCCAACATCAACCCCTAAAGAAATAAAATTTCACATCAATATTAAAAAAAAAGTTAATTTTCAAACACACAGAGAAACCATCTTTTTAATTCACATTGTAACATCCTCAATACATACTTGATTTGCATATTTCTACTTAGTTTGCTGCACTGAAAACATTTACCTGATGAAGCGAATGAACTCAAAACTTTCCATTTCCACTTTCTTGGACTGCAGTGTACATGAACTCATCCCTCAGCTTTTCCTCTTGCCCTTCTATAATTACTTTTTATTTATATAACCAATAAATAAAATATATATAACATTATAAAGTGTATCTCTTTTATTTTATGGCTAATACATAATAAGCATGAAAATATAATCTGTAAAATATTTATAACTATATTTTATAAATTACAATATACATACCTTTTTATGCATTTAACTTTATGTTTTCTGGCTCTCTGAACCCTAAACGTAATGGAAGCTTGGTGCAGAGGCTGAAGTCCCCACCTCCATGGGTGGTCCCATATTAGACAGGTGTGGAGGCAGCAATGTTGGTACCTTGCTGTGATCTCCTAGGCATGACTTTTCCAGCCTCAGTATCCCTTGGACTCTGAACTTTCTGGCTCTCTGAAGCCTAACCCTACATGCAGTAGAATCTTGAATTCATTTGTGCACATTTATACATAAAAACATCAAAAATCTGTTTATCTAAATACACACAGATACCCTCACATACATGTACAATGGGTTTGGGTGGTTGCATTCTATTGTGGATTTTACTTTTTAATTGCCATATACCTTGGGTAAGGAAATTATTTGGGTGTAAACACATTCAGCCCAAATTATTAAAAAAGTTGCCTTGTTTGCCCAGGTTCTTAAGAAAAGGTAGCAATTCTGTTCATAACAGAAAACAGTTCTTAGCTAGCACTAGTGTTCTGAAATGATGTCATGCATACATATTCTACATTAATATCAAAATATTAATAAAGCTTTTTATTTACTGGTCCTCAAATAAGTATTTAATTTCACAGTATTTCTAGACCCATGTAACTGGTGCAAATAATGGGCATGCCAGTTAGAAATTTCTTTCTTTCAAAGTAGGTATGTATGCCATACATAAGAGAAATTGTACCTACCTAGGGACTCTTGGCTCAGAATTACTGAAAACCTTAACAAGAGCAGACTACCTCTGCTATTCCCTACAGAACAATATCTGATTAGTCTATGCTGTTCCTGCAAAACAGCTCTCAAGGTCGATGTATTTCTCAGCCACGCATTAAAGATTTGTCTCCAATACGAATTTTCCAGCCTCCTGACTTGTATCACTCAAATAAAATGCATCCCATACTACTACAGCAATTTAGTGGAAATTCTAAAACCAAAGAAAAAAACTATTCCTCCCATTTGCAAATAGGAAAATGTGACTGTTAGTTCTTCACAGATTTTGAAAGGAAAGCTCAGTATCATTACCATTTACTGCAAAGTAAAAGACAAACAGACCTGTAGGGCACCTTCCTTCCAATGCTGCCATGCAAACTTCTACAGCCCACTCCAGTCCTCATTGTCACTCTGTCACTTTCCACACATTTTACTTTGTGTGAAAGCCCATAAGAATCTATGTCTAGCACCCTGTATGGCCACACACTTTTTTATGTTTCCTAAAACACTGAACTATCAGGAACTTACAGTATCAAAGAAACACTACACCCTTTTAGTTAAAGATTTGGGAGATACTACTTTCTAAAAGAAGCAGTAGTAATACTTACAAACACTATTGCCAAAGCATAAGAGTTAGACAGTTGAAAGGTGATTTCTGCACTGGATTTCACAGTACTCTTGCTACACATTTAAATGAACCTAGAATCCACCTTCAGGGTGGATTTCTTCATGCTTTTAGAAGCATGACTCCTAAGTGCACTACATTGCACAATATGTAATTTCCTTCTTGTTTCCCAGGACTGACTTGTTCTAACAGATCACTAAGATGGCTGTGCAGTAATTGTATTCTTCATTAATATTTATCACATGGAGCCAGCTCTGCTGTGGCAGCATTCCCAGCAATAGCTCACAAAAAAACTCCCAGTACCATTACATGAGTGGCTGGCACAAAAGTAGTGTGTGCTCTACCACCTGAGCAGGCCTGTCTCCAGTGGCTGTACCTGAATAAGGCAGTATTTCTTCCTGGTGTGGTAAAGACTGGACACCACAGCATGACTCAAACTAGAACAATACAGAAAGCAAACCAGCAGCACTCTCCTTGCTGAACAGCTGGCGTGTTTCTACATGTAGACGAACTCACACACACACACATGGAAGTCTGGCTGTATGGGATCCTGTACTGGATGAACCAGACTGTACTGGGTCTGGCTGTGATGGTGGGAATTTCCTTCATAGCAGCTCACACAGTGCTGTGGCCAAAACAATGTTGGTAAAACACTAAAGTTGTATCTCTTGCTGAACAGCCTTTGCACAGTTCACACTCTGTTCCTACAGTGAATAGAATGGTGCATGCCCAAGAGATTGAGAAAGAACAAAAATCAGGCTTGTACTAATGAAAAATAGATTTCATATTGTATGATGTCACACATCATACAATATGAATGAAGCAATAAAAAGAAGAAGAGGGACTTTAAGGAATTCAGCCACCTTTTGTTTGGGAACTGTCTGATATTGGTCCATCCACTGGAGGTGGTGAGTGCAATATTACTTGTCTTGTTTTCTGTCTTCTTACACTTTGCTTATTAAATAATTCTACATTCACTCACAAGTTTTTAAATAATTCTACATTCACTCACAAGTTTTCTTGCTTTTATTCTTCCTCTGCTTTGTGAGCAGCTGAGTTCAAGCCCACTGGGGTTAATCCACAAGACAGACTAGTGCAAATTTAGTGCCAATTAGGTGCAGATTTTTCATGACATTTAAGAAGGCATGTCTCTCTGTGTTCACAGCTATTCCCCTACACAAAATACATGAGCTCTCTTCACAAGAATTATCTACACTGTAGAAAGAGAAATGGAATCATTCCGTGACTCTGATATATCAGTTTGCTTAACTGCTCTAACAGTAGAAGATGTATTCACACTATTCACACTGCTGCAATTATGTTTACTTTCAGTGAGACTTTCCCTTCCAAATGCAGTTCTTCCTAAAGCAACCACTACTTCCGTCTTCAAAGGTCAATGATACAGTCAGCTACTCTAACTCAATGACACTCAGCTACTCTAACTTACACCATCTTCAAGGTTAGCCAATTTGAACACAGGATCAGAACAAAAAGCATTTCACCCATGCTATTTATATTTTTTTTTTGCCATCAAGATAAAGGTAACAAGCCAGTGGTGTCTTTAACAGCCAAACCCTCTGCTGCAAGCTCACAGGCTCACAGCACCCTGTAACTTTTTGTGTCTGTGACCTGCAGTGTGAATCAATGTATCTAATCTATATACAAGGTAGTTCTTGATGCCCGGTTGCATTTTTGCTAGTATTCACATTTCTTTTCACCCTTCAACCTCAGAAAAGTTTTTATAAATCTCAACAAAAGTATCACAACAATAACATATTTGCATGCTTCTATTTTTCAAAAAGCCTGTTAACAGCAGTCCTGACAGTGAATTTTAATACTAATACTATGGATAAATGTCAACCTGCAAAAGTAAGGTTATTTAAGCCTAAGCCATTTACACATTTTTCTTCCTGACACCCTTCTAAACCCTTTCTTCCACTCTAGCGGACTGGCTACATGTGCAATCTCCCAGTTGTTTACTGCTTTCAGTTAAACAGACACAGAACAATTTTCTTCCCCACACAGCATTATTAGAGATTTGTCTGCATACTTTCCTCAGCTTCAGCAAAATGGTCAGTCACAAATTAAGATGATGACCTGCAACTGCATGATAAAATCCAAGACGCACATAGAGATATATGAGCCAATTTCTTACTTTGCAAGGAAAAGACAGGTTTTGGCTCACCAATTATATGAGCCAATTTCTTACTTTGCAAGGAAAAGACAGGTTTTGGCTCACCAATTATCCGAGACCTGCAAAGAGATTTTCCTGCCTTCTACTGCAGAGAGAATGACCCTTAAAACAAAAAAAAAAAAAACCATATCCTCCAAAATCCTAGAAATTAAAACTACCTGATGCAGTAGATGATCTGTACTAGTTTCTGGATGGACAATCTGGGCCTACTTTGAGGCAGAGCATTTAGTGTTGCACCACACTGGAGCTCCTTTTGCATTCATTCCTCCTCTGTATTCTTATCTAAGGTGGTAAACTTTGAGTATCCCACAATCAATTCAAACTCTTCCATGCACAAAACTGAACCAGCCATTCTTGATTCCTGCTTAGTTCACTTCCTGCCTCCAGTCATAGAAGCATTTGGGTTGGAAAGGACATCTAATTCCAATATCCTTGCCATTGGCAGGGACAATTTCCACTAGACCAGGTTGCTCAGAGCCCCATGCAATTCAGCTTTAAACACCTTCCAAAGATAGGGCATCCAACACTTCTTTGGGCAATCTGTGCCAGTGCCTCACCATGCCCACAGTAAAGACTTCCTTCCTAGTATCTAACTTAAACCTGCCACTTTTGAAGTCATTCCCCCTTGCACTGTCGCTACACACTCTTCTAAACAGTGTCCCTCCATCTTTCTTGCAGGTTCCCTTCAGGTGCTGGAAGGCTGCACTTAGGTCACCCCTTAGACTTCTCTTTTGCAGGCTAATCAATCCCAAGTAATTCTCTCAGCATTTTCTCATAATAGACGTGCTTCATCCCTCTCATCACCTTGGTGGCCTCCTCTGGACCACCTCTAACAGTTCCATGTCCTCGCTGTGCTGGAACCCCAGCGCTGGATGCAGGCTTCCAGGTGGGGTCTCAGCAGAGCAGAGCAGTGGGGCAGAATCCCCTCCCTGGCCCTGCTGCCCATGCTGCTCTGGATGCAGCCCAGGACACATTTGGCTTTCTGGGTCATGTGCAGCCTCTCATCCACCAGCAGCCCCAAGTCCTTCTCCCCTACTCTCCATCTGTTCATCCCCAGCCTGTGCTGGTACCAGAGGTTGCTCTGACCCAGGTGCAGCACCTTGCACTTTGCCTTGTTAAACCTCATGAGATTCCCATGGACTCACTTTTTTGCCTTGTTCCCTCAAATGTGTCAGCCACAAACTCAGCTTGGTGTCACATGCAAATTTGCAGAGGGTGCACTTGATCCCATCGTCTAAGCCATTAATTAAGATATTAAATTAAAATATTAATTGAGATATTAAATAACAGTGATGTCAGTATAGATTCCTGAGAGACACCACCCGTCCACTGGGAGTCAGAGACAATGGCCACTACCCTTTGAGTGAGACAGTTCAACTGCTTTCTTATCTACCTACCACCACATCCATTTCTCTCCAATTTAGAGAGAAGGATGTTGCAGAGGGCCAGGTCAAAAGCTTTACACAAGTCCAGGTAAATTACACCTGTAGCCCTTTCCTTGTCAACCAGTGGAGTCACTCCATCACCGAAGGCTACTAGGTTGGTCAGGCAGGACTTGCATTCGGTGAAGCCATGCCAGCTGTCTCAATAAATACCTCTGAAGTGCTTTCTAGAACACTCTAAGCTCGTTTAATAAGTGCTCCCCAAACAAGGACACTGCCTGCAGTTTTGCTCACAACTACAGACTTGTGCCTACAGTCCTTGCATCCTGTTCATTGATGAATGACACTAAGTACGAATCCTTAATGTGCATCATTAGTGAGAATAAGATCAAAAAGCATGCAAATACATGACATAGATGGGAATTACATATACCTATGACAAATACCCATAAATCTCTTTCTTAGGACCATGAAGAAATTTCAGTGTTTTATCCTATTTATAAGGGATATCAGTACTCTGAAACTAGTCCAGGGACATCTTCAAAACAAATCTTATTCATTTGTGATAGCCTACAGCCAGAAGTCAGGAAGAAACTCCAGTCTTCACCAGTATGGCTTTTTTATTTTCTAGGGATGACATTGCAAAAGAAGAAAACTGTTGCTAAACTACAATTTTTGTGAAACCCATTGTAAACTCTCAGTGTTATTACTCACAGGCACCACGAATATAGCTTGAGCATTTTCCTACCATCTACAATTTTACAGTTCATTTGACTTGGTGGGCGTTTTTAATATAGCAGTTTCATTTTTAAAATAAAGCCCTCCATTGAGTAGAGGTAATGACAGCTTTTCACAGCTAAACAGTCATTGTCATATCAGTTTTCTTATTTCTCAGACTCTCAAACACAGCGCTACTTTTAAGGCACAAACTGACATGTTTAAGCAACAAGCAGTTTCTGAGTCCAAAGTAAGCTTACCCTTGAAAGTTAAAGAAAAAAAGCAGGACCATTTATAATGTAGCAGTGGTTCAACACTCAATACATTGATTGGTATAAACTGTTTCTCTAAAGAGAAATATTTTTTCATCATACCTTAAGTGTTAGATCAGATCTCTCTTGAAGCTTATATGTCTTGGAGAAAAGAAGTCTGATTATCCATAGTATCAGAATTCCTTCTAAAATGAGATGGTAAGCTGGAGCCTGAAAACAAAAGTACAAAAATTAGTCTAGAGACAATTCTATTTGAAGCCGTGTGACACAACACAACCATTTTGTCCCTATTGGCACACCCAGAAAAAACCCAAAGCTGATCATCAGCTGATATATTTCTAAATCAGTAAAAATTTTAACTGTAGGAAAGTGGAATGTTTTTCAGCTATTACTTGTAGCTATTAAGTTTAAATGGATTGATTCTGTGGTTCATACACATAATTTGAATACCAAGAGTAAAGGCCATTAAGTCATACAGGTTGCACCAGTCAGCACCTGTGAAGACAAGCAGCCTTCAAAACAAGTGGAAGTATCCTGAGAGCCTGAATGTCTGTGTCATCCATACAAAGCCACTTCAACTTTTCATTTTTGTAACCCACAGTCTGCTAGCAGTATTTACAAGAAAAGACAATTCTGTTCTTATAGGCAGCTTCTGTCCATTTTACAGGCACTTTGATCAGGTATAAAACAACTGAGTCAGCTCCACTAGTTTTGTCCCTGTGTCCTTTACTCTCTTGTGTGGACAAAAAGTGTGGGAATACATTAACTCTGATTTGCTTTGTGTAAGTCAAAGTTATCCTCTTTGGGTGCTTGGGGGATGAAAATCAGTTTGCTCTGGCACCACAGCTAGTTTGAAGTAGATGTGGAATTATTGGACACCTAGTATTAATGATGAGTTTAGTTATTCCATTTTAGAAAGGCTCCTGTCTATTATTTTTAAAAAAATAAAAGTGCACACAAACGAGCACACTCCCTCTTCAAGACAGGGGAATTGCTCCCACATATCAACATTCTTGGTGGTATCTGACCTGCCAACAAAACAGAACTTACCATACATTCAGAAACTAAAGTAAATTGGATGCAAGCTTTTAAAACCAGTAAAGAGTCCTATGGCATATCAAACCATAGGATCAAACCTATGGTTTATACCTGATCAAACTGCAAATAACAGATGTTACCTATTGCAGAGTAGTTTTCTGTTTACCAAACATATTAAGAATACGCACACGACACGTTTGACACGACACCTAAAGAACACAGAGTACACTGCTTTTCAGTGCCTACAGTTATCCTGGATTCAGTGCACTAGACCGTGCTACCTGCTTCATTAGCTAAGCACTTCTGTATTTGGATTGCAAATCTTGCACACATTCTTTAAAAGTTACCACCCTTTGCCAAAGGAAGGGACACAAAAACACCGCCTATCATCAGGACATCCTTTTTAACACCACGAAACAAAGCCTGAGAACAAACACGCACAGCTGATGTCTTCCAGAAGGGAACTCAAGCCCAAACATTTAAACGCCGTTTCTTCCTTTGCAAACGACATTCCTAAGTTAAAAACCTTGACCCCAGTAAAATCCTTAAAACCCTTAAAGCTTAATGCTCTGCTACACGCCCTAAATGTCGTTTTATAAGCCTGGAGAAATAAGACGTGCGTGTATATTTTCAAGATACAGCCGCGGCGCACTCACACGTACTCACGATTCAGCGAGCGCAGCCCGACCCCGCAGCACCGACCCGCACCCGGCTCCGCTTCACCACCCAGCACCGCCCACCGCCGCCGTTCCCCACGACACCTCCCCGCTCCCCGCGCCCCAAGCCACTGTCAGGCCGCCCCGCTCGGGGTGCCTGCCCGACCGCACCTCGTAGAAGGCCTGGACCATCTCCACCAGCACCCACTGCTGCCCCACGCCCGCCGCCACCGCCGCCATGGCCGCGCCGCCGCTTCCGCCTCTCCGCCCACGCGCGCCGGGGCGGGCCCGGCGCGGCACAGAGCGCCCCCTTGCGGGTGGCGCGGCCCCTGCTGCCTTCAGGGAGGCGGTGTCTGTGGGCTCCGTGCGCGGCCTTCCCTTGGCCGTGCCGGGCCGTCATCGCTCCGACCTGCTGTGTCCTGTGGCGAGCTTCGTCAGGGAGCGAGGCTAGACTGGCAAGATCAGAGAATCACTGACTCTTAGAATCGGTCTGATTGGTAGGGACCACAGCCGGCGTCTGCTCCAACCTCCCTGTTCAAGCTGGGCCACCTGTAGCACCTGGCATAGGGTTATGTCAGACAGTTCTTGGATCTCTCCAATAAGGGAAGCTCCACAACTTCTTTGTGCAATCTGTTCCAGTGTGCAGTCACCTGCACAGTAAAGTTTCCTTTCCATGTTCAGGTTGAACTACCTGTGTGTGCTTCAGTTTCCACCCATTGCCTCTTGTCCTATTGCTCAGCACCTCTCAGAACAGCCTGACTCCATTCTCTTGCTGTCACCCTTTTTAAACACTTATATATATAGGTGCACCCTTCAGTGTTGACTAAGCAAAGTTATCTACAAACTGGACTTGCCTGAGAAGATAAACATGTATGTATTAATACGCACTTCCTCACCACATTTCAAACTTGGTCCCATTTGTTGAACTTGCTGGAGTTAGCTTGGTGTTGATCCCTCCACACACACAGGCTTCTTCAGCCCCATGCTGCCCTAGGTGGAATGGGGTAAGGGGCAGATCCTGTGCTTTCGTGTCTCATACACAACTATTACACTTGTCACCTCTGAATCTGTAACTGGTAAATTCATTGCTGGAAGGACCAATTGCTCAGATACTTGGCTAAGCAAAGGTGAAACCTATAGTGGAAATAATGGATAAGTTCAAATACGAGCAGAAATTACTACATTAAGAATCTTACCAGAGTGAGCAGCCCTAAAAGCCAAAGACTGTTGGGGAGAGATAAATGTCATGAAGAAAAAGAGTAGTGTTGAACTCTCCCCACAGATGCACCTGAGTGTGGGGAGATGAGTTAGTCACTGTGCATAGCTGTGCAGGACCTGCACAACTGGCTAAAAGTCAGTGGAGAAGAGGGGCAACTGGAAAGAAGACTTATTGGGAAGTGAAGTAGCTATTAAAGGCAATGTTTGAGAATGGTTTCTGTGGGGCTACACAACTGTGGAGTGTCTCTGGTGGTCATCTTGGACAACACGATGAAAGCACACCCCTTGGGTTTTCACTCACTAGTCTTCACTGTGGTTGGGTGAGAGAAACCTGGAGCAACAGTTAATGAAACAGGTGACAGCAAAAACCTTTCGCTGTTGCTAACTACAGACAAACAGTAGCTTACAATTTTACAGTAGTGGGTAGTTAAAATCAGTGAACTTCACTTTCACACTACTTGAAATGCATAGTAGTTAATCTCCCTGATTTCTGAACTTAGTGATATACTTGTCAAATTCCAATCTCTGCACAATAAAGAGAAACATATGGTTTGAGGCTATCTGAAAAGTCAAGGGAGACAATAAATATGTCTTTTGGCTTTTAGCTGCATGAAGACTCTTGTCTTCACTGTTTAATCCTTCTGTAGCCATTGTGTCATGCTGGAGTCTTGGACTCTTGGGAGATGGCTGCTAGTACCAGCCTCAGAAAATGTGTCTGGTATGCAGACCCAAATTGCCCTCAGAAGAGTGGGCCACGAGTTGTTTTGGTGGGCAGCAGATTGAGTCACATCTCTGCTCTCATCAGATTGGGACTTTCAGTATTTGACATAAATATGTACCATTGGGAGACTAAGAAATTGATTTTGTGAAACACTGGATGAATCGTTTCCAGCATGAAATGCAGTGAAGTTAATAACATACTAACCAGTAATTCTTCTGGCAGTGGATTCAGAGATCCTGGTCTGGAATATCATAGTGCTGAGTCTCTCATAACAATGAGCCTATCCCTATTGCTCAGCAGTTTCATTGTTTCAACACAGGGCCACTGCTGCTCATGGCTTAAGGCTGCTTTACTTCTAACAGTAACAAAGCAAGGGAGGTAAAGGGATAAGTCCTTCACAATGGCAGTTTATGACTGGAAAGAAAGGGGAGAGGAAAAATATCTCTGAAATTAAAGACCTGATGGAAGCTACTGAGATACTGCCCTGTAAGAATTCCTGGTCTGTATGTTTCAAATTTTGTATTCCCCCCATATTCTCCATTTGCACAGTATTTCTAAACCACTCTTGTTCTGGATCTTCCTCACCAACCCACTCATTTCTCACACGCTGCTTTGAATCCCCAGCTCAGTTCCCCTGGGTCAACACTGGAATTCCAGCTATCTGCTGTAGTTCTCTGGTCACTCCAAAAACTGAAAAATAGGACTTAGTATGGCTAAGAATTTTACTTTTTTCATATCATAGATGTAGCCAGTGCCAGTTATTTTTCTGTCCTCTTTGCTCTAATAGTTCTTCCTCTGGCTTCTTCATTTTTGCTTTGTCAAGTATGAGATAAACAGTCAGAGCTTTTATTGAGCTGGTATTAACTGAGAAGGGGAGAATGGCATTGGGAAGTGGCACATAACTGTGAAGGGATGATGGTACTTGCTGAAATCTTAGTTGTATTGCTGTGTTGGAGATATGTGTACAGTAGGCAGAGAAATGTGGCAGGGAACTGGTGGAAAAAGTTCCTGAGGGTCATTTACTTCTCCCCTGCCTTCTCCAACCACACACACAGAAGATGGATGATGGTGTTGGAGATTAAGGACACAAGGGAGTGTTTGCTGCTATTCTCACACATTCTAGGTGATGAAAACTTAGTTTAGAGTATTGTGGTTTTAGTGTTCCTTGTTGTAACATGTTGACTACCCTGAAAAAATTATAGAAAAAATAAATAAAGTGTTGGGAAAGCAATCTCAAAATGGCAAGGGGAATAGCAGGATAATACTAGTTAGTCTTTTTTAGTCTTTGAAACTTGATTCTCCATTGAGATGATGCTGGCAGCAAGCACAGAAAACTTTCAAAGTCAGTTGAAAGCTGTCTGTTAAGCCAGAAATTGTGTCCCAGCTCCTAATGGGAAGCCCAAAGATGTTGCAAGAGTACTGTGCAAGTGCCAAGAAGAACTGGAATATCAGGTTCTGTCATTTACCCAATATGTGGAGGAGCAATTGTGCACAAGGCAAGCAGAGCACAGGATAAATTTTGTTATCTAAATCTGTGCATCATTGCATTTCAGAAATGTGCTTAATCCAAGTTCTATAGTGAATTAGCTCTGAATTAATTATTAAATTAGAAAGCAGAAACCTGTCTCAGGTCTGCACAGGAAACATCTGGAGATCTCAACCTTTGACACAAGATTTGTGAAAGAAAAAGAGTGCCTAGTGGTCAATGCACTGGTGCATTCTAGCTGTTCTTAAGTCTTCCATGGCACCTTGAACAGCTGTAGTGACTAAGTGGCATAAAGTGGAACTGCTGTAATGTTTTCCTGGCATACCTTGAGGACCAAATTTAACCTCAACTGTTTGGACTTA
The DNA here is from genome assembly GCF_022539315.1 of Serinus canaria. Taxonomy (NCBI): domain Eukaryota; kingdom Metazoa; phylum Chordata; class Aves; order Passeriformes; family Fringillidae; genus Serinus; species Serinus canaria. The sequence continues at coordinate 33,957,023 of NC_066343.1, read as the reverse complement.
ACGACTACTGGAACCATGTAAGAGTGACCAGAATCTTCCTTTTTTAAAGTATTTTCAGCCAAAGGTGGACCTTTGCAATGAAAAGCTCACTTGTCAGAAAGATGGATATAGGCATAGCAGTCTGTCTTCTCTCTTCTCAATGCTTGTTCCCCATGTGGGCTTGGCGGCACTGGACTAAGCATTGAAATTTCCAGTTTGTGGCTGAACTAACCATCTTAAAATGGAATTGACACCAGGTAGGCCTAGTTCTGTGATAACTAAAGAAAACTTGTGTTAGGAACTTGGAAGAGCTGTGGTGGCCACTGACAGAACATACACTATTTAAATGAGAGTATTTCCCTTGCAGAGAACTGATTACCATGTGTGGTGTTGCAGTATTTCTATTGCAGAGATATGTTTTGTATCCTGTGTGGTTAGATCTCACATATCTCTCTTCAGACATATTCAGATTGGGTATTTGCAGCCAGAACTTCCACCTGGGTTGGTTGTCCCTGCTGCAGAACAAACTATGTGATGTGTGACTCATTTGTTTCTCTCTCTCACTTCAATATGCAACTGAACTGCTGTCCACCCTCTACTTCAAAACCTTAGTCCAAACAGCACATTTTTATTCCAAATTGTGTCAGTCTAAATCTCTTTTATTTTAGAAACATAAGCATTGTATTAATAGAACATTTACAATTTGTGTTCTTTTCTTCTTGTCCCACTTTTTGCTTTTACTGAATTGACTAATTGTTGTTTCTCTTAGCATATTTGAATTAGAAATATAGCAGACATTATGAGCAGACTTGTACTCAAAATCACTTTGATGGAGTTAAAACAGGATGACCATAATGAAGTCAAGATCACCACAGCAAAAGTAATTCAGCCAAAATAAATAGTGCAGCATGTTTTGAAATGCTGTCATCTCACCAAATACAAAATGTCCAAACTTCAATATGCAGAGTGATAAGTAATAATATCATGTGTCTGCATGAGACACATGATATTATAGGCTGAAAAGTGATTTTCATATGCTATTTTGAAGTGGTATAATGGACTAATCGGATATTAATTTTGGATAACACATATAATATGCGCTGTAGGCAAGGTAGAGCTTGAGGCCTGCAAGATAAGAAATAAAAACACAATTGGCATAAATTCGGTCAGTAAGGTGTCCAACAGAAGCTTATGAGGTTTGGCTCCAAAGGTTCATATTCTACATATCTTCTAGTTATTGTCATGCAGGCCTCCTCTCATAAGAATGAAACTGGAAGAGAAGCAAAGGAATAGCAATCCTGTGTCAATTACATTTATTTACCTGAAGAGTTAGACTCCAGCCTCATACAAAGTGTCTTAGAAACTGTCTTGTCACCAGTGTTTTCCGTACTTACTGTTTTGATGTAGAAATTTCAAGGAGGTTGATGCTCTGACCAGATAAAGGCCATGTGCTAATGGAATCCAAAATGACCTTTAGCCTCTGTGTGTTTACATTAAAGTCACACTGGTTTTATACAAAACCCCTCTACTTTTACAGCACTGCTATCCACTAGTTGTCAGGTATAAAAGTGGGGTCTCTAATGACTTCTCCTGCAACAACAAACAGTGGAACCATTACTTGAAGGTTTTATGAGGCATAGACCCTGTAATCTCTGTACTGAGAAACATGAAAATGTGATGCATGCAGTCTTCACATAGTTGCAGCTAGATGCCTCAGAGAAGGATACAATAAAAATAAGGTGAGATGAAGTGAGAATTTCATTGTTGTTGTCAGATACAGGTATCTTTTGAAGCAAGATTTTTTTTTTCCAAAAATGCTGCAGTGTGTATTGTAGATTTCATTTGCCTGCAAATAATAGGAAGATGAATAGTTGACTATACAATCGTAATATTATAGGTAGTGCCTGCATCCTACTAAGGTTACAGGATGTGAAAGGTGGTATCCATATCAGAGACAAGCTCTTTCCTGTACTGGACTGTGATTGTAAGTGTTCCCCAAAATTAGGTTTTGAGTGTGGTTCAGATGTAGCAAATCTCATGGGAACTGTGTGTGGATTTAAAGCTGAATTTTTAAGATTAAAGTGGTGATTTTGTCCTCTTGATACACAGAAATGCAATAGATACCTATCTTCCAGAACCAATCTTAGTGAATTGGTTTGGCTCAGGAACCGCAGACATGCATGTTAAATTCATTCAGTAAGCTGATCATATTTAAATATTAGCAACAGATTTAGCCTTCTCATTCTGCCGCAGTTAGTTGACAGCAAATCTTTGTGATGAAAAATAGGAAAAGAACTATTGAACTTCTTGAGGCCTACCATATTGCAGAACTCGGATCAAAACCAGGATGAAATTGTGCTCTGTGTAGTGACTATTTTTGTCAGCCTTGGGAAAAAATATAAAGATGGCAGATAGTTGCAGACTTTGCTGAAAGCAAAACCAGCTTTTGATCATACCTTCACTATGGCTCACATGGCTCAATATCTGGTAGTTTCTTACATCCATGTAACACTGCAGGGCATTGAAGCATTTTAGAATCCCATTTTCTCTTAATCACCTCAGTCTAAATGTTTGTTTGAAGTTAAGCATTTAAGCAAACTGTAAATCTTCACAAACTCTTTCCAGGAGCTTTAGAGTAGATAAAGCTGTCTATGATAATGCAATCTTTTTCTCCATAATGACTGGGTTTTGCCTCTGAGGTAGGCAGAATAACATGCTCTCAGTAACACCACTGTGCTGACTAAGGCAAGCATTGATTACTAGTGCATTCCCTGACACCTTCTACAGTGGCGGGACTTCTTGTCTTTGTGTCTTCTTCAGTTCAGCTCCTTTGCTGTTTAGGTGGCTCTGTATTTTAATGGTCAAATTGATGTCTGCAGCGTGTCTTACTAGTATACTTGATTTTAGAAATAACAGCATTCTGGTGATGTTATCAGAAGAGAGAGAAGTTTGAAAAGTCATGGAAACTTCAACTTTTTAATGCACAGTTTTCCACCACAGAGTTTATTTCCCTGAAGGTACATATGTAAAAATGCCTGTGGAAGAGGCAAGTAAATTTCATCCAGAAAAATACAAAGAACTCCTTTGCCAGATCATCATTCTTGCCAATATACTGAAGCACAGAAAAGCACTGTATTGTTTGCAGATCCACGTAATGCATACCAGAGCACTAGTTGAAATTCTTTGAGGTTATAGGTAAAACGTGTGTGCGTGTGTTGGCAGAGCTAGTCTAGTCTGACAGGCAACACCTTTCATATATTTGTTACTCAGAGAGTTGCCACATCTACAAATTCAGATCAGGTGTGGCTAAAAACATTTTTTAATTGATAGACTAATGCCCTCTCAAGCACTGAAATTCTTACCTGTTTTTTAAATCATAAGATTTTACCTGAGAAAGGCCTGAGCACAGTTCTGCATTCAACTGTTTCGTAGCAAATTAGTGGAATACAATCTCTGTTCTCTATAGTCATCCCAGGTATTTCACAAAACTAAGTTATTGTAAGCAGTTAACAACTAAAAGATAAAATAAACTAGAGAAAATTTTAATGTTGGGGAATAAAGTGACTGAGAACCCCTCCAAAGACTCCCCAAACATAGGGTAATTGTTGAAATACAGCTTTCAGGGAGACCTGGACAGGGTATTGAGAACACAATGAAGTCCTTGTTAATAGGTGAATGTTGGTGCCCTTATAAGACAGAATCTTACCTTTCTGGCACCTCTGAAAACCTAAGTCTGCCGAAATCAAAGAAGAATATCTTGTTTTTTGAAGCTTTTCAGAATTTCAAAGTGCATCACAAAACAGTGGGTTTACGTCTTCGCTTCTCTAAGATATTTGGAAAATAGTTTGCTGTATGCAATTATTAATGCCAGTAGCTGAAGCTAGTAAACAATTTCAAGTGAAAAAATTGCCACAACATAGCTTGTGCTCCATCTGAATATTCTCGTAATTATTCCTGAATTACACTAACAGATAATTTTACTCCTTCTCTTGAAGAAAATGGCTTCAATTTTGTTGTTCTAATGGTAGAATATTTTTAATATAAATTCCCATTTATACCACTGTTTCACTTTAAAATTCACACTACAAATAGGACTGCTGATGTCTTAGAATAGTTCTGAGAAATGCAGTGAACTGGAGCTCACCTAGCTTGTGCCTTTTTGGTTTTGAAAACAAGCAAGCTGATTTTCAGTTGCTAATTCTTCTTTGCAAATTTTATTTCTGTACTGCTGAGTTAGATTCCTAGTGATTATTTTAAAAGACAACAGTGGTCTCAATTAATATGTAAGATGAAAAAGGAGCTTATAATCAGTTGGTCTTTGCTTAAACATAGTAAATGGAACAACTCCAATTATAATGATTGATTTTTCCAGAGGACAGGAAAGGACGAACATGTTCACTCTCAGGGCAGTTCACAAGTAGAAAAGAGTGTGAGATGAGAGGTTACTTTCTTCAACTAGTATCTGTAACAGAGACCACTGACTGATCCAAATGCAAATAGTTAATCCTTTGAGAGGGCCAAAAAATTTGGAGAAAAGTCTGGTAAATTATTTACCCTTGGAAAAGATACTTTTTACTAAATTTCCATACAAAGAAGCTGATCAACTCTACCATCTCTGTTAATTGCTATCGAAACCAGGAAGTAAAGTAACCCAATCACTTTCTGTCTTCCTAGGCTTGCCACATTTTCCAATTATAAAACATTTACATTTAATCAAAGCCAGAAAACAATTGATAACATTTAGGGGTACTTCTAAGCAAATCTTAGTTCCCTCTGTACCTAGTAGGTAAAAAGTCTTGACATGATTCATTGGAATGTGTTTGTAGTTATGTAGAAAGAAAAGAAAGCCACTTGTTAAATTCTGTGGCATTTAAGTAGTGGCTGAAGATTCTGTGTTCAGTTTTGCGATGCTGTAACATTACCCATGTTTCTTTCTGCTCTAAGCACAGCTGGTGAAAGAAGAATAACACATTGTTTAATTGTCAATAGTCTTATCATGAAATGGGTGGCTTTTGCAATAGGAGCTTTTACAGTCATTTCATATTTCAAGGCTTTTTGTATATGGATCTCATCAGGAAGTGAATGAGACAATAAGAATTGGGAATTGTGGCACCAGCATTCCCAGACACATTTCTTTATTCCATATGGAGAAAAAAATGCTTTAAAATGTTTGCAAAATTTCAGTATATTTTCCAAGTGATTTTTCTGTTAAATATTTTAACCAAAATCAGACTTATATGGCTAGCTACAGAAACAAGGCTTGTCACTGCCCCCCTTCTCTGCCCTTAACCACACATATGTTTAAGGGTTTAAAAGAATAGCATTGCTAGGTAGATCCTGAGATCTCACCAACGAAGTGATGAGTGCTACAGACTTCTATAACCTCACTGAAGTAGCTCTAGCAGCTAGCAGTAGCTCTAGCAGCCAATTGTCTGCAATCACTGACTCAGGAGGATTACTCTTGCTCTCACTATCTTAGAAAAGCCATAGTGTCCTGGTATCCAAAGCAGCAAGCTTATGCTTACTTAAGTGGAGCACTCTTGGAAATTTAGCTATTCTCAAAAACTCAAGGTTAAGTAAAAGACGTAAAATTCAAACTTTTCCAATCTTTGGACTTGCTTTCTGATTTGGATCCCTAATCTGCCAAAACCAGGATGTAAGGATGGGTATCTAGGGGATCAAATACAAAAATTCAGGTTCTTTGTTAGAGATGAAATATACCAACCAAGGAATTCCAGGGAAGAAGACTGACTTGTTATTTTTGTGGCAAATTGGAAAAGTTATCTAAGAATAATCCTCCTCCTTTTTTGTTTGTTTGTATGTTTGTTTGAAAGCATGAAGTGAAAACTGAATCGAGATTTGCAGAATTTTGGTATTTTCTCCCAATCCTTCAGTCTTACATTTACACAAACATAGAAGGAACACATTTTGCCTATTCCCAGACCTTTGTGGAAATGAGTGAGGTAAAAACATGTTGCACAGCCGATGAAAACTGTTCGTGCCATTTTGCAACTAGCCTTTTTTACAAATGCAAAATGTTGGGCACAGGGGACATCTACTGCCAGCAAGAGGGAGTGCACTGAGGGCATTTGGACATTGAGTTCATACAATAATGTTGAAGGAATGTAAAAGTTACAGATGTCATCAACCATTGCTACTAAATTATTTTTCAAGTATAAGGAACTTGTGTAGGATTGGTTAGCAGATTTGATCCAGTACCTAGAAAATACATCAATGGATAAAAGGCAAGAGCAATACTAACATAATTCTTAAAAATATGGAAAGTGTGTCAGAGCAATTTTCAGGGAAATTTTAGATTGGGGCACAGTGATATTTCACTGGAAAAAATTTATTTACTATTTATTCTTGATATTGTGTCTATTTTTAGTTGTGTAATTTTAATGAAACACTGTATGCTGGTTTTCCATTTGGAAAATCTGTACCACATATTAAACAGCTGCTGAAGCTTCTTCCAAACATACATTTATCTATTTTTATGGTGTTTTATTCTTTAGGAGGCTAAGAAAATGCATTTCTGATCAGTAAGAGTATTCCTATTAATTTGGGACATTTAGCCTAAAAGTCAAGAAACAGACAATGTACTGTAAAGAAAAAACTGAAATGTTAAATATAATTGTGTTGCTCATGTCTGTCAAAAGGATTTTTCAAACATCTTTTGACTTCTGAGTGCAGCACATTGTCAGTGTGTTCACTATAAACAACTATAAACACTATCTCATGTGCTTTGTTGATTAAAATATTGTAGCAGTCGGGAGCTGCTCAAGCTCAGCTAGTTAAAGCAATTTCAGAGAAGGCAAATCTAAATAATTATGGGGATCAGAAAAAAAAGTGAAAAATATACCAGAGTTCTGAACTATATGGCAGTACATAGATCTTAATCTTAATAGTGCTCAGCAATCTAACATTTCTCTTCTTGGTGCCTTGCACCAAGTCCACAGTTGATGTCTCTGGTTTCCACCTGAAACTGGCTATTGGACCTTTATCTCTGATCCTGACAGTGCTGTGAAAGGGGTTAGACCATTTCCCACCTACAAGGTAATACTGCAGTTGCACCTGGAAGACCCTTGAGATGTGCTCTGCCACCCACCAGGGAACACTCCTGACGCAGTTTGTCAGGATGAGTCTGAACAAATTTCCATTTTTTTGGACCAAATCTTGGCTAAGATAATTTTTCACCTGGGCCACAAAAAACCCACCCCAACAATAAAAGCAAACCACCTTGAAAACAGAACTCTTTACAACCCATTTCCTCCCTGGGGGAAAGATGAAAGTACAAACAACATATGGTTGATGTTAGCCATGCTGTTTGAAGCCCTAGCAGAAGCTCAGATAGCATGGGAATAGGTGCTGAGTGAGAACGAACAGTAGAACAGTGATCTTTAGGTAATTTCTGAGGGGGGCTGCAAGTGTTGAAATGGAAAGACACACTGATGTTGCAGAAAACATTTTTTGCTAGGATTTTAGGGAAACAGGCTGTTGAATGGGGAGCTTAACATGTGGTGAATAATCCATTACTTGGTTTTTATTATTCAAGTTACAGCAGTTGGCCCTCAAATGTTTATTAGCTGTTTAATGCAGTTAAATTTAATATAAATGAAAGGTTTTTCTCGGTTTTCATTGTTGGGCTTTTTGAGGGAGAAGTTTGTGAGTTTTTGCAGGAACAGAAGAGGTTGGATGTTTTCGCTTTTAGCATTATAGATCTATGTTCAAGTCAAGGGATTAGTAAATATTTTAGCTAGTGAGGAAAAGATTGCATTTGTCAAATTTCATTTTTAATATTTTGAGTGGATGCCAGAAGGAAAGCCAGATTATCATTCTGGGCCCAGTTTTAGGGGTTTAGACAGTAAAGACAGTTTTGCATTCTTATGAAACATGCTTTATATTTTCTTATGAGTCAGTAAACATGCAAGTCCTAAAGCAATGAATACCCCTCAAAAGATTCTCTCTTGTTATTGCTCAAACTTGCAATTATAATATGCTGCTGATCAATTTTTCTATCAGAGTTTAATAACAAAAACCAACTAATTTATGGAAAAATATCAAGCCAGAAAGGTTTAAATGTTGACACTACTTCACTGGAAAAATTATCATTCCTGTATAGGATACACTATCCTAGATTCTTCCTGTGGCTAGTCACTTATTCCTGACTGTCCCCCTGTGAAGAATGTTATCTTAACCATGAGGTCTCCCCTCACTCCTCCACTGTTCGATGTGCAATGTTTCTACTTTTTGTGATCACCACTCACCCTCTCAGGTTTGATACAAATGTCTTACTACAGCTTGACTCCCAAGCTGAAAATCTTAGTTCTCATGTATGTATGTATGTCTTCCAGCTTCCTTCTCTTTGATCTTCTGCAAAACATTAGCCCAGGATGACAGCAATTTTTGGACTCAATTAGGCTGTGAGCAACAGTGCTGTGACTATTTTTCAAGTCCTTAGGAAGTGGTGCAAGTATGTCTGACCCAATGCTTCCTAAAAGCATCAAGTTATATTAGTACTAATCTTACAGTTATGGGATACTACATATGCAAAGCAGTGACTTAAAAATATATTAACTTCGGACTGGTTAGCTAAGGGCAGCCTTTTATGCTTAATGCAAATTTTTTATTGCTGTGCAAGTGCTTTTAAACAATACTGTACAAAAGAAAAATTACAAAGTAATATCTCATTGTCAAAGATTGTGAGTAGAGGTGGAAATCCTTGGTTAATTACAAAAGGTGATGTGTATAACTCAGATCTGAGCTACACTGTCACCTTATGAGGGCAGAGCATGAGGTTTCCTTGTACACTTCCCATGTGTATGTGCACAGATCAGCCAGGAAACTGCAGATACATATGTTTCCTTACCACTTAACTGTTCTGGCTAGTATAATCAGAGAATTCAGGTAACTTTTCTGAACTGTTTTGTAGCAGTGATTCCACAGGAAGTAATCTCCAGATTTTTTTAAAATTTCAAGTCTCAAACTGTATTAAAAGATTGTGTCTTTGAATTTAACATCCATCCTCATGTAAATATTTCTGTATTTAATTGGTAGCCTTTGGCATTATAGTATAACTTTGAGCCAAGATAAGTTTGAATTTAGTGCTGCTGGTATTTTTTTTCATGCTGGAATGTAATATTCTGGAAAATAGCAACAGACACTTAGACAGGGGCCATCTAAGATATATCTGGGGGAGAACAGCAAGGTGTCTGGTTCTTACACAGTTGAACAGTTCGCTTTCCAGAACCTAGTTTGTTGTAATTACTTTTTTTCTTAACACTAAACAAAATACCTGTGTCTAGGCCTTTGATTAGCTTTGTAAAGCAGCCTTGTCACAGCAGAAATCTGCAAGTACTGCAAAATGCAAGGCGTTTTATGCAAACATGAAGCAATTTTTTTGCCCTCTCTAAGTCTCCATGGAGAGCATCTTCTACACTGTGTCAGCGCAGCATGTTTTTGGTAGTTAGGCAGCTGCTGCTCTGTGATCATTTTGGTTATAGAGACTATTCTGTCTGTCTCCCTCACCCTGGTAATTATGTTCAGTGCTTGACACTGCTACCTGTTTGGGGCAGGGATCAGGTGGTTTTATTTGGGTGTCTTCTCTAATTGTATTATAAGGAGTGTGCAGCAAAAGACTGTGTGCAGTACTGCAGTGCAGAAATTTATCAAAGAGAAAGTGCTAAAGGATCAGCTATTTGTAGCTGTTCTTGGTAGACAGCTGCACAGGTTAGGCGTCTGCGTGCCTTTACACATGTAGATGAGAAATTAGTTTCTCTTTTGCAAAACAAGACTCAGGACTTCAGATGATATTAACCTTTTACTGCAGTGCTTAATAAGAGAACTTCCAAAAGCTGTTGGTCTTCTTTATCTTCCCTAATGTATGGGCTGGCAATTAAGAAAGTCAGCATGCTCTACTAAATCTCTGCTTGTTATGAAGTACAGCCTCATTTTTTGTATTCACCCACTTTTTTCTCACTCTTTTTTATTTTCATTTTACTGAACATCTGAGAAACCCACCAAATACCATACAACTTCATTGATATAAGGAGAACTCCAAATATTTCCTAGGACATTTAAATCCTCCTAACTGTTTATAAAACTCAATTTTATCCTAGCAATATGCTTAGTTTTATTCTGCCAATATGCTCTCAAATATCAGATGCTTTGGAGGCTATGGCTGGGGCAGAATTGGTCATCACCCTCTCTTCTGTGCCAGTGAAAAATGCACACCTAGCTCCTGCTGAACTTCTGCATATTAAAATGGCCAGTGTTGGGTAGCCTTTACTTCCTGGACTGGAAACTAGTGGTTCATTCCTCACCCATGTATCTATTTCAGCCAGGTACTAACCTGTGGAAGTAGTGGTAAATTTAGTTATTCTGCTGCAGTTTAATCTACCATTGTTCATACCAGTGTTCATCGATGTCGTGGTTTAAGAGGAAATGAAGTTTTTTTGTGATGGTGTGGGCAAGCCAATCGGTGTTCAGATTTAATATTGGCACCTGGTTTGTCCACTGAGGGCATGGATAGGCCTCTGAGAACACAGGGGTTAAAGGCTGTGATCGCCCAGGAGAGCTTCCTCTTGGAGTCCCGCTTGAGAGTGAGCAGACCCTCAACCCTCCCTGCCCGGCTCCGAGCTGGGCAGGGGGGGGAGGGGAGCCATGTGGCCGGAGAGAGAGGTAGGCCAGGCCTGGGCCCAAGGGTGGAGGAGAAGATTACATTGCAAGGGCTTCGGGCAGCCATCCTCCATTTCCCCCCCCCTCCACCCCGGAGTGAGGGAGAGAGACAGAGCCGGTGCCGGTGATAGTGGCCCGGCGTGAAGGAGAAGGGGGGGGTGCCCAGCAGGGCAGCCAGGCGTGGGAGTTGACGAAGTAAACTGGCAGAGAGCTTGGGACTTTTAACCCCTCTGAGGAAGATGGGAACCTTGCAAAAGCCGAGTCTTCCTGAAGTTGATGAGATTGAGAAGATGTTGAGATTGAGGAGATGTTGAGAAGAATTCTAGGTGGGAGGAGATGATGGAGTGGCTTTGGGCTGGACTTTTTTTGTGTAGCCACAGCAGAACCGCGGGTGTTTCTGTGACACAGAGACTGCGTTCTAGGGGGAGGCGATGGCTCAGAGCCAGGAGAGTGCAGTGATGTGGAGGAGTGAACAGAGACGATGGGCGAGGAGGGTGGTGGTGGTGCCCTCTGCTTCGAAGAAGAGAAGAAGAAGAAGACGATCTCTGTTCAAGAGACCCCTCGGCCCCAGGGGGTGAAATTTGGGGGGGACAAGTGTCCCAAAAGGAGAAGGACTGTGCTCCCTTTGGAACTGGTCAAAGTATCCTTAAAATGAAAAACCCTAGAAGCAGCTCTGATCCATGTGCAGTGGTGAGAGCACTGGACATGGAAGGCATGTGGCGCAAGAGGGACTCCTCTCTTCTCGAGAGACTGAGAATTGATTGTCTGAAGGGTGGCAATGGAATTGGGAATTTGGTGGGGGGAGGAGGAAGAATTTGGAAGGTTTTCATCTTGTGTTCTATGTGTTTTGTGTGTCTTCCTTTGTAGTTGTAGGTTAATAAATGTTTTTTTTTTCCTTTTAACCTTAAGTTGGAGCCTGCTTTGCTCTGTCTCTGATCACATCTCACAGTAGGTGCCAGGGAAGGAGGTGATCTCGTGGGGGCACTGGCATTGTGCCAGGCTCAAACCATGACAATCTATGTATGAATTACAGAAATGAAGAATGAAGTAGCTGACAAGCTGTAAAGGGCTGTGCTACCCAGTCTAACCTAAACACAGTCATGATATCAGGAGCTAATAACAAGGTGTAAGAGTCTGCATAGTGAAATAAGCAGACTCTAAATTCAGTTATATTCACAGTCTTTCTTTTAAAAGTCTCCCTTGGAAACTTCTGCAAGGAAAGAAGTAATTAGGAAATTATTGAAATTATCTAATGACATTGTTATCTCCTATTTCTATGGTTACTTCATAGTTTGAAGAGGAAGAAATGTTACTGACAGGTAATAACCTGTATGTGCATTGACAGTTGACATTCCTAACTTACAAGCTTTCAAGTTTGCTGATTCAAATCTGCTAAACTCATTCACCATTCATGCCAGTAGTACATTAGCTTTTTGGGGTTTTTTTAATTTGTTATATTTCTTCTTATGATTTTCCACCATTCCTCAATTGTATTTTAAGCTATGTTAAAAGAGATTGATCTAATACTGATAGAAAAATTAACTGGAATGATCAGATCAGAACAGAATTACATACTCTCAAGTTCAGTCATTCAAATATCTATTTCTTTTTTTTTCTTTTTTTTTTTTTTTTAATTATTACCCACTCCTTAAAACAACAATGAATTTACTTAATTCCCTCAGGATTAACTAAGAATTTTTCTATAAAATTGTTCTGGCAATTTTGGCCACTAGAGAGCAGATTTGCACTATAAAGAGTAATGCATGCTTCCCTGAGATTTCAAAAGGTAGGGAACAGCATACTGTGAATAGAACTTGGTAATATGCATATATTAATATCTTCTTCTGAAAGCTACTTTAGATTTCTTCTTAATTATTATAAATTGTTTCTTTCAGAAAGAATTTCTCTTTATAGTGGTTAAAAGTTACATGTGTTCAAGCACTTCAATAAAATTCTACAATTCTCTTCACATTAACTTGAAATTCAGGAAGGAATAAAACATTAATTAATATTGTTTCAAGTATACACCCTGGTAGATATTTTATGAACTGATGGAAAATAATTAGCTCAAATTAGTTTATGACTAATTCTTAAATATTTCACTCTCTTAAATCCTTTACTTGGACTTTCTTTTCAGGTTTATCTAGGAACAACTTAGACACACCTTTTGGCTTTTGAGGTATTGCAAAGTATTTATGGTGAGGCAGGGCAGGGCTTTCACATTCTGTTTTCAAGCTTTTTGACCATCTGAAATGGGCAAGGACTTGTCAAAAGGAGAACAGGAAAGCTCAGAACCCTGTTGTGTGTCCAAACACACCACAGAGCTGTAATATTCTAAGTTTGTTAAAATCAGTAGTTGTGCTAATTCCTTGATAAAAAAGGTGTAAACCCAAGACTTACAGTCAGGCAGATACCCTTACACATGTTGCATCTTTCAACTGAGGACACTTAATAGATATCAAAAGTGGTATTTGGTATATAATTTGTATATACTTAGAGACACTATTTTGATATATATTTTGACATATATTTTTTATAAAAATGTTTATTTTTAAACACCTTAGATGTTTTTATTGCTTCACTAGCACACCATGGAGAAAAAGTGCCACTGAACAAGGTTACAAACTGACATGGTCGGTGTGACAGCCAAGATTCAGGAGCACACAGTGATTTATCCCTTACAGATTATTGTGGTAGTACATACTCCTGTATTAGGTAGTACATATTCTACACATGCAGTTTGCTAGCCGAGTTAGAGGCCAAACATACAATATCCTGTGATTACAGCAGGATGCTCGAAGAACTTATTTTTCTACTCAATTTCCTTTGTTGTGTTCTGTCAACTCGAATGGATCTGTTCATAAAAGGCGATATTATAGCTCTGAAGTTTTGAAAAAACATCTGTATTAGAAGCAGAGAGTGTTTTAAGTGTCCTATGGTCTCATTTAAGATTATCTTATAGGTTCTAAGTACAGAGAATCTAGCCTATATAGCAGTTGTGTATCGCCTTGTGAGGTGTGGCTTGAATGTTAAGAACCACAAAAATTTCAAATTAAATTTGAATCATCTCTGAGTTATGTGAGGGGACAGTGAGTTCTGTGAGGGGATTGAGAAAAACATTTATTTCACTTAATCTTGTTATACTCAAAAAATGGCTGAATATATTCTTGGACATTTTTACCATATGCTTGTTCTCTGTTTTGGCTTAACTGACTACGGAAAAACAAATTAAACTGAGATGTGTAAAACATGAATAGGAAGAGAAATTCAAATGCATGTCCTCAGAAAACTTCAACCATAAAATCTTATGTAACTCAGATATTCTAAAATGCTTCTGCACTGAATCCATTCTCCAAACTATACTCTCACTATTTTTGCCTTTGTGATATCTACTTGCTGCTGGAGAACAAGATGATGGGAAACAGAAAACATATTTCTCTCTACCCAGACAGGTACAACTTCTTGGCTGCTGTACTGTACATAGAAATTATATAATTGTTTTTTAAATACTACGGTTTAATGAAAACCTAACATCATTTAAGCTTAATGATAACCTAACATCATTTAAGCAGGGTTGAAGGTTCCTATGAGTAAAAGAGAAGAATGGTGAAATCCAGTTCTGGAATGGTGAAATCCAGTTCTCTTCAGCGTTTAGAAAGGAGATATGAGAATGATCAGCTATGGCTCTGTCTTGTCATATGAGGTGCAATGATATTATGATGTCTCATTTACTTTCTTCCTAAATAATCAAACAGTATGTTCACTTTGTCACTCCATGTGGTTTATTTCCCTAGATCTCCCTAGAGTTTCAAATACACTAGGAGATGTCACTGTCCTTTTCTAGCAATTTCTCTATCCATGATGGGAATCTGAGAATTCCACAATCAGCACCACAACCATAACCCTTGCTGATGTCACCTTGACGATGTCCCCTAGGGTTCTCTGAGACAAAAACTGGACTTGTCAACAGCTGCTGGCAGAATCCAGCTCAGCAACTCAGGTCATGGCTGCTTCTATTCCTTTAAGGCAGCTACATCATTATAAACATTAAGTAAGGAGAGAAGATTCTGCAGAATTTGTGCCTGCTATTATATCTAACTTAGCTATGCTGGAACTCTCAACTGGATGTACATGGTATAGTTTAAGTATTATATCTTTTGTTAATTGCCGTGCATTCAGCCCAGCTACAAGGAAGGCAGAAGCTGGTCCTAAGCATAGCCAACTCATCAGAAACCAGCTGATCAGAAAACAACTGTTGCCCTGAAATACTTTATCACAGTATGAAAGTGTGTTAGGTGTAAGCAGTATTTCTTTGGGCACTAATGAAGTCAGATTTATAGTGCTGAGTAGGCAGTGGATTACTGGGCTTAATTGTAATTACAGTATGTGCAACTACCACTTCTTGCCCACTTTATCATAAATGACAAGAAAGTGGGACCAAGATGAAGTGTTCTCTGATCAGTGGTTTTGTAATTACAATTCTATTTATTGCCATCAGCACTTTGGGAAATTCTGATTTTTCATATCACAGAAAGGAAAAAAGGAAGCAAAACACAACTTCCTCCTGCCTTAGTCTGTCCAACTGAATTTCCCAATATTGGCAGCTTTGCAGAAGCTAATATGCTAAACCTTATGTTTTACTTCTGCTGACAGAGTACAGCAACTTTTTTTAAGGCTGATAGGAGTCAGAATGGATCTTCTACCATTTGATTGAAAAAAATTCAGGTTAGATTAATTGACTACTTAGATACTCAAATTAACGGCCTAGACAAGCAGGTTGTTGCACAGGATGATGCTAAGCACTGAGATGCAGTGGATCATGGAGAGTGGACCAGCATATGCAGTAGGTTTTGAAGCTGACTGGAGTACTTGCATCTCTTCCTTCTAATCCATATGCAACTTCTTCTATCCTCCTTACTATAGTTTTCCTCCTGTTTAGCATGGAAATACCAAGCTCATACACCCACAGATTTCTGAAAAATAGATCTGTAACTAGTCAGAAGCTTCTGCTTATTGCAGGGAAGTGTGATTCTTCCTGTAGTGTCAACTCCTGCTGTGCCAGAACGATCTTTGAGATTCAGGGGGAAAATAGCAGGGGCTATTTTAAACGTTGTAATGTTAATCAAAAGCTACCATCCAGTAACTACTTCTAACTGAGAACAGTATCAAAGTTTATTTCTGATTCTTTCTAATAAACCCCTGCTTCTCCTGTGTGCCAGAAATTTCTAGGAATATGCCATAGTATTGACTTTGTGCTTCTCTCTTAAGACATATGGTTTCACAATGTGAAAGAGTATGTGAAACAGTATGTGAAACAGCCTCTGAATAATAGCACTTAAAAATTATATCTCTGTCTTTTTTTAGTGGAGTAGTGCTCATCAAGAGCACCTTCAAAGAGTGGCTAATATTAAGGCATCTTGATGTATTTCTAATGTTAAGGTGCCAAACTGCAAAGATACACTGGCAGTGAAATGTAATGATGTATACATATTGGAGTGTATTATATAAATATGTTGTGGGTGTTCGAATTAAATTGGAATAGATAAAATTTAGTTAATAGTATTTATGCAGATTATTTATGCTGGTTGAAGATTGTAATGTATGTTAATTTCTTAAACTAGGGAAGACTCCAGCAGAAACTTAAGTAAGGATCCCAGACATTTTTGCTCTTCTCTAAAGGTCTTCTGACTTCAAGCATAGTAAATGTGTTTATCTAGTGCAGTACTTTCTTACAGCACTGATGACTTTTTTTAACCTTATGTTGATGTTAGATGAAAGAAGGTTTGTTGTGTATGTGATACTGCTTTTCATTGCTGTGCAGCATTAGCCTGGAACTCAGGAGAACAAAGGTGGACTCTAAGCATGAATGAATATTTCTAAGTATCTCAATCTTAATTCTCTTTCTGAGAAGTGGAAGAAATTTTATTTCTCTGGTATGATACATCATAGGATTTTAAAGTACTCACATGCTAAAGAAGAAGCAAAAAATATTTAATATTGAATGCAAAATTTTAATAGTTGCACAGAAGAGCTAGCAGAGGATCATTATTCTCTCTTTACCTTGCAGATGTTCAAGGATGTGAAATAAGCCTCCTATATCAATGTGAGAAGAAAAATACCCACACATTATATATTTCCTACAAACTTTCTTAGTATTCATTGCATACAAAAAGAAAATTATAGTTTTGTTTATCTGACATACCAGTATATTTTCACAATGTTTTCAAATATTAATAGAAAAAAAAATAGAAGTATTTCTGAAACATTTCTATCCTAGGACAATTTCAAATAAATAAGTAGTGTTTTCTGCTACTACAAGCAGTCATATTGCTAGCAAAGTTCTTTGAATTCACTGTTTATTCACCTTTATTCACTTACCTCTATAAGTTTAAATTATATACATTTTCCTCTGAAAATAGAATCAAGGCCATTGTTTTGCCCTGTGTCTTAGAATTAAACAGTTGCATAGTTTTGAAGTTATTTGGTTCTTGATGTAGAGCTAATGAACTCCTCAGATATCATGGTCTTTTTCCTTTGAAGATAATGGAATAGTTATTTTTAAACCAGTAACATAATTAAAAAGCACTGTGAACTTGCTTTCAAATGATTCCAGTTTAATTTGATCACATAACTTTTCTGTTCTTTTTATCACTTGTTAAAGACACATGATTTACGATACTTATTATTGTGCAATGCTGCTTTTGAAGAAATGCATTAGATTTCTGAAAGTGATTGCATAAAATAAAAGACCCTCTGCCTCCTGAGGTTCATTCATAACCAGAACCGAAGTTGAAAACAATTTTCTACTTTTAGACACCTCTTAAAATTTCTGTGTCACAGAGTCAGTTCTGCTTTGTCTTGCCCAGTTGACTTCTTCCAGAAGATGAGGAAGGGCAAGTCTCTACATGGGTAGTTTTGGGAAAGTCAATAAAAACTTGTGCTTAGGACCCTAAATATAAAAAAAAACCAAACGAAAAAAAGACCGAAAACCCAAACAAGCAAACAAACAACAAAAAAACCCCAACCAAACAAAGAAAGCCCAAAAAAAGTCTTTATGGACAGTAATGTCCTTTACTAATTAAATGGTTTACATTTGTGCAGTGTGAATGATTCATTATCATAATTTCTTTATGCAAACCCAGAAAAGAGAAGATAAATGCTTATTCTCTTACCATTGAGATCACTTTAACCAGAGAGCTCAAATATTTTAGCTTTTTGGAGAACCCATGCTTTAGCTTTTCATCATATGTAATCGGCATGAAAATCCAGTGCCTTCTTTATCTGAATGTTGTGTGAGTAAAAAGCTACCTCACTTGGACGTTTTCACAATTAAATACTTTGAAAGTAAAATGTGCATTCAAGGAACACACAGTGCCAATGGCTCAGCTGTGTGTTGAAATGAACTGGAAAGCCTGGCCTGGTAAGGGGAGATTGAATGCAGCATTTGGGGCTAATGGCAAACTACAGGGTCAGTTCATCTGAAACCCTTTGTGATAGGGAGGTCCACCTTCACATCCCCCCACTGTTCCCAAGTCCTGAACTTTAGAATTATAACAAAAATATGTTCTTGGTCCTATTTACCTCCCCTGATAAGGACAGAGAGCAAATGAGTGAAGTGCAGCATAGCAATATACCCTGAAATACCCACCGAACCAGGATCTACACTACAGGCATCAGTGGGGAAGAGGATTCTGCCAGCACAAAAGCAGTGAACCTGTATGGGTTGTTGGTGCTGCTTGTGCTTAGTGTACTGGGTGCTGGTGAATTTTGTCATCAAGAAGCAAGAGATACAGGACCAAATCAATTTCTGTAGATACTGGAAGATAAAAATAATCATGACAAACTGAATTCAGAAGCATTCTTCTTCCACTGTGTCTGGTGCTGATTGTGTAATCCTGATTGTGAAAAGCTGTGGATTAGGGTTCCAGTTTCCAACCTCTGGGAATTTTTTTATTTGGTTTGATTGGGATTTTTCTTGGCTTGTTGCTTTGGGTTTTGGGTGGGCAGGGCGGGAGTGGAATTTTTTTATTTGTTTGCTTTTAATTTTGTTTTTAGAAGTTTTGTGCAAATTTTAATGTGAAAATGTTCTATGAAGGACAAAGTAAGCTTGAAGACATGCTAGAGTCTTGATAGGTTCCAGAGGAACTAAGAACTGAGAGGAGTTTTAGTTGAAATCCTACTTTTTAGTAGTTTTTCATCTATTACAGAAAAACCGATGGGATCATCCTTGCATCCTCTGGCCTACTCCTTTGAGAAATGATCAAAAGTATGATTTTATTGCATTGCAGACCTGGAGGCCCTTCTTCTTTCTTGAGTTCCAAATACATGTGGGTTTTTTTGGCAGCCTTTCATCCTCTGCAGGTTTTGAAAGTCTATTTGGCTGAAATTTAATTTTGTCCTGCAGCAGTATTTAATGAACCTTTGTCCCTCTGAGACGAAGATTAAAAACTGTCAGTAAGTCTATTATCTATCTTAGTTTCCACAGGTAATTGCTAAATTTTACTGACAAAATACTCCATCAGAACATTGTCAATTTTGGTAACAATCTGCGAGGAACTCTTCAATACTAGTAAGTCTGTAGAGGCAAAACTGATGAAACTGATAAAACAAACATAACCGTCTCACATTGTGTGTTCAGCTTCTACTGATGACTCAAGCTCTTTTCCTACCCCGGATGAAGTCAGGATTATTGGCTAAACTACTCATGTCCTTTCCCACCAGGCACAATACTGTAACTACTGTTTAATGCATAATCCACCGCATATGATACTGCAAGGAACAAGGCTGCCTCTCTATACCTTACTTATTCTAGGCAAACCACATACAAGGATGGATTAAAATGCTGAATCAAGATATCCCTAAATTATGCCACCATTTTGTTACAGACTTGTCTCAGCAAAGATGACTCAGCTCTTCAATGGTGAAGTAATTTCCTAAATTGTAGCATAGCTATAGAATGTGGCATAGATTGCCCAGAAATTACAGTGGTAGACAAAAGGCAAGAGAAGTGATGCAACTGTTTTTCTTCTCTAGATTTCTCCCTGGTTTTTTATTTGGTTGGTTTTGGCAGTCTCCCAAGATGTTTCTGTTCAGCTAAACACCAGATACTTAGCTGGTGTTTAGCTGAACAGTGTGCAAACCAGTGTGGAAACCTCACTCCACTGACTTCAGGGTCCAACTTCTCAAAAACTCTGAGGTCAACAGTCAACTACTGATCTTGGTGACAAGTGCGAACCCAGATGGATTTTGTCAGCCACAATGGAGCCATTCCAGGTAGACCATGTTTTAATAGATTGGAATCTGGCCTGCATACTAATTCCTTTTACTGTAGTATTTGTGGAAAGTGGAAAGAGAAAATGAGAGAATTCTTGTCCAAGAAGAGTTTACTCAGTTGCCTAGTACAAATATATAAAGGAGGTAAAATAACAGGACCCATTTTTTGCCTCAGGTGCAGCACCTCAATGTCCTGATGCAGGAAAACAACAGAATTATTCACAGAATATTCTAATTATTTTCTTCCAAAAAGAGATTTTACCTAAGAACTTTATTTGGTCAGACAAAAATGATTGATCCTTAAATTTAATTTATGTATTTCTTCCTTTCCCTGCAAAAAAGGTATCAACACACACATGTCCACATAGACTTTCAAGGTATCTGTCTGTCATAGTTTAGAGCTGGTACTCCCAGTATTTATGTACGTCTTGAAGCTGCATTTTGCACTAAATTTACTTTCCTTGGAGCATCAAGGCATTCCCAACCACCATGCTGTTCCCCTCTAATGCCACTTTGCAACATGTAAGCCTGGGAGTCCTGCAACTTGTCAGCCTCAGCTCTTCAGTCTTCACTATTTTGAAGCAGATTTAAGCAGATTTTACTTATTTTGACTTTTTTTTTACAGCACTTTATTTTTTTTACAAGTGTCTTTTGGCTTTCTAAGAATAAATCTGGGCAATTTCTACTGTCTTCTCAAGCTCTGTAGCTCACAATGTGTTACATAGAGCAATTTCAGTTGCTGCATTCATGTCCTGCTTCATTATTTATAGTACATAGTGTTTTTCCCTACTGGTCACATAAACCAGGAACCGGTGTCTGTTAAAATCTGCAAATGTTCTTTCTTAATGTAAATGAAGACAATAGCACCTGTTGGGTTACAATTGTGTGCTCCTTACCTTCAGATACTTCTTAATACACAGAATACATGTGAACTTGAAGGAATACTAAATAAATCTGCAGAAGGCAGACTTGACAAATCAGAGGGCTTGACAATGATCAGCTGTTGGAAGTTCAACAAGGGCCAGTTCTGGATTCTGCCCCGGGAGGGGGCAACCCTGGATGAACTGGCAGAAAGGGGAATGACATGATGGAGAGCAGCGCTGCAGAAATGGACGTTAGGGTCCTGGTTGAGGGCAATTTGAACAAGAGTCAGCAGCACCCTAGTTGGCCTGGGGGGCCAACCCTGTCCTGTCCTGGGGTGCATCAGCCACAGCATTGCCAGCCAGGGTGATGGAGAGGATTGTGCTGCTGTGCTCTTCACTGGGGTCACGTCACCTCAGGTGCTGGGGCTTTCTATTTTGGCAGTTTTGGGTACCAATACATAAAGGAGTAATTAGGGGCAAAGGAGGGCTACAAGGATGGTGAAGGGCTTCAAGGGGAAGCCATATGAGGAGTGGCTGAGGTCACCTGGTTTGTTCAGCCTGAAGAAGAGAAGGCTGAGGGGACACCTCATTGGGGTTTTCTACATTCTCATGGGGGTAGGTGGAGAGGCAGGCACTGATCTCTTTTCTGTGAGGAACAGTTTCAGGGCTTAAGGAAATGTCTTGAAGCTGTGCCAGGGGAGATTTAAGCTGGATATGAGGTTGGACTTGGAAGTCCCTTCCAACTCAGAATATTCTTTGATACTACATAACTGAGTACTGTCTCCATCTTTCCCTTACTTGGCACTAAGCTCTGAAGCCTGGCATTGCCAGTTTGGAAAGCACTCTAATACTCAGATTTTTTAGACTTTTCGCTGGTGCACAGAAGGTAGACCAAAAAGAAGCTTTAGGAATAGGAAATGGGAAGAGCAAATAAAAGCCCTTGAACTAAAACCATTTAAAAGTAACTAAATAGTGAAACTAGTAGGCAAGAAATGCCTTTTACCTGAATCTATTTGTGGCAGGAAAATCCCTACCTGAAATGGTGATCTCCTCTGTCTCTGCCCCATGCCATTCCCATTGTTGCTCAGATAACAGCTTTCTTGATTGTAAGTATCAGTCTAAATGCGTCAAAGAGTGCTTGTGCAGCACTACTGATTTTCTATGTACTGCTATATGTTATATGGAGTACCAATCTTATGCTAAACCTGATGCATGCCCTACAGGCAGGAAAAATTGTATATTTCAGGTACATTCAAAAAAAAACAACCAGAAAACCCAAACCCCCGCCCCTCCCCCCCCCCCCCTTCTCACTCAAGATACTAATTTTCCATCAAATACCAGGTAACTCAAGTGTTCAGGCATCTGTGTGAAGAGCTGGACATTTACAATGGTATGTTGTAACGTTTTAATTAATGTTATGAACTTCCTTTCTTATTCCAGTGAATTAGACTGCCATTTGGGATTTTTTTCAAATAATGAAGCAGAAGAAGAAAATATTACAACACAATGCTGAATTTTTATAACCCTGGCCAAGTGTTTCTTCAGATGGCAGTTCTCAGGTGGCAGTTCCTCAGGATCACACATGGTGATGTTGTGCTATAGGAGATCTCTTAACATTGCAGGGGAAAATAACTCTCTTTCCCCATTCCTCAGTCTGATCAGGAGCAAAAGTATTCTTTACCAAGAGGGATTTGTTACTACAAGCTCTCGTAAGCCATACTTATACAAATTAGGCAGCCTCTATGAATGATGGCAGAGTAGAGGTAGTTCTTTGTATATACATTTTAAATGGGGAAAATTAGGCTTTCTATACATAAAAATATCCTGCTCACCTTAGACCTGTTATTACATTTAAGCAACATGGGTAGGAATCACACCAGGGATTTTGTTTCTTATGCTGTATGTGGTATACAATTATAAAAATGTGGAACATTTCCATTCTTGGCAAAGCACATCCACTTAGTGGGTTGGAGCACAGAGCTTCAGACTCTCTTGAATGCATTTAGGCCTTACAACCAGAAATTAATTGCCTACTGCAGTGGTATGGATTCTTTTCAATAAACACTTCAACAGAATTTGAAAGAAATTTTGTTGAACTATAGTGAGTCTTTGTCTGTAGAGAATGAGTTTTTGAGAAATAGGAAATATATTTCTCTGTTGAGAGAAATATATTTCCTATTCTGTCTGTTGAGCACAGAACTGTGAACCAGTGTAAAATGATCCAGAGGAGACCATGTAGTGCCAGTTGTGAGGATTCTGTGGATGTGTCTGTCTGAGTTTATGGTGGGTAGATGTTGATGTTGTGTAACCAGTGATATTGGGTGACCCTGCAACCAATATGAATTGAATAGGTTGAGCAAACTCAGTTCTCCTGAGCAAGACACCTGAGCTGTAAAACCTCCTGAATGACCCAAGAAGAATGATGAAAGAGTGAGTAAGTCAGGAAAATTAATATAACCCAGGAAGATGCTCTATCACTTCCCCTCCTCAGCAGGATAGTGGGTCAGAAAATCAGATGACAAAAAGTCTTGTGGATCAAGACAAAGGTAGTTTAATAAACATGGAGCAAAGGCTATGCATGGCAGCAAAGGAGAACAAAATATATATTCTCTCTATCTCATTAGCAGCTATGTCCAGTCAAGTAGGGCTTCAGAACACATAGTACTTGGTCCATATGACAAACATCCAAAGAACTAATGCTTCCCACCCATTTCTCTTACCTTTTATTCTGAACAGATGTATTAGTTTATGGATTATTCCTGGGTCAGTTTGTCTCAGCTGTCCTTGTTGAAGGACATCCTTGAGCAAAGGGCAGCCTTGAGTGAAGGGCATCCTTGATGCTGTGGGAGCCCTGCAGACAAAACACTGGTATGTCATCAACACTCTTCTAGCTCCAAATACAAAGTACAGCGTTATCAGGACTGCTGTAGAGAAAATTAAGTCCACCCCCTACAGACCAAATACACAAACCAGACATGATACCACAATGAGTTAGTGATGTAAGTATTGTTTGAACTAGTTTTGGTTCAGTTTCCACTCTCCTAGCCTTGTGAAAGAAGAAATCTCCCTTGCAGTTCCGACAAAGTAGATTCCTAGAAAATCCAAAAATTAATCTAAGCCTATAAAATGAATACACCCTTAAAGGAGAGAGAAACTAGCGGTAAATAGTGTTTTCTACATATTTTATTTGAAGTAGCATGGCTCTGTAACAGGCTGCAGTATAGGGAAGAATGAGTAGATTCATATCCAGGAGTCAAACGTACCACACTGTAACCATGTGAGCTCTGTTATTTGTTTGAGAGCAGCTCCAAGAACATGGGAAAATTACTGCGGTAAGCAACTAAAGAAATGTTGTGTAATGTGGTGGTATCTGGACCAAATTGCTATCTAGCTGTACAAACTTAATACTGTCCATATGCTTGAACACTGAAATAGTCTCCAGGAAATGCAAATGCAGTCTGCATTCAGCAGAGCAGGACCACAGTATGCACTGGGGA
The DNA here is from genome assembly GCF_022539315.1 of Serinus canaria. Classification (NCBI taxonomy): domain Eukaryota; kingdom Metazoa; phylum Chordata; class Aves; order Passeriformes; family Fringillidae; genus Serinus; species Serinus canaria. Next base: position 33,932,734 of record NC_066343.1, on the reverse strand, counting down.
CCTAGAGCTGTAGAGGAACTTTCTAGCTGATACATGAGTGAGGTCAAGATAAAAAATTCTGATTTCTTTGGGATTGTCAGTGATCTACATGTTTTCCTGTAGAAAATGCTGGAGTATGTGTAAAAAAAATACGTGTCTGAAATAGTCTGCAAATTATTGTGAAGCAAAATATTTTGTAACCTAAAGAATATATGTAGAGGTCCCAATTTAATATTTAATTTTAATAGCAGCTTCTCATCTTGTGTCTACAGCATACTCATTTTGATCTCTCATGACAGCACAAAGAATTTTAAGTGAGAATTTTTCTCACTGGGAGCTGTCAAACAAGCCTTAATAAACTCTGTTAGCTACTCCTTATCCCACACAGTTATATCCTCAAACATGAGACCATCTACAATCATGCTGAGCCAAAAAAGTTTGAAAGTCTCACTCATCTGAATTAATCAACTACCCTGTGTGCAAACATAGCAAACAAATGCATGTTTCAAAGATGTACACTGTGTCTTTTTACCCTTCTCTCTTTAACCCCAGTAAGCAGAACAGGACCTAGCCTGTTAAGGTTTTTTTCAGATCAATCAGTCTTTTGATGCATAATGTTACCTTCTTGTACCAGTAGTGAATCGCTTCAGTGGGGAAGAAAGACAGAGCTGCTGGTGCCAGTTCTGCTGGCATAGATATGAATAAGGGGCCTTCAGAGCAAGTGTTTACCCATGGGAGGTCAGGAAATAGGGAAGGCTGGACGCTAAGGTCATGACAGCAAGGATTTAATGTTTTACTGGGTAGCAGCCAATGCTACACCTGTTTGAATATATAAAGCTAAAAGTCTCAAAGAAGTAGCAGCATTGAGATGTCTCTCCCAGCACCTCATCTGTTACATCTGCTCTCAATTCCTAAACAGCTACATCCGGGAAGACTAAAGTGACTGATTCCATCTAAGCTGTTAGCAGAGACAGGACTATGATACCTGATCAGTCTGATTATTTGCAGTTCTCTGCACATGCATAAGGAAAGCTCTATTGTCTTTCTACGTGTATAAGCTTTCCAATAGTGTTCCCTACCAAAGTATGACAAACAGATCACAGTGGTTTATTTCTGTGATTTATTAGTGGTGAGCAATGATCTCATTATCCCAGCAGAGGGAAATCTGGAGACATTGTCAAAGCAGATCAAATTTTACAGAAGTAAAACTAGCTCGATGTCATAAATATACCAGAATTAGCTAGTGAATGCCTTCCTTTTCAATTATGTGACTGCAGAAAATGATTAGCTGATGTTATTGCTTAGTATTCATTAGGAAATGTTCGTTTTTATGCTGCACTCCCAAGAGTAGTATCTGAAGCCTTAAATTCATTAGCGGTGTCACTTGACTACCTATAAAAATTACATCTGGTTTTGTAAGTTATTAAAACTTTTAAGTTATTGATAGAAGTCTGATATAGTATTTGGGATTTTTTTTCCTTCCTCTTTACATATTTCACATGTGCCAAAAGTAGATAACAGTTCTTCCCAAAAAATAAAGAAGTTACACTTAAGTATATTAAAAGCATCAGGTTTTATAGAAAAGGGTATATATTACTTGATGAAAACTCCTCTGGTGCTTAATAGAAAGTTATTTTGTGGAAAAAAAGGTAGGTTTTTTCCCTTTTTTTCTCTCTCAAGTTTTCATCTTTGGCAGAAACAAGAGAAAATATAATAGTATCTCCAAAAGGAAACTCTGCTGACCTACCTATTGTGGACAGTAACAGGAACTTCTGATGCCTGAGAAATGTATAAGTGGCTGAAGTTTCTCATGTAAAGGTAATAATGAGAAAAAAAAGATTACTGATTAGTCATGAGAGTGAGAAAGAATAATTACTTGATTATTATTGATTGTATTGAAACTAGTACAGAACCACAACCAAGTGGCTTAGGATAAATTTGATCTCATTGCTCTAAAGGAAAAGTCTGGCAAAAACTACACAGTGCCAAGTTAGAATTATTCTGAAGTGATAGGAAATAAAATATTTGCAGAACCAACCAACTACAGACTCCTACTCAATTTACTGAGCAACTTTCCTTGGCCTTCTAGGCAAGCCCTTACCACAAAACTGCCCTCCAGAATTTGAAATTTCATTTTCATACTACTAGTTATGAAAAGGAAAAATAAACATGTAATAAATGGAACCAGAGGCACACTGCTACTTGAAGCTCAAGAATGCTGACTCACCATCACAAGGAACTTCAGTTCCAGTGGTTGATTTCTCTTCCTTCCTCAAGCCTTCCCCACAGACTGTTAATCCCAGCACTGCAGGAGCATGCAGTGCAAAGATATATATCTTCTCCCTATTCTCCTCAGTTCAAAATATAAACTAAGGTCATCAGCAGTTTATACATATCAGACTGGAAGCAGTGGTAGGACTGTAGAGAATATGCCATACTCACTGTAGAAGTGATGAGTCCATGGATAGCTGACTCCGGAGCAAAGCTACTGGTTTTTATTTGCTTATTTAAGAGCTAATTTTAACCTTAGTCAGTTCCTTGGTTTTGTCAATTGTGGCTTTAAAAGCAGTCTCACCAACTTCACAACCACCAAAACTGGGGAAGGACATGACAGGGAGAAGATGCCAGGGGCAGGGAGACAGGAGCTGCCGGCTTTAGTTTCTCCAGGAAGCAAAACTTTGCAAAACTTTGACAGAGCAAAACTTTGCTCTGTCACCATAGCCAGCAGCAGGGCAGGGGACAATGCTGATTGTGGGGAACAGGAGGTGCCTCTGTTCCTGCAGCTGAGCCTACTGCAAATACAGTTTAATAATGTCTGTCTAGACAGCATGTGAACTCTATAATTTGTTTCAAGGATAAACTGTCCCAGCAGTCTGTAGCAATTTGTGTCACTAGTCAGCTGTTCTGAAGAATACCTTGATAATCTTCCTAGCCCCATTCACAAGTGCCTTCTAGGTGTTAAACTAGAATATCGAATTCAGAAACTGTGTGTGTGAACACCATCTTTATGATTTCAGTGTTAAACTCCTCATCATCAGTACATAAATCTGCACTGACCTAAAGATCTAGATAAAAAACCCCAAAGCACACTGAAAAATCATATCACTATATTCTAATTTTTTAAAAAGAGAGAAAAAAAGAGCAGTTTGATATTTAGAAGTGTCTGAAGTTCTGGAATGGTGGAATGACTTATAATTTTTTTAAGTAAGTTGACTTTACTCCTGAAACTTTGAGCCCTGGTCCATACAGAAAAGCTTTGCTACAGGGTCCTCTGCCAGATTCCTATAACCCGTGTATCTGGGAAGTTTGTTTGTTATGTCAAAGCTGAGGTGCTTTTACAGAGAGATGCCCTTTTCCTGGGACTTGTTATCTGCCTGCATAGCAGGACATACTACATTGTGCTTATATATAATTGAGAATAAACACAGACAATTCCTGACTTTGCATATATGTCAACTAGGCAAGTTGGCTTTTTTAATTGCTGTTTCACACTGTATAGGTGCTGAAGGTGCCACGTTGTATGCAAACACTCATGAGAAAAAATCCCACTTCTCCATCACCTAGAAACAGCTAACCATGAAATTATCAAAAAAATGGGTTACAGGTGAGACAGAGGAAGAAGAGGATTTTACATCTGCTGAGCAAACCATTGCCAGGCTAAGTCAGTATATTGTCAATTTATCTTGTTGGTGGCTAAGTATTTAGGATAGAATAGTGCTTACTCCACATTTGTTGGCAGGAAACAATCTTGTCATATGGAAGTACCCCAAAAACTAACCAGGATGTTCAGTTTAAGATACAATAGCTAGATAAGAGGCCTTCCTAACTCACAGTGCTGCCCAGAGATTTAGTTTATCTCTACAAGGAATGAGTGTTATATGTGTTAGCACTAACACTATATGGGGTCCCACAAGAGAAGTCTTTACTGTCTGGGACAAAGCCTCTATCTGATCAGCATTTCAAACCTATCTGCAAATGCTAGGTCAGCAGGTTAATTGAAATTTTGTGACTGGTTGGCAATCCAGGAAAACTAGAATAACATCTCACAGGTTTGTATTTGTAAGACACAAGTATGTTGAGGTCAGTAAGTCAATGGCCTTACAGAAGCATCCCCAAATTTTTTCAATTCCTGTGTCAGCAGAGCACTCTTACTATTTAGTATTTTGAGATTTACTGCCATCAGGAAACCTCTAATGCAAAACCCCCTGAGGCTTGTGACTATAATTCTAAACAGTGTAACAATATATTTTGTAGCTTTTATCACTCTGATGCCCGAAGCCGACAAACTGCAGTTCTGTGAGGTTTACTTCCTCAGAATGATTTAGGAGAGGGTTTTTGAGTAGTAGAGATGTTCAGAAGCCAAAAGAGAGTGAGTGATCTGAATCAAAAAAGAGAATTTAAAGTAAAGGGGTTTGCTTGGGCAATCTTATTCTGTTGCTTTCTCCTACTGCTATTACTCTTTACCCAGGCAAAGCAATAGGCTCCTTCTGCACAGTGATTTGCTGCTCCTGTAGCTCTCCCATTGTTTCTGGCATATCTTTTCCAGCTGTTGCTTGGCAAGAGCCTTCCTGTCACCCTGTCAATGTCTCAGTCTCTAGTGGAATGTTTGAAAAAGCATATATATAATGATGGTCCAGGCAGCCCCTTGATGGTAGCTTCAGGCAAAAAAAGGACAGGGTGACTAATACCCAGTCCACATTTCGTGCTCTCAGTATACACTGCAGAACACAGTAATGCTTTCAAAATTTCTTATCTCTTTCATTAAAGAATTATATTTTGATTTCTTTTATAAGATTCCAGTATGTTCTTTTTCAAAACTTGAAATATAGTTTAAGACTTTTTCTTTAAATTTATCTTCCTCATTCTGTATGGATTATTAACTTTGGTTGTCTTTAAAACCATGAGGAAGATACCACAAATTGTTAGGGGACTAAATATATTCAAGTTGAAATGCAAAGTTCCCCTCTTTGTTTCTAAGCCTCCTGCCTTGTGCTAGGTCAGATTCTTTAATCAAGAAATGCAAAAGGAGTGAAAAAACCCTTGTGGTCCATCCAAAGACAAACTGATGCTTTAAGTCAGATGCTTTTAAAATCTGCTTTTACACTTCCTTCAAAGACTTGCCCAGTTTTCTGTCTGTAGAATTTCTCTGCTTCAGAGCAATAGCCACATGAGAAATGGTTTGTGCAATTGGCAATACAGTTGTTAGTACATGTGGAAATAGCCACATGAGAATTGTCTGGTACAGGTTCCATGCTGTGATGTACCTTATTTTTCAGTAACTCTACACAGAAGAGGTAGTTCTTGCTACCTGCTGAACTTGCTCTGTAGCTTTGGGCTGTTTGGAGTAAACCTGTTTCCTGACCCCTCCTTAATACTCCATTAAATCACCAGCTTCTGCTAGTTCTTAGATGTGTCATGTTCGGTTAGCAAAATGGAAAACAGATTTAATTCTGCTTCATAAGATTTCCTTGGATATGGTCTGTGTATGGAGAAAAAAAGGATCTGTTTCCTTCACTATCACAAACTTCTGCTCAAGGCAATTAAAAAATTTATTGTCAAAAAAATCGTATCTAATTTCTGGAAGACAATAAATGTGGGTAACAAGAGTGAATGGCTGTTGGATGAAACATATTTAATTTCCCCATTTGAAGCTTCCATGCTAAAATTTAGTGCTCAATTTTTAACAGTTCTGCTGGGAATTCACAGTAAGAAAGGATGCATTTTGGTGGGACAATGTCATTATTCCATCACTGGTGAGTATGATCTTAGCCCAGAATATTGATATCTTTGTCCATCAAGATAAACAACTCCATTATTGCTTGGATTCTCTGATCTGTATCTGTTTTAATATTTTGCTGCAACATAGGAACCAGAGAGCTGGTTCCTCACATATTTTTTCTTCACCAAATGCCACAGGGGCAATTCCTGCTAATAATAAAAGGAATCTCGTGATTTAATTTACCTCTAGATTTATAACTGTTTTCTTGATGTTCATAAAATGCACATTTTTCAATAGCTTCTGAATTTTGTCTAATAAAATTAGAGAACAAATTGTTTGGTTTGGGATGTTTTGTTTTGGTTTCATTTAGGGTCTTTTTTTTTGTTTGTTTTTTGCTTTTTCCTTTCTAATCTTATAGATTTGAAAGAAAACTGCTATACTGAATATGCAATACTTGTGAATTACCTAATATACTGTTTTGGAGCAAATTATTATGACATTCATGACCTTTTCTCCCTTGCTAAGTTGCTAAAGATTTTCCTAACAAATGTGAAATAAGTACATTTCTGCATGTGTTTGTGTATTGTCAGACACATATTTGAAAATATGGAGAAGCTTGAGTTTCAGCAACCTACTCAGTGTGCTTTCATCTAGCATTTTTTACAGGCATGGAAAACATCTCTCTGCATACATGAGAGCTATTAAATCTCTTGTTTGCAATAGCATTTTTTTGCTGACTGAGAGCTCCAGCATTAGGTAGGCTTGCTTCAGCCTGTGGAAAACTTGCCAGTCAACAGAACAGCTGACTTAAGGTACTAAACAAATAAAACCTTTACTAAGTGAATGTTTTTTCTGCCTTTCTGTACATATACTCTATTATTTGAGTAAAAGCTACATATGACTCTTTATTGAGCCTTTCTTCAGCCTTAGGACTTGGGCTCATGAAATATCAGCTTCCCTCCTTCAGTCCTCTTCTAGAAGAAACTCCTTACTGATAGCATTTGTGCATGGATGGCTCTGCCTGAGCTAGGCAAAAGTCACTTTTTTCTTGAGCAAAGGGATTGGAAGGGCAGAAATGCTTTGGTGCCTCTGAACAAGAGAAGCGTGACACGCTGGATCTCTTGATGTCGTTAAGAGGACAAGGAAGAAGAAAAAGTATATTTGCCTTGTTTGGTATGAGGTTATTCTAACACCATTGTGTAGTAAAATAAGGAAATAAAACATAAGGAAATTATGAGTGGAATGTACATCAGATCTACCAGATATGAGCAGATAACACACTTTTGAAAAAGGCAGGTTATTTTCAGATGAGAAAGCACTTTGGAATGAACATTCCCTCATCTCACTCCTACTTTTTTCAGTAGCTTTCTTCTAGGGAATGTTTTTTTCATTGGGAAGGATTCCTAAGAGCTATTTCTAGGAGAAATGATAGAGAAACCAATGTGGTTTTCCTTTAAACCAGCATTTAAGTACATCAGATGCCACCTACAATGTACTAAGCCATCTGGCTTGTATTTCTTTCATTACTGTAAGTTGGCTTATAGAAAAAAAAGAGAACTAGATTAATGTCAGTTCAAGCTTGGACTGGCACACCTATCACCTAGAGAAACAGCTATGCTGATGTTCAAGTTATTCATCCAGCAGTTATTGTTCACTGTGGGCATTAGTTATATTCTGTAATAGAATGGAAAGGCAGCATGAAGGCTTTATATTTCACATGGTTTTGGACTGGGGAAAGAAAATCACAAACTATTTCTGCATAAATACTTCCCAGTTTGGCCTGTTATCTCCTTCACAGGAAATTATGCCACAACCTAAAGGCATTAATTTTTTGGAGTTGAAAAAGGGTTGAAAAAGGGTTGAAAGAGTTGTATTTTTGATCTGACTCCCAGAATTGATGTCTTATCTCTTGTTGGCTCAGATTTCCCTGGAGAGCTTACACTGACTATACTGACTATTCAGAGGCTATTGAAAATGGTGTTCTCAGACAAAGCTGGAACCTCTAGGCATGATTCTAATAAAAATTTAAAAAAAAATCCAAATTCACTACATGAATGAATTTGTAGATATCCTAAGGCCCTTGTTTTCCCTTGAGAGTCATCTTAAGTATATTAAATATTTAACAAGCATGACATTGCAGATGTAGTCTGAAGACTGCTGCTAATACACTTCTCTGCCCCGTTGCTTGCTACCTGTCCTTGACGGAATGCATGCATGATTCATGCTTGTAAGTCAGGATGGCAGCCTACTCTTCTGACATTGTTTGAAAGTTTAGTTGGGTTGAACAGTTAAGAAAGATTTTTGGTTGAGCAGAGACTTCAGAAATGTACCAACCCCATTATTATCTTGGGACACTATGCTCTTGTATTTTGGGTTTGCTTCTAAGTGGAAAGGAAGAGTGGAAAAACAGAAGAGGTCAGAATGACCTGACCTCATTCAGTTCCTCTCAATCTTTGTCCTACACGTCTTCCTCCACAGTCCCCAAAAATGTCAACAAGAAACAGTCTCCAAGTTTCACTTCAAAATAACTGTCCCTTCACAATCTGCTGTTAATTTAAAGCCAACATTACAGTATTCATGCTTGCCCATGGTAGAGATTTACTTAATTTAGCAAGACTGATAACTACCTTTATAGATATTTGTTAAAACAGATATGTAGCCTGGTATTGAAAGTGTAAAAAAACCCACCCCAACAGCTACTAAGGAAAAAGCAAACTAAACCAAAACTACACTTTTCACTTTCTTGGGACGCACATATTTTTCTGACCCTTTGGCTCTTATTTTGACATAGCTCGACTTTTCTGTCAGCATATTCTTGCAAAAGCATCACAAAAGGTGTGCAACACTTTCAGAATGCCTGTAATTAGGATTCACTGTTTATGGAAGCACCAACAGCTGAGAGGATATGTGGATCACACGCATTTCTCTCATACTGCATTTACTGCTATGAGTCATGGAAAAGAAATGAATGGGTGCTCCAGCATGTTTTCCAAAACTGCAGGCAGCCAAATTTCTTTTGGTAGCAATTGCTTGCTTACATATGCATATTGTACTTAGACAGACTAATTTTGATCTACTTAAATGCAAAGGGAGAGTATCTTCTTAAAGGGAGAGAACCCAAATGGAGGAATACCAAATATAGGTGCCTTGTGTGTCTCATCAGCTACTGGCTAATGAATATATGTTTTCACCAAGCTGTTCAATCCTATTTCATTATGACAAAACTATTTTAAAACATTTCACCCATATATGAATGACAGAAAAGAAATGACAGAAGCCTGACTGTCCCTGATGGCATTCGCCCATTGTTACTCCCTTTTGTTTGAGTCCTTATATGTAGGTTTTAATTGTGAAGGTTGGAAATTTTTGTTGTTAGTAGCTACAGGCTGTATTTAGTCCCTGTTTTCTCTTTGCTGGCATCAGGCTCCACACAACCCTCAGCCTCAGAGCTGAGTTAAAAGCTGTCCTGTGATATTGCTACACTGGGCCTCATTTATTTGCTCATATGAGATACACCGCTGGAGAGCTGTTTCCTCATACCTAGTAAAACTTTTACCTAAGGGATCAAAACCACAAAAAGAAAATACAGGAAAATAATTGACTGTATACTTAGGAGGTTGTTTTCTAACAGGCATTGCCTTCACTACTGGTTGCAGTAGTCAGGGGTTGAGGAAATCACCATATTTTTCAGAGCATACTTGAAGTAAAAGTGCAAAAGCACTATCTACAGTGCTATTGCTTTGTCAGGCCCTGTGCTCTGTCATGGACTCTTAACATTAAAACTTCCTTGCATCTTTCCTCAAGTGTATAACCACTTCTTAAGTACTCAAGAAAAGATCATAGACTGAGTGTGGGTAATCAAGGCACCTTTAAGTTTCCACCCCAATATGCACCCCTTCCTGAGACCTGCCAGCCTGAGGACGGTCCCTTACAGTAGATGGAACCCAAGAGAAGCTTGCTCAAAGGAGATAATGATCTGTGGAAATAACATTAGTGTCAGAGGTGAAGACACGTTTCACCGAAGATCGAAGTGTTCTAGTAGCTGAAGTACTTCTCTGCAGAGCAGCTTTTGCCAAATGCTTCATTGTTATAATGAAGTACCTTAATTATATGAGCAAGAGTTAAACCTAGAGCATGTAGTTCTGGTAGCTTATCACACTTATGGGACAGCATACTATTACTGTAGCTCCAGATGTGTTGTTCATATGCTCATTTACTAATCTTCTCCTTCTCTCCCCTGCTGTTTTTTTCCTCTTTTTTTCTTATGTCAAAGGTTGAGAAAATAGAGCTGTGCTTTGCACTGTCCTTTTGTGGTCATGCACAGAGGAACTAGAAAAAGGGATGCACACCACAAGGCTCTGCAACAACACCAGAATAAAATAGGGAAAAAGAGAGCAAAGAGAAAATCACCATGAACAGCATGTGGATGAAAAAAGTAAGGGAGTATTAGAGCATGGAGACAAGGAATAAAGAGCATAAGGTAACAGCAGTAGCAGACTACCCAGAGCTTTGGCCTCATGGTCAGATCTGGGAGGAGAGGAGACTTGAGAAAGTGTCCCCTTCTGAAGCTGCTGACTCAAGCTCAGAGCTCCCATTCATACTATAGCAGAGCTTTTAAAGTGCTCCTGTTCTGGTGCTTTTGTCCAAGCCTCTTCTGTCACATTTTGTTCAATGCAGCTTGAAGAGAAGATTGAACATTTTCCTCAGTGTATGAGGAGTTTGGGAACATGTAGGAGGTTGGGGGAGAAACCAACTGCTGCACAAATATCTTGAAGATTTTCATGCTACAGACTGGCACATGACAATGGGTTTTATAGGTAAATGAAATGCATGTGTGACAATTTTCATGCCCTATACTTGCAGTGTACCTTGCTTTAGTTATTATATTACAGAATGCTAATTACTTTTTCTTTACTGTGGGGAGTACAGGCCCTATCTGTGGGATATATATATCTGACACCTTCTAACAATCCAAGGTGTGCGGACACATGGAGTGAAGGGAGGGGACAACTGGGCTATATGTAAATTGTTGGAGCAATGTACCCAGCAGTCATGCTGCCACTATTTTCAGTGTGCAGGAAACAGCCAAGATAGCAGAGCTGCATGAAACACAGAGCAGCTATTCCATTTGTAGCTGAACAGAATAATACCTTCAATGTAAATGGCTTCATCAAGAATTGCAACAATGACCTGTAGATTGCCTAGGCAGCTTTAAAATCTGCTCTCAAAATACTTCATGTGTCTGCAGAGCTGGTTTCTTATCCTAAGTGACAATTTGGAGAAGCATGCGTATGAGATTTGCTGTTGCACAAAGTGTATATTCCCAGGGCTGAGGGATGGGGAACTTTCTTTTCCTGGTGTTGGTAGGGAACTTCTACATGTGGTGTAGCTTGTCCTCATGGAGCAGTATTTCAAGGCAAAGAAATCCAGAGGCCCAGAGTGGGAAACACTCATTTGCTCTGCCATTCCCTAGTGGAGAGAGACTTGAGCCTTCCCAAGGGAAATGGCAGTATCAGAGCAGCATGAGGCCCTGCTGGCCTTGGGATTACTGCAGATATGATATGCTATCTGTGTGGCTCACCCCTTATGCTTTGAGCTGTTCATGCATGTTGGTCCTGCATATCCTACACTGCTAGGATCAGCTTTAGAACAGGAAAGATGTTCTCACATCCCACTTTAAAACAGTGGGATGTGAGAACAAAGCATTGCAGGAAGACCTGAGATGAGTCTGGAAGGCTAGTGGTGCTCTCTTACTACTTAGTAACATCTCATGTAACCACTCTCACAAGCAGTATAGAGCTAATGAAGCTCTGAAAACCAACACCAGGCTGTAGCATGACCTGAGAACCAGGCATGCTTATGCATGTACTGCTTTGTCCTGTGTACACTCTTCTTGTACAGCATGTTTCAAAAACAGTATATTTCCTATCTAGTTCAGAGCTGCCTTTATTCCACCTAGACAGAATAAAGGTGGTTGCACAAACAGCTCTTTGAATTTATCTATAGGGAAGTGATAGAGATGAAAGATGTCAAAAACCAACAATGGTTTCAGCAGTGCTTGCCAGGTCAGCTGCTTGCCAGGTCTAAGATGAGACAAGAGATCAAGAATTCAGCCAGACTTGCTGGAAAATGATAGTATCGTTTGAATAAAGCATTTTCTTCTGCCTCATCCATATTTTTGTGCTAACTAGGGCTTATTTCTGAGCCAAATGCAGCAGAAAATGTGTAACATTTTTCTTGGTCGTGCACATATTTATTAGAACTTGTTCATCTCTTGCTGTGGAGGAGGGAGAAAAAAGCACTGTCACTAGTAATTTCTTTGGTTTGATCCTCAGAGATTTGGGACAGTCTTAAGGGACATGCAGAAAAGCTTTTTATTTCTGAGGTGGTAAATATCTTAGGGTAGTAAAATGTTTCTTTTCAGTGGGTCTGGTGGGAAATGGGTAGTCTCTGTGTGGAACTAATACTAAAATGCCTGGGAGCAAGGCTCATAGCTAGAAGTAAGGAGACAGTGCAACAGGAGTAGGGCTGCCCACAGAAAGCCACTGGCAGTGCCAGGTAGGATTTTCAGCTTTAGATGAAGCAAAAGATTAGAGCAAACAGTAATATGGCACATATGGCACTGTGTCAAACAAGCAACTCTGTTTTACCCTTTAGAAGGGAACTTTGCTGCCTCTTTTGCCTCTCCTTTGAGCTGAGGGTTCCGTGAGCGTCATCACAGAGCTAATCATAGCGGGTGCTGAACTCTGCCTGCGCTGCACAGAAGGAGTCCCGCTCTCACACAGCTCAACAGAACCACCAAGTCAGTAAGCTAACTTGTAGCAAAAGTTTATCAAGTGTTTGGGATCTACTGGATAATGTCACACTGGGGTTTTTCTTAATTTACATTACTTTTCAGAACTTTAGACCGTTTTAAGATAACCAAATGCTCCGTGATAAATGGGATTGCCCTGTGTGAGACAAGTCTCTGTGAAGCTGCAGAGTGTTCTGCAATGGCAAAAAAGTGAAGTCAAGGGGGAGAAAAAATGCATATAGGGTTATATTATCCTGGTCTTGATCCATGTGTTTCTATTATTCTCTTGGAATGAGAATCCTATATACCATGTCAGTGTGCTTCTCACCTGTTCACGGTGCCTTCTTCCAGAGAGACACGCAGAGGACCAAGGGCAGCAGCACACCACAGAGATTTATCTGGAGACTCCCACCACTGCCTGCAGTATGCCAGAGGACCTCTGAACCCCTGAGGTTCTGCACCAGTTAAAATCACCATTATACTCTCAGAGGTAGGTCACCTGTTAATTTGAATTTTGGTAGCAGACATCTTACACCACCTATTCCACGCAGCGTTGTGAAGAAAATGAAGCTTAGCACGCAACAGTTCACCTTGTCCAAAATAAGATAATGTCTGCCCACTATATTTTTCAAATAAGCTCTCAGGTATAAAGGAGAGCTTAATAACAGGGGTGTATTGGGGTGGTTTGGTTTATGCAGCAAGGTTTTGATAGAAGGGAGGACTGCAGGGATGGCTTCTGCGAGGTGATGCCAGAAGCTGCTCCCAACAGACAATGCCAGTTCCAGCTGGCTCTCAGATGCACCCACTGCTGGCCAAAGCTGAGACCACCAGAAACACTGGTAGCAACTATGTGACCAGATAATTACAAAAGAGTAAAAAAACCCCACTGTGCAACAGCAACTGCAAGAGAGGGATGAAAATATGTGAGTGAAAGAACTCTGCAGACATCAAGGTCAGTGAAGAAGGTGGGGAATGAGGTGCTGCAGGCACCAGAGCAGAGATACTGCTGCCCTATTGCTGCTGGCCAAGACTATGATGAGGCAGGCTGTCCCCACAAGGATGTCCAGCAGGTATCGACTGCAGCTTGTGAAAGATCCCATGCCAGAGCAGCCCGAAGGATGCTGTAACTTTGTGGAAAGCCCATGCAGAAGCAGGGTCTTGTCAGGACCTGTGGCACCATGGGGGACCACACTGAAGCAATCTGCTCCTCAAGCACTGCACCATCTGGAAGGGATACAAGCAGGAGCAGCTCTCAAAGAGCTGCAGCCAGTGAGAAGGATCCATGTTGGACAAGTTCATGGAGGACTGTGTCTTGTGGGAGGGACCACTAACTGGAGCAGGAGAAGACTGTGAGAATTCATCTTGCTAGGGTGGAGGGAGCAGCAGAGACATATTATTTAAAACCCCGTTCCCTGACTCCCTATGCCATGGCAGAGGAGTAGATGCAGAATTTGGAGTGAAGCTAAGCCTGGGAAAAAGACTTAGCTAAATTAAACTGATTTCCCCAAACTGAGTCTGTTTTGCCTGTGATGGTAATTGCTGATGATCCTTTCTTGACCTCCTCTTGATCTATGAGCTTTTTGTTATATTTTCTTTCCACTGCCCAGCTGAGGAGGGGAAGGATAGAGCATCTTTGGTGGGCGCTTGGTGTCCAGCCAGGATCAACCCACCTCAGCTGGCAAACTGACACAAGGGCCAAAAGTAGAGGGAATGGAGCTGGACAATATAACTGTTCTTCAGTGTTACGATTCCTCAGACTACATGGAATGGCAAGAAAACCTGATGGGGAAGTCAGGGTTGGAAAAGACTCCTGCAACAGTCAAAGTATTTCAGTTCATCATCAGCTATCACTATGTCTTTCACCTTAGTCACTACTGCATCAAACCCATCACTGCCCCTCCTGAAGGCAGCTGCTGCTGTTCAATAATTTCTTTAATCTCACTTTTCTGTGAGATTAAAGAAATTATTGTCACTTAGCCTGCCGTCTTCCTTGAGTCCTGATGCTGACAGTTGTGTCATCTGAGACTTTCCACGTTGCCATTTGTAAGTCCAGAAGGACAAGATGACTGTCCTAAAAAGGCTTCCTTCCTTCAGGGACGAGGTCTAGCACCACTCCAAAGACTTTTCCCATTTTCCTCTATCTAGTTTTACCTGACCAAAGAAAGTGGAACGTGGAAGTGCAGTAGTTGCTGTATTTTCCTTTTTTCACTCTCAGAAAATACTGCCAAGGTTGGCTTGTATTTGTGGGCTTTTATTTTGAGACCTGTGCTCAGCCTCAAAGCAGCTGGACAGCTTCACTGTGGGTCTGGCTTTTTGGAGAACTGCTGATTCTGCAGCATACACCTTTTAGTGTACTTTCACCTCCAGGCAGGCTGGGATTTTTCTGTTGCTTCCCATAACACATGAATGCAAATATCAAACCCACTTGCTGATTGAGGAATCGCAAACAATCAAAATCAATATTGAAGCATTTAGCTCTGATGAGTACATGGTGCCATGCTCACAAAAGCATTTCTCAATTAATCACTCTCTCTGTAGGGAGAACAGGTGCTATGTTTTTCACACCTCTGTTTTCAGAGATAAGAGGTGAAGATGGTATTACATCAGTGACAATGTTGTGTCATTGGGGCTGACTAAGAGGATGCCTTACTATTGTAAACAACTTCTCTGATGATCATATGCAGGCATAGAGTCAGAAATACTTGTCAAAACCATGCAAAGTTGCACAGACAGAGAGCTCTGAGTCTTGCAAAGAGCTGTTGATATACTGTGACACTAAGAGAAAAATGCCAGACGAGCAGCCCTTGTGGACAGAGCTCTCAGTTGCAGCAGTCATGACTGTGACAGCCACCGTTCTGCTCTTCTTCCCTCTATCCCTGCACGTATTGCTTATAGGAACTGGAAGTTTCCAGTATAGGAAAAAGTATCCCATCTACCTGCATAAGTTCCTGAGACTTACCCCCTATCTTCTGGTGTTTCTTTCATTGTGTCAAGATGTCAGAAACAGGACTGTCTCTGCAGATGCTTGGCAGATCTCATTCTTGTGTCCCAAAAAATTAATATTTGAGATAGATGTCACTAAAAGCTGCATCTGAAGCTGTATTAGAAGTGGAAGTTTCTTTCTTTTTTTTTACCAGATGATTCTAAGTGTTCTTACTGACATCAATGAATAAAGTAAATGTAATTTGCAGTGACCTCTGGTAAGAGAAGTTGTCCTATCCTGGCTTAGTTCCTGCAGTCCTTGTTCAAATAAATCTTTTTGTTACAACAAATGAGGCTTTTTGACAAGAATACTGTGACCCTTTTTACTTTTCTCAGAGGATCTATTTTTTCTTATGTCATGGTAATTGCTTGAAGCAGCAGAGAACTCTCTTGTTACCCTGCTGCTTCTGCAGGAGTCTTTTTTCTGACTACAGAACACAGGCAAGGGACAAGGCAATTAGTTTACAGAAAAAATGGCTGGTTTTATATAATTATTATTTTAAAAAAATTGAGTTTTTCTTTTTCAAAGTGTCTATTATGTCCTGTGTGCTTGTGCATCTCACTAGGAAGCTCTGAAGTAACCTTAAAATAAGTATTATTGCTGAAGTGAGGGTAAGGCATGGGATGCCAGTCACTCGATGCTATGTTACGAAGGCAGTGCTGTTACCCTTTAGAAGGTTTTAACCCCCAAACAAATTTCAAACCACTGCTGATGCTACTGGTTGAGGAGCATTGTAGTTATTTAGGGACAGTGTTCTTATGTTTGCTCTTTTAAGTCTCACTGAAGTTCATTAGCTCTGGCTGCATATCCTGACAATCCATTGAGATACGGCTATGATGCCATTTATGGTGGGAGAATTAAGACAATCCTCAGGGGCGAAACAAGATGCAGCAGCAGCAGCACACAAAGTCTTTAGAAATAGTTCTCAGAAGCCCCAAAACCTTAAGCAGTACATAGTGAAAGAATAAAAATGTAGATGATATGGTGTACATGAAATTTGGACAAAAGGTTGTGCAGAGGAAAAAGCAAAGCATTGAAACCCTGAATTGCAGAGAAGTATTCTTAGTTCTGTAAAAATCCTCTAAACTCTTTGCAGTCCTCTGATTTGAGATTCTCTTGGACTGATCAGAAAAGGCCATTCTCATTTGCAGGTTCATTCATGGTCAGAGGACTGGACTGTAGATTTCTCAACTGGGAAATAGTTCAGTGTGCTGTGAAACTGGCTTTAGCCTTAGACAATAGGGAATAGAGCAGTTGCCCATCCAGAAAGGCCAGTGCCCACTTTCTAATTACCTAAATATTTGTTAAAACTTTTAAACTTATTGTAGTGTGAACATCAATATTGCAAATAATGGGACAGGGCAGGGAAAGGTTATGGGCCCTGTGGCATGGTTTGTTGGACAGGGCTGTGGAAATTTCTTACTTAAAGAGCTTAAATTTAGAAGGCATGTCTGTTCCCTAGAGGACTTTTCATTCTGGGTGTGGATAGCTTTCCTCAGTGAGAAAGCTATTCAAATGAGCAGCTGCACATACTTGATCACAGTTTTCCAAGCAGTGACAGCTCTGATTATTGTATTGATAATAGCCAGCTCCAATGGCCCTTCCATAAGCTGACTCTGCTGGCATAACCCTGCTATATGGGGGCAGGAAGCAGGAGGATCTACTTTCTTCACAGCAATAACCAAATGCCCTTTCTTAGAAAATGTGCTTTGAAAAGGATTTTCTTACTGCAATACTGTGCAAATTTGCACGTGGAAAGACAGCAGCCCAGGAATGAGATGTAAATGCCTCACTTAGTGTGTGGGGAGGCTGGAGGAGTCTGGGCTGCCCCTTGAGCAGGGCAGCTGCTGTGGCAGCACGTGTTGGCTGACCCTGCAGGCCCACTGAGCTGGGGGCATGGCATTTCCATCCGCCTTTACCTGTTACAAGCACTCACAAAAATACCTACAAGTCCCTTGCACCAAATGGCTTTGGCACTTCAATTTGGGATACCATGTCTGTCTTATCAGTGCTGTGCTGGCCTCCACCTTGCTGTGGGAGGGATGCTTGAAGTGCTGCTCCAAAAAGGAGGACTCTCAGACAGCAGGTGAGAAGTGCCTTGTGCTCTCTGAAATTGCTAGGCACTCTTAGAGACAGAATTACTAGGTCTCCTTACGGCATACATTCTGGATAGTGTGAGCCATTGCACCAACATAGATCAAAAAGTTTTAATTTTCCTCTACAAGACTATGCAAGTGTGTTGTAAGAGGCTGAAAATCCTACTTAAAATTGTTTTAGTAAGCAGTCGTCTTCATGTAACTTCACAGTTCAAGGTTTTATAAAGCTGTTGTTTTAGCCACAGTATTTCCTTCTGTCATGTATTTCCAGTGCTCTGGTTGTGATTTAGAGAATAAGCAAGGAAGCTCTTAAATCAAATCATGGCATGGCAATTTAATTCCCTTCCATGGACTGGGCTGGGTGCATTTTGGCAGTCTCTGTGGAAAACTGCATCTGTGAAACTGCAGTTAGATGTGAGCACATAGAGGTGGGTGGTTCTAGCGGGACTTGAATCTATAGCATCATCTTGATTTTGTCCAGCTCCAGTAAATGAGTCTGGAAAGAGACTTCTGAGGAAGTTTTTAAAGAGATGTGAAGCTACATGGCCATCTATTCACCATTTTATGTATGTTCACAGTAAGAAAAATAGTTTCCATTTAATATAGACTTTGAAAATTGAGAGTCTCATCTCCCAGCTCTGTTCACCATGCAGCCCTGTTGCCCTGGGCTGCTCTACTGCCAGTTCTGACAGATCCTGCTTATGCCAGTTGGAAACCAAATAAGCATTGCAACTTACAGAAAGAGTAATTGTTTTGGAACCTACTGCCTAAAACAGTGAAAAATTAATAAACCTTGCTCAAAAAGGATGCCATGGGGAATGCATACAGTGCTTGGTCATCTATCAAAGTATAGCCTTCCCCCCCACTTTATCTTCTTTCTTTTCCCTCACTCATCCTTTATATCTGCCCTCCCTGCTGTCCTCCATCCCTCCAAACCCAATACTGCTTACTGAAATGTGATTTTTTTATTCCTTATTTCCACCCTTGAAATGTTTCTCTTTATTATAAATGTGAAATGAAATGCTGTGCAATACCTCCATATCAATGCATTACTCTACTGCTTAATGCACATACCATACATGAGATTATTTTTAATGCTCCAGAAGGTGGAATTTTGACAAGTAAAAAAAATCTGTGGAGTGCCAGAATGTCCATTAGCATCAACCACTTTGAAATAGTACTATTTTCCAAGGTTTATGGTTCTTTGAAAGTTTTATTGATAGTTGTAAAGATGATTTCCCAAGGAAAACTGTTTCAGAACAGCCATTTCCCTAGAGATACCACATTTCAAAAAAGCTGAGGACTTCAAAATCAGTTTCAAGCAGTACTCATTTTCCTCCTTGAGGCAATGTTTTAAGAACTGGCCTTGCACAACAACAGCCAACCACACACACTGGATAAGGGATCAGAGTGAGTGACAGCAGGTGCAAAAGACAAACCCAGGCTCCTCTGTGGTGCATTAGAGTTCCTCACACCACGCTCCATCAACTGCAGTCATTCACCTGGACCTTCCCAGCAGGAAAGGCACAAATTTGATGTATGTTTATTTTGCCAGGCAGATAATTTCAAATCAATTAGGACCTACAAAGATTGATGAGAAATTAAAAAATCTGAAAGCCAACAACTCCCTCCTGGAACTGAAGGCACAGTATGCAAAGCATATTCCTGGGAAACAGGGATATGCTGAGGACTCTGACATGCAGGGCACTGGTAGAAGACTAGTAGTCCTAAAATGCTGACATCAATATATAAAGCTTTCTTACTGCTTAGTGATGTTCACTTCACTTGAAAGAACTGATAACCAAACATAACATTCAACTGTTATTTCCTGCTGATAGGCTCTGTTACTATCTTGTATATAAAAACAATCTACCAAATTTCTTGAAAAACACCCCTGACAAACCATGAACTTGCCTATAGACAATGCAGCTCAAACAAATGCTTAAATAGCTACAAGTGAATACAGCTTATGACAACTTGGTTATTCATATATGGACCATACTGAAGGAAGCAAGTCTGGTATTCAGCAATTTATTGCCAACTCAACCAGCACTTTGTGTTTTCCAGGTTTAATAGAAAACTTGCTTCAAATCTGAACTTATAATTTCTCTTGTCTTGTGTGAAGGTAGAAAGTGATTTCCTGTGCAGTGCAGATAGATGGAATTACCACTGATAGCAGAAATGAATCATACTGCATGAGGATGGCTGACTCTTGGTGATGATCTGGTTGTTCTTTTAGCAACATGTTCAACGTGCTCTGTGCCCCCAAACCAAGCGAAATACTCTAAACAAAGCTGGTGAGCACAGTACATGGAAAAAGAGCTCTAAAAATGTGGAATTAGTCTTTCCAGCAGATGCATTCACTGCTGCAAAGCCCAAACGTTCTGTTTTGGGTGAGTTTTCCTTTTGGGTATTTTTGTGTTGTTTTGGGGTTTTTTTTGTTTTTGTTTTGTTTCTTTGTGGTTTTGTTTGGGTTGTTTATGTTGGTTTTATTTCTTGTTTTGTTTCTTGTTGGTTTGCTGTTGTTTTTTGTGTTTGTTGTTTTGGATGGTTTATTCAGAAAAAGCTTGATGTTTTTCCATGGCCAAACTATCAATGCTCCCTGTAACAGATTATCTCTGATCCCATGACACTCATTCCCATGGTCCCATGTTTTGGTCTTCAAAACAGACCTCTGTAGACAGTTATAAGTGTCTATAACCTCAGCATTAAAAAAAAAAGAAGTTAGTTGGTTAGTATAGCACGGATTTATCTCCATCTATATTTTATTTTAAAATCTTATTTCCTTTTTTCCCCTCAACTGGCAATTTAATTGACTTGGCATGAGCTAAAGAATTCATTATCAGTCTTGAGAAGAATTTAGAATGAAATTTAAAGTAGTAAGTTAGTGCTTAAGGATTAAACTCTGAGAGTGTCAAATATAAAAATTAATTGACCCAAATAGAGAGCAGAGAATACTGTGTCTTGCAGGTACTTTTAATGCAGATGAGCATATTACGGTGACAAGTCTTTTACTGACCACCATAGTAATCTGCAGGAAAGCAGATTACTATGGAAACAATCAGGAAAGTAACACACATATGAGTTGCAGTCAAAAGGAAACATTTCCAAAGTATTTTTAGGACACTCTCCCTTCCTTGCAGAGGGCCCTGGCATATTTGTTAAATCAATGCAACAATAATACTGATAAAATTACAGGTTAATCCATTTGGCAACAAAAGGGTCAAGTGCCGTGAAAAAAACTCAAGCTTGCTATTTATTTATTGACACTAATAAGTAACTCTTTTCACCACAAATCTGTCTGTAAGATGCAAGTGTTTTTCTAACGCAAACATAATTTACGGAAAGGAAAAAGGGTAGGCCACCAACTGAAAGAAAACATTTATTGAATCAAAGTCAATACTTTCCTTTTAATATCTACAAGCCAACACTGAACTGACTTTATTCAAGAATGAACACAATGTACAAAAAAAGTATGTCTGTTATAAAAATATGTCAATTTTTTTCCTGGCTATTGAGCTGAAAACATTTTGGCAAGTGCAAGATAGGTTTGGCAAGAAAAATTTAAACTGCTATTACCAATAACAAAGATCAAATAATTTTATAATAGTTTTGTAGTATATTTAAGAGTCATTGTTAAAGTGGCATTGGAAATGCTAACCCCTAAAAAAAATATATGTATCGCTGCACCGCCATGTACTTATGCATCCAGACAATTGAACATCTCATCAGGAATCAGCATCTTTATCAGTGAACACTATCCAACCTACTTTGAACTATTCAACCAGATAAGTGACATCTACCACTGAAATACAACCTAGGGAAGGCAAACTACCTCCACAGCTGTGAATTTTATGTGTTGTTTACAAACAGAGAGAGAAGCTTAGGTAGGTTCACAGATATTTAAATCAACCAGAAAGCTGTGGCAATATGAAATCAGGGAAAGGATAGAAGGAGAATAAAGAACCATTTATGGTAGCAGTCTACATGCATATTTGCATATAGAAATGGATTTTATTAGGATCACTTATGCCTTATTTGTTTTAATGGTTTGGGTCTTTTTCCCTCATATAAATCTAATGTAACCAGGCCTCAAGTAATTGACTTCTCTAAAACCACCAGCAAGAAGCAAAAAAAGGGACCATTTATAGAGATAATCTGAAAACAGTGCAATATTAAATTGCAGTTTCACAACACGTGAAAGAAACATGCTTTGGAACCTGAGCAAAAGGCATTTTACTGACTTAGTAAAAAGTCACCCTGTATGTTGTTTTCATTGGCACCTGTTCTGCCAGATTACTATGTCGCTCTTAGCAACTTCCATGGCCCTAAATATTTAGTACACAGAAACTGCCAACTACTTAGAAAGGTCTACTAAACTTTTCAGCCAATATTGCAGGCAGTCTGACATGCTGCTACTAGAAATGACTGTACAGGTTGAAATTAAGGAAAACTGTAGAAAGAAAAAGAAGCAGCCAAACATGTTGCTCTTCTGTGTAAATAGACTAAAGCGATTCCACAACACTTAGATACGGTACTACACTGGTTTACAGTCTCAAGGTCAGCTCTTTCAAAATAAATATACTGAACATTTACAACAAATGCCTCATGAATGCAAGCTCTCTCTTTATTATTTCAAGACCAATTGGATAAAAACTAAAATAAAGACATGACTGAAGCAGCTAAGTTACAAGTCCTTTTTCAGAAATAGGCATGACTTGGTGCCACAGCAAAATTTTTCACATCTGCAGTAAGCAATTTTTTTTTTTCTTTTAGCACCAAGCAGGCCACCATAAAAAGCAACCTCACAAAGCATGCGTTCATCTACTCTGTTGATTCTGTATGAAATAATTATTTGTGCTTGCAGGTCTCAGACCTTTCAAAAATTCAGTCAACATTAGGTAATTAAAGACACTAGTGGAAACTCATTTCATTTCTAAACTATTTGAGTGGAGAAAAGATTAAAGGACTAAAAAGCAACAGAATGTTGTGCATTAGTATTTCTGAGGAATGAGGAAAGCTAAGATTGGTTCTTTAATGTGCCTTAGAACAACTAAAAACTGACAACCAATCCTAAATAGCTCTACGTCCATGATACTGGTAGAGGCCAATGCGTGCATGCCACTGAAAGGCACAGTCGGACCAATCTGATAAGTGGCATCATCAGAGCAGAACAGCAACTTTTCACTGGACTAATCACGAAGGGTGAACAATGAGCCATCACTTCTCTTGTCAGGAGCACAGAAAGCAGTCACCAAGGCAAAAGAGAGGACACAGGAAAGAAGATACAGGAACTCACATAAACCTAAAAGACAGAAAACATGCATTAAACCAAGTTTTGAGCATTCTGCCCATTTTCCAACTCAATACTGCTATACATTGACTTAACACCATACATATTATGGAACCGCTGCAAAAGTGGTACTATAATCACATCACAAACTTCTTATGAGATTTGTTTTACAACTAACTTCACCTGTAAAGACTGGCCTACAAGATCACCTTTAGTTAAAACGCGCTTGAAGTCAGACTGACACAGTCAGAACAACCTGCACTCCATTCTGTGAAAAAGTAACATTCTTAAAAGAATATTCTAATTTTAGAATATTCTTTTAAGAATATTCTAAAGAATAAAGAATATTCTATTTTTTTACTCAGAAATGGATTTAAAAACTGGTCATCATAAGGACACAGGTTTTTATAGGGAGAAAATTATAAAGCAGTATCATTATTTTTCATACTGCTCTAACAGTGCCTAAGAAGTAGAAGGAAATACTTACAGGAAAGTTATCCCCAAGGTTATCCTGCCTTTGTATCTACAAGCTGCATTTGAACATTTGCAGATAAGCCACCTCCATAGCCTCCCTTGGATTGCATCTGATTCTGAATTGAGCTGACCTGGGGATAAAAGGGAAAAGAGGGGTAGAGGAAAGAAGAATAACAATGAGTCATAGCATCATCTTGCTTTTAATTTTATTTTTTCTCTAGGTTTAGTTTCCCAGTTCTCCTTTGTTACCAGTAAAGCTGTATTACTTTTGCACAAGGACACGTGCATCCAAGTCTTGCTGAAATTTCAACTTCAGCACGTAGCTCAGCAGAAAAGATCAAAGAAGTGGTGCTGAGGCAAAAGTTTTTCCTCTCTCCTAAAGAAAACTGGCTGATTCATGGTTTCACTGACCCACTTGATTAATCAAAAAATAATTTAAAAAAAAAATAAAATCTTTTACTGGCATGGGCTCCACCTGACAAACTAAAATTTATCTTGTTACATGGAAAACATTCTCTGGCAATCATGATAAAGCATAAGTTTATCACTAAGTTAACATCATTCCAACTTGCAAATATCTGTATGACTAATTCAGATCATTAAAACAAGGCTAAAATAGGATTTTCTACATCAAAAAGGACCTTTTGGTTTGTGGAAGATTTTTTATTTATCTATTTATGTGACAATGTACAATGCTTCCCTTAATTTATATTGTTCCTTTAAATGGAGGGCATTTATTTTTTAAACCACAGTTGATCCGAACTTTCCTGAATACCTCCTTATTTGAAGGTATTTTTAGCCTGATGCATATAAATCTTTGTGCCCCCTGTTTCACACCTCATGTTTCAAGACATGCACATCCGCTATGACTTTCACTGCCTCCATCACCAAACAGAAAAGGAAACCCATAGTTCCTGCTTGTGTTGCATGAGTCAAAATAATCATGTCCAAGTGCCTGGAGGAAGACAACTTGAATCTTAAAGGTTTGGCCCTTTTTTCTCTGCATCCCAGAGCATACATAACAACTACACAAAGAGTAGAAAATAACATTAATTCAAGGCTATGCCTGCAGGGCACCACTTGCAATTATTTCATCTATGCTCCTCCTTCACAGAGACCTAAAAACACCACTGGAACATCACTGTGGTGTATTAAAATAGCACAGGAGAAATATTTCCAAGCAGCTTGCACAACATTCCCTGTCTACAAAAACAAAAGAAATATATTTTCTTTTCCACAAGTAAAACACATGCAAATGCATAAAATGCATCAGCAAACTCATTCTTCCATGCAGTTTTTTCAAACCTATGTGACAAAAGAGCCTGTTTTTTTGATCTGTATCTTCAGCAGCATATTGCAATGCTATGCAAAGGATCGTGTTTTTATGTATTTAAGCAACGCAACGTAAAGCCAATTTATGCTTTAGTCTTTTGCTGAAATAAGTGATACAGCTGCAGCAAAGCAATACTACCATCTTATTCTTCTTCAGGGAAAACTGTTCAGGGCCAATTTTCTAGTGCATCTGACATCAAAGACTACAAACTCAGTAAAAGAGTGTGCTGAAATGCATGGGGACATATTTAAGAAGCTGCTCATCTTCTTCACTAAGCATCTTTTGCTGCCCATGGAAAAAAACAAGGTCTGAATTCAAGTTTTTTCCTCAGAAAATAATGAATCTATGCATAAATGTATTCACAAGAGTGAATATAGGATCCTGGTAACTTTACACGAATGAACTCTGGCTCCAGCATAAAAAATCCTATAAAAATCCCCAGGCCACATCACCTTCCCACCTAAAAACTTGCTTACAAGACTTGAAAATTTTAGAGAGTAGCAAATCGACACAAATTGCAAGGCTGAAGTGTAGGTTTTCAAGAGTATTTCTAGGAGTTAGAGTAATTTCTCTGGTTCGTGAGTCACACATGAGTAACTGAATAAGGAAGTATCAGTCTTCATATGCAGAGACTACTGCCCTTAAAACAGAGAATGCAACAAATGGAACTAGTCATTAACATTTCAGTAGCTATTTTGTATATGAACACTTTCGTAGGAGACATACAATGCTAGAATTGCTAAGCAAAAGAGGTCTAACATCTGTAGGCTTTTAAGGTGGCATTCTTTCTGAAACACTCTCCTTTTGAGGCTGAGAAATGAGAACAAGCATTGTGAAATGCAATCTTTGGTTTCTTTCTTTTCCCAAAGATGCTTTTGCATTTTTCTGATGATATGAGGTTCTTCTCTCTTATGTCTAATTTAGATGGGACTTAAGGATTTTAAAGACTTTGGGAAGGAAAGAGGATTGTACCCATTAAGGGTCATGCAAACAGTTGTGGTGCTTATGCATCTCATGAAATTTCCTTCTTTCCTTTATTTTACCTTCCCTTTCAGAATTAGGAAAGAGCACAGACAGATCTTAAGAAAACAATGGGAAACTACATGAAATACATGAAATCAAAGACTGAACTGAAGAATATGAAGCCTCAGAAGAAAGAGATTTCACCATGGACTGTGAAAGCAAAACAGGGATGGAAATGAACAAGTGCACAGAGGGCTCCTGCTGTTTAAGTATACCTCTGACAAAGAAGCAAGGCACTCTACAGCGAAGGAAAACAAAAAAGCAAAATATTTCAGAAATATTCTGAATAGTCAGAAAACTATTCAGTCAGAATTGTAAGGATGTATAACAAAGAATAATGCTGATGAAAAAAGGCACAAGGCAGACAGAAAGTGAATAAAGAACCAAATGTAAATAGAAAAATTGTCATTAAATTGCAGGTATTTACCTAAGTTATTTAAAAAAAGAAAGTACAAAGAGGTTCCTGAGGGAATATAATGTCCATACTATAAAGGAAATTGTGCAGCAGAAGAACATGTGAAGGTGAACACTGTAATCTTGGAATTTAAACTGCAAAGAATGAATGTGGAGACCACCAAAGAGGCAGAAAATATGCAGCATGAGAAAACAGAGATTTGAGTTTCTGAAGCAAGGGGAGTGGGAATGATTATTTCCATCTAGGATCAGAAAAATCTTGCTAGTCATTGAAGCAGCACATTATCAAAATGAAAAAAGAAGAAAAAGAGAAAAAGCTATTTAGAAGCATACAAAATGAAAAAGTTTATGTAGAGAGACAATAACAATTACCTACTATCTGGGGATAAACTGGTTATTATGCAAGAAAAGGATGAGAGCAAACAGGCAGAAAGTGAAAAAAATAAAGCTTCAGGCCACCTACACAAATCTCAAATAAGGCAGCTCAGCTGTGAGAATGAGGAAGGTTCTCTCAGGAGAGACAACAATTACTGAAAAAGCAAAAGCCACACTTTAAAAAAGTAATCAAACGAGCTGGTCACAATATTATCAGTCTATCATTTCAATTTATAATAGCTTTAAATATTAAAGTAATATATCACATTAAATAAGGAACCAGCTTTAACTAAAATTTATCAAGTGGAATCTGTGTTTGGAATCTTGCTTACAGAGGTCTGACTGAAAATCATTTCCAACAAAGTGTTGTTTTCGAAAAAAGGTATTGCATTTTTTGATGTTGAATTTTCTACCTTTGTCCTTCCTCATTACACGCTAAGCTACAAAAAATTTTTGTCTGATCTCAGTAACATCAACTTAAACTAGCTGAAGCTACAAATGACCTCTCTTGCTTACATTTAAGCTTTTTTAGCTCTGTTTTCTATTCTGATACCTGACAGAGATTTTTCCTCTTTGTCAACTAGTCTTTGTCATCTCCAAATATGTTTTCCTTTAAAGACTACTAATAAAGTCAAGAAGTATTCTTCATCTACATACAACCATTTTCTATATTTTATATTATTGACCTTAGAAATAGATTGATATTTCACAAAAATTTGAAGCTCTAAAAGATACATGTCTTTCCATAAGCTCATTTTCATTATTTATCTTAGCTTCTGTTTTTTCACTTTCAGTGGGCTAATAATATTTATTGCAGCCATCTTCTACAGGAAGCTACAAAATCTCACTGTGGCACTGCTTGCTCTGGAAATAATTCACACTGCAAACTGGGCTACAGAATATAGAAAAAGCTCAGCAAGAACACCCAAACATAAATTTGTGTGCACATAAACTGACATAAGTTAGAATTCTACAGGAATTATATTTAAAACAGCTTGAGGCATTTAAGGTAAGAAATCTAGTCAACTGTAAGACACTTGGATTTCTCTATATAATACCTGAGTATATTTTCAAGTATACATCTATTTTGGTTCATAGATATAACCAGAGTGAATTTTTAGTTTAGAAAGTATTCTGTATGATTTATACAGCATCAAAAATGCGTTATCAATAAATCCAGGAATTTAAAAGTATATAATCCGTATTCTTGAATGCAAGTGCTTAGGACTTGGAATTAAAATGCTATCAGGTCATTCTCCAGTTTGCAGAGATGCTTTCTTATAGCTGAAAGACTCATTGCTTCAGCTACAACATACAAATACAGTGTTCCTGTATTCTGTCTAATATGAAATGATGTTCATCCACTCATGCTTACTGAATTCATTCCACTGAATAGGTCTCCAGATCCTACATGAGCTGTGTGAACAAAGTTTGTCGGCTCCCCAATCATGCTTCGATCAATCCGCCGTCGTCTTTTCTGAAAGGAAAGCAAAGAAAATATTTGAGATTCACTGGAAAGGCAGAAATGGTATCTGTTATAAAGGCAAAAGTTAACCATCCATAGGAAGGATATTGCATACACTGTAAGGTACTTTAACAGAGTCAAAAATCAGAGACCAAATTCTGCGGTTAACCATGACACTAATGTCCTTTTTACTTGCAGGATGTGTACCAGACAAGCATGGATACCACTCCCAGCACGGAGGCCAACAAAACATTAGTTAATAACCGTAGTAAATTCCATATATTTAAACAGTATTAGCAATGTTTCATACAATAACTTCTGCCTATATTTGGATTTAAGTAACGGTGGGACAGATCAAATTTGAGTCATTCAAAACAAGAATTAAGGATTAAAGCAAGTTAGAATAGTCTATGAAGCCACTAACTTCCAGAATTTCTAATCTGCATGCCCTGATGTCACTGTTTGCAATATACTTCATGGCAATGTCCAGAACAGTGCCTTGAGTTTGAGCAGGGTTAGTCACAGACGTACCCTTACTGAACTCTGAACCCATACACTCAAGATAACTTCCAGTCTTCATGATTCTCAACTGTGAGCTGAAGGGGTGCAGTGCAGTACTAAGGCAAAATGCCAGCTCAGGGACTTTTCTGATTCCTATACCATGCGACAGAAGGCAACGATTGCTTAACCTCTGCTTCCTAATTTTCAGAGTCAGAGCTTCATTTTTTAGTAATCTAATAACATGAAAGTAAAAAAAAAATAGAGGCAGTAAAGAACTTCCCTAATTAAAGCTGCTTTGGTTGCCTGCCTCCAGCTAAGCATTGCATTTAAAGGATAAAAACGAGAAAACCCTACCCTCATTTTTTAGGCCAGAGCCAGGAGCTTACACAGAGCAATTCATGCAGTGTGTAGTCACCACGTGCCCATACTCTGAAAAATGCCTGCCTTTGGAAAAGAAAAACCAGCCACGAAACAGAGTTCCAGTATCTCACTTTAAGGTATGCTGCACAAAGTAGAGTTTAACAGCTAAAAACTTACTTGAGCTCAAGTGAAACCTTACCATTACCTTAAAGCTCACTCAGTCTTGTTTTTAATCATCTCCATTTCTAATTGGCTATGAGAGTGTAAGACCACACAGACTCAAGGCATGAAGGTACATGCCTCGAGTGGGCTACCTACTACTTCACTAGTTACAGATGAAATCCTTATGAATCAGAGCCCATACCTATGAGAATACATCATAGGGTTTAGCCAGCAAGTACGAAACCTGTCCTGCTCCTTTTCTCCTATTACAAAAGGAGATTTCAGTAGGTTTCAGTACCTTCTTGCATGCTATGAATAGCTGGGATGAGGAGGAACAAATGAAATTCTGCAGGAATAGCTAAATACAATGATCTGATCTATGCTAAAACTACTAGTGAATTCTCTAATTCCAAAGAATTTTGCAAAGTCAATCCACTGATCAAATAAAATATTCCAGCTGTAAAAAAACTGTATTTACACCCTGATGAACTGTAATATGCTGTAATGTTGACACAGAAAGATGATCTAGACAGCTGTATGAAAATGCACTGCTTTAATTAAAACACCTAAAATTATTTAATGCCTGCAGCAGTTGCCCCCTCCCTCTTTTAAAAAAAACAGCAACCAAATGTAGGTATCTACAAAAAACACCCATAATTCATTTTAACAGTTTTCATACAGAGAAGATATAGACAAACTCAGACTTTAAATTTTTCTTATCTTGTTCCTGAGTTTTTAAAATAATTTAAGGTTTTTTTTGTTGTTGTTCAAAGTAACTTATTTTACCCCTTAACTTAAGATCAGTGGGATGCCATTAATGAAGTGCTGGATCTTGTAAATGACTGTAAATGATTCTCCACTAATCATCAGGTAGTCAACCAGTAACCACTCCTTAAACTGCACTGCCACCAAACCATGTCTCCTATCTTAACTGAGTTCCTTATCAGAGGTCATCAGCCTGCTATCCCCTAACATGTGCCCACTGATGGGAGCTCCATGAAGCTGTGGAACAGTATTTAAATGCAGTGCCACAAAACAGTTCACCGTGAAAGCAAATAAAAAAATTGATGGACTTATTTTTTTTCTGCAGGAGTACCCAGCTTGCATTTACATTACTATTTTAGCTTGGATCTCAAGAATGCTTTTGAAGCAACTTTACCAGTGCTCACTAATCATGATTCAATTTTAATTTTAGACTAACCCTGGAGTGCAAAAAATTACACTTTTTAAAAAATAAGCTGAACTAGAAGACTAACAGATGCTCTCCAATTGCTATCAGACATTGAGGCCAATGAACCAGGTGAACCAGGCTGGAGTAGATCACAAGACATCCAATGCACATCATGACTCCCCAACAGCAACTGTTCTGCTGTCCTACACAGCTGATCCTACTAGAACATACTGTTCCTGTAGACATGGTCTCAGCCACAACCAAACTGATCAATAAGAATATGTCAAGAGACATGGGGAGCACTGCAAAAACTCATCTCTTTACAGGAGAATGCAGTAGGGGAACATGCTTGAAAAGGTTACAAACGTCTTACAGAGGACACCATAAATACTAGCTTTGCCAGGATTTTGTTCTGAAGCTGTATTTTTTGAGGCCTTGAATCAGTAAGATACATGAGAAGAATACATGCATAACAATGTACACATGCTAATGTTAAGAATTAACACGAGATTGATTTTTTTCAGTAAATCGAATTTGAAAGAAGCAGCGCATTTATCTCCTACTTAAAAAGAAATGAAACATAGTTATACTCATTTCCCTCTACCATCTGTGGCATTCTGTGCTGTCTCCTTGTGCAGCTCACAAACCATCTTGCACGACTGATTTGTTGTGAAGGACTGATTTTTTGTTCTGGGAGTTAAGAAGTGCAGTGCTTGAAAAGTGGCCCTGTCTTCTCCAGGGCCACAGAAGCTGTGGCTGATCAGCTGAGATAATCACCATGACTTTCAGGAGGGGAACACATAAAACACTTCATGTTAAAAAGAAATAAAAAATGCTGACAGGGCTCAGCAAAATTTAATGCCATAGGCTTCACCCATACCTCAAACTGCTTGACCTCATACCATAAATACCCCTACAATACATTCACATACCACTGATCTAGTAATAAGCAGTACTGAAACGTGACTAAAGGTCATCTATAAAACAAATGGACATTTATGACACTAGTGCAAAGAACTTCAACATACACACCCCTGAGTATTTGTACCATCTAAAGCTTTGTTTTCAAGATGTTTCGAACTAAAGAAATAAATGTCCCAACCTAAATAAATGCCAGCCTAACTACAATGAATCCTGTGTCCTCTATTTGCATTCCCTGGATTTTTTTCCTAGCAGGAGGGAAACAGAAGAAGGTTCATATTATGATTAGCTAACTTGACTGTTATCTTTTCCGACAGTTTAGGTCAAGTTGCTAAAACACTCGGTATCTGTGGACAAAAAACGCTTAAAATCTGTATTCAAGTATTTTTTCCTCTTTGCCTTGTGCCAAAGCACTTCCCCTTTTACTAGGAGGCCAAGGGGTGACATGGAGCACAACAATGATGAGATGAGAGGAAAAGACCTGTAAAAGGATCCTGGAAGTGGAACATGAAGTCCCATCACTAATGGCTTTACTCAGTTTGTTCCCTTGACAGAAAGCTGAAGAATTTGGATTGCAAAGTACATACCCGCAATCTTTACACCATTGAAAGAAAAACTGATCTTGAAACCAAAGCAGAAGAGATGCAGGCTTGTGTGTTAAATGTCTTGAGAGGAATGGAAATAGCGTGAAGACCCACCTAAGAAGCCTTGTTCTGAATGTGTAGTAGAAGCAAAGAAACAGGATCACCTTTCAGTTACCATAGAAATAAAGTAAAAATTCATCTTTTCTATTCTTAACCTGCAAGTGACACTTTGCACCCACACAGCAGCATTTCCTTCGAAATACCAGATTAGAAATCAGAAAGCCTCCAACAGTTGCATCACACAAAATATTTTAACCCTGCAAGTTTCTTGAAACTTTAAACAATGTTAAACTTTTGCCTAAAAACTAATTATACCATGTATTCAACCTGCCCTTCAGCAAAGGCACCAACATTTAACTGAAATGTTGTTTTTCATAGTTCCAAAGACTACTTGTTGCAAGAACTTCAAAGTGTAATTTGTTTCTTTAAACATACTGAGAAGTCCAGAAGTATGTAAAATTTCCTTTCTACTCCCCTGTATTTTTGGCTTTCAGGGAAGAAGTTATCTCTTTTCACTTTCTCCAGATTTTGTCCAGAGGTCAGGCTGTGCTTCTTTAGCTCAAGCCCTTTCATAGGTGATGGCAACACTTGTGAATTAAGCATGCTTTCTGCCTGCATGAAAAAGACAAGTTTGGGAATTGTTTCTTCTTCCCGCAGTAATGCACCCCTCTCTGCTCTCCGTGGGAGGGCCTCTCAAAAAAACTAAACAAATCAAAACAACAACAACAACAAAAAAAACCCAAAAAACAAACAAAAAAACAAAACAAAACAAAAAAAAACAAACCAAAAAAAAAAAACAACAAAAAAAAAAAAAAACCAAAAAAAAAAAAAAAAAAAAAAAAACCAAAAAACAAAAAAAAAAACAAACAAAAAAAAAACAAACCAAAACCACCAAGCTTAAGACATGCAGAGTAACCAAGGTCTCAAACATATTAAAAAACTATTAAGTGGTATCACTTAGATCTTGGGAGGCTGACAACTACTTTCCTGATAGAAGCTGAAGATGCAAGTGAAATCAACTTCTGTATGAAGTTTCTTACAAAGGTATTCCAAAGTCAAGTGCCAGCCTACACTTGGTGGGTACCAAAAGCAAAGGAATCTGATAAGCTCCAGAAGAGCACATTCTGCTAATTCTACACCAGATATCTTGAGATGGCTGTGACAGACATATCAGAAATCCAAGTCTAAGTGAAATGTAAGTGACAACAGCATTGCGAAGGATCCTACAACACAAAAGTCTGTGGATTCTATGTGCAGCAGGCAGTCCTCAAATGAAAGGGGTACTACAGGTGCAGATGAGGAATGTGCACTAAAGTACATGGTGGAAACTGAACAAATTCAGGGGGGATGACATATTATTGCCATATTGTGATACAAAATCTCCGAAAACAATGCTTCTTTATAAAATGCACACATATGGCATCTTTCTCCTATTGCTTACCCATTTATTTTATCCCACTTTAAAAAACAAGAAATAATGCCAACTCTTTTTCTCCACACAGAAATATTCTTTATCCAGCTGTATGATGTCCTACTTACATCTCAGAATCTCAGTAAACTAAACTGTAAGAAACCAGAGAACAGAATACCCACTGTCCTCAATGTCTGCATGAGCAACAAATCAGTGGCAGGGACAGGCTGGATCTTTGCACCCCACACTAAGAATAACAAAATTTGGTATTTAAGTCACAAGCAGTAAGTCCCTGTTTTAATCACTCTTCTCTAAAACTAACACAGACACAGTTATGTTTGTATTGAGAAGAACTTTTTTAAAATTAACACTTGTTTATATCATCAAGCTATCACAAGGGAAGGATAACTTTCCTACTGCCAACGTTTTAGCATTTACCCAAATGTTTTGAGTGTTATTTTTAGTAACTGTTTTATACATATAGTTTTTACTTATTTCATATGCTGCAAAAATACACTGCTCATAGCATATTTATTAATTACTTAAGTTATATTAATATATCATGCATCTAAACACATTTTTTATGTAATTCCTTATTTATTTGTGTCCCAAAAGTACAGGGCACAGTACAATACATTAGAAAGGAAATAACATGCTGATCTGATCTATCTAGTCTGATTTTGTGCAATGTGTTTCCAACCAGATCCAAATCAATGTGAAGTGTTCCATATATAAAATGCCAAATGGTGCACCTTCCTTTTTTTGATCAAGATTATCTAGTCTCTCATTTTAACTGTCTGTAGAAGAGGAAGTTTTGTTTAAATTTGTCACAATTTCTCCTTATTCTTCAAGACACAATTATTTTTCATGATGTATTATTTTGGCTTGATACATAATGAGGAAAAAACAAAACCATGTACCATGCTTTGGCATCTCAACTGATACAGAGCAAAAACATCAGCTTCCAAGATTACCTTTCCTGTCTTGTATCAATTTCTTCTCTAATTTCAGACTATTAAAAAATAAAATTAAAATTAGTGGAGATTGCGTAGATCAAGGTATTAATAGCAGTCCACGTTTCAGTGGGTTATGGCAGGAACATCTGTGGCTTCAGTGGGCCCCATTCACCTGCTAGGCTTGCCTTGGTGGAGTCAGCAGTGCTTACTGTTGGCTGGCAGGCTCAGCAACCTTGCCAAGCCCAAAAATAGTTTTCCCCTTCCCTCAAATGAATACTGTCATAAAACAGGCTTATCTCTCTTGGCAAATGCTAACTAAAGAAGATTTAATTCCTCTCCACAGCCTTACTCGAGATTTAATACATTTACTTGCTAACTCCCTACACGGGAACTCTCCCTGGTGAGCAGAGAACTAAATGATCCATCTGCACGCTATAAAGAGCTGCTTTGCAGAATGGGTTTCTGTGGTCAGAGAATAATTGCTAAACATTTACTGCCTCCAAAAAGTTTTCTTTTTTAAAAGCAAAAAGATGACTGTGCATTCAAAAACACTAGAAAGTTACACAGCTTTTAATACTTGTCTCCGCAACATGAGGATGAATTTTGACTGCAAGCTCAGTCATTACAATGGCATCAAATACAATAGGAAACAATTTACTCTCTGATACTTCTTTGCTAGCCTGCCTTTTAAGTAACAGGATGGTAGTTAGAACATAACGAAATGTAATAACTTTTAACATTATCTAACCTTTGTAACACCAGGAGATCTAGTGCTAATACATCTTTCCATTCAAAACCAATCCAAATACTAAAACTCTCCAAAAGCAAAATAAATCCCAGTACAGCCCCCCAACTGCTACTCTTATGATAGGGCAAATACAAAGAAGGAATATACTCCTGGCTTTCCTCTGTATCTAAATGCTGTATTTGTTTTCACACTATATGGGTGCACTATCAAGACATTGCTAATACAGATACGATATGGACTTTTTTTTTAATTAAATAAGAACCTTCAGACTCTAGGTTCTTGCATCTGTTCTGTTTGATGTTTCAGAAATAAACCTCATACAGCAAGCCTTTTTTTAAGAACTTCTGTTACCACTTATTCTAGTGATAATTTCATGATTACCCAATGCAAAAAGTAAACTTGTAATCTCCAAATTCACTTTGGGTTCTTTTCACAAATCAAGATAAGCGTCCCTGAGGACATTTCAATGATAGAACTGTTGAAACAGAGCCATTTGCTAGCTTTGTATTCAAATACTCAGCTGAAACTTCAAAGGCAATTGCAGGCCAAAGATTAAAAAAAATCCCAAGACAGAAATCTAAGGGAAGGATTTAATCAAAGTCAAGATAGTCAACGATTTCAAGATGGAGGATTTGGATGGTTAGAGGAGAAACTGAAACCCTTTCATTTATTTTCCTTCTTTGACCTTTCACACTTTTTGTATTTGCTCTTAAAGAATACCAGCAGCAAGATTCCCTCTGCTGTGGCACCCATCTGATCCTCCAGACACTTGACACACAGGAAGGGCTAGGTACTTGCTGAGAATAAGAAGTATCAGTTCACCCTGCAGAGGCAGGTTTCTGTCCTCCCACGCACATGCTGTTCTGCTTCCAAAACAGTCTCATAGACAGAACACCTGAATGTTTCTCAAGACAAGCTGTGGTCTGAGATGCATCTCAGTTCCCAACAGTGGCCCATCAAAATTGCCTACAAAGGTCGTGGCATCTTGCATCAAACTCTACATAAGGGGGCTGTAAGGGCAAAGGTATCCCTTGCATTTGCTTTTTCGCATTGAATGTTTAAGATGTATTTCTCCACACCTTCCACCCTCATTAGGAACCTATAAGTTCATGTCAAAACCAACAAAAAGCATGTATGCATGTGAAGCTGGAAAGGTAACACCCATCTTTACCAACTAGATCATTAGGTAGCAAACTAACACTGTGAAAACCATGGCTGGATGTATAGGATCACCAAAAAGTCAGTGTGATATTTTTGAAGAAGAAAGGTTGCACATTCCCTAAACATTTCCCTGAGTATTGTGGTGTTCTCGTTTTTTTCAGCTGTTTTAAATCCGTGAGGTTACACTGCAGTCCATAATTTATACAATCTCGAAGTACTAAATCAAAGTTGATAAAAAAGACACGATACAGAATAATATTAAAATTCCAGTCAGCACTAGCATATGTTTAACATTTCAGTGTTTAATTCAATTTTTGAACCCTAAAGTGACAACGACCATTTGAAGTGTAGGAGCCCACATACTCTCTCAATGAGCCAGCGCAGACCTATGAGTTTCAAATGCCTCATGTCAAAACATCTCCCACACAGAAGAAACACAGAGATGCACAACTAAGGTAATGTGCAAGATAAACTGGAATGCTAGACACTGTCTCCAAACCACTGAATTTCAGTGACAGATTTATTCTAAAGCAGTAATACCTGATATCTAAGCCCAGCATAACGATGTTGTAACCAATGCTGTGATCTCCACCAACCAGATACCAAAGCTGCTGCCCTCACTAAAACACATTTTTCTCAGTCTCCTACTTGGCCAGTTTTAAGCAGGTTGTTTAGAGACTCCTGACTGATTAAGGATCCTGCGAACTGTGGCTTCATCACAACAGAAGCAGGAGGAAACTGGCACAGGCTTCCATGCTAGCTCTTAAGCAACAGAGGTAAGTAGCAGGTCTCCAGGACACTCAGCTTTCATTAAGTTTTCAGAAGTTCATAATGCCTCATGATTTCTCTTGCTAAAGGAGTTAGAAAATTGTGACCAGGTACTGAAGAGAGGTAAGTTTTTTAATAACATGAGCTGTTACAACTAGCATCTAATAAGCTGATTATCAAGTGTACACTGGATTTAGCTTTTACAGCAAAACCACTTGGCATGTACTTTGACTAACTCAAGTGGAAAAAAAAGAATGATGAAATCTGATTGTCTGAGCTCAGCAAACAACTCAGCAAAACACCTAGCAGTTCCATTTATGTATAAAAATGTTAAAGGCAAAATAAAATAATGTGACATGTCAGCAAAGATGACATCACCAAATCTTTGCAAAATCAAATTGATTATAAGTTTCAACTTCTCATCAAATTAATCAATTTCATAACTTTATACATCAAACTGGACCACATATTGTCTCAAACAGCTCTTTTTTTTTTAGCAAATTCACTACCTTCTTGCATCTTTTGAAGTATAAGCTTTTTGGTTTGTTTACACAATATTCCATTATATTATGATGATGTTAGTCATCATATGACAAAACTGGCAATTGTAGCCTATGTTTTCTAAATAAACAGGAAAAAATTGCCAGATGAGGTCAAATGACTCTGAAAGACAATAGGTCTTTTAAGAAATGTGTTTAGCTCACACATCAAAGGGAACTTGTTTCATTCCAATTGCTTGAACCACCTTTAAGTAACACAGTAAATCCGAATCTATTCCTTGGCACTAGGAATAGCACTGTCCTTTTCAAAACACACATTAGTAAGATTTTAAGTTGACATTTCCAACTTTCAGCTGGGCTGTCATTTTTTCCACAAATTTACTCATCCTTCTAATAATTTTATTTTAATTACTTGGGTGGTTTAATGTTTCTTTAACATAATTATTAAAAAGGTATTAAAAAACCCCAGTAATCTGAAAGAATCACACTGATTTTATTACTACAGTAACTATACTGCTTTAATGTCTTTAGACTGTGAAGTCTGACTGCAGATTAACAGGAAATCAATTAAAGGACAGTAGAGCATGATGAAAGCAACAAATCCTAGACTCAGAGAACAGGTTGGATTGGAAGAGACCTTCAAGACCATCCTCTGATGCCCAAGTTCCAACCACCCTCCCAACACCTTCCACCAGAACACACTGCTCCAAGTCCCTGACAGGGATGTGACACAGTAACATCCCTATGCAATTTGTTCCAGTACCTTATAACCCTCACAGTAATTTCTTCCTCATATCCAATCTAATTCTACCTTCTTTCATTTAAAAGCCATTCCCTCTTGTTGTACCACTAGCTGCACTTGCAAAAAGTCCCTTTCCAGCCTTTGCAGGCACCCTTGTCTGTGATACCAGCTTTAGCTTCTCAGCAAAAATCAGAACTTAACCATATTAACTCTACCCTTACAGCTGAGTAACTTCCAAAAGTTTAGCTGTTGCTTGGATTAAGTGCACATGATCAGCCTGCACAGATGAAAATAAAGTTAATCACTGAAACTCCAGAGTCAATCCAGATCTATGACAGGGATAAGGGGCAAAAACTGCTGTGCAGAACACAGGGAGAGAGACTGAAATATTGGTTTTGTTCATCTGTAAGAAATGAGACATCTCCTTGTGTTAATGGTCTGCCATTACCTATGTAGGAGGGAACAGAAGACAGACAGCCTTAAAGGTGACCAGTGGCAGTTTGAGAAGTCACAGCCCCAAGTTACAACATAGAAAACACTAATTAAACATATAAATACAATGAACAGTTATGTAGGTGGTCAAACACTGGACCAAAAATTTGCATGTCCATCCTTTGAAATCCCCAGAACACAACTGGTCCTGATCCTGCAAAAGTCAAGTCTAGCTGGTTCTGCTGTGAGCAGCTGCATTGCACCAGATGGCATTTAGAGGTGTCTTGTCATCTAGACTACTTTACAAGCCTCCAGCTTCAGATGGTGATGAAGAGCAGGCTGCAACTGACTTTCCTGTATATTCTCCCCTGTAAAGAAAAATTATAGTAACATAAAACAGAGGTTAAATGACAAGGACTCACCACACCACAAGCTTTCTGGAAACTTCTAAGAGCTTTTTATAAAAATCAATTCCCAAAGTCTTGATAAGAGCATGCCATGAACTCGATCAGGTTGAGCTTTCTTTCCATTTGCTTACTGACCTTTCCCAACAAGAACATAGGAAATACTTGAAAGTTCATCTGGCATGATGAGAACTGTAGTTCCTGGAGGACATAGCCAGGATTACAACATGTAGCCCCTCCTGCTCAGTCAACTGAACGTCTCCTTACCCCTCAGATAGAACACTAACAAAACTTTGGGTGTGCTTAAGAACACTGAGCACTGAACAGTTTTGTTAAGAAATTATGTCCCATGCTGTAGTAAGACTTCCTAGAGCTAACTGACTAATCTAAAGAGGTTTGTTAGGTCTTATGTGTGAATGTGTCTGAAAACACATTGACATTCTTGCTCTTGTGAGGACTTCTGCAAAGTTCCCAAATTTGACTGTCAGTCTGTTAATCTAGCTCATTTTAGGCAAATCATTTTGTAAAAAACGCATTTGCAGCTTGATGGAAGCATGTATGTTGCATAAGGTACATTACATCCTTCTCTACTCTTTGTACACTCTGCATCTTCTACAACACAATGACATGCACATACTAGATTTCACTGCATAAAACTAGAAAAACGAAAAAGAAACTGAAATACTACCTCCAAATGGGTGATAGCCACTGTCAGACACAGGGTCTTCACACTCACCACACAAAACTAATCCCTTAGAAAGCTGAACACTTTCTCTGGACCAGCTAAAGCATCCCCTGCATTGAAGGTAAATACCCCTAAAGGCACTGCCATATGTTCTCACAAACTCCACATTGTGATTCACCTTTAACTATGACAATAAATCAGAGCCCACATGGTATTTTCTTTATGAAACTCATTGTAATTCCCTTACTGGGAAACAAAAGATTTTTAAGAGTTATGGCACTCTTTATTTTTTAGCAGTAGGATTAATGAGTGGAAGATCTAGTACTTTTGCTACAGGCAAAGAAAAAGCCACAATATTTAATACCAATATCCTCAGGAATCAACAAAAACACAGATAGTGACTTCATAAGTTTTTAAACACCTCTGTGAGTATCATCTTAGAAACTTGGCATTAGTTTGCCTGGATAGTAGCAGCTTCTTGTTGGTACACATACCTGCATGCATATCTATGCAACAAAATACCTGAATATTTTCATGGTTTTCTAATGACATAATGTACTACTTACTTCTTAGTGAAGTTCTACCAAAATGAACTTGCTCTAAAGGTAGATACTTTCTTTTTTTTTTGGTACAAATCCCTTTTTAAGGGAAGTAATCCCATCAAAACTTTCTGTGTTTCAGTCTGAGACACACTCCTAACAG
This sequence comes from Serinus canaria, assembly GCF_022539315.1. Classification (NCBI taxonomy): domain Eukaryota; kingdom Metazoa; phylum Chordata; class Aves; order Passeriformes; family Fringillidae; genus Serinus; species Serinus canaria. Next base: position 33,892,519 of record NC_066343.1, on the reverse strand, counting down.
CAAACCTTTCTGGAGATCCTCCCATGGTCACCTCCTTGCTAAGTTCTTTGTGACCTGAGTGACCTCAGCATTGTCCCCCCTGCTCCAAAGGGCTGTCTCTCCTGCTCCAAAGGCATACTGATCAGTTACAGCTTCAGCATGAGTGCTGTCACATAGCCTTGGATACCCTCATCTGCAGTAGGGGAGAAGAACTTGTAAGCATGGAATCACAAATTTCCTTCAGTGGCAATCCCATTTCTTGCTCTTGTGAGGACTTCTGCAAAGCTCCCAAATTTGACTGTCAGTCTGTTACTCTAGCTCATTTTAGGCCAATCATTTTGTAAAAAACGCATCCCAAAACACATTATTATGTGACAGTCTGTCTTTGCTCATGCTTGCGGCATCAAAGCAAAAAGGAGTTAGAACCTACACAAGGGAAGCAGAAACAGCCTCCCATGTTCCTCCCATATTATGAAAAACACTCACACATTTGAAAGGTGATCTCACTAGTAGGCGTAGAAATGGTGGCACTATACACAAAATTATTAAAATACAATACAACAAGCAGCCAAGACAATTTAGCAAGGGATGGCCCAGTAGGTATTTTAGAGATCTTTACACAAGAAACCTACACACAGCAAGGCTGGAAGCATCTCTGGAAGAGCAGTCTACCAGTAAGGCTTAAGGAATGTTCAAATCAGCAGCTGTGCTTAGATTCAGAATAGCTTTCTGCTCAGCTCTGGACATATTCAGAATAGTAACTAACACAAAAGCCTATGGCTGACGTGTGGCAAATATCCCCAAATGACACAAGGGAACTTGTTCAGGAACCAATTAGCAAGCTCCAACAGAAGCATGGCAGCAAAGGAGAAGAACTGTGTGCCACTGAAAATCTGTGTGTTCAAAAGACAGACAATAAAGACAAAAGGACATTGTGTAGGAAAACTAGTAAGCCTACATATTTTATTACAACAAGGAACATAAAAAGGAAGCCTATTCAAGAAGTGTCCTGCTTTCCTTGGCAAAACAAAGGAATCTCTACTGCCTTGTCCAGTGTCCCATCAAAAGGAAAACACCAGTTCAAACATGTACAGACTCTTTTGTGTAGTCTTGCTGAGGCATGCCACAATTCCACAGCTCTTGAGTGTAAACAATCACTACTACTTCAATTTCATCAAGTAAGGAAGAATCCCATATTCCTAACTTACTTGTCCCATTCTACTCCTCTAAATTCAGTGTTGTTGAAAAAATGTATTCAGGAGCAGCAGCAGAAAGAGCTTCTTACTGTTCCACTTGCTGCACTACAGAAATTTTGTTAAGTCAGTTACAATCACAAGTCATAATTTACTGCTACACTCACAAGGAGTATCAACAACATCATACCATCATTTCTAGAGGTAGTGTTGGCTGTTCACACTACTCTGGAGAACTTTCCTACTTACTAATCCATTTCTGCGGCAGCCTATCCTTCCTTATTTGCAGATTTTCTGCACCAAGTTATCCATGATAAATCTATTCCTGCAAAAGCAGATTTTCTATTATTGTCTAGGTCTCCTACTTGCATATGTTTTGATACCATTAAATACAATTTCTTCAGCCTAATACTGGCAATTCTGAAGATGAATTCACTGTAGAAATCCAGGAAATATATACTGGGGTTTCCTCAGTGTGTCAAGTTTAGCAATCTCACCACAGTAAAACCAAATATTGGAGCTTCTTATGACAGGAAGAACAGGAAAGCATTGACAGCTGCACAGGAAACTTTGGCATTGCAACACTGAGCACCATGGAGATATCTAAGATTCCTCCAGGTTCATGCATTATTGGCAACTTCAGGGCAACTGCTTTCCAGTTTTACAAGTGTAGTCAGCTTCTACCAAAACCAAGATACACCCAACATTACCTTTTGGCTATAGATTTGCAGCAACTGGCAGCTAAAGTCAGAATGAAGAGTAAAAAGAACAATAAACATACAGAGCAAAATCAGGTCTTCTGAAGAGCTGCTGGCTGGGAATTTTTAAACTGGCTGCATAATAAAAACTGTACATTATTTATAGTAAGTATTTTTCATTTTACTCTTCAGCAAAATGAACCATGTGATATCTAAAAAGACAGAACGTGACTCCATCTTCCTAACAACAAGAATGAGTACAGAATTGAATAGTAGTTTTTGGTAGGAAGACAGATATTATTCCTAAATTAAAGAAAAATGCCAACAACCATGATAAAATATTACCACCACTACTCTCTGTTTCATAATCAGAAACAGGACAGGTACCCTTTACTAACACCCAGGCTTTCAGTGGACTATGGTACCTATGTCAATTAAAAAAAAAAAAAAAAGCTTTGAACCACTGGCTTGGCAGCATGACAACTGTGAAATCTTGACCATTTTCAATTACTGCCCAAACCTTGCTCCACTATCTCACCAGGTTTCCCTGAACATCTGTCAATGTCCTTGAACAGAGGCTTTAGAGCAGCCACCTACAACTGCTGTTGTGTACAGACATGGACACATGCTTCTCAATTGTGGTATACAGTTTTAGACTACGGAGAGATGTATACTACATCAAAATAATTTAGGACAATAATTGACCCTGGTTTTCTCTAAAACATTATTACAGACAATTTTAAATGTAATTCCTTAAGCCTTGAAGTTCATTTTAATGCATATTGAAAATGCAAATACATTTTGAGTATAATTTTTTAATCTAGTATTTGTCAAAACTCAAGGGAAAAAACATTCTCCACTAAAAACACCACAGAGGTATTTTCGAGCTGCAAAGCTGGAAAAAAAAAAAAAATCAGGATTCAGTATTATCATGAGACTCTACATACCCTCTTAGGGATTACTACATAAATATATTGAGAAATTCAAACCTTTCAGCCCTTCCCAATTGTTTCCCAGCATGGTTTACTTTCAGACCACTCTTCTGGGTTCAGGAATTGTATAGTTACAGTTCATTTTTTATTCAAGAAACAAAACCACATAAAGTTGCATGTGGCTGTTTATCTGGGATAACAGTAAAAGCCCAAATCAAACCACAGTCTGAGTATCCTACAGAATTTCTTGTTGAGGCATTATAAAAATAAGTGACTGCTATGTTTGGGCATAAAAAATGCCCAAACATGTCAGTAATACTCACCCTTGCAATGCCTCCAGAGCCAACATTGCTAAGAACCTAAGCTGAATTCTATTCCTTCTTGGGCATGACCAAATTATTTACTGAATTCCAGTGAGCTGAAGCAGGAGATTGTTCACAGAAAGCTTACTGTACCAGTGTGGGAAAAAGATTCAGCTGGACTCTCTGAACACAGTGGGAACTTGCAGAGCTGGCAACTGGAAGTTCAAAAGTGATTCCTTGGTCAGAGTCAACGACTTGATGTACATTTTAGTTATCAACAAACAACTTTAGGGTAAAATAGGTTTTTGAGCTGTCTCAGGGCATCTTTCAAAGGGAAAAGTCTGCTGGCCATTTAGACTACAATTTAGTTACAAACACACCAATACCAAATAAAATCTCACTCCCTTTATAATTTTTTTTTCCTTTTCACTGGGGAATAATGTGAGCTGACTAGTGCTAGAACACTAAATTACGTAAATTGTTATGTAACGTAGGGTATTGTAGGGTACCTGGCCACTTTTGCTATCATAAAAATAGATCAGACTGGTGCAAACTCTTCTGTTTTCTCTTCCTAAACAAAGTGAACGTTATCTACACAGGTGTCTAGTTTAGAGGCACTGAGATACAGACAAATATATTACAAAACATGACTTTGGTGATATGAGACATGCTACTAGTACACAAGGAGAATAATTTCACTGACTCAGGGGATGATCAAGACACTCTCACATTTGTAAGGTGTTACAGCATTTGCTTTGCAGCTCTTATGTCAAGTGAATATTGGTCCTGTCAGAAACTCTTCTTGTTTAATAATCTGATTAGATATAAAAAAGCTGTTTACAATGAACATCTAGTAAAAAAAAAAAAAAAAAACAAACCAAAAAAAAACCCAAACCAACAAAAAAAACAAACCAAACCAAACCAGGTAATCCAGAATTAGCATCATCCATTTTAAAATCCAGCTAGAATAAATTTTTGCCTTAGCACCCAAGATGATCTGCCTTCAAAGAAAACCATTATGCTTATGCACATGCCCCATAGATACTATTAATAAGCTTCCAAGAGTATCTTTGCAGACAGCAGGATCCCAGGGAAGCACCAAGGAAAATACTCTGCATGTTGGGTTTTGTGGTAATTCAGCAGATTATCCCAAAACACACAAAAAAGAACCCAAAGCAAACAAAACAACCCCACCAACTAAGCAACAAGAAAACCCCAAAACCAGAAAAAAAACAAAAAAAACCACCACTACCACCAACAAAACCCCAGCCAAAAGCCTTCCAAAAACCAACAAAAAACCCCAACCAACCAAAACAGACCAAACAAAAATCAACTGAACAGCAAAATCCAACCCACAATACAACAAATATTTTCACAAATCAGAAAAAATGTCTTTGCTATGTAGAAGAACCTGGAAATCCCCACAGCGTTCAGCTCTTTGAACATTAAATCAGCTAACACACAACTATCTTCGTGCCTCAGTCAACTTTTTGTCAGGTTTTAATCTAGGTGTGTATGTATGAAAAGGTGTGAACTTCCTCTTCATTGTCTTCTCTGTGTAGGAACAATAATCTCCTTCACATAATGGAAATGTTGGCATCTTATTCCTGAGTTTAAAAGAGCAGCTGAATCTCAGTGATGTGAGATGCATGGCACATGTTTTGTTTCTTTAGGGGCAGGACCATGCAAAGAGGCTTCAACTGCATCATTTCCAGTTTTCCAGCAGTCACTTAAATCCATGCTTTCATTACAACCACATCTTTTAAACGTTTTAAAACACTTTTTAAAAGCAATAATTAAGTAGCTCACACACAAATCTTGTTTCTTTATTCCCTGAACTACGCAGATTGAAGCTTCTTTCCTTCCTCCCCTAAATTTTCCTTCCTTTGCATTTATTAACCCAGAAGTAATTTAATTTTCAACATTTAGTTCCGATGTTAAAAAGAGAAAACATGAATTTGATATTCTTCCAAGGAGAGTAAAAGGCCTGTGAGCTCTTCTGCCTGCCACTTGTGGATCAGCATGCCTGTTCTTGTATTGGCATTTTTCCATGCCCCACAAGTGCAGCAATGCCAAGCTGCTGCCACAAATGCAAGCAATCCAGTATGTTGCATATGTGCACATGTGTGTGTGTGTGTGCCTTTGTGTTTACCTATCCTAGCATATCTCTCTGGAATTGTGCCTGGCAGGATTTGTTCTTCCATTTTAACAGCAATTTGATATTTGACCACCATTCGAGACCCTAGGAACAAATGGGGTTTTAGCAACTGCAGTACAACAAGCTGTATTTAAAGTAATATTTGTTCCAAACAGAGTAAAATAGGACATGTCCTATACAGATTTTACTCTTTCAAGAAATATACTTGAAGTGGATTTTAGCTTGTAAGCCACCTACATTTAGAATATATATCATAAGAGTAGTTTTCTTCCATAAGTAATACACTCCTTTGATACAGAGCTCAAATTCCCAGTATATGAGCTTTCTTCAGGCAAGTTAATCCCTGAAAGCATCAGCTTTTCAGCTTGCAAAATAAAAAAAAAGCACCCCAAAAGAGAAGTTTTATGCAAATATACATAATGAGGTGAAGATTAATAACTATATTTTATGCAACTGTCTTTCTTAAAATTTTTTTCCCCCCTGTAAAGGGGAGGAAACGATCCTTTAAATTTTAGCTTTCATAGTTTTTAGATTCTGTGCTGCCTAGGTGTGTAGCTCTGAGCTTCATAATCAGTGTAAATAAGTTCTCTTCACAGAGTAGGTCGACAAAACAATCCTTTTCCAGTTTGAGACCAAGGACAACTGTTACAAGTTTCAGTCCCAAAAAGCACAGGAGTGGACTGAAGAGAGAAAACAAGAAGGATGGGACTGCCTAACTTGAAGGTGTAATTGGACAATTCACTCCAATTTTCAAATGGATCAAAACTTATACAAGTATGAGACCTTGAGACCAGCTGTCTATTTTGTGACCATTTTGGGTCCATCTCAGGTGTAGCCCTGGCTGGGCTCTTGTACTGCCCAAGGTGTGTCCATTAAGGCCTTTTAATAAATACCTACTTTATTCCTTTAGCTCAGTCTAGTCTGTGTTCCAGGTCAGCCTCCCAAGACATCAGTTCCACCTCTAAAATTCTATCATCCTGCTGTAATCTCCAATTAACATCTATTCATAAATCCTGTTGGAAGTATTTTCTTCCATTTTATTCAAATTTGATTAATTTTTCACTATGTCATCCTGTACATCCCAGTTTCTCTGTTCTTCCCTAATTTAAGGTCACAGACTTTGAAGCCACCGCTGGACCACCATGCAGCTCTCCAAATAACGTGTCTGACATTTTGCAGCTGTAAAACAAGAATTGCAATGTTGAACCTTCAAATGAGTCAAGCATGAAATGCAAGAAAACAGAACTTGGCATCAGAGACAGAACTGGAGGGTTTCAGTGAAGGCAAGACTTGAACCTACTTGGAGCTGTCTGAGGCCAGAATAAAAGAATCTAAATTTCCATAGCATTTACCTACACCCAGCAGTCATGACACACTCCCCATGGGAAATGTTTTTGCTTTTTAAGCAAGTACAATACTTTCCAAGGTCAGAGTTTCTTTTAACAAACTTGAAGTACAAAGCTTTGTGTTACACCACATCCCACTCAGAGAGGTGGATGTAAATCAGAGGGCATGCAGACACTGATAAGCAACAAGCAGTAACTATTTCCTCCTGTGCACTGTGATGAGATGTATGTCTGGTCCAGAGATGGAAAACTCCAGCTGGCTGAATAGTAGAGCATGAAATGCCACCCTATGGCAGCAAAGAAAGGCTGGTCCAGGCAAACTTAAAAAGAAAAAACACAATTTGGGCTCAATTAAATTTCTCATTCTCTGGAGATAAGGCAGCCACATACCAACTTGAAACCATCCTGAGCAGATGAGAAACATATAAATTGCAATGTGCTAAATACAAGGCAAAATTAAAACTGTCTGATTTGAGAGCATCCCAGTACCAAAACTAATGAACTGTGAGTAGGTAGTCCTTTATGATACACTATCAAGCAAAACATCGAGGGTGGTTATGTTCATGCTGAAAAAGTTATACCACAAGCCAGAGAAAAGAAATTAAGACCGTGTCCATGCTAAAGACAACATATTTTCTAAGTCTGAGAGAGCTGAATCTACAACTGCAATAAGAAAGATAACGTAGTTTAAACTATTTAAAAAAATTCCAAGCGAGCATCATCCCTTTTAATGTCAAGTCACCTTCAGAGCACAACATATTAACAAATCACTCACTGTTACACATTCATTTGAGAGAGTAAACACAAAGAGAGATGGTATCTTTCCTTGGCTACAGCAAACTACAGCTCTCTTGAGGACACATCCAAGTAACTAAAAAAACTCTCCAAAATTATTTGACAAACAGAAAGTACCCAATGAGTTCAGAGAGTCATAACTTCCCTGAATCTGCATCTAAGTGCAGTTGACAGCTTCAGCTTTTCTGCCCTGCCTCTACTCTTCTATTCTCCTCACTCTGGAGAATATCCTCCTCACCCAGAATTACAGCTGTCAGCATTTTAGTGATCAGCTAAGTCACTCTGAAAACAAAGGCAAGAAAATAACTACAAGTGATTACCTATGAAAGTCTCTGGATACCTTATAAATGCAGGATCTTTGAAAACAGTAAAGAATAGCATTATTGGGTGTAAATGGGAATTTCGGTATCATGCATATCTCCTGTGGAAGTAAGTGTCGTGACAGGAACTGCAGAACCAGAGGTTTGAGGAACAGTCTGAAAAAGGAAAACTTTCAGCATTGTGAAATGCCAATGCTGGAAATTGAAAATGCAAGTGCAGGCAAAGATCTTTAAAACCACAATTTAAAAATACATATTTTTTGAGTTGCATATTGGTCTTAAGAATTATCACCAAGAGATCCATTCCAGATCCATTCCAGAAAAGTTACAATAAAAACACAGTAAGATATCAGCAGAGGAAGCCTCTAATCCCAATACCCCCTTTCATATCAAAGCAGTCAAAGCCAAAAGGCTGAACACATAGCTTCAGGGCAGCCACTGACTTCTCTATTCACTAACACAAAGCATAACTCCAAATAGTGTCATTGAAAGTGCACATCTCTCAGGCTATGTCCAGATTACCCCTGCCTCTAGATGTTGGCAAGTAGAAATGCCCCTAAATCTTCGTGCTCCCCATCTCCCCTGCTCTGATGTGAAAGGCAGAATGGGATAAAACCACTGAACCGACAAACATTAGAACTAAGGCACACCAAAAACACCAGGGCTTTATAGCTTCAAGCTCCATTAGAAAAATTACAGAAAAATCATTAAAAAATTGCATTGGAAATGCTTCAGCACAGTCTCCAAGTGTGTTTGCAAAACCATCAACTTTTGCTGGGCAGCATCAACTAGTTCTTGTGGAAGCTCCTTTTGTCAGTGACTCATACCCAGGTTTTGCTCTTGAAAATGCCTTCTCACTGAAAAATTTGGAGATTTAAGAGAAAAAAGAAACAAGCAATTCAAGGGCTCTAGCATTGGTGTCCAGATCAACAAATAGCACAGTCGACTTCCTGCCCATGTTTAAGTGGAAAGCCTGAGCTCTGTGGAGCCTGCAGATATTAAAAGCGAATTACATCCTTCTTCAAGTATGTTGATAATGGCAAGACACATTATCATCAACAGAAAGCTAGCATAATTCTTGTTTCCAAACTCCTTCAAAGAGCTATTTTCCATGTCATCAACTAGTATCATATTAAGTAAATAGCAACAATGCAGCTAATGAAGGGCGAAAAATTTCACAGCCATAATAAAAGAACATAAAATATTCTGTTAATTTTGATTCAGATATTTATACGTAAACACAAAACACTTCCTTTGTTTTCTTTGTAAACACTTTAATACTTAAACATGTCCAAGAATATTTTAAGATGTGTGGTGGCTAATTTAAAGGTAAAAGAAAAATCTAGAGCAGCTCTATCACGCTTAAAGCCATACAAGCAGATCAGGTTTTAAAAATAAAAGCCAAGTATTTTGCTGTTTTTTTGATTCTGCCCCCTCTGATAAGCTGTTCCCTCAAGCTACTTCTAACAACAGCACTGAATGGGAAAAAGAAAGAATTTCAAGCCTCTAAACTGGCAGCTCAAAATGTAACTCAGTAGGGTAACTGAAATCTGAGGGCTCTCTAAGGTTGTCATATTTTACATAAGTCTTTCCTAGGATTATTGAATGCAGCAGAATGATTGAATTTAATGAAAAAGAAAGCCCGAGTTTTAGGCATTTTAAGCCAGAAGCTGCACTTGCACAGAGCACTTGTGGCAAGCACAGAGCCTGAACCAGTACTTCAAGAGGCAAGGTGGAATGTGTGCCTGCTGGGGGGGTGATCTATTCTGCAGCTTTAAGGCACACGAATGTGCCTCATGAATGTTTAATTATTCTTTTTAAGAGTTGCATAAATTGCAGTGTTAGATGTATCCTTAGCTGTATCTATGCCTCCTTTTCCAGAAAGGACGCTAGGGCTGACAACATCCATCCATGGATAATTTCCTTGGGTAACCAGGGTTAGGATAATTTATGTCTTTATGTCTGAAGCATCTAGCATTCAGTTACACAGCAGTATGTGCAGGATTTTTCCCGCCTCTCTTTTAAGACTGGCCTCTCCACTCTAAATACCTACCTGTTGATCCTCTTTCATACATCAAAACAGACACTAAACAAACTTCACTTTCCAAACCACTTTAAACATTTATGGCATGCAACAAAACTCTAAAAGCCCCTTGACAAAACACAAAATGAAAACCATCTAAACAAGAGACAGGCAACAAAACATCAACAAATTAACTAGGGAAGGAAGCCTGGAGCCAGAAGTAATAGAGCATAGTTTACTCTTTTGTAGCAGAGCAATAATTTTACTGCAAGGTCAAAGCAAACTGAAAAGCTCAGCTGTACTGAGCTTTAGCCCAAATCAGGTGGGAGTGGATCAGATCAAGACCAAAGGCTTCTCAGACCAAAAATTAACCTTGCAAGCTAAAAACAGACAGACCAGGAAGAAAGCAGTATAGGAAAATAACAGATTCCTGGTGTAGGCGACAAGCTTAGCCAAAGGAAGAAACCACAGACACTTCCTCTAAAAACCTGCAAGATATCTAAGCTTCTGTTATCAAGCAATGCATCTGGTAGTGGGAATTTGGCAGAGTTTAGTGAAACATAGCAGTGGATAAGATGATAGCACAGAGGAAGCATATGAAAAATGATTGATCTTGTACTAGGAAACAAAATCAGCTTACAGAAACTATAAAGGATATCAGTGAGAGGTGCAAGAAAATCTACAATCACAGAAAGTGCTACTTTCCCCGAAACAAAGGTCAGATCATAAGAAACAGAATTCAGGCTACTTAAACCACCAAGAAAATATGGACATAGTTATTAATAGATTAGTATCTCCTCCTTGGTATCATGAAAACAGATATGAAAGCAACTAGTATTCTGAAGTCTTCATTGAGGTTAAATATATATGAATCAAAAAAAACCCCAAAACTTAGAGGGTGATACAAGAACACTCTCCCTTGGCTTTTGTTTGTATTCTATTGTGGTAAGAACCTCAGGCTATTAAGAAGCCACCACAAGGAACATGCCTTCTTCAGCTGCATCCCTAATTAGTTTTGCTGCTTTGAATACCTGCTTTCTTCATTTTATCACTCTATTTCAGAGATGCTTAGAGCTTCCAGCATGTGCCTTCTGTCATCATGAGTACTGGTTTTCAGATATACCAAGTGAAATATTTAGCAACCAAAGTACCATTTAGGAGAGAGAGTGTAACACTGCTTTCCAAGACAGGTGTTTTATTTCACAGCTGCATGGTGCAAACAGTTAGCACTGACAAAAGACTAAAAGCTGTGCCAAGATACATTTCACTAAAAGATGATGGTAATACTTGAACACTGTCTTTGATTTAAGGAACTGCAAAAAACACGAGTGTACAACTGCAGCATTGCTACTGTTCTGCTCTGGGGTATGCTAGTAGAGAAGTAATGGCAACGAAATTCACACAGTAATAATGTGTTCTTACCGTCCTTCCATAAAAATGACTGAAAGGACTCATGCTTGTGCAGTTCTCACGTTAAGTGCACTGTAGCTGAAAAGAATACAGATGCTGTATTTGACCATTTCACATGTAGTATGCTAGAATTTGCCAGCAAAATTCTGAAAGCAGGGACAATTCTGGCATCCTGGATTTCAAGAGATAATAAAACTCCTTAGCTCGATGGGTGCTAAAAATACCACAGAAACATGCAACTATTAAGACTTTCTTTTTATTTCCCCCTCTAGCAAGGAGGGTTAACATTTATGTCACATGACATTAAAGGTGCCTCAGACATCAGTATCTGCCAAAGATACAGAGAAAAAGAAAATCATTTCAGAACATGGTCCCTGGCAGAAGGAGGGGATGTAGGAGACCCAGGGGAGAATGGAAGCAGGTTACTACTGCTTGCAGTGACAGGCAAGTTCCCTCCCAGGCTACATCCCCTTCCCAAGTGCCCTTACACAGCAGGCATGAGGGCCTGGAACAATGGACAGACAACTGATGATGTGGGCAAGGTTTTCCTTCTGTGCTGATCCTCCTTTCTCTGCTGAAAGGATGACAGACCCAAGGGAACATATGAAATGTGTCAGGGGAAGTGTGGGCTGGATATAGGAAAAGATTCTTCACCAGAGGGTGGACTGGCTCTGGAACAGGCTCCCCAGGGAAGTGGTTACAGCACCAACCCTGACAGAGCTAAAAAAGCATTTGGACTCTGTTCTCCTGAGAACACAGAGTGTATTTTGGAGCTGTCCTGCACGGGGCCAGGAGTTGTGCTCCATGATTGTTCTGGGTCACTTCTGACTCAGGATATTCCATACTAAATGTAAGTTTAAAAATAGAAGGAACATTTTAAACATTGATCGAAACAATTAGCAAATTAACTTCCTGCTTTCAAGGTCTATTTTGAGAGGCTGGTGGCTGTTGGTGCTGCTACAAGACCACATCAGTCCTACCCAAGAAGAAGGCCACTCAACATGTAATGGCTGAACATGAAGAGGCTGGGACACTTAGGCAGGCCATAAAAGTGGTTGAGATGCAGGAATTAAAATGAAAGAAGGCACCTGAAAGGAATAAGACTGGGCAGATGAGGCATTTTTCGGCATTTTTCCTTAGAAATTGAACTCAACTGACAAGCTGAATCCACAGCATGGGACAGACAACTTTTATCCAAGTCTGCATGTTTCACTTAGCTTATGATAGATGGGGAAATATTTAACAGTATTTTGGAGCTTAAAAACGAGCATGTTTTCCAGCAAGCCTCTCAAACATGCAAGCACACAACATCTGCAGAGACAGGGAAAACTGCTTGCTTACACTTGTCTCATTTATCAGACTCATTTGCCTCAGAGTACCAGCACATGCTTTGCTATTTGTCAGAAATGGAAAACATTCCTGTACTTACTCAGAGGTATAAGTGTCTGATTAACCACTCCACTTAGTGCAACCGAGCATGGCAGAACAAGTGCTGCACAATACAACACAGCAAAATGAGATGAGTAACTGCAGGGAAAGGACAACTATGCGCCTTTCATCAAGCATGCCAAGAATCTCTTTTTTGTTTTTTTTTGAGACATATCCTCAAGAATTTTGGCACTTTGTAACAAGCAAGTCTCCTACAACACTTGAAAGACATATTTCAGAAACTAGGTTAGTGCTCAACACGACACTATTAGGATCTTAAACACAAGGATGGTTTTAATTATCAAGCCAATGCACATAGTGGGTTGCTTCCCTTTCCTCCACTTTCCATGTACTTTCCATCTCCACCTGCTTTATGAGTCATTACTCACAGACCACTGTAGTAACATATGTGGATTTCTTGGGCAGTCACTTAAACAGATCACAGAACTCAGGTCAAGATTTTGTAAGGACTGAGCCTCGGGGTTCTCAAAAACAAACAAAATATGCCATTCTGCTATCTAAAATACTTGGAACTGTCACATCTTATTCAAACATAAGTTAAAAAACAGAGACAAATAACTTTGGCTCCATTTGAGTACAGCTAGCAGTTTAAAAGATTGCATGGCATTCAAGCAAGAGAGGAGGATCACAGCTTCCCATGCTGGTATCTCAGAGTTCATCTTCCACAATTCTGCTCAACTAAGTCTGAAATAAAATTGCATTCATCAGTTAAAAATGTTAATGGTCACACTTTAATACTTGCACACCATCAGTCTGGCATTCAGGCTTTGTGCAAGGACAATGCCTAAGGTGAGGTGCTTTTTTAAAATCCTTTAGTTTCCCTAAAGCCAAATACTAGCAGCTGAGCATATTAATGTCAGGTTTCTTTATTCACTCTGGGTTTCTCTTGGTTACTCTAATACTACCAGTAGTAAATGTTTTTTTTTTTTTTAAACATGTCTGTTAAACTACTGTATGACCACTGTAATTTCTATATATTCACTTAGCTTGATCTGGATGTCATGTCATAAAATTATGTTTCTCACAGTCCTAACTATATTCCAGGTTAATTCCACCTTCATACAGGCAGAATTTCTGCCAACAGCACTGGACTCAGAAACTCTAAAGGTACTTAAAAATATATGAAAACAAAGAATATTTCTGTATTTTCTGTTTTCCTAACATATGCTTTGAATTTTTATTTTATCTAACCATTTGCTATTTACTTTTTCACAGGATGGCCATTTTATATGCAATTTTTTAAAAAGTATTTATAATATGAATGCATCCCTTCACTCTTCAAAGACTTAATCTAAAAACTAACTAATAGTTAAAGGTGAAATCCTTTTTAAATTAAGGTGGTGGAAGACTGGATTTCCCTTTGGACTTTTTAATGTAATCATTTTCTTCTACCATCATTGTCTAGACACACCCAAAGGCAGGCCTTAACTCATATAGAAGTGAGGACATCTACACATCTCCACTAAAAAGTTATTTACTCTAGGAAGACAGTTTACATCCTCATCACCCTTTTCCCTTCCCCTACTTTTCAATTCCAACAAATATAGGCTCTTTCCAAAGACTTTGGACAGATTTGGTCTCAAGGACAGGAAAGTAACAGCAGTTTAAAACAGACTTTTTTGATACCCATCAAGGCAAGTTATCAGTTAATTGTTTAATTCTCACCAAGGCTGGCCAAGCACCCCTAATTAAAAAAAAAAAAGTAACAAAAGAAAACTAAAAAACATGAACAATTTAGTCAATTATATAAAAAAAAAGCAGTGCCAATATTCATACTTACAGGCTGAGGCTGTTCTGCAATACAGCAGTTGAAACACAACCAAAACTCACTCATTGTTTACAGTCTGAAGTGGGAACACGGATGAAAAGCAGGACTCAACCTTTGTAAGTCTGCCTGTTCTTTGAACAGGTTTATTTTTAATGGCTCCAATGTGAAAATCTTCTTTTCTGATGAGCTCTTCTCCAAAGACAAGTCAGTCCCAGGACAAAGAACTCGAAGGCAAAAAGTTATTTTAGAGTCTTCTTCCAGAAGGTTGATCCCAGCACCAGAGAAATATTACGAATGCTTCTTTGGTCCCTAGCGTTACGTGAACCTGAAAACACAAGTACATGAATCAAAAAGAGAGAATACAAAGAATTTCAAGCTCCAAGCCAGCCACCCCAATCACTAATTTCTTGGTAATACCCTGAATCACAGATTGAAAGACATCAGCAAACAAGTCAGGTGCTTTTTTTTCTACAGTGACTACCAAAAATGGCATACAACATAAATCCATATGAGACTTACATTCCAGCTTTAGTTAAACAAAGTGATATCAAGAACTGGTGTCCAATCTTTTGGCAGTCATCTCTGTTTGTTTCTAACTTTCAAATGTCATTTCAGAAAGTGGAAACTGCCCATACAACCCTTTATCTCAGTGAATCATGCCTGTTAACACATCCTACTTCTGAATGCATACATACTTCTCACCATACACTCTCAGTGTGAGATTTAAATGGTATTTAACCCCAGCCCTGTTACACAGTTGTCAGTCAAAGGTATGTTCTATGAAGTGTCAAGGAAACAAATACATTTCTGTATGCAGAATATTTGCAAAATGGCTGGACCTGGTCAACACAATGTGTTTTCTTTCCTTCCACCCTCTTCTACCCTATGCCTCATTTACAGCTGACTTCAAAACATTAGTTGTAGACCTTGAAATTCTTTCCTTAAATCTCTAAAACTCCTCAAGTGGAACAAATGAGGCTCCAGATTCCAACCATTCCTTTCCTCAAATAATGTTTGTTGGTAAACCTCCATGCTGGTTTCTTTCAGTAGGAGTGCAATAAAAATTCCTGTGAGACTTCACTTATCTTGCCACATATCATAAACTTTACTTGCAGAGATAGCGAGATAATGAATATTCAGAAGTTTTTACAGGCATTCTCCTTAATAATTCTTTATACACCTGCATCTTCACTCACACAGATGTTTGCACCAGCATGCAATTTCTATTTCTACGCAATTCCTCTCAGCATGAAGTGTTTTGGAGGCTCCATGCAACGCATGAAACCACACACACGTCAGTACACACATTCTGTGGCACAGCAGCTCCACTTTGCTACCACCTTCATTAGTTCTCTACGTGCCAAGCACATGAGCAAAGCTGTGTCCCTCATTTATTACACGCTTGTCAAGTCACTGCACTGCGTGGCCACGACTAACCACGTACTTTCCACAACTACTGCCTACAACATGCACAAAAAGAATACAGCAGAACCTTTTCCATACCATCTCCAAAGCTTTTGGGAAGTTCTCACATTTCCTGGTTTTTAAGACACTATCTGAAGCTCTTTGAGAAAAAAATGCCTGCTGCAGTAACAACATTTAAATAGCAAGACTCCACCTAAAGTACTCTCGCCTCCTAGCTTTGAAAAATCAACTGATACCAAAATTAGGTTTATCTGCTTGTTTCTTACATTCCTTGCTTAAATTTCAGAACAGGAAGGGGGGGGAGGGGATATGCTTTGCTAGGTTGTCCTATTGCTAACACCATATAAAACAAAGCAGCTTTATTAAATAGGATACCTTGAGGGCAAGAAGGAAACATAAACAAGCAAACAATCCCCACTCTGACAAAAATACTTCTAACACAATCTTTTGGTTGTCAGGCACTTAAAAATAAGGTCTTAGAAGAGTGCTAGCATGACATATTTTCACTATTTAAAGGATGCTTTTCCTGCTTTAAAGATCACCATCTAAATCCCATGAACGAATCACGAAATTGCAGTAAAACTTGGGTTTCAGCAACCAGTAGTGTGAAACCCAAGAATGAAAACAGAAGTCTCTACGGAAGTTCTCACTCCATACTTAGGTGGCTTCAGACCCATTTTCTCAATTATTCTGGTGACTGAAAATTTCATTAACTTTAAATAGCAAGAAGAACACAGAAAACCTTGACAAAAAAATACTCGGCTGTTCTCTACAGGCTCAGAATTTGCATACCACAATTAATTTCTAAATTTGATTCAGTATGTTAGAAAATCAGAAGTAAAACACAGTTAACTCCTGTCAAGCACGTAATATTCTAGTCCCATGCCTGTACAGCTTATGACTCCTTAAGAGCTGGTCAATTTACTTCTAAGATAGGCACGAAGTTGTTCTGAAACACAGCAATGCCCTGCCAATGCTAGCAGATTATGAGGAACTGAGAAATCAAACACTCAAAGTTGGCATTTTGAAGTTTAATATACTGCAAGCTGCTTTTCTTGCTCTGCAAGTACCCCAATATTCTGATTTGTGACTCCTAAAATTATGATACTTGTTGCTTCCTTACAATCTCTTTCTAAGTCCAGAACTGACATATCAAGTTCTTATTCTCACGGAGGGTTAACTTTGATCTGTGTGTTACACCCAAGGACAGAAGACACACTCCGAAGGGCAGGGAGTTTTTTTGTTGATCTGTCTCTGTGTTTGCTCACTGATAGCTGGCACACTCCTCCAGCTCACTGCAGCCTCGGGCACTGTGCTGAGCTGAAGCCCTGGGAGCAAACCTGGAGGGCTTTGTGTGGGCACCTGTGAGCCTGGAAAGCTCTTCCTGGTTACAGATTACCCAAGGGTGCAGAAGTCTTGCTCTACACAGTCATTCTCTGCACACAGGACTTGTGACCTCCAGGAGAGTCAAAACTGATTCCCTGCCTTAGATCTAAAGCTTTTGGATGACAAAGCCAAGCTAAAGATTGTAAATAATAATCTCTGATAACATGTTTATTCTTAACAAGGCATTTTTAGTTCTAGAGCCTGCTACACTTGCCTTTAGTTTGGTGGTTCTGCAATCACTAACACTTTTTCAGTCTGTTGACTTTTAATTAAAACACACAGTTGACATATCAGTATGTCTGGAGAAAACTGACATTAACTGCACCTCTTAAAAGGAAACAAATGCTTAGCAGTCCTTTTCAGAGCTCTGGAATTTCATACATCTTCCCAGTCTGCTAAGCAAATTCTTTTTACAGAAATCAAGTTAAAATAAATATCAGGTATTAATCTGTTGCACCAATATGGAAAGAAAAAGCAATTAAGGTGAAAAAGGAGTATTGGTGCTGTGATATTAATGACAACAAAAACTTCTCTTAAAACTTCTCTTATAGTGTCAGGTGCTTGTTTAAAGACCAAGTTGAAACAGGAAAATTCTGCAGTTCTTTTCTAAATTATTGGTTATAAATAAATAAAGTGAAAAAAATATCGTAGTGGCCTACAGCTTCTAGTCAGGTAATTATGTAATATTAGCACACTAGCAATCTCATGGGAAATTGTTCCTGTAAAGCTTGAACTGCATCCCAAGCCTAGGTGCAATTAATGAGGCCTCAAAATATATGCAGTATTTCACATCTACTTCCCTCCTTTTTCACAGGATTAAGATTTGAATTACAGAATGGTCTGGGTTGAAATGGACTTCAGAGATCATCTTGTTCCAGCCTCCCTTCCATGGGAACACCTTCCACTAGCCCAGGTTTCTCAGGGCCCCATCCAGCGTGGCCTTGAACACTGTCAGGGATGGGGCATTCACAACCTCTCTGGGCAGCCTGTGCCAGTGTCTCACCACCCTCACAGGGCATCGTGTGCAGTACTGCTGCTTTTGTCAGAGCAGACTTGCCCGACGAAGAGCACAACAGAGGATGAACACACTTCACAGCAACAGCTCTGCCACCTTTAGTTTTGCTCTTTGCTCAGTTTATGGTGCTCAGAGTGGCAGAACACCACAGAGCTCACATTGAAAAGACAAGACAATTATTCTGTCTGAACCAGAAATTTACCATAGCAGTGAGTGGTGAAACACTGATTTGCTCTTCCCATGTAAACTTTCTGAACTCTGAATGCAACTTATTTTAGAGTGGATGATTCACATTACACAAATGCACAGGATTATCATGCTGGACAACTCTGTTGCATCTTAAGGGTTTTATGATATCAATTTCATAACATTTGCAGAAATTCTAACGAAAAAGAAATTAAGATTTTAAAAATAATACATTGTTTAAAATTTAAAGTGAAACATCAATGAGGTAATTTTCTTCACTCTAAAGGTTTCTTCCCTCTAAGGTTTATTCCACAGTGGCTGGCTGGTCTAATGCAAAAAACAAAACCACTGCTTATTGTTAAACACCAGTCACAAAGCCAGGAAGTGCAAGCACTGCATTAATGATTAATGGGCAAAACACATTTTATTGCAGGATCACCCATTTTTCTTACTAAAGCAGTATTAGCTTTTCGGTGAGAAATATACAGAGCAGGAAAGGAGGAAAGGTAAACTAAGACACCAGTTTTCCCTCTGAGCTTTTCACATTTATTGATATAGAAAAGGTTAGACAGAATTTAACTGATCGAAAAAGAAATATGCACTATGCTGTGGAGAGTCAGAATAAAACTACTTATTAAATACTCAGCTTGAGAACAACCTGGTCTTTTTAAAAAGGCATCTTTTTAGGGGTGAATTTCCTATATCCTTTGACTGTACACCGTTCACTGTGGCTTTACACAGGAAATGTGGTAACAACGCTCTTTGACAATCACTCGAAACAGATAAAACCACAGGAAGAGAAAAAAAAATTACAGGTGTTAGCATCTGAATTTAATTAGACTTGCTCCAAAGCTCAGAGTACTACTTAAGAAAAATGGGGGTAAAAGGGCTTAAAAAAAAAAAAAAAAAAAAAAAGGCAAATCATGTCATGCCATGCTATGTCCCAACACAACATGATGTGCCACAATAAGCACAGGGAGGCACAAAGTCATGACCAAGCCCACTACTAGTATTTTAGTCTCAAAAACTTCATAAGAAAAAAAAACTCTCAGTTGTTCTTACTATAGGAGATTAATCCCATGAAATACATGGGTATTTTGATTTGGTTTTTTATTCCCCAAATGCTTGGAAAAACTGTAATTTCTTCCAATCCTGCAAGCTGTAAGTAGAAAATTATCATTTCTGAATGTATTTCTAAGTCTTCTTTCACATTTTGCACTTTAAATTTCTATTTTGTAGCCACACTATTTCTCTTGATGATGACTAAATTAAGTCATGTGGCAACCAGAAATGAGGGGAGGAGAGGATTAAGGTGTGTCCAAACCAGGAGAGAAGGTGTGCTTGTGCACACTTACATACACTTACACCCGTAGCAACCAGAGGACACTCTCCAGCTCTCAAAGGAAGTGAGAGATGTTTTCATTTGCCAGCCTTATTTTTTGAAACAAACCATCTACAAGAAGCAAGAGGTTTTAAACAAAGACAACCGACAGAGAAAGTTGCTTCCATTTGTGAATTTTGTATCAAAAATTTTATCTCATCAGGGCACTGAGCTTACAGAAGCACTCTTCCTCCATTCCCCACTACAAGAACAGACACTTCTGGGCACTTTGACACTGATTTTAATGCAGCAATTATCTTCTGCGCTTTCAAACCCTGAGAAATTTGAGCTGCAAATAACTCTTGCCACACAAAAGACATCATTCACCATCAACACAGCCTGAATAAGGCTGAAATCCTTTTTTCATTTCCTCATAATCTTCCCATATTGATTCTTCCTTAGTGCCTCCCAAGTCCCTTAAGGTTTAGTTTCAATACATTTAACAATCTTCAAAGTCTGAGTTAGGCTTTCTTGTGCATTTTTAAACACTGAATGCATACGTCCTGACTCTGCAAAAAGGTTATTTTATTTTATACAGTTATATATATAGTTTTGTGATACAGTTATTTATAGTCTTGTGATACAGTTTTTCACATTATTATTAAAATGGTAAGGCTACAGGGCTTTATTTTGGGTTTACTGATCATTTGGACTAAGTTCTTATTTTTTGCCCCTATTAATACTGAAATGGCTTTCATCAGTATATTTTCTTAAGCAACTGAGAAATAATTTGTACTTCAAAGCAAGCTCAACACAAACTAACAGCTATAAACAATTACCAATATAAGAGTAATTTGCTTCTGAGTTTAAGGTTTGAAAGACTGTTGAAAACAGAGGAATAGTAGGAAGGTACTATTTACAACTTACTTAAAGGAGACAGATGGGGTGATTTTTTTAATTGTTGTGGTTGCTAATAGTACAGAATCTAGCTTTAGGAACAATCAAATCCTTCCCTGAACACCTCCAGTTTTCATGCTTTCAGTTTGTAGGAAGCCATCACAAGCTCCCCTGCAATAAATGTATCCACCTGGAATAATACATGGGAGGGCAGCAAAAGATACAGGAAGGAAACCACAGCAAGATTCTCAGGAGAAATACTAGGTTTTCCTTATCAGGCTGCTGATAGCATGCGAGGGAGCTGTAAAAAAGGAGACAGCAGGAAAGCACACAATTCTGTCAAGGAAAGTATAGCTCACCAAGTGTAACAGTAAACTCATTTGCAAGTGCCAGCTGTGACCTTAAAGCAGAAAGCCTTTAAATTTTTTTTTTTTTTTTTTTTTTTTTTTTTTTACATTCCCATCTGCAACTCCCTGAGTTTTATTCTGTAGCCCTTCACTTAAATTTAATTATTTCATGTGAGGGATACAGCCCTTGAAAGGTCCTTACTATTTTGGGCACAGAACCAACAAATGAGACAATACCAGCTAATCACATTAAAACTCTTCACATCCAGTTTTTTTCAAAGCCTCCTCCTGTCTTTAATTAATAACTACATTTGATAAATATGGGTTCAATGCATCTTTCTGAAACAGTCAATTCATAGCTCATACTATTCCCCACACCTACATGCCCACAGCAACCTACTTCTCTTGAAACCACAGCACTAATAGTTCTGCACCATGAAAATTTAGAAACACTAATAGAAAACTAATAATCCAAATTTTTTTATGAAATAACAGGAAGGCAGACCACAGACTTAACAAATATGTTCTGTCCTACCTAAGACATAGTCTAGGTATACTTTGCCCTACCTCAAAAAAAAGCCAGCTAAGAACAAGTGAGAAGGCTTTGGGAATTCACTCCTATGGTTTAGAAAACCTGATTTCATACTGACTTCCTATTTGCATGAAAAAAAAATAACAAACGATGTTAGACAAAGTTTTAAATGGTCAATAACATTTTCTTCTTAAGTTGCAAGTCCTGTAGAAGGAAAAACAATGCTTTTCTCAGCTAGCCTCCTTGCTACTTCTAACAGGTAATACCAGTAAGGGAGGGAAAAAAAAATGAACAAGGCAAAAGTAATGGTTCAAGGTAAACCATCAACAACTTACCACTTCTGTAAAGAATGGAAAAAAAGAAACCCCAAACAAACTAACATTCCTTAAGAATGCCCAGTTATTATTATTATTATTGGCCTGTTTAACAGTAATGATGGGGAATCCTCAACACTGGCATCCAGGGAGAGCATAATTTTAAAAACAGTGCAGCATTAGAGAGAATGGAACAGTCTGTGCTCACAACATACTACATGGCAGACCACAGAAGACACTGAAGGGACCCTCACCTGTTCTTAGTATGACAACAGATAAAAAGCATTACTCACAGCGTTAAAAATGTTCTTTTTTCCACAGGAAACTAACAAATCAAAGCAATACCCAAGGGAAGTTTGGGACAGAGGAAAGGAGTTAAGTGTGA
This sequence comes from Serinus canaria, assembly GCF_022539315.1. Classification (NCBI taxonomy): domain Eukaryota; kingdom Metazoa; phylum Chordata; class Aves; order Passeriformes; family Fringillidae; genus Serinus; species Serinus canaria. The sequence goes on along the minus strand of NC_066343.1, from coordinate 33,870,338 downwards.
ACTAGAGAAGAAAGGCCATCAAAATTGCAAGAGTTCACAGAGGCAAACTCTTAACAGTACAGTAAGTGTTCCATATAAAAAAATGTATCACTATGGCACACCACTATATCAGATTTTACCCAGCCACTGTAAAACCGTGGTGCAACACAAGTCTGACACTGTACCTAAAGAACTTTTGATGCACTTGAGTAAATTAGTGCTGCTACTTCCACCCCAAATGCCTGGTGTGCAGTGCCAATTTACACACGGAGACAAGGTATTCCAGTTTTGTTGTTCTGGTTTTGTGCAAAGCACGAGCTAGGTGTCAACTCACAAAAGGCCAGCTCCCCAGTCACCAAAACTTTACACCATTTATACATTTCAGCAAAGAAAGAAAATATCAGTGTAATACTAATTGAAGATACCTGTGTGACTTGTAGCCAGTTGATTGGCTACAAGTCACACAGGTATCTTCAATTAGTACTACACCTTTTACTGGTTAAATGATTCTCATGCCAAGTAGTTCACATGGTCAGACTTTCTCCTGAGTCCGTAAGTTTCCTTAGTTCATGGGCTGCGAGTCGGTGGTCCCCGTCTCCCTCTGCCAGAATTGCTTTTTACCCAGTTGGAGCTGATCTCAACACAGTTGCTGTGTTTGCTTTATTAGTTTCTTCCTTATCTTAGGAGTAGTGCCAAATGTCCTTGTGGCACATAAATTCTGCTTTGTTTTTGTCCACTATCAGCAGTACATCCTTCTCCCCAAGCTCTGTCAACCTCCCCCTGGGTCTGAGATCACAGAAGAATGTTGAATCCTAAATCTTAACAAGGCGATCCTACACATAAAAGCAATTTATCTAATACCTGGACATCACATCACCTCCCACTTGAGTGCAAAACAATTAAGAGACCAAGGGCAGCAAGCAAAAGCAGCCTCACATTTTGTGGGACTGGATAAGTCAATGTCACTGTTATCCCATGAAACTACCCAGGATTCACATCAGGCCATCTGAAAAGCCAGATGAATTCTCTCTGTTCAAGTCCTCCTTGGCAGGCGACAATGCGTGCTTCAAATGGCTAGAATGTATCAGCAGGATGTCTCTGCTTTAACTTTCAGTTCCACAGCAGGCAAAAAACAAAACAGAAGTAGGTTTTTGTTCAAAGAGCAATAGAAATGGGTATTTTTAACCTGTATCATTTAAGGCCTTGCCAGTCATTAATATTTGCTCTCTAGCCCTTTTATAATTTCTCTATTATTAGCTCGTTTAGATGACGTGAACTCTGTATATGCAGCCACACGTAGGCACGTGGGAGATGGCTTAAAGAAAATTAAAAGTTAAGACAAATCACATTTTCAAAGACACTTTGGGTCACTCTAGAGAAGAAGCGCAATTCAGGACTTCTGGAGTGGGTACTCAGAGAAGCTGTAGGCAGAGGCCTGTGAGCTGATGCAGTCATTTTTCCCAGTGTACCAATTCCCAAGAAGCAGTACGTTTTCTTGTTGCTGCCCAGTGTACTGTACCTTCAGAACTCACTTAAATAACCACTCTGCAGCTTGCTACAGGTGACATCTCTTGGCTTCAAGGTCTACCTCCGTTACTGTTTGCCCATTTGAAGAGCACTCACACAAGAGCCACAGACACATGAGCCCAAATTAGGCTTTAACTGGACTGAAGTGCTACCAGTTTCTCCTGACTAGAGAACAGTATATCGAACACTCAGTTTATTTTACATGCAGTCCATCTTCAGACAGAAAACAGCTCAGAAATATCACCCAAGTCCGGCAGAAAAAGCAGGATGTAACTGGGGCATGTGGCAGGGCCAGAAAGTAAAGAAATTTCAGTACTTGTGAGAGGTGGCAAGTGCTAACAGGGCCAGTTTAGATTTTGCTCTGAAGATAAGCATGGGGCACCAGTAGACTCACAAAGAAAGTCTCATAAAGAATGCTCTAGTCAGAAACCTGCATTCAAGTAAAATCCTTCCCATAGCATTACGCGTGGTTGCAGACCAGACCATGTGGAGAAGAAGAAAATTGGTAAAATGTTTGGCCTTTTCCTATTCCCCTTCAATAGCCATAGATTAGCTAGCACATTAATGTGCAACATACAGCACAAACTGATCCCTAGGCAGGAGGGTCAGGTTTCATCTTTTTCTAGCAGTATACAGCAGTAAATGTTTTCTTCCCCTGCCTTCAGACATTTCTTAAAGACACTTCAGGGAAAGGAAAATCCAGACATACCTCTAGCAACCAAGAAATCTGGTCCAAGCACCATAATTTAAGTATGCCACAATGCACATAAGAGTGTCCTAACTCTGCAACATTTAAACAGGTGCAAAGAAAACAAGGGACTGAAACACAGCTCCTGAGAAGCACACAAAGAGAGCTCCTACATTTCCACAGCGCTGAAATCTCCTTTCAGCCACTTCTACATGCAAGAAATCTGCTAAATACTGTGAGTGCATGTGCGTGCACATGTCCATACAAAGCCACACACACAACCTACAATTAGCAACTGCAGCAATCATGAAGTATTTCATACCTATGGCTAAGGCTCTCATGCTATATCCAGCAACTATGAAAACCACCAACCAGAAAGTTAACAAGCTCTTGTCTCTACAAACTTCAGACAGCCAGCCGGTACGAAGGAGAACAACTACAAACTGAAAAAAAGTTTCTAGGGATACCTGGTTTAAAAAACCCCAACATATATTAAAGTTGTAGTCAGTATGAAATAACATTTTTCAGGTCAACAGCACATTTTGATTTTTTTGTTGGAAGGACCACTCATTTTGCAAAAGAGAAAGAAATTCAGAAAAGGGAGAAAAATCACAAACTCTGCAGATTTTTTTTATACACACAGTTGCTCACTCTAAGGCATTACACATGCACAGTTACACCTCCTTACTTGCAATAACACCAGTACCCATACAGGGTTGTTTATCATAGAAGAAATACTGTAATTTCCAAAATATCTTCTTTTGTAACTATCTTCAAATTTCAGCTTGATTCAGATAAAGCACATTAATAAAATGCACACTAATTAAAAGGAGTTACTGTTCTTTGCTTCCCCCTTTCCCAAACTGAAATTCACTGCAAACAATCCTTAATACTGAGTTGAATTTGAGTACTTATTTTACCCTTTAAAGTAAGTACTTGACCACAGAGAGCTCTTGCTGCTTAGACCGATAAAAATGTTTACCTCCACAGAGTATGAATAAAATGCAACTACAAACAAAGTCTTGAAAATCTTCGCTGACTTCCATTTTGTGATAGATAGATGCTTACTAATTTTCTGCTTAGAGATCTTGTTTTTTGGCACGTCCATGATGGATGAACCCCTTCTGAGTGAAGGGTGCTTTGACCCAGACAGACATCATCAAGGAGAAGGTGTGACTGAAGTCAGTCCTGCCGTGCAGAACTCTGCTGGGCCATATCTTCACAGGAACTAAGGAATCTAGGCCATGTCCTACCACGAGCCAACAGAACCAGCCCGAGCTGTGATGGGGTCATTCCCTCAGCCTTATCTTCTCCAAGCTGAACAAACCAAATCACCTTAACCACACTCCAGAATTCTTGCCCTCCAGACCTAGCACCATCTGGGTCACGCTTCCCTCTCTAATAGCTTTAGATATAAAGATATTTAGATATTTAAACTGTGGCACCCAAACTGCCCCAGCACTCAAGGTGATGCTGCCCCAATGCAGAGCAGAGCAGGACAATCCCCTCTCTTGCCTGGCTGTGATGCTGTGCCTGATGCACCCCAGGACATGGCTAACCCTCCTGGATGCCAGGGCACTGCTCACTCATGTTCAAATTCAACTTGCTAGAAAAACCAACCCCCAGACCTCTTTCCAACTCTCTTTCTGGATGCCTGCTTTTCAGACTCTTGCTCCCCAGTTTGTACATTCAAGCAGCACTACTTTGGATCAGATACAGCATCTGGAATTTGCTCATTTTACATTCCACATGGCTGGTGACTGCCCAGCTCTCTGTCTATCCCGATCTCTCTGCAGGGCCTCTCTACCCTCAAGGGAGTCCACAGCTCCCCTTAATTTAGTGTAATTGGTGACGTTACTTACTATCTACATTCAGACACCATTTCTTAAAACACTAAAGAGCACTGTCCCTAAAACCTATCCCATGGAACCCCACTAGTGACAGGTCACATCAGTCTGATGTCACCCCATCCACTGTAGCCCTTTGTGCCTGACCCATGAGCCAGCTGCTCACCCACCACATGATGTGTTTATCCAGCTGTGGGCTGGACATTTTCTTCAGAAGGGTCCTGAGAGAGACAGTATTGAAAGCTTTACAGAAATCCAAAAAAAGATTACATCAACTGGCTTTGCTTGGTCAACTGGGTAGGTTACCTTGTAAAAGAAAATTAAGTTTGGTAAACAGATCTTTCCCCTCATGAACTCACGCTGGTTGTGACCAATGACTGCATAGTCCTTATGATGTTTTCAGTAACTCCCAAACCAAGAACTGAAGTGAGACTGACAGGCCTGTAGTTACCACTTCTTTTCTCCTTTCTTCAAAATTTGGTTAGATCACTGCTTAGTTTGCATTCAATTACTGCTTACTTGATTAGCATTTAATATCCATTCAATCACTGATTAACAGTAATTTGATCACTATCTAATCACTAATAAAAGCCTTTTAGTTAACATTATAACCATGACTTCTCTTGGTTCACCTGCCACTTGGTATTTTATACATCGGACAATACCAACAGCTTTACCAAATTAAGTTCAATAACTTAATAAAATTTAAAAAAGTAAAATAGGAAACCAGGTAGTGATGTCTACCTTTAAGCCCAAAAGACACTATGACATCTTTCCTACATATGCAGAAAAATAACTATGTACATATAATCAGCTTAAACTAAAAACACATGGTGCACAAATTTTCAGCACTTCAATGCAATTTCATTGAAGATACCAGAATTATTGACCTAGTTAAGAAACAAAGTGTTATACAAAAAAGGGAATTTCAAAATGTTCCAGAAACATTTTAACAAAGTACATATTCTCAGCAGAACAGTTACTGCTGTTCTGCAATCTGAACCCAAAGGAAACTAGATAGTCTCCTCAGAAATGAGCTGTCTATCTTGCTATGGAACACTGACTTGTGCTCCCTGTGTACCCACAAAGGTCATTACTGTTAAAAAAGTCCACTTGGGAAATGTCCTCTGGGTAATATCTCAGTAGCAGAGTAAAACTCACCTGGAGTTCTACAGCCAGTGAAAAACCACTATAAATCTCAAATGGTTTGACTTTCACAGGAAACACCTAAAAACACAGTGGTGTTTGGCTTACCTACACTGACAAGGCATCCAGGGAAAGGAAAACCTACAAAAGACCCACCAAGGCTGCAAGCCATTTTTCCTACAAGCTTTAAATTAGCTTGTTCCCACCAGTAAATCTTAAACTGATTCATTTCAGCTCCCAAAACCAAAAGCTGCTGACCAAGCCATAAGCAGCTTGCAGTACTTGTTCACTAAATATGGAAAAAAATCTTATGTATCCCAATTCTTGGCTTCTCACTTTAAGGAAGTAAATAGGTAATGTGGAAAGCACACTCTGACACCAAATAACCACAGGATGACACTATCTGAACTCTGCAGTGAACTCCCGGTTATAGTAACAACTCCAGATTGTACTGTCATACAGTAGACAGAACACACGAGCAACATCCTCTTAAAAAACAGGCCTTTCACAGATAGGTATAATTTGATAGATGCAAATTCAGTCTGCCAACAACACACTAATAAGTTGCAGATTATCCCGTGTCAAAAACTCTCCTACTTTATCCAAGAGCCTACTAACCAAATGTGTTTATTAAAACATGCTTCATAGCATAAAAAACTGCTCTTTTACATTCTGAGTTTTGGAGGTGTTTTTCATAAAAACAACAACAAAAAAATCAACCAAACTTCAATTTCTTAAACAGTCAAAACCACATTCCTATGAAATAAATTGTGAAAAATACAATTTATCAACTGAAGAACCCTCTGTTCTCTGTGATGAAAAGTATTTTCTATAAGTTACATTAATAAGCATGAGAGGACTGAGACATTACACCTGGACACTTCGTGTTTGTTCCTCAGAACACAGCTAGAGAAACTTTCCAGGATACACCTGGATTCAGCACATAGTCTTTTGCCTGCCCTCAAGATAACAACTCTCTTGGTTGTGCCTACTTCACCATTAGCTTGGAAGTTTTCTGTGACACAGAAGCAATTGATTTGCTCAGGATCTGGGCTGTGTGACAGCAGGGGACAATTAGCAGATCAGCAGAGCTGGAGCAGGTTCTGGGCTGGGGGTGCAGCCCCTGGGCAGCCAGCTGGCTCCAGCCCCTGGGCATCCAGCTGGCTCCAGACTTCCCCCCATGAGGCAAGCCCTGGGTCAGGGACCTCACACAGCCTTCCAACCCCACGTACAGCCTCGTGGATGTCATCTACCTCTGCAAGCACCCTCAGTGCAGGCAGATGATATTTTTAATAGCTGAAGGAGAAAACAGATGGATACGTAGACAACTAAGGTTTTATTTTTCTCCCCACAAATAAAATCTGATTCACCTGAATTACATTTACACATTCATTCTGACTGCAGAAGTACTTCATCCAGCTGGCTCTAATGCAGTCATGCATCTGCTGTTAATTCCCTTCCTTAAAAATGAATTTTGTTTGCTCTTAAGCATATTTTGCACTAGAAACACCCCATTATTTTTCCCCAATACATTCCAGATTAAGTTCATGTCACACAATATAAATTTTTATCACTGGAGGCAAACATGATATTTGCAAAGCTGAGCCATGACAGCCACTAAATACGACCTCTTTTAAAGAGGATTTAAATAACGCATTTTTTTAAAAATCAATTAATCCAGGGACTGTGAAGGTAAACTGTTAACCTTACTGTTGGTAGAAGACATTTTCTGTATGCTAAAACTTCAACTCACAACAAAGTTACCTGCTTCTCAATTAAATTCAGTTAGACAAACTCTATATCCTGCTACCCAGTGCTCAGAAACAGATCTTCTGAATGAAGAGTCAAACACAGTGCTTGTGCTACCAGGAGAGCTAATTAGACCCCAGTTTCATTCAATAAAACTAACAAGGTGCCCAGCTCTTCTTATCAGGTTCATGCTCTTGGACTGATCAGAGAGTTCTATTCTGAATTAGCAAGTAGCTATCACAACAACATAAGACATTCCCAAAAAATTTAAACAACCCAAAAAAGCCCACAAAGAACCACACCACAATCCTCCCTGCCTCCAAATAAGGCTATTTAATTATTTAGCTCAAGGCCAGACAGCACTTGCTGCTTAATTCCTTTTAGCTTTCAGTTACTCATGTTCCCACACAACAACTTCTGCCTTTGAATGTCTGTTCTTAACATAATTCACAGATTAGAGACCAATTTATTAACTAAGAAATCAGAAATCATATTCTGGAAAGGAGGAACAAAGAAGGCAATGAAAAACAAGGTCTGCCTGTGGTCAGACACACTAGACCTACAGAAGAGGCAGGTGTTTAGCTGTCTGAGATGTGATTTCATGCATAATCACTGGGCTGCACTTCATCCACATCCCACCAAGGCGCCTCTGGAGGTGTGGCTGCATGTGAGGGAGCTGACCTGCACAAGCAGAGCAGTGCTAGCTACACCAGACAGAATTCCAGAGCAGGCTGCAGGAAGTCCAGAGCCTGGACCAGCTGCTGCAACACCCACAGACAGAGATGGCCCAGACTGGCCAAGCCTGCAGCACAGCCCCTCCCAAAATGCCTCCCTGCCCCTCACACATGCTTGCACATCCACCCCTCCATGGCCATCCCTGCGGGCTTGACAGCTGGGCATCCAGAGCTAAATCTAACTTTGTTTCTTTTAAGATGTGATAATTGCAAAGCAGAGCCATGCCATATGGCCTAGCTAAAAATTAGCTCAGACAAGTGTTTTTTCTCCCCAAAAATGCAGTGTATTGCTACCCAGCACAAAGACATCAGAGCTGCATCATGTCAAAACTAAGCTATTTCCATATAATCATAACAATAACAACAAAAATAGGTACTTAAGAGATTTTGAGCTTGGCCTAAGTAAATGCTCTACAGCAGCACTGTGCTCATAAATTGCTTCTACTGTAAAGTACTGAGTTACTTGTCAATAGCTACTACATAGTACAAACAAGCTCAGAACATGTTGCCAAGTCAGTCACGTACCACACTTGTCTGTCAATTTCACAGAAAGACACTGAAGGGAAACACAGGTGCCTAAACTGAGCACAGATGTGGGTTTCTGATTTAGTTGATGCTAGCTAGAAAGTCCTCTGTTAACAGAGTATTTTTCATCACTGTGAACAATGAAGAAACCAGGACAGTGTTTTCAACAATAAATAAAAAAATCAAAGTTACATTACAAAGGATAAACATGAGATCAAGTTATCTAGCTTATTTATGAAACATAGAAGGTTTTTATTTGCATGGTTATGCTTTCAGATGAAAGATGGAAGCATAAAACACAACTTTAAGTACAAAAATAATTATTAAGTCCAAAACACAAAGAACACTGTTGATATAACTGGGTTATTACTTTCAAAGGCAGGTTTGCAAAATAGCACTTCTGTACTCTGACACAAAGACTCCAGGCCCCTGTTAGTACTCTAACACACACTTAATCAATTTATCCATTAAATCAAGTTAAATGGTATAGGGGAAAAACCAGAAAGCTATTACCAAAATACATTTCCTGGATTTTTTTTCTAAATTGCACAACAGTCTCAGGAGGCAAGTAATGGAAGTTTCAGAGCATTATACAGTGGGGTAAGAAATTAAAAGGTTCTTGATGTATGTTAAAAAGCTACATTACCAAAAAACAAACAAACAAAAAAAATTTATTCATTAACGATTCAAAGACTTTGCCAAAACTTTGAAAAATAGTACCAAGCAGGTAAGCAGCCCATAGCTTTTCCCCTGAACAGGCATGATTCATCATCTTAGGTCCAGTGACTTCTTTGATTTAATTTGTGGTGTCAATTTTGAGATAGGATTGTCACAGCAAAGGCTGTAAAAAAAAATGCATTTATATAAGGATCTTTGAGTATAATCAATTATCATTAATTCTATTTCTAGTATTTAACAGGAATTAGTCTAATTGATAAAACCAAACACACAAATAAACAGGAGGCTGGTGGCAGATATAGGCTTTAAGGAAGTCTCCTGACCTCTCCCTCTTTATATGTGTGGGAAACTAAGGCACACAACAATTGTGTTTTAAGACAGCCACGGACATTCATAGTCAACTTTGTTCTAAGGACACACATTTCCATAATTTTAAAGATTTCCATGAGTACCTTCTCACAGAGGGAAGGCATTGGAACTGCTCACAGATGCTAAAGACAGAGATTCTTTCAACAGGCCAACAAATATCTACTAGCTTTTGAAATTCTGTATGTTAATATTTTACAATTTTATGAACAGACATAACAACAGTAAAATATGTTACCTTTTCCTAGAAAGCAACAGATATATGCCTCAGCAGAAGTTGTTCTACACTCTGCTCACAGAACTCTGCAGTTCATTGAATAGCATGCCTTGAAAAAACCCCACTGAATCTGCACTGACGATTACTTTGATCAGGGAGGTATTTAAAAAGAACTCGACACATCTGCCTTGGTATCTGTTTCCATTGCATTCTAGCAGTACAGCTATAAAGACATTATCTGAATGACAAAATCACATTACTTTAAAGGATATCTTTTCAGTTATACAGTTTTACTGCTCAGAACAAACATAACAAACTCTGCAAGTCTGTTACTAACACACGCTGCTCCTCAATTAACATAATATTAAGAGAAGACCAGGTTTAATCCTTCTTTTAGTGAAAAGGCTGACTGAAGAAAGGATATATGATATGAATATACTGCAGTGGCAGCAGTGTGCATGGAAACTACTTTTCCACTAGGCAAAATTACAGTATCCACATGGTGAGTTAAGAGTATAAACCTATCAAGTTTTATGTACTCTTAGTAGCATCATTCCCCTCATGTCAATCTTGCGTATTTATAAAAGCTCTGCAGTATCCTCAGCAGCTCTTTGACAAAACCATCTAACACACCCCTACTGGATACAGCGAGTCTGTTCTTTAGGCAACACTAATAAAACACATTCACAGCTGTCAGAGTTGCCAATGCTTACTTGCCAGATACACACCAAGGAAAACGTAAAAGAAGATTTGCTCTCTTCGCTACAAATAGGCAACAATGCAGGACTGTAACTGTGCCAGATAACACTTCAGTTCTCACTGTTTATTAATACAAGGGTTTGGGCAAGTCACTAGAATTCTGTATTCTATTTTGAAAGGATTCTCATATGGCATAACAGGATTTTAAAATGCCTCTTTTTTTTCTCAAGATACAGACTTTACACTTATAGCTTGAGATTAGGCACAAGAGTAAAAAGCCTTGTAAGTGAGACAACCTGCACAAGAAAAACTGGTTGAAAAAAAACAAAACACAGAAAGAAATTTTAGTTACTAATGCTGACCTACGGAAGTTACAAAAAAACCTAATAACATCCTGTTTTCTGGTGCATATACTTGCTACAACTGCATTTCTTTGCATAACTGCTCTTTGAATGTACATTTTTAAAACAACAAATAAATATGTAGTTAAGTCATTGGTTAATTTGTGGCCAGTAACATGCTTGTACTGCTTTGTATTAATCTGAATGTTCATTTCTTCTTTCACGTTTGGGGGTTTTGACTTATTTTGAAAACTAAGAAGTATTAAAAAAAAACCTCCCTTAGGTCTGAAACTTCATTGTGTAGATAAATGCCAGATAAATTAAAGGTAGCCTGCCTTGTCTAGTTAAAAACAGAAACAGTGATTAATAGACAGTTGTGCTTCCCACCTGAAAAGGCCTCCACAACACCTTTAACCACTACTCTACACAAAGAGACACTAAAGTAATAATTGAAGATCCTGAACCATTTGTATAATTGAGTCCATTTGTATAATTTTTTTAAATATGAATTCAAATGCTATTTGAAGAAAACAAGAGATGCAGTATCCACTAGTGCCCTTAGAAAGTTATTCTGATGATTAAGCCTTCTAATTCTGAAAAATATGCCCCTTCACTTCCTTACAGCTCACAAGCACTTTCTCATCCTGTCCTCTTTCCTTAACTTTTCACCGCTCTTTCTCAAAGACTATTTTCTCCACCTCCTCACTTTTACAAAGGCAATATACAGGAAGGAGGACAAATAAGCATCTGAATAGTGTGCATATTGGGGAATTAGTACATCACTAGCCTTTTACTGTTATTTTCATTATGAATGACATGCCAGGTAAAGACACACAACACACTGTTTTCTTTTGGAATAAATTAACCAAGGCTTTGTAGTAATTTTCCTTATTTCACAATTTCCCTTGACATTTTCGCCATGGATGCATTCCATATGTTTTGGTTTCAAAAAAATTAATAAACATTCTGTTTTTTTTGTCTATGTATCTAGCTTCTGTAGGATGATCAAACCGGTACAGCTCAAATCTCAAAGAAATAAAGATACCAGAGTGACAGAGGATGTAGTACTTGGGAAAAGTAACCCCCAAACTCCTCAAGATACTTGCACTAGTATGCTGCTGTTAAGGCTGAAACTAATGTTAGAATTGTGTGCAACTTTTATCTGTCTGTTGGTGCTTCAAGCAAACAAAACAATCACCCTCAAGGTGTGTCAAGCTACACAATTCTCAGTCTCCTAGTGCTTTTCCTTTTGTGTTCTGTTCCTCCCGCAGTGCACTGTGAAGCAGGCATGTCAAATTCTGAGGACAGTAAGGGTAGGAGCCAAAAGTTTGAAAACAAAATAGAAAGAACAAGCCAAGCAGCCCCTTCATGCTGTGTCCAGCTCTTAATGCACTGATGGTGGAAAAAAAAGCCATTGGAAGAGAACTAAGTTCTTTTTGCTACTGAGTCCTTTTATACTTGTGCTCCTACAACATCTGTTGCAGGAACATAAGTATAAAAATAGAGGAGCCTGCGCTTTCTGCTTCTGCTCCATGTTGTCCAGGTCCCCACACGAGCCCAGCACAGTCTTCAGACATTTCTCTTACCTACTTCTTGATTTCTCCTCTTCCCCAAGAGTATCTGTTCTCCATTGAACACATGTGGCAAGGAAAAACTATCCATTAAATATTAATTTCTGTACTGGTAAAATAGTATCTACTTACAGCAGGTGTTATCAGTGTGAAATAAAATGTTATTGCTGTAAGATAGCACAGCAATGAAGTTACATTCTTTTCCCCGTTGCGGGCACTTGAATTTGACCATCATGTTACCTGGAAATATTTGCTTATCCACACTGAATGAACACCTTCAAGTACAAAGACATAACTGTGGAGAATCTGTTTGGGAGGGAGGAAAGCGGGATAATTAGATAATTTGTAAGGAAACATATTTGAAAACAGTACCAACAACTATGATACAGATCAGAGGCATACTGTCTCCAAGCAATCTCTCTTGCATTATTTCAGTTATTCAGTTACCCGCTTGCCAACAGGTAAGGAAGGCAAATGAAATACACAACATACTTCCCTCTAGTTCCCAACCCTCTGACCTAAGCAGAAACCCTGAGTGAAGCCTAAAAAATAGTATTTCTTATGCCAAAACAATCAAAAGTCACAGAGTACTTCTGCTGGTAACTTGAAAGTCCTGAATAACAAATGTGAAGTATAATACTTGTCCTGCCTCACTATGAAAAGAATGCTGCTTCCACACCGAGTAAGAATCTCAATAAATATAAGCATGAGGACTCAAGTGTTTCTCACATCATTCAAAACCATTTAGCCCCTTGAAACAGGGAAATACGAGTTCCTTTACTCAAGATCAATTACAGATTTTTCAGACAGCAAACACAACAGGCAGTTTTTTGTAACATACTTGACAAAGTCATAAGGAAAATGGTAGTGACAACTATTGCAGCTCTTTGTATCAGGAAGGATTACCAGGTTCCTTCAAGATCCAAACTAGCCACAGACAGCACAGTAAATTACAAGGCTTAGCTCCTGATGGACTTCACATCAGATGCTTTCAAGTTTAAGCCCAGAAAATAAATGCTTTTCCAAAACCTTCTACACTATTTTCACCATTTGGTGTCTTACTCTACTCTTCTGAAAGGCAAACTTATTAACTAAGGTATTTCTCCTGGTGACTACTTGGTTCCTTAGACCACAAGGAAAACACATCTTCAGAAGCATCTTCCTGGCCCCAGCCGGTATTATGGTGAAACAAGACAAACCATAAGAATTTCCTAATATACAAATGCACTCCTTTTAGTGGTACTGCCACAGTCAGCACATGCCTCCCTTTCAAAATCGAGACACAGTCTCATTTAACACAGCAGAACTTGTCCCATGCCCTCATTGCAGCAATGCAGAGATAGAAACCACTGACTACTACAACAGCTTCATTTTCTCTCAAGAACTACTGAGGCAAATGACCACAAAACAGGCATCACACAAGTTTTGAAATGACAAAAATAGCCCAAACTAGCACACTGCCTTTTACAAAAGAGGTACAATGAGAGATTTTTTGACTTTGAGAGAAGAGGCACTATTTTCTTTAGTTCTTTGGAGACACTTCCCCTGATCTCCAGTTACCTTGAACTCCTAAGAAGCTTTGCCGACCCTTTTGAAAAAGACATTGTATATCTCTGAAATACACAACTGGTATTTACAACTGGTAAATATCTTCATACTGGAGGTTTGCTTTAGCACTCTGCACACTACAGAACTGCTGCAAAACTCCATTATCACAACAAGTTAAGTTGGACAATTCAGTGGAAGCCTCTCTATCACAGAAAAAAAGAAAGGTGTTTCCTGCCTTCACACTTGTCTTAATTGTCTCTGGTTTCGTTTGTTTGTTTTGAGTTATTTACTAGCATAATAGTATTTTATTTATATAATTCTTCCCAGTGAAAGATCTGTTGCTGAGTCATTAGAGTTTTGCTGCAGGGTACAATCGAATCTGCATGTGCAATTGACTTAAGTAAATAAACTCAAATGAAAGAAGCAACTACTTTGACTAAATTGCCAAACAGCTGCACAGTGACAATTCAATTTACCATAAAAAGTTTCTCTGTTTTGAACAAGGTCCTATCTCCCCCAATGTCACATAACTGTTCATTTTCCCTTCTCTGTCCGTGGGTGGGGTGGGAGATATTTTCCTTGTATCTGCTGACAAAGATTCACTCTGTACATTTGGAAACAAAAAACCCAAAAAAACCACACACCAATTCCTTTGCCTGGGATAACAGTTTTTATCTGAAAGTTTAGATTAAGGTGTAAGAAGTATGCACTTAGATAAAAGCTGCAGTTGTTCTGGAATGTGTTTTTTCTTCTCAAAAAAAGAAAAAGGACTGTTAAAGATGGTGTCAAACTTTAAATCTGTAGCTTTGATTCCACTAGCAACTTCTGAAAAGAGCACAAGATATAATTACTCAATTAAGTATTTAAGTACAGTCTCAAGTCCTCTCCCAAACCAAAACATTTCCCTCATTTCTCCTACTCCTCACAAAAAAATAGAGAATTCTACAACTTGAGTATTGAGATGTCTCCAAATATTTTAACACTTGACCTTTCCCTCTGCACTTTACAGCAAGTCAACAAATATATCTAGTAAAAGGAAAGTGTTCTCCTTAGCTTTCATCTTCAGTGCTCAGGTCGAGAGGCTACAAAAAAGGGAAGCCAAGAAATCAGAAACTCATTCACTCTACCATAAATCTTGCTCGAACAGTTTAGTGGGATGACAGCTCTTCACCCAGCTGCTGTGCAGGACAATAGTGCCTGTGTAGCACAGTCAGTGGAAGTAAACGTGGTCCTGGACTTGCAGTTGCCACAGGTCAGCATTTTGGCCTGATCAGAAAACATCCAGGAATCACCACATCTGCTGCTCCATTTGCTCTGGACTGTGACTTACAATCAGCTTCTAAGATAAATATTACAGACTGCACCTAGGAGGTGTGAAAACATAAGGGTGAACAAACAAAGATCTGTACCTCACATCTTAAAAAATGATGACTGCATTTGACAAAAGACTGGAAAACAGAATTAAAATAACCAAAATTTCCTCATTACAGTAACTAGATGAGCATCATGCAGTCAGTAACAGCACCTTCACTAACAAGGTGCACTTCTTCCTAAGCAGACTTGATTTCCCCTTTTTCTCTGGAGAAATAGGGAGTGACAGCTCACATGCGAGATTCAGCATGCAAGCCATATATGGCTGTGGTCCTTTCACATGGAATAATCAGCCACTGCCCCAAAGCCCTCTTTGTCTGCCACTCAGACACAGATCATTTGGTTTAAGGTATTCATTATTCAGTCTCTCCCTCAAACAAACGCCCCCTCTCTCCCAGACATGCAGCCCAAACCATGGCTTGAGAATCCCTATCCACAGCAAGGTAATTAATGAAGCCTATCGTATTCTCATCAGTAGAGTTATCCTCAACTCATTCATGGAACTTCCCATGGAAATAGATCAGATTGCTGCACCTAAAAAATGAAGTATTTAATCATCTGTCACAATAAGCGTAACCACTTTAACAGCACCAACGCAAATAACCCTTTGAATTAGGACACTTTAAAAAATAAATTCCTTTCTTAAACCATTGCATCTTAAAGGATTTTGTGTACCTACACTATAAAATTCAAAACTGAATTCTTTCAAGCTCTTTAACTGGTGACAATGAACTGTCTGCACTGCACCCAACAACACTGTGAATTCTCCAGAAAATGCACTATCAATACTCTTAAAAGCAATAAAGACACCAGCAAGTCTTTAGTCATTGGTTTTTTCAGGATACTAAAAGACACTCGGTACATATTTCAGTCTAAGCGTCAAAGTTAAAACACAAAAAATATATCTCCAGTAAGAATAACAGGCACACATGTTCATCCAAACACGATGCTAGCCCTTCAATTTGCTCATTCTTAACCCTCTGGCCATCCTGTGCTGGGAAGCTGCCCTCATTCTTTCCTCCAGGCCCTTGTTGCTAGGGGTGCAGCTGCACAGCTCATTGCTGCTGAAGCTCATGTCTCGGGAGGGGGACACAAAGGGTTTCATTATCCGCTCCTCCCAGCACCAGATAAGAGCATTCCGCCCTCTCCCCCCCGAAGCAGGCAGGCAGACCCTTGCCAGACGTGAGCACGGACATGAAGAGCTGCAGAAGGCACAGTGCCCTGGCTCAGCTGCCAAACACCACCAGCTTGCTCCCTCCCAGGGACGCACTGCAGAAGTTGCTCATTTATGATCCAGTCTCGACTCATGCCTTGATGGGGAGCTCACATTGCAACTCAAGTTAAGAGCTACTGAGACAAGACCTGTATTTTTAAAACTAGTGAGAACAGTCTCCTAATAAACCCAGTCTTCCAGAAAGAGCTCTGTTCAAGAGATGTGGCCTTCTCTGGGGCACACAGACTGAAGACAAAACACAGGAAAGGATTTAATGACCAAATCAGCATACTGTGCTGTGGTCTCAAGCACTGCTCATTCGCACTGAACATCCTTCCCATGGTTTTATTTAAATCCTTACTGGCATTAAGAACTAGATTCATTCCCTATACTTGTGAAGGAGAGGGCTATAGGCCATTTAGGAAATGTAACTAAATAAATAAAATCATAAATATTTAAAAATTAATTACTTCTTGGATGGGTTTTGGTATCTTGTTAATTGGAAATGCCAGAATTCTGTCAGCAATTTCCTAAAAAGAAGTTCTTTAGCATTTCTGGCGCCAGAAGAAAGAAAACAAAATTCATTGTTTTCCTTCTGGATTTCCCTTTCTCAGGGCAAAAATTCACTGCTGAAGAGCCGAAATTTATTAGAGAAGAGAACCCTGAGTAGCAACACACAGTAACTCTTTAAATATGTTTTTTTTTGTCTATGTACAAGTAGTTTACCATGGAAACAGAATATTTATTTCATGTACATCTTACACACACACACTTTAAATATTATAAGTTCTACATTAATAGCAGATGCAGAGATTGAATAGAGTACAAAGTACTCCCAGACTGGGTGCCAGACTATCACAGAGCAAAAGGTGGAAAGGAAATCACAGCTTATCTCGGCCTTTACTAAAGGCCAGACTAGTTTTTCACTTCATATCATCAAATCAGCAGTCCTGTTCCTGAAGGCCTGTCTATTTACAACAGTGGACAGTGGAGGAAACATCTAGGATCTGTGCCAGCTCCAAGGAAACCTAGTCTCCATAGAAGGCAATATGAATTCCATTGTTGCCTGCCTGTAAGATTACCAGAGCATGCTGGCAAGGCTGTGCACTTACTGTACTCCTGAACAGTCAGGGCAGATGATTCCAGATAGTCTGAAACCAAAAGGCTGGTGCCTGTCCCATGATCTGACAATTGTGACTGGAAGGGCCAGAGGCAGAAGCATGCTCTTGTAACTCTGTGCTAACAAAGGACAGCCCAGCCTTGCTCACATAACTTTCTGAGAAACAGGTGAGATCTTCCCTCATGGGTTTCCCCTTGGTAGTTCTACTGATGTCTTCCAGCCTCATTATTATTTCTGAAGGGCACAAAGAAAGCAGAGCTGAGCAAAGCACACTTCTTTCAACGTAACAGAAGTTCAGAATTTGAAAAAAGCAGCATATTTACAATTACCTGTCTCAGTTCTGTGTAAGGCATCTAATCCTGAAGAATACAACCAGCATTATTCAAGGACACTGAGTGAAATACTTCTAGTATAACAAAAAGTTTATTTTTCTTCTTTACCTGTAAATGTGGGCTTTCTTCCATCATGAGGATATTTTATAAATATTAAAAGCAGGAACAAAAATAAGATCAAGAAATGGTACCAGTACCATTGATCACTTGTAATACCATGTATTTCAGTATTTGATTCCACCTGCTCTTTCATCTACCTTTATATCTCTGTCTCTCCCTCCTGTTGCATAGCCCTGTAACTGGGATGATGGAACAACTGGGAGAGAGAACTTCAATTTCCATGTTAAAGGCATATATCAGCTAGAGTCCAAGAAAAGAAAAGCAAGACACCACAAACAAGACATGTATTTCACATTAGGGAGCCAACAAGGTAGAAGTAACTAGAAAAATAAAGAGGGACAAGAGAGGAGCAGTAGAATAGCACACAGTGATGTTGAAATAACTGCAGTTCTTGAACGTGCAATGTAGTGAGTAATGCTGGCACTGTCAAAAGAAAGTGAATCTTCTTTTTATGTCACTAGTACATCCATTATTGAACATCCGAAAATAACTAGCAGGTGTGTATGTTTTTACATAGCTAGATAGATACCTCAAGCATCTCAACTGTTCTAGTGAGATGTGCACAAAGCTATCACTCTCAAAAAAAAGCTGATTTAACTTGCTTTGTAATATACTGACATCTCAGACAGCTGCAAAATTTAGACAGGACTGGTAACACCAGCAGTAACAGTCAGTGCTTAGTGGTCATCAACTTTGACACATACAGACTGGTATTTTGATGGAAAAAGGCACAGTGCCTAGGAATTTTGCAACAATTCTGAAGACAAGAGTCTAAAATACATTCATTCACTTCCTGATGAATATCCTACTTTACTGTAATATTGAAAATGCAGTTTATAAAAAAATTAAATGCTCTTTAAGTGTACCAATACTAACAGCACAATAATGAGATTGTGAAAAGTCTTTTAGAGGCCCTTCTGAAAAGCTACTGCTCTTAATTTGTCAAGTAATGGACTTTTCCTTTTGTAGCTGCATGTTACCAGCAACTGTGTTATTAAACACACCCTCTGAATATCATAAGCTTCTGCAAAACAAACTATTATTTCTGGATATATGTGAATCTTGCTGCTAGAGGATTCTCAGCTATATGAAAAATAAAAAATTAAATAAAAAGGCAGCGACACAAACAAAAAACCACTTCCACACTCGAGCTCAACTTGAACCACCAAATGAGCAATAGCTGCAGTGCGACTCGATTGTAAAGCTTCCGGTGAGTAAATGCTACGTGACTTCTTTAAACACATATGGGAATGAAGTACATCAGCCTCTAGAAACTGGAACAAGCATGTGCTTTTTAACAGTCTGTTTTGGGACACAGAAATTTTTTATGCTACAAAACTTCACACTGGGGAATTAAGACATCTATTTACAAGATGTCACAGCAAACCGATATTAGGACCAATACACAGGTTAACAAAGAGTATCCATGAGTCTCCAATACTGCCTAAAGATCCAAACCATTCTGTAATTTGCAACACATATCAACTCCCCTCCCCATAAATGGCACAACAGTCAGTACTTGCAAAGCTATCAACTTTTTCCTGGGCTTTAAAAACAGAAATAGTTACAGTCTTTCTCCTGCACCACCCACCACAAAGGACTTCAGGATGTAATGCTATACACCAGCCTTAAAATTCTGGGTCAAAGTAACAGAATCACCACAGTGGTACCAACCACTGTAGCTATTCTGAGACAGAAGCAAGAGAAAGGAAGAAGCAGAAAGGTAACAGGAAGGTTTCATGCTATATTGGAGGTAACAGGAAAGGCTGGTGTTCAAACAGGGGAAAGAGACGAAGGAGAAAAGCAAGGCAGAACAGAGCAGAGAGACAGAAACTACACTGATGACATAGGTCTGAAGTTTACATATGATATAAAATAACTGGGTTGGTTTATTTGGTTTTAAACAAAAAAATCTGAAGAATGGAAAGTAAAGCACAACAGATAAACTACCATGTCAAAAAGCTTTAGTGAAATATATCTTAATATTCACAGGCAAAGATAGTTTCAGGAGATATGGAGGAGCTAGATGGAGGGCAAAAGAAAGAGGGTACAGAAACAAAGGAACTATTGTATTTATGAGAGAGCACTTGCTGGCAAAATCATTCTATATCTGAAGGTAAATAAAATTTTGACAGTAAGTCATGTTTTTCTTCCACAGCAATTCTGTTAACAATGAGAAATTTCAGCAAACCTCCGTTAATTTGTTTTCACTACAACAAATAAATCAAGTAGTAACACCTATATACAAACTACTCTGGGGATCTGCACTTTAAAATCAGTGGGGACCAGAGATTCATGTCACTGTGTGGCTTTTCATTTGCTTGTTAAGTCACAGTCCATTAAAAGACATTCAATACAGCAGTCTCTTGTGGCTTCTCAAGTTAGGACCCTCATGTCAGAAGCATCTCAAAACTCAGATGGAAAGTTAGATTGTGAGATTGTCAGAAGTGTACCCAGCAGTTTCCACTCAACGCCTGACAGATCTTTTTGAGATGCAGGTGCTACTCAACTACAGATTCAGCTTGCTACTTTGTTTGTAAATCAAACAATTCCTTTGTCACTCCTGCCTCCCAATAATTTTTTTTACAATGCTTTCCTGTACCTCCCATCCCTCTTCTGCCTAAGGTAATTTATGTATACATAAATATATCTATAACACACACATATATATATACAGATAGATATGATGCAACAAGTAACAATCACCCATGTAGTCTTCTTTAAGAGAAGGTATTTCACATTTCCTCTTTACCACAGTAAAGCATCTTTCCCACAATACTAGCACAGACCACTCTTTAAAGGGAGTTGGGGTAGCCTTACTATCCTCATTTTTTAATTCACTCATATTGACTAAAAAGCAAACAAAAACCAACTGGAGCTACTGAAACTCCCCACTATTTTCCTGCCTGAGACAATTCAAAAGCAGCATTCCTCTTCTGCCTGTCAATGGGATTTAAAGAAGTTACAGCTTGAGGCCACCCACTCCTACAGGTCTCCCCACGGGCACCAAGGCTGAGTGTGCCCAGGATGTACAAATGCAGCCCAGCCTCTGAATGTGACTCATATTTCAGGCCCAACATGACTGACAAAGTAACTGTTGACAAATACTTGAAATGAAGTTTAATAAACCAGCCCCAAACGGAAGGGCAGTCATGCATAATACAGACAGAGAGAGGCAGATCAATTATGCAACAGGAATAATGGAAATACTGGCCTACTTACCCCTCCTCCCCAATTTACTCAGTAACAGAAAACATTCCTGGTAGGATTAATAACTGGGAATGAAGAAAGTCTAGAAGGATTAAAGACTGATTTCAATGCAAATGAAATTACATTTGAATGCAAAGAAAGATTCAAAGACAAGACAAGTTTCTTTTGAATTGCTTTGGTCAAAAGAAGAAATCAGATTCTTGAAAAATCTACAGCCACTACTTCGTGCTAAAGGGGGCAGGAGCAGCAAGGTAATTGCTTCACTCTTTGTATTTTAAAAAGAAAATACATAACTAAGTTATGTCCATGCAAAGCATAATATGATGTGAATGAAGCATATTCCAATAAACTGATCAGTGTCTCCTGGACCTAAGGTAGCACACAAACAGGCCAGTCAAAGAATTCTGGACATGAGCAGACATGTCACAGACATTAGGTCTCTGTGAAATGACAGAAAGGAAGAAAGAAGTCTGTAAAATCTACACCTCCAAAACAAAATGTTGCTAAAATTTAAGACAGTATTCTGAATCTAAGTGCAAAACTCTGAACAAGTGTATACTGGAACACACCACTCCTTCAAGGGATACAGGTTGAAGTGCTTTTCCTAATAAGGACATAAGCTGCACATAAGGTTAAGAACAAAGCTAGAACACAATTCATTCTGTGTCCTGCAGTGTGCTGTACCGTTTGTCCCAAAGACAGACCACAAGACTGTTTTGTGTGGCAAAGACCAACTTGAGAACTAATTTCTGCCATTAGCACAAGTCTGTTCATTACTTGTGCTTTCTGTCTTCATACTAGATCATTCACATGGGAGAGAATAGGATCCTTTTCTTTCCTTTCAAGAAAATGGACAGCTGCATGATGAGAAGCTCCACCCAGAATTCAGGAACATTTAGACACGTTAATGGAACAAACAGATCTCCCCTGCTTGTGCTGACTTTCAGCCAGTTCTCAGATTTCACAGGAGCTTTTCTGCCTCTGAGCTACCTAACTTAGTAGGTTTTAAGTATTTCAAGTAACTTCATGCTGCAGAATCGGAGACTTTAATTATTGCACAGCTATAGCAGTCTAACCTGACTGTGTAACGCCAAGGCACTGTCTGGCAGCTTTAGTGAATGCGCAGCATTGCACATACAAACCTGATGTACAGAAGACACACAGTAAGCACTGAACATAGCAAGGACTGTTAACACACAGCCCAGGCTCTCCCAGGAAACACGATGTCAATGCTCAAGTACACCCCAGACATTTGTCCTTGCCATTCTCTCTGCAGAGAGCACTTTGTCCCAAACATTACGTATTGAATGGACTTTGGGGCACCTTCCATGGAGATGTGATTATTCAAGGTGGAAAAAGCCAGAATTATACTCTTATGCTTCTTGGGCTTTGGGCCATAAGTACAAAATGGCAGGATTTTTCCCAGTATAAAATCCTGTATAAAATGTATAAATAATATTTTTTTTAAAAAATTTGGTTGCAAAGTGTACTTTAGTTTAAGAGGGCAGGACAAAGGTTTTTCCAGAAGTCTTATTTACCACTGCACATAAGATTAGCCAATTTAAGAAAAAAATTGTAGCATACAACTTCCAGAAAGGAAAAAAAAGTATATAGTTCTCTTCTCTTATAGAAGAGAACTACTTGATCTGCAATATAAAGGGGATTCTGTAGCAAATTGGAAGTCTAATTATAAAACTTCCTCTCTCAGGTGTATATTCAGTATTTCAAATTACAGAAACTGGACATCATGCAGGCATACTTCCCTGCACAATTCCTTTGAGAGACTTGTGCTTTCCCTTCTCTTCTCCATTACATCACAGAAGAGGAGAAAACAGTTTAAGTATCTAATTTAGACATCAACCAATATTCCCTACACACTTTTCTATCCTACTCTCTGTTTACTATTCTCTGCATTCAGACAGGTATAATGAAATTTGGTTTCCATGATTACAATTATCCTAATGACAAACTTTGCCTCCTAGCTTTCCTCTGTTATACAGTTTCCAATGCACAACTTTGTACTTCATGTTCCACATATGGTGAAAAGTTAAAGCAAAAGCACTGTGGACTTTCACATTAATGTAGTTCAGCTGGATCACCTATGTTCTACATCAAAATGCAAATAAATTGTTTCAGGGAAAAAAACTAAACCATTTCTGAACACTTGAGAAGCTGGATCAGTCACATAACTCAGCTGCACCCCAGTGATTTGCCCCAAGTTAACAATGGAGGAAGTGGAGGACAGTCAGATATAAATACAGATGGTACAAGAGTCAGCAGTAATGGAATGGTTGCACAAAAGGGCATCTGAAATGGAGTAAGAGAAGGACAGTTTTCTACCTGTGTTACTTTAATTATTCTACAGGATTAATATGATTACATGAATTTAGAACTTACAGGTAGTTAAGCTACACTGAAAAACAAAAGAACTTCATGAAATAAAATGCTGAGACCCAACATCTTAGGTGAGTTTCTTTCTTTCTTTCCTTTTCCCTTAGAGTAAAAAGCACTAAATTAAATCTCAATAATGTAAATGAATTAAAATTTCTCTTTATGGCATTGCTCCAAATTAATGAATCAACTATTACACCAAAAATTAGAATCACAGAGAATTAATGAAAGTATGGTGGATGAAGTCTAAACATTTCCTTACTCAGAAAACTAAAATCTTGCACAGAAAAGCCAGCCCATGGACCCAATTTGAGAATCATATACTAAAAAAGCAATGGAACATAAAAGACATGATTGAGATTTTGAATATCGGTGTTTTTTCTATGGTGGCATCAAGATGTGCAGACAACATATGAACAGTACACCAGCCTTTTAGGGTGGATGCAAATGACTTCTGGAGGCAAAGAGTAATGCAGGAATGTTGCAGCAGCTTTTAGTTCTAGACATGAATGGAACAAAGGCTTCCTTGCCAAACTTAAGTGATTTGACACTACCTTCACAAGAGAGAGGTTTTTTCCCATCTTTTCCCTCTCCCCAGCATTCCAGAACTTTAGTGACTCAGCAATAAGAGAATGGAAAAATTGAGAAAAAAACATTTACAAGGTTTTTTTTTTTCCCCCAGATTTTACTGACTTTTCTCCTAACAGCTGGAAAGTGTATGTTTAAGAGCATCGTGAGGCCAGATGAGGAATATACTATGAAGAAGAGCCACAAGCCTAAATACTTCTCCTTCACATGACTGGAAGTACCTCCACAAAGCACATGGCCAGAGTCACGGGACAAAAGCCCTGGCATGTGAACAAAGTCCACCACACACAACTGCAGTGAATCAGGGAAAGGAAAACTTGCAGGGTTCTAAGCAGAGAGGCAGCAGGAAATGGCACTAGAGCACTGTCCATCACTATCTTACACACTTTCAATTTCTGAACTTCAAAAACTTAAGAAAAATGAAGAAAAATACTAGGATCTAAGGCTTCTTCTTTCCTTTTTTTTTTTTTTTTTAATCTGGAATAGGCCACATTATAAAGTTTTCACGGAGATTTTACCGTCATCAACTTCAGAGCTGCTAGCAAGGCAAGTCAGGAAGGCTGCATTTCCTGATCTATGACTGAAGCTTCCTGCAGACACTCCTGGAGCTTGTACAGAAAGGCCAGCCAACAGGTTGGGAACACCCATTGCACTTCACTTGCTTCTGGCACAAGAATGAAACACACACATATTTTTGCACTGCGAGTTCTCTTTGCTTCCTGTCTGTGCCTGCTCCAGTGGGGATCACCACTCACTGAGCCACTGCTCCAGAAGTTCTGCTTCTTCCCCACCTGCCTTCCTGCACCAATTGCCATCCATCCCTGTGCCCTCCTGCTGCAGCTTACAGTACAGTACAGTACAGCCCTTACTTCCCTCTGGTTTTAAATATTACTCTTCTTTTCCTCTGAGTTGTCTTCTTCAAATAGACCTCATCATCATCTTTTACCTATCCTTATCACCCCTACACATGCTACCCAACTGCCTGCCTTCCTTCTTCCATCCACCCTCACAGGACAGTGTTTTTCTGGTTGTGAATTTTTTTGGGGGTTGGCAGTTTATAAAACTACTTAAAAATTACCTTAGGGTTGGGCTAGTTACTACAACTGGGCTACTATTTCTTTGTCTCTCCCCTTTCCTGTCAGAGTCGGGCAGCCCATTCTCATTCTGCAACAAACATTTTTTCACATGGTGGGCACATAAAACATCTGGGAATGTCTCTGAGTCCCAGCAGCAAGCAGCAGGCCAGAAGAGGAGCTGCAGGGTCAGCAACAGAGACTGCAGCTCCTGCTCCCAGTGCTGGATACCATTTACACAGCAGTTTCTCATGCTAATAATGCAATCACCTTTGTGTCACATGCTTCTCTAGGGTAAATTCCTGTGCAGACTTTCTTCCCCAGACTCCCTGGCAGAAACATTTTACAAGTAATAGTGAAATCAGAGCTAAAAGGATCAGGTGGTAATGGAAAGGAAGTGCCCAACATGAAGGATAAGCCCGAACAAGTCTGGTATCGTCAGTCGTCCTGAAAACACTTCAGAGTGTTCAAAGGAACTTGGGGGAAGGGAGACAGAAAGAATGAAACAGAAAATGTAACACTGACCAGTATCTTAAATGTAAGATGTAATTTTACCTGTTTTTAAACAAAATTCAACATACTTTGAGTATTTTTAAGGTAAGACATCAATTTTTACTGGTACTTGAATTACATACTACATAAATGGTGATTAGAAGCAAAGAGTAAGGTAAAATAGAAAGACACTTAGTTCCTGAAAAAGAAATCAACAACAAAGCCCGCAAAACACTATATGGAGTTTTTGCAATATGTTCCACAAGTTTCATCTCTTTCTGAGGAAACAACGTGTAAGTGATTTTTATGTACATTTCCTAAGGTACTGATATCCTACAGAACTCTTTTCCACACAGTTCATTTGGATTTTTAGACAGTAAAATATGAAAACAGCAAAGAAAAATATTAAAGAACTACAAGCTTCTAAAATCAAAATTGCTATGTAGAATTGAGGTCATAAGAAATAGTTTCAGGGTTTAACTGTTTCATTTGTACTCATGTAATCCACAGCAATTAACCCTACATAAATGTGCTCCAACCATTATCAATGAGCAAAGTCAAACAGGAATAGATATACCTGAGAATTCTGGTGGAGGAAAATTCAGGTAATTAAAACTACTGGCCATTCCTAAACACTATTTAACACAACACCAAAGCACAAGACTTGAACAGAAAACTAGGAAATAGCGAATTAAAATTGGATGGATCCTTAAAATCAGAGCAAACCAGGATAAACACTGTATTACACAGAATTGCAAACTAAATTATTAAAGCCATGAAAGTTATTACACAAAGAACATCAAAAGAATTTTGTCATCTTATATAGGAATTAAGTATTGGAGATCTGTTTAGAAGCCTGAGTTTAAACAAAGGAAATGAAATGTGAAATACATGTAATTAGCAAAGGCATCAAGAATTTTCCTTCATAAGAAAATTGGGAAAAGAAATGGAACTGTATGTGGCTGCACATACCATAAATACCAGAGTCTGTTGGGGCAACAAGACAATAGTTTGTAAAAAATAGTTTGTTAAATTTATTGAGCATTACAAAGTACCTGGACCTCCTATCATATTAGATATGAGCATTAATATATTTTTATTATGAATACAAGGAAAACTTGAATATCATAAGTCTGTTGGACTTCTTATCAGAGCCTGCTTAGAGCTCACAAGAGGTACCATGAAACCACATTCAGTCTTAGTGAGGTCAAAATCTATTATCATGCTCTTGATGGTTTTGGTACTAAAATAAGTATTTATAGGTCTGTCATACATATTTGCATCAACATTTAAAGTGAAAGTATTGCCTACCTGAATTTCCCAACTTCTGTTACTTTCTTTAAGCAGCAAGTTATTCAGTGAAGATATCCCCAATTTTAGAGAGCGATGAAAAACTGAAAAAAAAAAAAAAAAAACCAGAATTAAGTTACTCTCTGTTACAGCACCTAATCCAAACTATTCACAGTGAAGAGCAATGTAACTTCATGGTTCCAGGCAGAAAACAGCTACCAAGAGGAAGAGTCAGGAGTTCCTCCAAGGCTTCTCCTTTGCAAAGCACAGCAGGTGTCAGAATGACTGAGCTACTTCCACTTGTGAATGATTTCAAGAATTAAGACAACCTAGTTTACAGCACTGCTGAAAGAAACTTTCAGTGACTTGTGCACTCAGGTCCTCTTAATCCTGATATCCCAGCATGTTTACACACTGTTATAAATAAATAAATAAATACATAAATAAATAAAGTTTGACATAGTTAAATGAAGTAAATAAGGAGCATGGGTACAATAGCAGCCATCTACTTAGTTTTGACTGCTTCCTTTGCTAGGGTCAGACATTTATATTATCAGGGGTGTGTGGAAATTGTATGTATATTCCAACATTATTTCTGCAAGATTATAGCTAGGTAACCTTTCTTAGCGATCAGATCGCAAATTACTGGCAATACCAGGTCGTTCAGGGAATAACTGTTTTGTACTAGTTCCCAATAAAAACATACAACACAGCAGTTAAATGCCATGAAGTGTGAGAGGTTTAGCAAACAAGTTTGCTACTGAACCACATCCATGACTCCTGCTACCAAGTTCAGCAGTTCTCAGTTAAAGGAAGGATGGATTACAAGTATTGCAGGCAATAACAGAAAGGAAAAACATTCTTAAGAGCTGGCTCTGAGTGAAAAGAAGAATCACTGCTACTTGAAGTAGTAGGAAAATATTTAGTGCTGTTAAACCTCTATTCAAAAAACTCAACCCAAGCAAACCAGAACATCCTGGTATTCACAGAGCATCCACCTGCAATGATAGCCATGAAAGCACTGATATATCAGAAATGGGTTTCAAAACAGACAGAAGACAGGAGGAAAGCTGAAAACACCAATCTAGTTCATACTTTAAATGTGATAAAATAAAAACGCATATAAAAATAAGGTAAGTGAAATTTACCTTATTTTTATATGTATTTATATTTTATGGTAGTAAAATATAAATGCATATAAAATGCATTGTAGTAAATGAAATTTTGTACACTTCCTGTGTTAGGGCAATGCTTTGCAGATTTTACTAAAATAAGAAAAAAAAAAAAACAAAAAACAAAAAAACAAAACAAAAAAAAAAAAAAAACAAAACAAAACAAAAAAAAAAAAAACAACAACAAAAAACAAATAACCAAACCAGAGCAAAACAACACCCAGACAAAAAATTCCACCTCCCTTCTACACTTGAGACCCCCAATGTTTTACCCTTCACATTATACGGCGAGGCATTTGCTTGCTGACTATTACTGGGGGCTTTTTTATCCTATTTGAGCTCTTCCTTGCCCACACACAAGGGAACCAAGTCTTTTCTTTCTTCTCAGACTGACATAAGACAGATTTAAGAAATAAAATTAGGGGGGTTTTATCTTTACCCATGTAGTTTTCAGAAAAGATCATCAGAGAAATTATGAACTAGAAACAAAGAGCTAAGGCAGACGAGAGCAGGTGTAACAGACTACAAATGCAGAAAAATGGTTAATGAAAAGAAAAACGTTGTGAAGGAAAAGGAGTAAACTTGTCTGCATGGCATTGCAAGGCAAGAGCTGTGAAAGTCCAATATGAAGCAAATAAAATCTTAAAAGCAGAAAGGCAATCATATCTTTTTAGAGTAGATGCCAACTTTATAAAAGAAGTGTCATTGAAATTTAGCTAGCTTCTAGTTTAAGACTCTGTGGACAATATCTGATACATAGAAAGGAGAAACAACTCTTTTAGCTGCAGTTAGACACAGACCTCCTCACCCAAATGAAATACAACTGAAAGCAAAGTGGAGAAAGATTCATATTGGTAAATTTCACGGAGAGAAAACTGCATTATGAGAAATTAGCAAACAGAACGCATTAATAGCACACACAACATCCTAAGCATGTAGAGACCAATTCTGTACAAACAATTTAAATATGTAATAACAGTTATACAAATGAAGTAACAGTAGATATAAGAATATCCATATTTACATATATATTTACAATCTCTAAGTCAGATGTCTTTCTCCACCCCTCTCCTTAAAGAAAAAAAGACTTCTAGACTTTCCTAAACTTCAGCATTAGAAATCTGGGGCCAATGCTGTAAGAGCAGCAGGACAGAACAATGAAAGCCATTCCTTGTACAGCAACATCTTAAAAAGTCAGTCAGAAATGAGATGATCTAGACCAGTGGCTCCAAGTCTTCACGTCACAGCTATTTAGAATCCCAAATGGATGAATCCTGGAGACTAAACATACATCCTAATGGACAATTTAATTAACAAAATCATTGCTATATATGGCAGACTTTTGGCTTGAAAGGCTATTAAATGACAGCAGAGTGGAAAAAGTAGTTGTTTGCAGGTACTGCCAAGACACACTACTTATCCACTGGACCAACTTTCTATTAACTCTGGACAGCTTACTGCAGACTTGCCCACGTCACATTCATTAAAAAATCCAGTTCTAACAAACATTTGTCTAAGTGGTATCATTTGTGTGAGAATTTGAAGCTGTATGCTTCTCTGAAGCCTTGTTTTCAAGCCTGTATTTCTAAATAATAATCACATTACTGATTTAACCAGTTACAAAAAATCACTAATGTTGCATTAGTGATTAACAGGTCACATTAACAGGTGATTCTGTTGTCCTATTCACATTCTTGATATCATCTGCTCAGATGATGTCTTATTTTACTTAGACCATCCCAGCTTACAAGTCACATTTGCCTTTTATGAGGAGTTCACTATAAAACCTGTGTATGAAAACAAAGATGACAAAACTCAAATCAATAGGGTTGAAAAAATGGGATATGGGTGGCCTTAGAAAAGTGAAATGTATCTATTAGTACAGTGCTTCTACTGAGAGACATTATTTTAGAGAACCTCAATGCCAAAGAATTATATTTCTTAGTGGAAGTGGAAGTGTATCTCTTAGTGGAAGAGCTGTAAAAGCATCATAAGCATCAAAAGAATTGAGACAATTAATACTACTATTCCTAAGTATCAAATTCAGATAGTAAAATCATTACTGTAGCTCCATGACATTTTCTAAGTTGTTTTCTAATTATACAAAACGGGTTGAAATTTGATACAGAACTTGAAAACACAACACATGTACTCTGTAAACTTTACAGATGTATTCATACCATAAAGAAAAAAAAATTTAAGCTAAAGAGCCCATGAATTTACAATACATGAACAGTTAGTCTGCAAGCATTCAGTCCTGCCCACTGGAAGAAAAAAACAGAGAACTTCAGCAGTTTCACTGTTTTATCCATTAGAAAATAAAACCCTAAAGTTTGCACTGGGTTTCACTGTCTTAATTTGGAACTTTTTCATCATTCTGAAAGTTACTAAAAACAAAAATGGAAAAAATACCAATGATTTATTTTGCACCTAAGTCATTTTTATCTCTGTAGACATACACCATATATACACACAGGTTTAAAATCTTCATTATGTTCTAGTCAAAGGCAAATTCACACACATAAAGGAAATTACAGACAGCCCACAGAGCATATTTTATTATTTCACTATGAAGCCTGTAATTGGTACAGTAATTAATGAAACAGAACCATAATGAATGGAGTGAGTGAAACATCAGTGAGTTTAGACCTGTGCATATTTGGCACCAGAAGAGACATGCGGTATATAACATTAGAGATAAGTTGAAAAAAATTGCAAAGGTTCATTTTAGTTTTTCCCATTCCTATCAGAGAAATATAAAATTCAAAATCAGAGTTCCTCAGAGGACAAACTAGAGATGGAGTTTAAACTCTAGGTATGTCTTTAGGACAAAGATACTTCTATTCACCAACTTAGCCCTACAAGAGGACTTGGGACAGTAGACTACTTAAACTTACCTCAGAATTCATTTTCCTCACCTCAGATATTGTTCTCAAGAGATCCTTAAAAGACAGCACCACCAAGACATCTCAATACTTTATAATGTTTGTATTTATCCTAGCTGGCCTCCAGAAAACCCCCCAAGTCAGAAAAAAAAGGCAAATAATTCTCCCAGAAACTAGTAGGGGTCAGACACCCAGAAGACTGGTGTCCAGGTCATGTTTATCTCTACGGGCATCAGGCTTTCCTATTTCTCCTCTTTCTAATGAAATCGCTTGGCTCAGAGACACACATGCTTGCTACAGAGGATGAACACATAGCACTGTATGAACACACTAGGGAGAAGACTGAAAGATACTCTGGGATCAGAAGCAGAAAGCGCAGAAATTCAGCTAGGTGAAAGGGTGAAACCTTGTATTTCACTTTCATTAGACACACTGAATTTTGAGTATGGAGAAACTCAGTATGTATTAAAAGCTTGAGAGGCTAAATCTTTCTAAAGTGAAAGAAGTATCTGTGTACTAATATTTCTATCTCAAGATTATTTTACTGCCATAAAGGCTTTTATGTTTTTCTACACAGTGGGAGGAAGGTGCATTTAGTAGCATGCTTTTCAGTGCAGGTACTGTTTTCACACCTGCCAATACAGACTTTGAAAACCTGACATGAGTAACTTCACTGATTCATCAGATAAAGGATGCAGTTTACTTGAAGTTTTTATTTGAAATCTAATATGAAAAATCTGTCTGCTTTGAATCACCCAGGTGACAATCAATCCGTGTGGGACTACAGATCCTGTACATAACAGAAGCCAACAGGCAAAGGGAATGATGGAATGAAAAAAAAAATCCCACCCAAAATTACAACAGTTCACTGTCTGAAGTCCTAATGACCCACAAGTCTTGTCTTTTAAAGACATTTAAAGAGAGAAAGTCTAGTTGATGAGAAGTATCTTTCTCCTCAAAATGCAAAAAAGGACCTAGAAGTCACTAGATACACAAATGACTACACTGCATACACAGTGATGCTCAGCCCCCGCAAAAACAGCCTTGAAAAAGCTGCTTGTTTTCACAAGGCAAAGACTGTCAAAGCCATCACTTCCCACAGTTGCACTCTCCAAAGGAGGCCTGGCATTTTGAAGGGAAAATATCACAGTAATAAGAGTTATTACTATGACAGATTGTGTACAACAAGTGAATAGCATTGTAAAAACAAAATGCACCAAGAAATGTGAGCACACACACAGATGGCCGAGATCTCCAGATGACCTCCCAAGTTTAGAACAGCCTGAATGTTCACGTCACGCCAGGCTAATAACTCTGCTCTACTGGTGCCAAAGGCAGCTCTGGTGAACCTCCTCACGCATCTGAACTCTGATGCAGCAAGAGCTCCTCAGCTCCCCATCCTTCTCGGTTGTTTTGCTCTAAGG
Source organism: Serinus canaria (assembly GCF_022539315.1). Classification (NCBI taxonomy): domain Eukaryota; kingdom Metazoa; phylum Chordata; class Aves; order Passeriformes; family Fringillidae; genus Serinus; species Serinus canaria. The sequence continues at coordinate 33,838,042 of NC_066343.1, read as the reverse complement.
TTTACCTATGCAACGAAAGAGTTAAGAAGCCCACTCTGTCAGGCCATCTAACAGAAGTCATAATGACTTGGTCTGCATTTTTAACCCATACCAATGCCTTTGATTCTCAACAGCAGTGGGTCAGTATTTTTAAACTAGTAAGTTATTGCAAGTAATTAAAATTTCATAGATTCATATAACGTGCTGAACTGAAAGGGAACCACAAAGATCATCATCCCACTCCTGGCCCTGCACAGGACAGACACAAGTGTCATATCATATGCCCAAGTGCATTGTCCAAACACTTCTGGACTCTGTCAGGCTTGGTGCTGTGACCACTTCCTAAGGGAGCCTTTTCCAGGAACCAAACACACTCTGGGTAAAAAACCCTTTCCTAGTATCCAACTTAAACATCTCCTAGCACAGCAGCTTCATACCATTCCCTTAGATCCTGGTCATCACAGAGATCAATGCTGCTCCTCTAGCCCTCACAAGGAAGTTGTGGACTACAATGAGGTCTCTGCCCCTCCTCAGTCTCCTCCAGGCCCAGCAAATTCAGTGACATCAGCCACTTTCTGTATGGGTTCCCCTCTACATCCTTCACAGTCTTCATTGTTCTCCTACTTTAAGGCTTGAGACAACCAATATAGAAAGGGGGAAAATAAATCATTCTTCATCCAAGTCTCCAATTTTTCCAAGTTTATTTAGACTACAGTAACAAAGAGACAAAAAAAGTCAGCTTTAACTTTTCTCTTGTCCACTTTTCCAACAAATTCATAGGCATTTATAAGTTTATCTGTAATCAGCACTAAGGGCAATTAAGAATCAGTTTTAGAACAGAATACAGTTCTTCTTTATTTAAAAAAAAACACTAAACTAGCATTGAGGATACTTCAGAACTAATTCTGTATGTGAGAAAATAATTTCAAGTACAAAGAATCCAAATATGCTTACCCAAAATTAAGCAACTTAACATTCACAATGATTTGGCAGACATCACCAGGACATGCACTATCAGTAGCAAGTGTTCTTGGCAGATATCTCTAGCTGTAACACAATGACTTTTAAGTCTATCCATAAGTTCTCAGAGAGGGAACAAAGAAATTGTGGAGCTTCTTTGCAACTTTACAAGATCATCATATGCCATTTTCTGAACCAAAGAAGATTCCACAATTACCCATATTTTATTATTTCAGTAGATTTGTTTCAGAAACACACATACACATAGACACAGGAAAAAAAAAAGATTAAAAATCAGACAATAGGGGCTTTTAATTCCATGTTATTACTTTGTTTTTAATTGAGCAAAGAACATGCAGTCAAAGAACACGCATGTCAAAGAACAAGCAGTGCTAGTGCCACTGAGCATATGTAATATTAACAGATTCTGATAATGCAGATTCCAACTTTAGCCTTTCTCCCACATGCACACACGCACATTACCATGGTGATCTGCAAAATTTGCTGCCTGGGACTTCAGAACAGTACAGCATTTGACCTCAGCATCTTTGAATAGATGCAAACACAAGCCACATTTTAAAAGACATTAAGTCACAAATAGTTTGATAAAACAGTCTGTACAGAAGAACACTGACAAGAATATCTGAATATGATCTCAACCAGTAGAAAAAAAGCAACAAAGCTTTCAGATCACACTTTCTGTCCTTGAATGACAAAGAACAAATTTTAAGAATTTGAAAAAAGAGGTAGCATATATACAGTATAAAAAGCATAATCTAGAATCACCCATTACCTTTGTGAATATTTGAGTACCTATCTGATCTGTGGAAGCGTCACTTTCAGAACAATATATTTTCTTCAATGGAATTCTTAATTTGCATACTATTTCACTGAAATGCACACTTGTTTGGACTATCACAGGTCTGTGCCTGCTGTGAGTTTCTCCCAAATGGGATCACTCTTAATTCAGTCTCCTTTTATCTACTACAATTTTCAACTGATCTAAATAATAATAAAATAATCCTAAGAAATAAGGATCATCTTACAGTGAATACATATATATCCTAACAACACAGAGGACAAAGAACTGGGAGCAAAGGTGACAACTGTGCCCCAACCAAATAATAAACACATTAAAAACCAAATCCACCACAAGCTCAGGTATCTGTATTTTTCTGTATATAAACTGACAGTCACACTTTGGTTTGTAAGCACCTCTGGATACAACTATCTGCAATTCCACTGAAGAAATACAAGAACTACAACTCCACCATAACTGCTAACTGCTGGTTGATGGCCAGTATCACTCCTGCAAATGCATTCCTGCAGAGATGCAGCTAACTTGCTCTGCAGACTTTGAATTGTAAGGAATTTAGGATCTCAGTGAAAGCTTCACCACTAATTCAATCATAGCCAGGGCTTGACCTGCAATGCTGACAGCTGAAAAGAGTCACGGCTCCTGATGACTTCCTAGGAAAAGCCTGTGCTAAGTGGAAGAGCCACTTAGCAATCATTCTTGGAAAGTAAAGGCACCAGCGCAGGGATTTAGAGGTTCTTCTACAGAAAAAGCTTACAGGAAGCTTGGATACAGCAGACCCTAGAGGATGGTCCACATGTGAAACTGTCTATACTGATATACTGCCACTTCAAAGTCACCTCAGTGAATTTGCCAGTCTCAAGTTGAACTAAGATTTTTGAAGAGTACTACAAGGCTTTGCCATTTACAAGACGGCTTAGAACAAAACCTGGTTCAATTACAAGAAATAGCAGAGCTGAACAGACCTAGATTTATCCTTTAAAAAAATCCCTATTTCAACACTGAAATAAAGACTTGATTACGTAGCAAACCCTGGCTCTACCAGTGACATGCTCCTACAGTGAGCACACCACCTAAACATTTGTGCAAGATGAATTTTTGAGAGGACAAAACCAACCAACCAAAAAGAAATAAAATAACAGAATGCATCAAAGCTTAGTTTTCTATTACCTCTGCAAATTATTCCTCCATATGCTTGAGGACAAAACCAAAAAAATCAGATGAGCAAGGAGTGCATGAAATACCAAAAATAACGCTTCGGTGTAATTTGGTGAAGACTACTCCCTGATTCCTTTTTCCTCCCCTTAAAAATTAGATGTTATGTAAAATACGCATTTTTAGCCTTTCTTCCAGTTCACTATACACTGACTTTTTGAACATGTCTACACCAAATAAAATGGGTAAACTCCTATTTCTGAAATACTTATACTTAATTATGGCTGGAGAAAACGGCTCCTACTGTATCTCATAATCTGTTTATACAGTTCAAGTGAACAGGACTACTGAACTTGAAACTACATTCTCACATCAATTTTAGGTTTTTTTAACTATATCAAGGCAGAACAAACCTTATAAAACTCAGCTTACTAGAAAACAACTTCAGTGCAAATGTACCCAGGCAAGATACCATACTTGAAGGGTTAAGAGAAGAAATAGGTAGTTGAGCTCAAGTGAAAAATTGTTCTCAGGAAGCTTTAAAGGAGTAGGTGGAATTCCTCTAGCAACTGGTATTTGATGCTAATAGCTGCATCACATGGGGCCAATTAAAAGAGGTGTTATCAGACAGCACAAGACTTGCTGAATATGAGCTGTAAGATAAAAGCAACCAATAAATGTAACAAGACACTTTCTGCATATAATATTTCAGTACTAAGCAGCATGACTGTTTTGACAAGGAAGACAGCTGCAAATTAGAAAAGTCCTATTTTTGTAAGAGATTTAAACAGTCGGTCTCCAAATTCAGTGAGTGAGTACAAAAAAGATGATTAAAGGCCCCATTCCAAAAATGAAGCATGGGAAAAGTATATAAAGCCCATACAACGATAAGCAAGAACTTAAAGACAGGAAAGGTACTAATTTTAAGACAGAATTCACAAATCTCACTCTGAAGGCACACATTTATTTTTTTCTATGAGGACAACTGAGACTTTAACTGGGGAGGCTTTGGTGACAACATACTTTCTATTCTGTGAAAAGAAAGTTTTTGTAACGAAACATTTTTGAACTCTTTGTAATAACTGATAAGGTTCAAGGCACATACAGTTAGAAAAAAACAGGTTGAGTTGTACAGAGATTTGTAAAAAAGTACAAGATACCAAAATACCCAGCGAACCATGATGCAGTCTGTAATCAGTTACTTGGGTCATGTACAGTTTTGCCCTTGTACTGCTCATATACTGATAAAACAAATAGCTCTCTCTCTTTTAGCCTAAATGGACAGAGACACTTAAAATATTTTATCCCTGCTTGCCTAAAGTGCAACTAAAAGCACTCTGTTTAGCTGTGAAAAGTTATTAGATCAGAGAGGTCAACTCCATGTGCAATACCCTCCCAGCATTACAAGCCCCTTACTTTTGATATCAAAGTTTCTCCTTTTCTATAAACTGCAATTTCTCCTCCAGCACCTCTTCCCCAACACAGAGGCACTGGTTAATGCAATGCAAAAAAACCTCATCACAGGCCAGCACATGTCTGTTACAATTTATGTATGGTGGGGAAAGGACTCAAACTCTGTCCAGAGAACAACTGAGGTAACTGTTTTCTAATAACTATGGTATCAGATCAAGGGCTCGGGGAACTGCAATTGAACAGAGCTTTGACAGGACTAGATGTCAGCCTATAACATGATCCCTACCTTCAACATCAGCAAAATAAGTAAACCATTGAACACAAGAGAGACCCATTTCAGTTGGTTGTTGTATATAGTTTAGCCATAACACAGAAGCAAGCTGTATAGCAGCTCCTACCCTTCAGGCAGTGCAATTATAAGCAGCTTGCTTTCTCCCATGCACCACTCATGCACTAATACATGTGCAGACAGAAGGTAAGACAGAATCACAGAACATGCTGACTTGGAAGGGACCCCCAAGGATAATCAAGTCCAACTCCTAGCCCTGCACAAGACATCCCCAAGAGTGACACCAGCAGCTCTCCCTCTGACATCTCACAACCAATACTGCAAATTTGACTGGACAGAAAACCAAATAAATTTCCTTAGAAGAGGAAATTAATATAGTTCAGTTATGCTTCAGGAAGAAGCCTGCAAAACTTGCCAACAATTTCATGTACACCTTTGTCCTAAGCCATTCTGTTAATGTGAAACTGACAAAGAATATGTAAGACTGCTTTGAAGGAGGTCTGCACTCCCTTAACTTTGTCTTCTGTAAGGACAAGGCAGCTCTTCTTCCCCTTGCTGCTGAGGTGAAGCAGTCAACAGAAACTACTGCTCCTCTTATAACTTGGTCTGGTAATTTCATCTTGCACATCCACTTCTAAGCACACACAAAACATTCCATTTGAGAAAGACCAAAGGAGTCCTCAGGCAGAGTTACCCATCTATGTAACGGGCACTGAGCCAAGACCCTCTTGTAGGACGCTCACCAGCCTGATTTTCCTACATTCACTTTGGTACTAATAGGCAGCTTTCTCACTGCTAAACTTCCTGTTCAATCTACCCTTCATGTGAAGCCACCACTTAAACACATTCACTGCAGCTGTTTGATTGCTCTTTTTCCCACCTTCAATTGCTTCAGGTTGCCATTGCCTTCAATTCATCATCATTCCTCATCATTGCTAGTCATACAATAAAATGAGACACTCATCATGCAAGACAGACTTGCTTCATCATGAAAATAACATGAAACCTTTAAGTGACTGTGAATGCTCAAAAGCCTCTCTTCAGATCAACTGATTTTCTTTAAAGAAAAATTAATCCAATCCACCCATCTCAAGATCTGCAGCCTTCAGAGCAGCATTCCTCCTCCCCCTCTCTCCTTCATTTTCCTCCTAGGCTTGGCTACAGAAAAGAACACCATGTGCCTGCTTTTCTAGCACATCCACATCTAGTCTATTCAAAAAATAAAATAATTTATTTGTGCAGCGATATACACTTTGCTTCAGTCCTTTTTAACACCAAAGTAATACAGCAGCTATAATATTAAAAAAAACTCCTTCATGTCAACCCTGCTAAGTATACTCTGAGCATTGATAAAATTGGATTGGGAGACAGGCATTCATGTTTCAGCAGTCAATTGTCTACAATCATTCAGAACACATTAGAAAGCGATTCTCCCACTTCTAAAGTATGAAAACAGTGACAAACACTTTCACAACACCTTCAGTTCCTCCAAAACTCTTTTAGTTGCTACATCAGAAGGCCAGTATTAAAACTAGGAGACACAAGATGACTAATACTAAACAGTTTGATAGCAACTAACACATTTTAATGAATATGGCACGAGGAACAAGGGCCACACTAGCCCTCATCCACTTTATCTACAGGCACACAGAGGCGTAGAACGAGAAACACACACCCAGGGGTAAGGCGGTGACCAAAGATAAGTGTTTACATAAGGCAACAGTCTGTAATGCTTGCTAGAATCATAGCTGGGAAATACACACATTGCACTAATGAATTACACGATAAACTGCTATTCATACCTGGACTCAGCTCTTGATTGCACTGTCAAGTGCAATCAAGAGCTGCAACTGAGTTGCTGAAAACTGATCTGAATAGGCAAAGTAGATCACTCAAAAGTGAAAATTAGTCTCATTTGAATTCTCTCCAAGCACTCACTGACACTGACCAGAACTCCGTGGATTTCTAAAACCAAACATGACGGAGTATGCAAAACAGAGGCACAAGATTTTCTTCAGCACTATGGTATGCTAAGTTTACATTTAATTTGTCAAGCTAAGTTCACTGAAAATTAAGTAACAACAATAAGAAGAATTCAACAGGGGCAGTATCTCAAGGGAGTACTTCCACACCAGGGTTCTTTTTTTCCATTATTGAGTCATTTAATAAATCACATTAAGAAGAGCAGTATCTCAGTACTATTCCTAATAGTTTGAAAAAATAATCCTGAACTTCAGGAAACTGTCACCTCGAAGATATATCACAGAATGAAGTATGTTCTCCTTGTCTGTGGTGTAAAGGAAAAAGTATTTTTCTAACAGTGCACTGCAATACTAGTGAGAAGAAACTCAAGAGGCAAAAAAAGATGCCCCTTCACCCCCACCTCAGGGTCAAAAGGTCTGGCACAAGTATCTTCAGGGTTTGTGCAAGCTTGCTCAATTTAATGGGTGTTACATGGACCCCTCTGCAGTGGACAGTCAATAACAGCAACAACTGTTGAGTAGCACTGTTTCACCACCAACAACCATTACTCCTAGAAAGGAAACTTCTTGTTGGGCAAAGAGATGAAATGAGACATATTTAATCCTTCTTGTTTACTGTAACAGCTCTATGGCACATGATCTGATTTTATGAAGCCATTTTAGGGTTAATGTTTTATCACTGCAATGAAACCTCTGATATACAGGTTAAAAAACACATAGTAAAACATACAGAAAGTTGGAACACATACTAAATTTCTCGCCTCCTTTACTCCTTTTCCTGTTTCTAAATCAACTCAAGGTTTTTTTTGTTGTTGGTGGGGTTTTTTTTGTTTTGTTGGTTTTTTTTTACTTGATGGGATTTTTGAAACATTTCTGTCTTTTCCCTACTGTGATCTGCCACCATGTCCTTAAGACTTTCCACAGACAACCACACTGCACGCCAAGCCACTACAGAACCTCCAAAACACTCACAGCATCAGAATTACCAGCAGGCTTCAAAAGAAATTAATTTTTTGTGGTTATACGGCAGCACAAGTAAATTGACAATTTTTTTTTGCAAAACAGAACAAAAGATAATTTAAGTGCAATATTTCAGTCCAAGCTACATATAAAAACAATTTCAGAGTTTTTTGTTCCTCTGGTACACAAATGCCATATAAATTACATGGACTGTGTGATGTAATTTGCAAGCTATACAACTCTGGCCTAGATATAGAAAAAATTCACCAGGAACTGTCTTGAACACAGAATAACTCATATTGTTAGCAAAATCACTTTTGGTGCCCAGACAGTTATATCCAGGTTCCAGCTTCTCACTCAAGCTAATGGGAGAACCTAAATTTAAAAGAGCAGTGATCTAGCTATTGACATACAATGAAGTTTATGTATATACTAAGTTTGTACAGTGAATTATCTCATTGCTTATTTGATCTGCTACGTATTTCATTAGTGGTTGTAGTCATTTGTTTGATCACTTCCTGCAACTTCATCTACAACAGTCCTTTTTACCCTTCAAAAAACCCCATTTACAGTATTACAGTGGAAATTTGAATACATCTTTCAAAAATACATCTATATTTTAACACTATAAAAAAAATCTCAGAAATATATCTAAATTGTAACACTGTTAAAAAAACCCCTCAGAAATATATCCATACCTTCAATGAGATGCTATTAATTAGATCACCTAAGTCAAACATTTGACTAAACATTCCTTATGAGTGAGGAAAAAGCAGCATCTCATCTCAGTTATTTCAGACAAATGTAGGGAAACACACTAGTATTACACTTACCGATATTTCCTATACACTGATTTAAGTCTAAAAGGTGACTGTCAGCTGTGGAGGATTAAGTAAGATCCACCACAATAAGTATACCTAAAGCAAGAACTTCAGGCATCACTTTTTCCCAGATATCCTTTACTTTTTTATTTTTAACCAGTTATTGCAGTCTAGGAGAGACATATACATGCAACAGGCATGGGAAAAGTCTGCCTAGGGTTTTGCTTAAATTACTTCTCAAGTTTTTCTCTCACAGACATGAAATAATCACTCCATTCATCAATCCAAGTTCAGAAACAAAACTGGAAAACTTACAGTTTAATGCATATCCAGCTTCAGAGTTAAATGCCACAGGGCCTCACGTTCTCCTACGGAAAAGTTATAATTCTGGTAAGCGAACAGGGTCACACACACGGAATAAATATCTGCCTGAAAACCACACGCTCACCCCAGCAGATAAGCACCACATTTCAAATAACAGCTGTTAAACGCTAATTTACCTCTCTAGATGCGCACGAAAATCATCGCCGCCGCACCCCAGCTCCCTCCCTCCCCTGCCGGGAGGGCCCTGCACTCCTCCCGCGGCCCCGCGGGGCTCCGCACGCCGCTCGGGGCGCGGATGGGAGGGACGGAGGCGTCGCGGCATCCCCGCCGCGGCACCACGCCCTGTGCCAGGCACAGCCCGACCCCAGGCCCCGCTGCCCGCCGCGGCACCTGCCCTCCCGTCGCACGCTCGGGAGACGGGGCGGGGGCGCACGGCACTATAAAAGAACCAAAAAAACCTTCCCAGCCCACCCGCCAAAAGTCTCACAACAAACCAAAAAATCTAAAAAACAAGAACCACAAAACCCAGGAAACCCAAGCCCCCTTTTTTTTACTCGCCCACCACAAAATTTGTGGCTCTCGCCTCTTTGTCCGAGCGTCAAGCGGGATTACTGTCGAGCATCACCCGCCGCGCCCGCGGCACTGCCCGCTCCCGAGGCGGCGCGGCCGGAGCCTCCCCCGCATCGCCCCGCCCAGCACCGGCCCCACCGCCCCCGGGCACCTCGGTCGGCCCTCGCTCGCCGCTGCCCGGCCGTGGGGCAGGCGGTGCGGAAAACACCAGCGGTCCCAGGCGGCGGCGCAACACAACCCCCGCCATCGCTCCCAGCGGGCCCCCGGGAAAAGGGAGTGGCCGCAGCCCAGCCCACCGGCAGGTACCGGACAGGGTGGCGAGCGCGGGGATCCCCGCAGCCCTGCCCCACCACTCACCGCTGCCCACGGCGGCGCCCGCTCCTTTGTGTGCCCGCCGCGCCCCGGCACCGCCGTCTCCCGCTGCCGGGCGCCCCGCGCCCCCTCCCCGCCGCGCCGGGGGCGGAGGAGGACGCAGCCAAGATCCGCGGAGGAGGCCGCTACCGCCCGCCAGTCACATGCAGCGGGAAGGCGCGGCGCAGGCTCCCGGCGGCTCCCCGGGAGCCCGGCCGGCAGCGTCCGAGGCGAGCTCGGGGGTGAAGATGGCGACCTCGGCGGCGGGGGAGGGAATCCCCAGGCCGGCCCGCTCCGCTCCGCGCTGCCGGCTGGGCTGGGCGCGCCGGGGAGGGGAGGGGACAAAGAGCGGCTGCCGCTGCCCGTCAGCGCTATCGCTGTGCCGCCCGCTCCTCCTCCGCCTCCTCCGCCAGCGCCGCAGCGCTCCCTGCCCGCCCCGCTGCGCTCCGCTGCCATCGCCCGGGGCTCGCTGCCCACCGCAGCGGAACCCCGGCGCTGACCCTTCCCTAGCCAAAATGTGCTGGCATGGCCACGGCCTTAAGGAGTAGCGGAAAGCAGGTCACGAAAGCTGGCGTGCTTGTGGTCGGACAGGGAAATGAGAAGGGGATGTGTCTTCTGACCCCCAGCTGTTGACAGCAGCAAGTCCACTCTGCGTGTCGGTAACATTTCAGCGTCCTACATCCCCCGTTCCCCCGGCAGTCACTTCAGTTGCTCGCGGAGAGGTGGTGAATCATCATGGGCGCTCTGCACCTGTAGCTGGTTTACAGATTCAAAATAGTGCCACTGCAACTCTCGAAGAGAGCGATCTCCGCTCCGTTCCAATAAATAATACGTTGTCTTTTAAAAGTGAAAAACAAGGGGAAAAGGCTGAAGGTGGCAAGCATGACTCAAATATGAAACATGATGAGCGTGCAATATCAGGTATTCCTTGCTAGGTGCAGAAGTATGGCTGCAAGCTACACCTGGTGACACCGTGTTGCTGCCAAGCCATGGTTCTTTACAGAGTTAGTCTGCCATCTCTCCTGTGCATGACTGGTTTTGCACATCAAGCCACTCATTCGGTGGCATGAGTTAAAGTGAAAAATGTGCCAGATACTCTTTTTTTTATTGTCAACATATTTATGTTTTATTATTTCTCCAGGCTGTGTTTTTACAATTTTGGATGTTTTTCTGAGAGGGCTTTGTGCCCACCAATGTGCCCACCTTATGTCTAATTTGCCTTCAGAAGGACATAGTGTGAGAAGTGCCTCCATCAGGCATGACCTGACGCTCATCTTCCATTCAAGAGTCAGTCACCAAAAACCAGTTTCAGCCCAGTGCCCTGCAGATGGTGTTTTTGCTGTGTGTGTTTAGAAGATGAATACCCTTATTTAGAACCCTAGAACCATCAAGCTGGAAGAGACCTCTAAGATTGTCAAGTCCAACCATCAACCCAGCACTACCATTGTAACCCCTGAACCACTAAGCCAACATCACCCAGCACCGAATCCAGATGCCTCTTAAACACCTCAAGAGATGGTGACTCCATCACCTCCCAGGGCAACCTATTCCAATGCCTGACATGCCCTAACAGTGAAAAAAATTTTCTAATATCTAATCTGATTTTCTGTCTCAGCTGTAGGCCATTTCCTCTGATCCTCTCACTGCAGGAACAGTAGAAGTGAGCAACCCCCAGCTCACTACAGCCTCCTTTCAGGGAGTTGTGGAGAGCAATGAGGTCTCCCCTGAGCCTGCTCTTCTTGTGACTAAACAAACCCAGCTCCCTCAGCCATTCCTCATAAGAGATGTTTGCTAGACCTTCCTGAGCCTTGTTGGCCTTTCCTCCAGCAGCTCAATGTCCTTTTTAAAGTGAGTGGCTCAGAACCAGACTCAACTTGGCCTCAGCAATGCCAAGTACAGGAGGATGATCATGTCCCTTGTGCTGCTGGCCACACTGCTCTTGGTTCAGGCCAAGCAAGATGCCACTGGCCTTCTTGGCCACCTGGGCACTCAGTGGCTCACACTGAACTGGCTCTCAACCAGCACCCCCAGGTCCCTTTTTGCCAAGCATCTGTCTCCCTCAGCCTGTGCTGCAGGGGTTTGCTGAGACCCAAGTGCAGGACATAGCACTTGGCCTTATTTTATACCCCCAAAGAACAGCTGCAATTGTTATTTCCATTCTGCTGAAGATGATCATTACTGTTCATGGATTTTGCTTCATAAGAATCCTGTTACGTAGGGAAACTATTCTTATTCCTGCTTTCAAGATGAGAGATAAAGAGACAGTATAGCTTGCCCCAGGTTATATATATATATATAATATATATATATATATATATAGTATGTGGTAAAACCAGAAACTTAATCTAGAATTTTGGTGCAGATCCAGTTAGTTAGTTTGGTGCAGATCCAGTTAGTCTCACAGACTCTGTTTTTATTGGACTCCACTCATAAGAAACTATTGTGAGAAAGAGCAAAGCAATGTTGAAAAAGACATGCTAAAATAAATTTTGTTGAATTTCTGCAGAAAATAATGTTTACTTACACGGAAGTGTTGAGAGTAAGCTTATTTACACGTAAAACATCAGCAGAAATATATGCTTCATAAGCATATGAACCAATAAAGGGAACACCATGCAATGTATTGTTTCAATATTGTACATTTAAGGTATGTGATGTAAGAACTTCCAGGTTTTTTGGTTACATTTAATGCAGGAGCAGATGAATTGCAGAAACAACATATTTGGCCAAAACTTCTTGTACAGTAATGATATCCCGAAGGACTGCCTACATTAGTAGTACCATTATATTCTAAGGAGTTGTGACATTTTCATCAAGTACTGTGATAACACACAGTTTCAGCTGTTCCCCACAGCAATACCTCTCAAGTAACAGAGATATGTCAAGTGCATCCACAGCCAGCTGTGTTAGATGCTTCTGGTACCACTTCAGAGTTTCAGGCCTCTCCACTGTCAAGTGTCTCTGCAGACACTGGTGTGCCCAAAGTGACATTGTGTAGCCAGCAGCATAAACCTGTAAGATGCTAGCCCCTTCAGACCAGGTCTAGCAGCAGAGTCATAAGATTCATCTGCATTGTGAAAGCATATGCCAAATGCTTGTCAGAGGACAGTCTTGTGCCAGGCTTCTTCTGGCAGTAATGGTACATATTCAGCTGCCATTGTTGCTAACAAAATACTAATCGTGCTGTGTGTGAGAATGAACTGTGCAGAGAGCCAGCCATGCTTGCAAGTGAACTCAAGCCTTTAGAAGATTGAACTGTGCTGGACAAATGTGCTCTGACCAACAGTTCTTATGCTGTTTTATTATGGTTAGTTCCTCAAAAGTGCAGTCATGGTGCCTTTACCACTTTCCAAGTATTTCTCTCATGTCCTTCTGACTAAATACTGACAATTTTCCTGATTTCTTTCTTCAGTGACAGTCTTGCCTGTATTACTGAATACTTTTACTAACTACTTCTCCCATATCCAAAGATAGACAAGAACTTTATCTTTCAGAATCCTCTTCCTTTCCTGCTTTCGTCAGGGCCTCATGCCAAAGCCTGAAAGAAATGGTCAGGCAGAAATAACTCAACATTTATATGAACCGTTCATAGTAAATGACATTCTTCCCACACTGTGGTCCAGAATGTTTCCTAGTTAACACACAAAAAAACCCCAGATAGAAACATCTATCATTACTGGGATTGATGTTACCTATTAAAAAAATAAAAGATTTATTTTAAAAGATAAATTTTATCTTATAATTCCAAATTTAAAAATGCGTTTTCTGCTTTTTCGAATGAGCAATAAAATGCACACACTAATTAATACTAAACAGTAGTGTGTGGGTATAAAAGTCATGAGCACAACAGGATTCCTCCATTTCTGATGTGGGCATGGACATGTCAGTGAAAGCATGTATCAGCAATTAAAAGTCGTCAAGATAGCTACTCACTGAGTTCCATTAGTTGACCATAGCTGCATTTCTCACCTGTGGCAACTGTCTACCCTCATACCTTCATAAGGAATTTTTTCATGGAAAAGGTTGTTAAGCCCTGGAATGTACTGCTCAGGAAGGCAGTGGAGTAACCGTCCCTGGAGATGTTCAGGACACCACTGGGAGTGGCACTCAGTGCCATGGTCTGGTTGGCAAGGTGGTCATCAGTCAAAGGCTGAACTCTGTGATGTTGGAGGTCTTTTCCAAACTAAATGATTGCTGATTCTCTGATTCATGGTGGCAGCCTAGGCAAATTTGCACTGTTCTGCAGCTGCCAGAGGCAAGGAGCCAGAAGTGTGGTCTGTTAATGTAGCTCAAGAGGCAATGTGCTATGCTCTGACTGCTCAGTCAGTTGCAAGGGTCTCTTTGTGGCCAGTGTAGAAGGAGACTGCAATCACAGCTGCCAGTTTTAAGGGGAGCTTAGCCCAGTGAATGGGGGTGGTGGGGCTGGAGCAGAAAGGCTAGCTCCTTCCTTGTCTTCTTTTAGGGTAAAATAGGAAGCTGCTGAGGATGTTCGCTTTCCACAGTTTCTTCTAATTGGTTCTTCTTAATGAACAAGCCAGAGTAAGGAAAAATTTTTTTCCAGAAGAGGCAGAAGTTCCATCTGGAAGTCCCAATAAACTCTATTAATCTGTATGTGTTCTGCATCCAAGTCCCTGTATGTGGCTTGATAACTACCCATGTGGAAGCTGATACACCATGCGTGCTCCCTTAAGGCTTTATAGCTAGTATATCTATTTTTCTGAATTAGATCCAGACAACTGAAACACAAGCTGAGGTGCTCTTTCACCAAGTAGTGTGAGGCAGATTTACCATTCACAAAAAAAATTGTGGGGAGAATGGAAAAGAATGTGTGTCCTCTTGACTCAGTAACTTCTCACTCAACATGTAAAGACCTGAACTTGGCAAAGTGGCTCAGAGCTTTTCTGCATAATAAAATGAAGATCCCTAAACAAAAGAAACTCACCAAATGGAAATCCAATGGGATTTTCTCAGATAATAGTACTGTTTCTGTCAGAAAGGAACTTTGCTAAGTAGCTGCAGTGATATAGTTGCTTCATTGTGAGCCTACAATGATATATCTGCATACCATCATTCATTCTCCTTTTTTTTCTGACAGAAATGAAACTCCACGAACAATAGCATTTTTTACACTTACAAGAACCCTGATGGTAATTAGGTTTCTAATATATTTTCTGTAACTTCCTTTGGTTTTTATTCTGGCTTTGGAAATTTATAATTATTTAGCATGCATCTTTGTTTCCTCTCTTACCCTCTGGCTGTCTGGTCTGTTTAGGTTGCATATTTCTGTGAGGTTTTGTGCTATGTTTGCACATTGCCCAGTATTAAGCAACTCACAACTTGTTTGGCTTCTGTACTTGCTATTGTGATACAAATTATAAATATTTCCACACTTTTAAAAATCATTATTATTTCTGAAGCTCCAGGGATTAACTTTGGTTTCCTGTTTATGAAAATACAGTTTTGCTGGGTTAACCAGAAATTGGGGGCATTCCATTAGGCACGGTAAAGAGCAGGCTTTGCATTTTACGGGCTATGCAGCATGCTACTATGAAAAAAGTAGGATAGTCTGGAATGGGAGAAAACACTGTGGAATCCTTTGTGACACCTAATTTTTCTTGCTGTTGCTGTTAATATTCCTAGTGCTTTGCCAATGGCACGAAGAGTTTTACAGACTTATCTCATTAGTGTTCTTGCTAGGTTCAAGTATTTTCCAAGGAAATTTATTTGTCTGGGAAAAACTCCTCTGACTTTTTAGCATCCATCCAGCACTTCTTGAAAGCTGACATTGGTTTAGTTCTTCAAATTAATTTTCCTGCTACATTTTTTTCTGTTTTAATTGTCATTTTCACTAAAGTTGAATTTTCACTAATTTCATTTTTTTTTTTTTTGATGCAACTGCATCAACCCTGTTCTGAACTGCAAACCAGATGTGCTCGCATTCTAATTGCTATTCAGCTACCTGTTCCTACAATAAACCAACTTAGGGTAACTGAGGATAAAGGACAAGTTGTTAAGTCTTCATCTAATAACAATATAAACCTCCATTGCTTTTTCTTACTCAAGCTGTTTGAACCCATTTTGCCCCATCACCAAAATGAAAGGAGCATCAAAAGGAAACCATCATTCCCTGTACCTTCAGAATAATTCTATTTCTGACTTCTAAAAATGAAAATAGGATGGTTTATCCAGTGTCATGGGTGTTTTGTGATTTTTTTCTATCAATTCTGTCATACCCATTAAATGATCCCTGTATCTTAAACACAGGGAATTACCTCAGTCTGACAGTGACCTTACAACTTGAATGACTTAGTGGAAGACATACCACTCTCATCAGTGAGAACAGTTTTTTCACCTTGTAAAAAATCTCAGGTCTTAACAGAGGGCTGTGTGTGTTTGGGTACTTTTTCTTTATACTAGGGGCTTTCCCACAGTATAAAGGCAGTCCACCCTACAAAATACAGCCCATCTTATACTTTGATTTTGTTTTTCTTCTCCTACACTGTTTATTGTAGCTATTGAATTTTAATTATTTAATGTTAGGTAGGTGAATAGAATCTTACTCAGCTGATGGAAAGGTAACCTGAATGGTGGGTTAATTCTAAAAGCCTCTTGCAGTAGTATTTGCTGTGCCATCAATCACTCCATTAAAATGCCTTCCTGGTTTATGTAACTTGCAGTAAGTTGCACCAGCTCATACACTGATGGTATTTTTGATCTCTTGACAACCTGCTAGATTAATTTGGAATTGTTTTCCGTCCTAGTCCACTAGAGATTGCCAACATTTATTTCGAACAGGATATTCATATTCATGAGAAGAAAACAACCGCCCTCAGCATCTGAACAGTGACTGTAAGCCTGAAGCATATGCTTTGAACTTGCAACTGGGATGTCAGACAGTGATGAGTAGAGGTGTTTATTTCATGTCCACAGTACTGGTTAAAAGAGGTGGGGCTCACAACAGTTCTAGCTGATGTGCTTGGAAAACCATGCTTAGTTTCTCCTATAACAAGAATCCCACTAACTGCTAGCAGAGTTGTGAGTCTTTCAGAAAACTCTCAGGTCAAGACAGACTATATAAGTCACCTCAAAAATTAAATTCAGCTGCTGTTCACATCCCAGAAAATGTATGTGTGAGGTTACAGAGGTTTTTTATCATTTTGCCATCAGCCTATCTGATTCATCCTTGGGGAAGGTGCAGTTCTGCACGTCCAGCTGCACTGCCAGACAGATTTTGCCACAACATGGCATGAGTGTCTGCACAGGCCTGCACCCAAACACCTGCCTTTTCATTCCTAAACCAAACATGCCCACTGATATCAAATAACATTGACAATGGTGTAGGAGAACATTTTCCTGAAGTTGGAATGGATGTTAGTATCCATTCTGAATGCTACTCCCAGATTTCCAAAGGGAAGAGATACCTCAGACTGTGCCAAAAGTACAAAAGAAAACAAAGTATGCATATAGGTTGAAATATGACTAAGATGGACTATCAATAAGAGAACAGTATGAAGTTCCATGAATTCTGTAACCTGTGTATTCTAGTTTCTTAGACTTTCTATCACGTGGATTCCCTGATGTATGGTAAAATGTCAAATGACTAAAGTATTCTTGCAGGGGAGACATTCAGTAAGTCCATACTATGTAATTTCTGCACAGTATAATAAAGGGAAACAGGACTGTGTTGGTTTCCATCTCCTGGACAGTATTTCTCTTATCTTTTGGGCTACCTCTTTTGCTCAAACTTGTAGAGTCTCCAAATCTGGGAATTACCTTTATCATAAATGCACAGAGAGGTACAACATGTACAATTTGAACTGAGGTATTAAGAGCCTTACTTATGCAGACACACACACACACACAAAAAAAAAAAAAAAAAAAAAAAAAAAAAAAAAAAAAAAAAGGAGGAAAAGGGCTCTAGCACAAAACTGAGAAAGAAAGAGAGGCAAATAAAAAAAGAGGAAAATAGCTGTAGAGAAATCTCTGTTTTCACATTGATGCATTTGGGAGAATTGGCCTAGAAAATGGGTCTCTCTCCAGTTACCCAACTGATATGATGAAAATCACACCTGCCGTAGGCAGCCAGAGTACATTTTTTCCAGCTTTATGCCTGTAGCAATATATAGTGGCAGTAAGATCTGCCATCTAATCACACTGTAATCGAAACATTCTGTTAAACTCTGTTTCCTCTGTGTGTTGAGTGACTGCCTTTTCTCCCCTATGGCACAAAAGTTAAGAAGGCATCTTTCAATCAAATCTTTTCTTTCCCATTACTATATAGTTAATTTAGATCCTTTTATCAGAAAACCATGCAAAATGTGGGAAGCTTTCCTCAGATGTAAGTGCTGATTTCTCAGTAGCAACATTTCTGTCAGAGCATCATGATATTTAGCCTGAATTAAATACAATCTTACTATTTTGAAAAACAAAAGAAAATACAAATATATTTCTAAACTAAGGGGATTTAATGCCCTTAGTTGTGCTGGAAGAAAACCAGTTCAGCTGTTTGAGTTAATTGGTGTGTTGCAAACTGAAAGGTAATCAATTATGCCTTCCTGAGAAGTGTCAAAAGAAGTGGGTTTCAGAAGTAGGAGCACTCAGTGGAAGCAGTTTGCTGCTGTGCCTTCAGGGCTCTCCCTGGCAGCTGACAGCAGGTGCAGTGCAGTGGACTGGTGCTGGTGCGATGAGAGTGAGATGGCCAAGCATCCTTCCTCCTGCCGTGGTATTTGTATCAGGTGTTCATTCAGTGAGACAAGACTTTAAATAAATTTTATTGTGATAACAAACACTTCAAATGGCACAAAAGTTTTTTTAGCTGACATTTATTGCTCTCTGTTGTATTACAAGTGTTCCTGGAACCTCCTTTTTTTGTCGGACATCAACAGTAGCACAGCAGGAGGTTATTGCAGTGCTGAGAAACATCTTCCCTTCCATTCACTAAGGAAAATCTTGGAACATTCAGACTTCTCAACTTGTCTCACAGAGGTCTTTCCTCCATCTTGTTCTGGAACTCTTTAAAGAAAATATTTGAGGTGAAAGTAATGAAACAACCACAGTAACTCATACAATTAAGTTTCTGTGGGGAAAAAAAAGTGAAGGAATGCACACCTGATTTTCTCCTTTAAATAGAAGCATTCAGCTCCTGCTAATTAGCAATTTGAGTAGAGCTTGGTGGACTCTGAGTAACTGCAAAGGAAAAACAGGCACAGTATGATAAGACTGGGTGAACAAATCTAAAAACAATCTGTGCTTTAAATGGATAGTAAATATAATTCAGGTTCTAAATTAGATCTGGATGTGCTCCAGATATTGAACTCCCATTAAAATTTACAGCAACTTCAGGAACATCTCATATTAAAAAGCAATAGAATTTTCATTGTGTCTGAGTAGATATTCAATCCTGTATGGTACATTTTGTAAACACAGCACACTAGTGTATGAATACCAGTTAGGTATTCTATGAGGTTCAGCAGTTTAACAGGTGACCCTTTGCTAAGTAGCACAAATTATACTTTTTTTAAACCTTCCAAAACCAGTACGAACAAATTCTTGATGAATTTTGTTCAAGTTTAAAAATCCCTGATAAAGAGACTGATTACAGTGCACATAAGAAACCAAAACCAAACAAAAATAAAGTTAAATAAGAAGAGTTATAGTGAAAATGTGGAGGACAACAGCAGGGAACAGCTATATGAAATATCCCACTCATTTATATATTTAGGAAAGCATTCCAAGGATTTCTGTGCTGACAGAAAGTGTAAAAGGACTTTTCCTCAACCAGCCCACAGCTGAGCTGCATGTGGCAATGATATCTAAATAGGACTGTGTCCTGGAGGGTATAAGGATCTGTAATTTTGGCAAGTCAGTGTGTTCTCTGGTGCTTTGCCTCCGCCACGTGATTGCTTTCCTTTTGTTTTTTGTATCTCTAACCCTGCTGGGCCAAATACACACTTGGAAACAAGCTGACCACCACTAGCTTCACCAAGGGTATTGCAGCCTACCTGTGGGACAAAACCAGAACGGGCTGTGACATCCTCGTTGTTAACACACTGCATTGCCCCGTCCAGGAGCAAGGAATTCAAAACACCAAGGAGCATCACACAGGCTGTTATGGACTTTATTGGGTAGAGGAGAATGTGTAGCACACCAAAAGCAAGGGAGTTCTGGGAGTAAGACTGGGAATGATGTTCTGCTTCGTAACTGCCACCCCCAGAGTTCACAGATTGTCAGCAGCTGGTTATATATTGTAGTTTGATCTTGAGGCCCTGTCCCCATGGCACTTCAAGTGCGGATAGCCAGAGCTCTGTTTAAATAACAATCTTGCTGGAAAATAGCCCAATTCACCCAAGCCAAGTGGGATCATGTTTAAAAACTATGTAAATCCTCTCAGCCACTGAGCTTATGCTTAAAGATATTTTTTAACCTGAATACTGCCAGTGCTAGAGCAACTTCAGCAATGTGGAAAACAAGTGGGAGCAACAGCAAAGACATGTTGCTGGCAACCAGTGCTGCTCAAACCTGTTCCACATAGTTGCCAGAGCTTTCCGTGTAATCTTACGCCAGCAGATTCACACCACTCAGAAAAGGTTGGAATTTTTTGACAAAAAAATATTTCTAACCTCTAGCAAAAGATTGGTATTGCAAGAAAGTTTGTAAGATATTTACAGGGGCAAATCCTGTTTAATATCTAGGCATATGTTGATGGGTGTTTAAACAAAAACAAGTACTAACTAATTTGGCTAGCAGGACAGATTTGGAGGGCTTCTCCAAGTTTTTTCCTCCAACTCATTCTAGATTTGGAAAATAATGTGACCTTTCCTGGGAAATGAAATTCTTTCTCTCCCATGCCACTTCCTCAAGAAAGCAGATGTACTTGTGATGACATAATGTGATGAAATAAAAGGAAATAAGTAGCAATGGGAGGATATATCCTAAAGGCCTATTTCTGTCCCCAGTGAAAGAAATTTAACAATTCTCATTTACTTCAGTGGGACCTGGGTTAAGCTTTGGTAGTATTAAAGGAACTTTAATAGCAGAATAGTGATCTACCTTAGGCAAAAAGAGAGTGGGAGACTTTCAAAGTATCAAATTAAGAGACACCGGTTTGTATTTATTTTATTATGCCCAGACAATCTGGTCCAGGAACAGAATAACTAAATATGCTCTGGTCTTCCTTTAAAAATTTCCTACGACCAATTCTCTCAAATGAGACTTAAAAAGAGTACAAACACATACACACACACATACACAACCCCAAACCCTCCTCCTGAAGCTATAAAATTCCTCCCTCCCTTCCCAAAACTACCTCTGCATTAAACAAATGCAAATTTATAATCCGGGAACAGGACAGATTCAGTTTCAGAAAATGTTTGAAAAAGACAACTAGTACTGGATCCTCATTTGCCATTATAAAAAGAAGCCTCTTTTACATATACTTGTTTAAGTTTCAGATAAACCTTTTATGATACAGAGATCTCAAAATATAGTAGAGTGCCCTAAAACCTGACTTACGGCACCTGAATTCACTGATGTACAATAAAAGATGTAAATTGAACAGCTATGCATAGAATATTTCACTTCAATATTGCTCAGAAATGTTAGACTCTCAGACCTTGGCCATACAAGGACTGTTTGATTGTTGTAATTATATTCTCTACAGAGAATTAATAAATATTTAGATCAAATCCACGTGCATGCATGCATGGTTGACAGAGAGAAAGAACCATTTCCATGCAGCTTCAACAACTCCATACTGCTGTGAGGATATAAAAAAATGGAGACATGCCTTTCAAACTGAGTCAGTGGTATGTACTAGCAGGAGCACATTTGCAAATAACAGTGTATAAATACAAAGTAATCATAAAAATAACCTTTTAAAACTGCCTGTAAAAGAGCAAGTGGTTGATTAAAAACGTCCCCATTGTTCTCGTTTATTCCCTTTTGGATCAGGGGTTCTGCTGCAATTCATATTGTATTTTTGAGTCACTGCCAATTCTGCTATCTGGAGAGAAACAACTGAAGCAACTTTAGTGATTACTGTCTTTATATAGTCACAATTTGCCAATACTGCAAGGCTGGTAATTCTGTAAGCTGACTTTTTAACATTTTGTGCTCCTATTATCCCGGATAAAATAACTACTGCAGAAAATGTTGTGAATAGCTCTGTAATGTCTCCTCAGGCTGGCAGCAGGGTGCTGTAGAAAGCTGTGTTCTTAGCTGCTGCTTCTCCTACACATCTTTCCCAGTTGTCACTTCTCTCTGCTGTCTTTGGTGAAGTGGGTTTGTGATTGCCAACAGTTATAAACCTCTTGCAGCAATGCAGAAATGAAAGAAAGAGAGCTACTGGCAGGGAGGAACAAAAGTACTGGTGGAAGAAGGGCTGTTTCCTCAGGATCCTCTTCAGCAAGGGAATAATCTCCTTGGCTTGTGATTTTTACTGGGTTAGACTGAATGAACATCCATTCTTCGATGATGCAAAGGGTCCCCATATCTGTTAACCAGAGAACAAGAATAAAAAACAAATTCCCTAACTTGCTTGAAACACATGCTGTAAACAGACAAAATGCAATGCAAGCAAGCCTCTGTGATTCAGGCCTGCAAGCAAACTCAGAAAGATTATATAGTAGTGCTTATGTTTGAGTCTCAGGAGATATTTGTAGGATTTAGCTTTCCCTTTTAGTTTTTCCCTGAAAATATAATTGCAATAACTCTAATACATTGCTAAGGCCTTGGCCCTTCACACATCCATGTCAAACTTCATACAGACAAGTTGTCTCATTCATTTAACCAGTCTGAAAGTGCTAAGCCACTCGTGTCTGACACTGCCTGTCACCATGCTCTAGCTTTGTGCTGCTTGCACTCTCCACGTGGCCGTTCTGAAGGGAGTGCAGGTAGCCCAGCAGTTAAATGCTGCTGACATGATCTGGTAGTCCACCTCCAGAAGCTGGAATTTTGCCTGTGGATTATTGCAATATTGCTTGTGGAGACCTCCAGAATGGCAATCTGCCTCACAAAATAAAAATGCATATTTTTCTTCTTTATCCCCAAGTATGGGAATAGTTAGATTGCCTTCAGTAAGACTGTTCACAAATTTGAATGTAGATTGATGTCCTGCTGTGCATGGAGAAGAAAATAAAAAATGCTGATACTGCTCTATGTTTTTTCACTTCTCTGTCTGATAGAACAATTCAGATTAAGAGTTTAGGGTTTTATTGTTGTTTTAGGCTTTAGTATGGAAGAGAAAATTAATTGTAGAGAGAAGAAGTGTTCACTCCATTCAGAGTTGAACTGGTGAACATGAGAGGAGGCTCAGGATGTTGCAAATGTTTTAAGTCTTAAAATGTCTTGTTACTAGCCAGAAGCTTTTATTATGCATAGAAATACTTTTCCTGCCTCATGTAAGCTGACGTACTTTATTAAAAGTCTAAGTTTAACAAAGCTATTTTTATTTTCAGGAAGTCATAGTTTATATGATTTAAAACATGAATACATGGAGGACAGCCCTGGGGAAACTAAGCCCATATCTGGAAATGCAGCAAAAGAACAGTTGTGCAAGTTTTTAATTTAACAAATTCTATTTGCAGAAGCCAGAACTAGTAGTGTTCATGCTCCCAGTTTACTCAGCAGTCTCTCAGCACTAAATGTCCTCCTCTGTTTTATTATTGATTTTAGCCTTGTTCTCATAATTTACCATTTCTTATAATTCTCCTTTCCTGTAACTAAGTACCTCTCTTATACAAAAAAAAAAAAAAAAAAAAAAAACACCAAAAAAACACCAAAAAAAAAAAAACCCACAAAATCAGGAGTGAATAATGAGATGCTTTCCAAAGAGTGTGACATAGATCAAGGTCATGAGAATTAGTCTTCTTGAAACACTCTCAGCTCTGCCACCAACTTTATCTGAGACCTTCAATAAACCACTTAACCTCTCCACATCTGTTACTCCACCTGTCAAAGGAGAATGGCAACACTTTCCAAGCTTGCCAGCTTCATTTTACTATGAAAATATTTTTGCAACTCATAGGTACAGAACATCTCTCAAGAGCCACATGTTACTGCCCAGGCCTTGATGGACTTGGCACAGTTGAGGGACAGACATCACCCTAGTCTGAGCTGGGGCTTTGTGCTGCTGGCTGACCATGGCTACTTTGCAGGTTGATATTATAGTGGAGGCCTACAATCACTTTATTGCAGAATTTACCTCATGGGTTTGTAGGTCTAGGAGTTATTTTACAGGTAAATTTGTTAGCAGATGTCCTATACTAATCTGGCATAGAATCATTTAAAACCCCAAAGTAAAAATATCAGCAATTTTTTTCCCAAGGGTTTTAATAAATTAAAATTGTCTGGCTCTTTTTTTTTTTTTTTTTTTGGTGCATCTTGAAAATGAACATAATTTTTAGTACATATACAATTTGACTATCAATTTGAAGACTTTTTGAAGTTGATAAATATATGGAGCATTAGGGAGAAGGGAAAAATGATCTTGAAAAGGGGTAGTTGTCACTCTGCCAATCTGACCTGTTCTTCTGACTCACTCTTATCTTTTCCTTTCTTCTCTTTCCCTTTCCCTTTGCCTCCCAAGGCTCTTTTCCAAAAGCTATTTAACTGATGGTACAGTTCCCTTTTGCTAAAACACTGCCAGTCTTCCTGACACTAGCAATTAGTTTCAGCTATTGTGAGCTATATTATAAGACTGTGCTGCAGCTATATTATAAGACTGTGCTGCAACTCTTGGGGAGTAACAGCTGGTTGAAATAGGATGCATCTAAATTTCACCAATTCTTTAAACCAAAACCAGAGAAGGTTTACAAGAGGGCTGTTTTATGGAAAGGGATCAGGAGAGTTAGATAGTTCCTTGGAGGTCCAGTAAAAGAGATAAAGTCAACTAGCTGAAAGGAACAGGCTAACCTTGCCACTAGATTTCTCCTTATGTAATTCTGTGCTGAGAGCTTACTAATGATGGTCTTTATGAGCCCTACTTCTTCTGCTTCACATAGTTTATCTGAAGCAGTGATGAGAAAGCCAAGGGTACAAACTCCATTCCACCACTAAATTAGACATCAAAAACATAAGGGATACAAGATTCAGAAGTGCAAAGGCTTTTTCCTTCTGTCTAGATGCCTCTAGTTTTTTTCACAAGTGTCAATAGCTGGAATATCTCCGTAGCACAATCTAGGCCTTATTTGGGTACCTTATGGTAGGGAAGGGAGAAGAATAAGAAGAAAAAAAGAATAATGAATCAGTCATCAGAGTAATAAATTTCACTTTTATAATTGATCTAAATTTCATATTATTGGTATTTATTACCAGCAACTTCTATATATGGAGGCATCTGTTATTTCCTTTAATGTGCTTATTTTACTCCTCTGCCCACATACTTCCTTTGCCTCAAGCATGCCTTTTTGACAACATTGATTATGAATCAGTTTACTTTTGACAATTGTTCTGACCACAGCTTTTAGAAAGCCATGAAATCCTTCCTTTCCCAAGGTGTTTTAGGCACCAAAAATATGCTAATAATATAAAACTTAATGTTTTTAACAAGCTTGTCTACAGTGAAAAAAGAGAAACTGGTTCATATTGTTACTAAGGCAGAGACAAGGTTATTTTTGTTTAATGCTCTTCACCACAAGGTAAGTGAAGAAATTTTGTGATAGATATCCATAATAACTCTCTAGCACCAGGAAGGCAGAGGTCATAAAGCAAGACATCAGCTCTACAAAAATATATGCTCAGATAATGTTAAATGGGAATGTGAGCTGTGACAGCTGCTGGGAGAGCCTAGATCTATTTTTCATTTGTTTTTCCACCTTTGTTTTCCTTCAATAACAAGCATGCAGCAGTACCAGTTAGTGAAAATTTCCATGAAGACTGCTAGTACCTTAGAGGACTTGGAGCCAGTCTGCAAATGTCCCCAGCTATAACTGAAAGTAAAAACAACCCAAACCAAAAAACATTCAAATAATGAGAGTCACATCCAATTGGAAATCCTCTAGGAAATGCAGAGACATGAATTGGCTTTTTTAAGACCTTTTTCAACCCATACCAGAGATTCCTTATGAAAGAAGCCAGTAGCTGTTTTTTTCCAGGTGCTCCATTATCTCCCAAGAGTCAGGAACAGCACTGAGTTGATGCTGAGTGACGGTGTGGTTTCAGAGCCATCCTGAACTGGTCTTAGGCCCTGTTGCTGTTAAAAGAAGCAATTCTGCTTCCCCTGTGCTATCCAGCTACTCAAGCTTGCTACATATTTGCATGTTTGTAGAGGTCTCTCAGCCATGAGACATCAACTCTCTGATCTTTGTTGAGGACACAGTTTTCATCCAGATCTACAAGCTTATCTCACTTACCAAATAATTTCTAATTTTGACAGAAAAGACAAAATGTTCCTGAGAGCAAGGCACAATCCCCCTCTTCAGTGGCAATTCCATCAGAAGCTTAACCCGAGCTAAGAAAGTGTCTTGAACGCATTTTGCATGACCAGAACCAATTGATTTTATGTCTTCAGTGTCTCCTTATGCAACTTCCTTTAGCATTGTGGGTGTTGAAGTGTAATTTTGTCAAACACAGCCTGCCAGTGTCAGCATCTGGTTAAGCCAGCTTGAAACACAACCATCACAGCTGCATGAGGAACCTGCATGTTGCAGCAGGAAGTGTTTGGCTCTGTCCTTGTGCCCCTGCAAGAGCAGTAGCCCTACACTTAGGCAACATCCAGTTTGTGCTGTGGAGCAAGAAACCCACAGACATAGCTCCTACCTTCAGCTGAGCTCAGCACTGGCAAGGGCAGCTACCCACAGTTAGAGCCTCATGACCTGATGGCTCAAGACCTTTAAGCATTGCCTGTATATAAACATGCAAGCACACAAGATCATGAACCATAATCCAGGCGTTTTATTAATCACATAATCATACTTTTCAGAGCTTCTTCTAGGACAAGCTAAAGGCAATCAGGCTTGCTTTTCCTTTGTGTTGTAGAAGTGTATAACATCAAACACAAGAACACACAACAATTATTGCAGTGATTTATAAACTTCCAGCAGTTTTCTATAATCTTTCCTATCTTGTTGTGGGCACCAGC
This sequence comes from Serinus canaria, assembly GCF_022539315.1. Lineage (NCBI taxonomy): Eukaryota > Metazoa > Chordata > Aves > Passeriformes > Fringillidae > Serinus > Serinus canaria. The sequence continues at coordinate 33,811,344 of NC_066343.1, read as the reverse complement.
AAATTTTCCCCAACTTTATTCTGGATAGTGCATGTCTGACAGCCAATTATTGCTCAGAAAATACATTCCGTGTGAAGTATTTTGTAGCAAGTGATGCTGTATGATGATAATTCATCAGAGAATTGTAGCATTGCACCATTTCTCCTGGGATTGACTTTAAGGAGTGATTTCTAATGAAAATTCCTGCTGTGAGAAGCAGAAAAATTGGAGCAATATTGGTCCCTGCAGATGTATTCTTCAGATCCCATATTTCCTATTCCAGATACAACGCCTAAAAAGTACTACTGTTTCGCTGTAAAAAACAGGAGAAAGTAACCTCTCAACCTCATCAAGCCTGACCTAAGACAAGAGGACAATAAGGGCTATCAAGACTTTTCATGTATATGTTTGTGAGTGCATACACAAACATGCAAATCTCATGCATAGGTATCAGTCTCCTCATATAAGGGAGGAGAGTTCTAAAACCGGGCACTACGAGATGAATAAGACAAGATACAGTTACTTGTACATGAAGTAGACTAAAATAACAGAGATGTGACCCATAGGAGCAGGACCTTTCTCCCCCAGCAGTATTGTTACATTCATCTGGGATGCACACTACGAAGAAAAGGACTTGACCTCCACAACATTACCCAAAGTCCCAGGCCTCTGCCTCTCCCGCAGGCTTTTACATGCTGGTTTTAGGTCTGCTGACATGTCATGGAAAACCAGGTTAAAGAGGGAAAGGCAGGTGTTTTCTTCTTACCAGACTAGTGAAACCCCTCCATGTTCTTTCACACAGCTTCCTCTTTGGGGGCAAATTAATTTAAAGGTGAGAAATGAGAACTGCCTCTGCTGATATGTCTTCACAAAGCTGTGTAGAGAAGGCCACCCAGGTGCATGAGCAGGTCCTGGATTGCATAATGAAAAACAGCACTTTTAACTAGATACCCTTATTCCTGTGTCCTGGAGGACCAAGCTCTTGATTCCATTAATATGGAGGAAACATTTCCCACTAAGGAAACTCTTCAATGCCACTACAACCTTTCTCTTTTTCCCAGCCCCTTTTCACAGGTCTGCTTGTGGCCAGCTGCAAGGTGATGCCATTCATGCTGCATATTCTGTTCCAGTGGAAGAAGTGTCCTCTTTGCTGGGATTATGTGCAGAGATGCTGATCACTCATAGTCACTTGGGACTATCTCTCACCCAATCCTGCCATGTGTCCTGACATTGTACAGGGTATTTGGGTGAAAACCAGAGCAATCTCTGGTTATTCTGTTCCGTCTCTGTGGTGCACACTCATCACCCAGCTGCTTCTGTGCTAAATACAGAAGACAAAAGAGAGACACAGTCACTCTGAAAAGCAACTGTGGTGTCATGCAGACAGCACAGCCTAACTGTGGCTCTCTAGATTTCTCTGGCTTTGGAAGTTATGACCTGCTCTAGTCCTTTCTGCTGACAGCATCTATTTTTTTACCCTCAGCTGCCTTTAATGCATGGGCCATTAATGCACTGTGGATACAGCCAAGATTCATCTGCTCACTCAGCCAGACATCTGGAGCTCAGTGGCATTTGACCTCTTCTTCACTCTGGACCAGGCAGCGTGGGCAGGTTTCATTACACTCCCTGGTGCCTTTATGTTGCCACACAGATGGACACTCCAGACCCTGACGTGGATACCTCACTCCTGCCTTGGCTCCAGATGTTTTCTTCAGACAGGATATGTAAGTAAAGGAATCAACAACTAATTTCATGAAGGGAGGAAAGGAGGGGAGTTATTACTACGAAAACAATATTGTGCTTGCAGGGAAAATACTTTGGACATGGGAACTTCAAAGTAGGACAAGAGTGATAAGAAACAGATCTCAATCAGAGCTTAATTTCCTGTTTTCTGTTCAAAACAGTCCTATGTTACAACCACTGCAGTATTTCTATGCTTGCTAGGTCAGGGAGATTTTATCCTAAATGCTACTGATTGCCATGATCAGAATATGAAGAAATAACACAAAATATTTTTTCTACAAAAGATTTTGACCTGCTCTCCTTCTGCTGTTCTGGTAACCCAGCTGTATGGATTCCCACAGCCTACTACCATGATTACAAAAACTTCTTTCTCTTTCGCTCTCCACTGTCATTTAATCTATAAAACAGATCTTACAACTGTTCGACTTGTCTATAAACCTGGCCTTGTCAACCCTCTTCATTACCTTTAGCTCAAGGCTGCTGTTCTGATCTCCCAGTCAAGTGAGAACCAGCTCTCCTCTAGGAATTCAGCCTTTGATGCATCTCATCCTCTACACAACCAGGCTGCTACCCTCACATCATGGTTTTCTCTCTCTGGAGGTACCCTCAGTCTCTTTCTGAACATCTCTGGGTTCTTTTCTTCATGAAAATCATGGAATCACACAGAATCACAGAGCATATGGAGAAGGGAGCCACTAGGATCCTCATGTCCAACTGCTTGTCTTGCACAGGATGTTCCCAAGAATCACACCGTGTGCCCAAGAGCATTGTTCAAACCCTTCCTGAACTCTGTCAGGCTGGTGCTGTGACCACTTCCCTGGGGAGCCTCTTCCAGTGCCCAAACACTGCTGGGTGAATCTAACCTAAACCTCCCCTGACACAGCTTCAGGCCATTCCTTTGGGTCCTGTCCCTGGGTACTGGAGAGAAGAGATGTGAGGGGAAGGGGGAGGGGGAGGGGGAGGGGGAGGGGGAGGGGGAGGGGAGGGGGAGGGGAGGGGAGGGGAGGGAAGGGAAGGGAAGGGAAGGAGGGAAGGGAAGGGAGGAAAGGGGAAGGGAAAGGGAAGTGAAGGGAAGGGGAGGGAAGGGAAGGGAAGGGAAGGAAGGGAAGGGAAGGAAGGGAAGGGAAGGGCAGGGAAGGAAGGGAAGGGAAGGGAAGGACGGGAAGGGAGGGTGAAGGAAGGGAAGGGAGGGAAGGGAAGGGAAGGAAGGGAAAGGGAAGGGAAGGGAGGGAAAGGGAAGGGAAGGGAAGGGAAGGGAAGGGAAGGGAAGGAAAGGGAAGGGAAGGGAAGGGTGTCTAGAGTACTGTTCCTAGCAAGATGGAAGAATGAAGAAATTTTCAGTATTCTAAAACTGCAACTAGTCCTCAGCCTCTATACTGGCATCAAAATGCAAAGGTAGTCTGCATAGTTATAAAGTATTTGCAACCTAAAACAATATAAGTCTACACCTAATGAAATAACAGGGACAAATCTGGGCTTCTGAGCTGATTGTGGCTTGCAAAGAGTCTGGCTATAGGCAGTACCTGCTGCTGACAGATTGTTTAACGAGAGAGGGCTCTGTAGGCCCAGAGGCTGTTGGATCACATTGAATTCTTCGGGTAAAGGATGAAAAATTTTAGCCAAAGGGAAGAGTTTCTGTGGTCAATATAAATTGCTTTTCCTAGCTCTTCCTTTGGTTGTTGCATTCACCTGGCTTGGTTGATAAGGAAATTCCAGGCAGGAAGCTGTTATGCTAATGAAGGGAAGTAAAAAACCCTGTGGATTTCCAGGGCTCTGGAAGCACCCATTGAGGAACATCATGATTTTTCCAGAAATCCTCTGCAATGTTGTCTTACCCAGGTCTTCATGTTGAGGCGATGTCCACCTCCCACAAAACACCAGTCACCTCCCACGCCTTCCCCAGTAGCTCCTCCCTCTGCTCATGCTCAGGCACCAGTGACCCTCATGGCCAGTGCCCCTGAGGCTGCTAACCACTGCTAACCACTCCTGTCTAACAGAGCTAGTGGCCAGCTACTGACCAAGGTGCTAGATGGTGCTGGCAGATGATCCAGCCCTGCCCATTGCACTATGGGAGAGGCTATCCATGGCAGCAACACTGTTTGGGATATTGAAAGTCTGGGGATGACTGTGCAAGGAGGTTAGGACCGTGAAAAGTGCAACTCTCCCAAGTCCTGCACGACCCACTCCCGAGTGCCAGTGACAGCAGCTGCAGGCTGAGTGTGGGTACAATTATCCCTCCCTGTTCCATGCCATGCACTTCCCTGTGCAGTGACCTAGGGACTGCCTCAACTGTCCTGCACCTGGTTTCATCCAATGGGCTCCTTAGGGTCAGCTGGAAACAGGCCAGAGTACTGTCTGCCATTTGGAAATCTGAGAAGGCACTTCTTATGGAATCAGGCTGTTACCTAGAATGCTGTTACCCTGAATGATCAGTTCTCCATTCACATCTCTAGCTTTCCTGTTTTTCCTGCAAGGACACATTATTATATTTAATAAAGGATCCAAGAGCACAGGTGAAAGCCATAAGACAACTGTGTTAGTGTTTGTGTCCATCTAAGGCTGTTCAGGTACACAGATGGGCAGAAAACTAGAATACTTTATTATGTCAAATGTACAGTTCATAAAATCAAACACATATTTCAAAATACCCTTGAAGTCAGGTGCTACCTGTTAGAGCATTACTATGTAAAGGCATAAAGATGAGCATAACAAATGAGGGAAGTTACAGTGTCTAACTTGGCTTTGAAGCAGCATGTCCACAGCTGCACAGCTGTGGAAGCATTCTGTGCTGTGAAGCTTTGTCAGGTTTCTTGGACAATTTTGTTGCTCTGTACTGAAAGGCCATGTACAAGCACAGGTTAGAAGGCCTGAAAAAGGCTTTGTTGGTGCTCTCTGCAGTTGGTTCTATGGCTATCTTTTTGGGCTGATACGTTTCACACACACATGTATATATTTAACTGTACTAGATATACTTCTTAGATAACAGCCATGTTGTCAGTACAGATAAAACACACAAGACATGAAGAACAGAGCTACTTTCTCCGAAAGTAAGTCAATCACCAAGTTGAAGATCTATACAGATATTTTCCAGGTTAAAATTGAAAATGGCTCCAGAAATAAAACGAGTGGTTATGCATTCTTTCTATTGATTTCTGCATTGCTTTTAGACCACTGCATACCCAAAGGCATGCAGTGCACACAGGAGCTTGGCATGCTTTGAAGCTTATGCCAAATTCTGCTTGCTTTATGCAAGAAGGTGAAATCAATGATAATGCTCCTGCACACAAGACAGAAAAAATTTAGTCCCAAGTTCCTCATTTCCTTGGCAAACTGTCCGTATAAAGCATGCTGCCAGTTCTGCAAGCTTTTAAGCAGTGGATTTAATTAAGCTATTTATATAAGCAGAAGCATGTACTTGTTCAAATGCTGCCCAGTTCAAATTCTATGCCACAGCTGAAATTTTCATGTGAAGTCTTTAAGGAAGACTTACTTTAAGGAAGTAAGACACTCCTGACTGAAAGCCCTCTCCCACTGCTGTGGCAGTAGTGGTGTGGGTGAGGGCCACACAAGTCGGGGCTTAAAAATTGTATTTCCATACAACACCTTTCTTCTTCCTTCTGAGATTGAGGAGCAAAGATAAGGCAACAAGAAGCACCAGCCTTTCTAGTTTTAATGGACTCAAGATATCCACAGTGATTTACATGTTGCATATACAGCTATCTGGCATGGAGTAGGCTGCTGTTAACTCTACTCATAATTCAGCAGGGGTAGCAGAAACATTCACCCAAAAAGAATCATCCGAGGTATTTGGTACATGGTTAGCATCAGTCCCTATACATTGAAAAAAAGGAGAATTTTGGTTCTCAGCAAGAAAATGATAAAAATCATGATGGAAGAAAGACAAGACCAATAGTAGCCAACAGACAGAAAAGACAGAGAAAAAAAGACTTTTCTGTACATACCCAAGTTGGAGTCTGCTGTGAGCCAACATTATATAGCAGAATGTTACATAGTTCTACAGAACTAGAACTTCATATTTTCAAGAAATTCCTCTCACATTCCTGAAAAACTTTTGAATGAACCTGAAATGTGGAATGGGAACAATGGAATCCCACTGATTCATGTGGGATTGAGTTTTCTCATGTTTAACTTTGTGGAAATACCAGGAAAGTCCCCGCAAATAATTTTTAGCCATTATCATTTCAGGACTGGTATGCTCAGAATCCATCTGCTGGGTAAGAATTAAATAACCTGTGCTAATGCATTGTTAACAGCCAGTAACTTTACAATGTCTGTGAAACTGGCTCTGCATGGAGTTCACAGAGTGTGCTGCATTGGTTTTGCACAGGAAGGTTTCACTGGCTGGGGGGCTCTGTGAAAAGAAGATCCAATGCCAGCTGGCTCCAGGATGGTCCATCCACTGGCCAGGGTCAAGCCCATTGGCAATGGTGGCAGTGCCTCTGGAACAATGAACTTAAAAAGGGGGAAAAAACCTGTGCAGCAGCAATCACAGCCAGAGAACGGAGGAGTGAGTGAGTGCACATGACAGCAAGAGCCCTGCAAACACCAAAGTCAGTGAGAAGGAGGGGCAGGAGGGGCTCCAGGGGCTGGAGCAGAGATTCCTCTGCAGCCCCTGGTGCAGACCATGCTGAAGCAGCTGTGCCCCTGCAGCCCATGAGGTTCCACCGTAGAGCAGAGATCCACCTGCAGCCCATGGAGGACCCCACTCTGGAGAAGATGAATGTGCCAGAAGGAGACCATGAGCCTGTGGGAAACCTGTGCTGGAGAAGGCTCTTGGCAGGACCCCTGAAGAGAGGAGCCCAGATGGGAGCAGGTTTCCTGGCAGGACTTGTGACCCCACAGGAGACCCACTACAGAGCAGCCTGATCCTGAAGGAAGGGATTCATGCTGGAGTAATTTGTGATGTCTGTGAGAAAAATTCATGTTGGAGAAGTTTGTGGATGGCTGTGTCCCATAGGAGGGATGCCACACTGGAGCAAAGGAAGACTGTGAGTAGTAAAGCATGAACAGGACCTATTCTCTACCCCTCTGCACCAGGAGGAAGGGGCAGAGAAAACCAAGAGACAAGGAAGGAAAGGGTGTGGGGAAGGTATTTTAAGATTTGGTTTTATTTTCTCATTATCTTGATCTGATTTTATTTATAATAAATTCAGCTACTTTCTGCACATGGAACCTGTATTACCCATGATGGAAACAGGTCCCTCCCTGTCTTTATCCTACAAGCCTGTGGTGATGTTCACAAGGGTCCCAGGACAAGGGAAGAGATGAGAATCTTGACTCTATGTTTCAGAAGGCTGATTTATTATTTTTTTATATATTATAGTAAAATAAAATGATATATTAAAACTATACTAAAAGAATAGAAGAAAGGATTTCATCAGAAAGCTAGCAAGAAAAGGAATGGAATGATAATGAAATCTTGAGACTGACCAAAGAGTCTGAGACAGCTGGACTTTGATTGGCCATTAATTAAAAATAACTACATGAGATCAATCACAGATGCACCTGCTGCATTCCACAGCAGCAGATAATTATTGTTTACGTTTGGTTTCTGAGGCCCTCTCAGCTTCACAAGAGAAAAGATCTTAGCAAAAAGATTTTTCATAAACTATGTCCATGACACAAGCCTCTTGTTATATTTTCTCTCCCCTGTCCATCTAAGGATAGGATGGATAGAGCAGCTTTGATGGCTACCTGGAATCTAACCAGTGTCAACCCACCACACACAGGTAGAGGTTCAATGTGTAATGCTCATACCAAAACTAATAAGAAAAAAAAAGAAGACCAGCATCTCATTGGATTTTCACCTTTGTCACCTGGCAGGAAAACTTCTCACTGAAGAGATTGTGGACTACAGAGGGGTATAGATATACTTCCACCAAGTGCAGCACAACATCTCTTTTTGTTCTCTCTTTCTCCTTGTCTCCTCTTTTTCTTGTAAGCAAGGGTGGAGATGTAGGAATCTCCCTCTCTTTCAGCTTCTGCTGCCTTCAGGGTGGTTGAGCACATTGCTTCTAAATTACTTTAACAAATATATATCTGGTGTAACACATTATTTTCCGAGCCTCCAGCTGAATCCTCATTCTGACTCATTCTAATGTTCTATTGAACATACTCTGATACTGTGGGTGTTAAGATTTCAAACATCCTGACAAAAAGAGTGTCTGCTTTACAGGAGACAACACTATGAGAAGTCACTTATCACAGTCTAATTGACATCAGTGAGAGCTGCATTTCATGCTCTTCTTGATAATCTGTCTGTATTTTCCTCTTTTCCTCTGGTTGTAGCTGTTAAACTGTCCCAGCCTTATCTTACCTTCTGAGGGCATATATTTGCAGAGTAATCATAGCCCGTAATTGTGCTATTTTACACCAGCCAGCACTACAGCTCATTCTTCTTCATTTCCTTATGTATATGAATACTGTCTTGGAGATTTGTTTCCAATTCAGATTGGAATGAACACAAAACATTATTTCTTCACCTGTTTAATAACTTTTAGGATAGCTTTTCCACCTCTCTTTCGCAGCCCTTAGCAATTTCTATACATGAAACAGTCCTCTAAATAAAAATAAATACATAAATAAAATAAACACAAAAGTTCTTAATATTTTTTCTTGTTGCTAGAATTTGCAGAGCCCCATTACTTCCAAAAGGGTGGGTTTCTTTAGGATTCAATGGGATTTTGGTTTCAAATCTGTTCTAGATATTACATCTGGTCCAAAGCTATCCAGTTCAAATGCTATTGCAGTTTTTGTTTGTTTGTTTGTTTCTTTAAACTTTTGTCTTTCTCTAATTATTTTCCTTCTTTGACATTGAGTAGAGGAAATAGCACTAAGGAGAAATCCCTGAGAGACCATATGACTCAACTTTTATGGATTTAATTACTGTTTATTTGATAAATTATTTCACCTGTTAGAAAAGTGAGTTTTAAGTGAATGGAATTATACAAGAACAAAATGATGAAATCTGCAGCAAGCTTTACTGGATGTCTTGATCACAGACACAGTGTTGTTTACTCTTTCCCCAGGTTTTGGGCACTTTTTTTGCACTCTCTTTCTCCTGCATATTTGAGGTGTTCAGCCCTGAAATGGAGAAAAAGCATGTGCTGACATTTGCATGTTTCTTCTCTATTTTAAGTGTTTGTAGTCTGAAAGACTCATTGAAATGTAGTTTAGAAAATAGTGAAAGAAATTTCAACTTGCATCTTAAAACAGAATTTCAAACAAATCTCTCTTGGGGCAATGGGAAGTAGATCAAACAGCATGCTTTAAAGTATGATTCATCATTTGACGTGGCTGATGCATCATAACATGTTTCCCATCTGATGGGTAGCATGCACCCTTTACAACTATGTGTCAAGTGTTTTGTCACTGGAGCCACAAATTCCCTCAATTTTGCCTTTTGTGCAGCAGCTAAAGCAAAGCAGTACTGAGAAGCATACCTGTCACAGTTCTGCCCACCTGAGGCCTTTCTACATGGCTTCTCCTCTGAATTAGACATTAAAGGCATTGCAAAAGGAACCTCACAATTTCTAGAGTCCTCTTTTTTGTTGTTGTTTGTTTGTATTGTTAGTCTGACATAAGCTGATGTGTTTCATTTTCTCATACCTAACATGCTTATAATGATTTAATTCCATCTTTTCATGAAATTGTGAGAAGCTGAGAGCTTCCTACCTAATGTGTGAACATCTACAATATTATCGGGAAGTAATATGGGTAAAGTTTTGACATGATCTTTCTCATTGTAACATGTAAGAGGTTTATAGTCCTCTTTCTCTTAGAGGGGAAATTTTCTTCCTTCATTCTCCAGAAGGAATAAAATGGACAGCCAGAAATCTCCACAAGTCTTTGCAACTAAGTAATTGTTTATCTAAGTCCCACTGAATGCACCTGAAATAAAGCATAAACAGGCAAAATTCCACAGAAACATTGACTGCAAAACAGGTAATTGACCCTAAACATTTCTGCTCAAAGAAATTACTTTCTGAACATGCTGCAGTTCTAATTATGACTGCAATGAAGTCATAAGACCAAACACAAATTATTATATTCTTTTCCTTTACTATTTCTGTATTCAGTCCTGTGTTCCTTTTTAGTCTGAACATAATCAGCCTTCTTTTCATCTCCAGCCTGCACTACAGACTATAATTAAACAATGAAAATCTGACATTTATCTATAGAGGGAAATTGTTTAAAGACCCACTCAGTACATAGAAATGTTTTTTTTCAATCATGCAGAATTAGTCTTTAATATTCTTTTATTCCATTTACTCTTCCTTCTATGCATTTTAATTCTCTTGCTCTCGTTCCTATGATCACTCATTTTGGACTTTATTTATTGGTTTGACAGAAGCCAGACTTAACTCAGCTGCTATTGGACAATACTGCAGTGTCCAGTGAGACCACTTGACTGCTTGTATTTCCACAAAGCATGTTTGGAGGAGAAATTACTGAGGAAACTGCATGCATAATCAAATAACAGTGACCAAAAAAAATTTAAAATCTGGCATATTCTTAATATTAAAGGGAAATTCCTTCAGGGGCTATTTTCAGGTAGGTAAGAATTCCTTCTTTGTCCCTTCTCAGTATTGGTGATCTCTTCCGCTGATACAGTGTAATATGTTTCAGAATAACAAGGCAAACCTCTGCAAAGGTTACTTTATATATTATGTAGCCTTTGAAATATTATCCAGGGGTATTACAGCCTGAAAGCCACGCTCTTCCCCTTGTGATGCAGATAGACAAAGCTATGTGTGAAAAATTCAGGTTTGTCCCTCCCTTGTCCTTAAAAGCACTTTTTTTTTCCATGGGTAGTTTGTGCTGAGTTGCCAAAAACGCTCCAAGAAACTGACTTCAGACTGTATCTCTGAGCATCGGGAGAAAATCTGAAGCAAAGGATAGTGACCTTCCCAAGGACAAAACGCTTGAATGGGTGGATAAAAGATCCACACAGCAACCTCACTGCTGGCTCCTGTTCAGGTGGACAGCAACAGACCACTTAAAGAATGCACACTTGGAACAGTAAGGAAGCATTGCAATGACCTTTTTGGTTTTTTCCCTTACAAACTGACAGGGGAAAGTGTAGAGTATTGTACAGGTCACTGCTTGTTTTGACCAGCAGAGTTGTGGTGCACAGAGAGCAGAGTGACAAAATTCCTGTGCTCAGTTACAGAGATGACTTTCAGCTGGAAAGGGTGGTTCAGCTGAGTCAACCTTCACCCACGGCCACAGACCTCAGAGAACAGGGCAGCCACTGCTACAGCAGCAGGTGTGACAGCAGAACTCTTCCCACTTTTATGGCCTAACACAAAGCATGCCACCCTCTCCCCTCCTGATGGTTCAAGAGGCCATCATTTCACCAGCTCTTTATTTAATCCTGACTAATCCTGGACTCAAGCCAGAGCCTTTGGTGTAGATGAGGTGAAAACCTGAAGGACACACCACAAGAAAAAGGAAAGCGTAATTTGAAAAGTAGCTGCTTTTACTCCATCATCTTGAAGCAAACCAGATTACTGAAGCGCTAACTAAATGGAAATATTTGTTTCTAAAAGAAGCAAATTATTTAAACTTTTTGCTATTTTTCAAAGTATAAAGACATGACCTTCCTCTCTTTTCCTCTCTGCAGACTTATTCTTGCTGGCAGAAAAAAAAAAAGCCATGACACTCAAGCTTCACTACTGAAGTCTTTCAAAAGAATTAGATATTTGGATATCGATGCCACAGATTTACTCTCAAAAAAGCTAAATATACTTTACCCTCAAAGATGACTTGATTTTGACTATCAAAATATCAATCATGTACAACTGTAAAATCATGGAATCATCAAGGTTCGAAAAGACCTCTAGGATTGCCAAGTGCAAGCATCAACCCAGCAAATTGTAACCCTCAACCACTAACCCACATCACCCAGCACCAAATCCAGATGCCTCTCAAACACCTCCAGAGATGGTGACTCCATCTGGGATGGTAACTCCCAGGGTAGCGTATTCCAATGCCTGACATGCCCTAAGAGTGATTTTTTTTTTCTTTTTCTAATATCTAATCTAAATCTCCTGTCTCAGCTGAAGGCCATTTCCTCTGATCCTCTCCCTGCAGGGACAGTAGAAGTGACCAACCCCCAGCTCACTACAGCCTCCTTTCAGGGAGTTGTGGAGAGCAATGAGGTCTCCCCTGAGCCTCCTCATGACTAAACAAACCCAGCTCCCTCAGCAACTGCTCATAAGGCAAGTTTCCTAGACCCTTCACAAACCTTGTTGCCCTGCACTGGACACACTCCAGCACTTCCATATCCTTAATACCAAATACCAACCTTAATACTCAATTTGTGTTCCAATTTGTGCTTTGTTTTAAATAATTATATTTCCATAACACTAAAGATCAAAGACTTGACAGCCGACCAAACATCAAACTTAAGGACTGGATTTTGCAAGTAGTTTGGAAAGAGTTATCTGAAGCTGGGAAGTATTAGGTCTCAGCTCTTCCTGTAAGCTGGTCAGCCTTTATTTTTAGTTTTCAATTGTCAATATTTCTTTTCCTTTTGTAAAGGAAGTTTAAAGTACTGCCAGTACTTGAAGCTGTATTTACAAGTCCAGTGTGATACAAACAGGGCTGATAATTTTGTGCAGCATTCAGACTACTTCAGCTCTTTCAGATGGCAGAACCTCTAAGAAAAAGACTTAAATGCTTATATCACTGAAGTTGCCAAAGGTTTGCTGATCTCATGTTAGCTGAAAAACTGAGAACTCAGCTCCTTAGAACTCAGCTCCTCAGCTCCTTTTTAGTGCTTAAAAGCACTGCCTGTAAAATTAGCAACTAAATGCTTCCTTTACCAAAGTGCACAGGAACAGAGAAGGGCAGTCATTTTCCTCTGCTATATTAGAACAAACACCTTGTTTCACCTGAAACCATTGAGAGTTCAACACAAATCCTACCCACACAAACCAAATCAAATAATAGATTAAATCTATCACCTGTGTTTTATGAACATCAGTCTATAGAAAACACACTAACACTGTGATTGATCTCTATCCTCATCTTGCAGAAAACACAACAGAAGAAACCTTTTATTTTGAAACTGTTAAATAAAGAAGAGGGAAAGGTAGTTAGCACAAGACCAGAACTTAGTATTTAAACCGGAAATACTCTTCAGATGTATTTCATGCTTTCAATAAGGCTACAGTGTATATGAAGTCAACACTTTGTGAAAGAGAACACCAAGGGCAGAAGGCTCTAACAGCTGCATCTCTGGTAGAGGATGCCAAGAGCTGAAGCACAAAAGAATTGTGCTACGTGAAATCACTAAGGTGGCATCTGTTCTGCCGAACTCTGCACTCATGTGACTACCTTGAGCAGACCTGAAACTCGCCTGCACAAGCCCAAGTCTTGCTAAGCAGCACTGCCGGTGTCTCTGTGCAGGTCACGGACACACCCCCACGCAGCAATGTGCGCTGGTCAGACCACACAGACCTCTTGGCTGTGGCAGCTGGGCTGTAGCAGATCTGAGCAAGGTTTTCCAAGAGCACCTCCTGTCTGCCTGCAGAAGAGCTCGATGGTTTGTTTTGTTAAGATACAGACATAATAAAACTACAGTTTAAAGGACTGTTTAAGGCCTATCTTTCATGATTCATGATATCTACTCTAGAAGGAAAGGCACATGCATTTACTTTAAAAATTCTGCTGTTTCAGTAAACCTAAAAAACTTAAATGTGATTGAATTGTGTTATTGTGAGACTATTCAACTACAGTTTCTGTTGTAAACAGAAAACGTTTTTCCTCTCCTAAACCATTAAGTAAAAACCCTGTAATGACTAGAAAAGTTTCATCTAATACTTCAATCTTTGCAAAGAGAGATTGCAACAATAGTTCCTTTTTATTTTTGATTGTATTATATATATATATATATATATATATATATATATATATATGTATAAAAGCACAATCCTAGCAATATCAAGAACGGATTCATATCGAGAGTGAAGTTAAAAAGGGAAATGAAAACTGGGGTGATGGCTGGATTCTGGAATGCAAATCAACAGGTAAGCATGAAATAAGGGGAAGAGGAATAGTCACTACGACCAACTAGCATGAAGAAGCCTTTAATTACCCTAATAAGCAGCTGCTCATTATGCAGGTTTGTGAGATTTTTTCAAGACTGAAAAGTTAAATTTGAAGAAAGTGAACACCATCTGGGCCCAGACAGCAACCAAGTCTGAGATACTTTTAGGCTCAGTAACATACTTGGATTCCCATTTAGCCTGGTCTAGATACCTGGATTCCTATCACATTGAATAAGAGCAAGGAATAGGCCTGCCAGCCTCTTATGTCAATAGCCTTTTTTGTATCATCTTGATTTTCCTCATCTCAACACTGCAGAATTTGGTTTGTCTTTGCTGCCAGGAATGCACAAGGACAGCAGAAACATGGAATGTTAATGCACACACCATAAAGATACTGCACAGGAGTGTAAAAACAATCATTCTGAAAACCAATAAACTGTACCAACTATTTTACAAGATACTTTATTTTCACCACTCGTGTATGTTAATCAAGTGTGTATGTTAATCATTCTGTATTTTTATATGAGTATTCAAGATATACGTACGATGAAGGACACAAATGCCTGTTGAATAAAAAGCCTTCCTATAGGCTGACACTTCCCTACTGTATTTCTACCGATGTAGTCTTACTAAAAATAAAACTCTGGAACATATGACAGCAGAACGATACCAAACCAATAGTCACATGACAAATTTCTCCACTTGTGGCTTCCTCAAAGAGTATATAGATCCCCACCTACCACTGATATCAGTGAAGTCTTTTACTATTTTTCATAGTAATGGACAATACTGTATTACATTAGTAGTGAAAGAGTAAAAACTTACCAGGCATCAGTTCTATAAAACCAAACTGAAGGATAAAATCTCTAAGGCTACACCCACAGCCTAAGGCAGGGGCTATGAGAGATGAATTCCCCCCCAATTCTAACATGCCATGGGATGTCCACCTTAATGCTTATATAATTTCCCAGTCTTGCCAGACCCGTTTAATTACTTCTGCTTAAAAGTTAGTCATTTCACCTGAGGCAATGCTCTGCTTTCTCTTTACAGTTGCCACTACCTTGTATTTTCTCTTTCTGGCATGTGACTCTCTTATGCCCCTTATAGGGGAAAAAAAAGTTAATGTAGGCAGGCTGCAGAAGGATGGGAAATGAGATATAGAATATAGTCCTTAGGGAAGTAAACAATACCAGGGGCCTAGAACAGGACATCCCCTACAGACAGAGATATTTATTTTGTAGTAGTAACCACTAGAATACATCAAATGGCAAGAACTGCAGTCATTTAATTCTATTTCCCACTGTGTGCCTGGTGCCTTTTAGCTACAGTGCAGTGAGTATAAGTGCAATTCAAAGAGGGCTACTGACAGCTGTATTTCCTGCTGGCTGCCCAGGCCATCACAGCCAGAGGCAACAGTTTTAAAGAAAGGAGTACTTGACACATTGCCATGCTTTGTGGGAAAAAGAGACTGGATGAAGGCACTAGTTTTCTGGTTTATTCAGACAGTCAAGCCTAATCAGTACACATACAGATAGGCAATTCTGACATCGTGGAGGCTGAGATAACAGATACAGCAGGACTCATGAGGTGAGACATATTGTCAGACTGCCTCACTCCTGTGTGAGGTACTTGGATCCTAGGGTGGTGTCAGCTATCAATTTCGTGAAGAAACGATTTGATGTATCATTGCAGTTGCACCTCCTTCCAATTAAAATGGAAGTGAATGGATCACTGCAATGAATTCCACAAGAAACAAGAAGTATCCTTTAAAAAAATGCAAATTTCTAGGGCTTACTAATCATACTTTTAATATATTCACTCTAGGCAAGTTCACTTGCAACTAAATGGCAAGGCCTTTTTCTTTGGAAAATGCCTCAGTCACTCAATGATTATCAGTTAAAACACAAACCACAAATTCATAAATGAACATCCTTAGGTTATATTGTGCCTAGGTTCTCTTGTGCTGTTATCTAAGAACTCAAACCCTAACATTCCTGCTCATTCCAGAGTGTTTGGGAGAAGAAAAACACAAAACATGCTCTCCCATCTGTAAAACACAAATAATTTATTCAGATAAACCTTCAAGAACGCTCTCAAGCATCACAGTATACTAGTGTACAATTAATGACAGCTTCAGAAATCATGCTCTTGGTACAAAGCATAAATTTAACATTAAATGCCACAAGATAATTTTTCATCATTTCAAAGAATCTTATGATTGACAATAAACTTCAAAATAAATATTATCAGTATTAAGTACTCAATTTAATTTTTATATAGCTTTGAAAAACTCTGGATTGCTGGGAAACAATCTCTGTCTGAGAGCTGTCATAATCAGAAACATTCCTGGCTGAAGTAACACAATTCATGAGTGTACTTTTAAGTTCAGTTAAAGTATTACTACCTTCCACAGAACAACTGCATGATCATACCCCAGCACTCAATAAAATCAGTGAGTTGAATTCAGTCTCTTTTTTCCTGTTAACAATATTTCCTCAGGATTCTTGCTTTTTTGTTGGTTTATCTAAGTAGGGAGTGTTGTCCTGTAGCAGATCTTTCCTGGGTATGAGTACTGAAATAGAAAAAAAAAAACAGTAAGACTATAATCTTATGGAAAATACTAGGTAAAATTCTAAAGGTGTTTTTACATTTACAAACAAAATATTTGGTTACTAAAATGAGGATCTGAACTTGTGGTAAGTAACATCTATCCAGCATCTAGATATCTAAGAAAAAACCATACTAAGATTTTACTTTCAGCTGGCTACAATTACGTTTTCTCATCTCCTTTTATAAGAATTGGAAATTTTGATATTAAGAAGCCATACAGTTTTGCAGTAACTTTTAGCAGGGGTTGAATAGCATTTTTTTGAAGCCTGAGTCATATTATGCTTAATTAAGCATTTTAAAAAATGGATACTGGATCTGACTTAGCTCTCTCACCCAAGTCCTGGAATCTAATCTGTAGTATTTATCTTGTCACACCTATTTTAAAGGCCAAGATGAAAAGAAAGCACCTAGTGAAAGTTACTGCCACAACACTGTCACTGTTAAAAATAGGTTATAAACTGTTGTAAAATAACTACTGTTAAGTATGTACTGTTAGTTTGGTTATGGTAAAAGGGAATAAAAGGGTAGTTATAAGAAACATGGTACTCAATGGTACCACAATACACCTAAGTAAAGTGCACCACCCTCCAGGTGAAACAAGCCAGCCTGGACAGAACTATAATGGGCCAATCAAGCGCCTTAACCTTCATGCAAATGAAGGATCCAAAAAGAAACCAATCCAAAGGGACAAAAAACAGGACAAAAAAGGGGCATCTGACCCAGTGGACCTGTGCCACTCCACCTGGAACATTGGGGACATCTGGTTTTTAACAATTGTAACCACTCAAATGAGTTTAATGAGTACAATTTTGTAAAAATAAGTACATAATATGTATGCTTGGCAGCCAAAAATTAAATTTAGAATAAGCAGTGACTATTAGCAGGAATCCAGTTAAAAATGAAAGAGAAAACATTATTGTGCTATTGTTGTGTGTATAAATGCCTCCTTACCCACAGTGTGCAGTGAATAGCAAGAATAATCAGACTTTCACCTGTTGTTTCTGAGAGCTGTTTCATGGGGAAGGAGGCAATAAAGGACTTAAAAAAATCATGAATAGCTTGGTGAAAATGAATTGAAGAGAAGCCCATTGAAGATAATTAAGCCAGAAAACATCCTTGACTCAGGAAGTGCTGCCAGGTGTGAACAGCTGAACAACGTGCAAATTCACTTTGTCTGTTCCTATTCTTCAACTATTATTCACCTGGAATCATTGTGGAAGACTTGACACTGGTCCAGATTTATCTTTGGCCTTGATCATAATTGCTGTTTTAAAGTTAAATGTTTTACCAAACTTAAAACTGAAGATTGGCACAAAACTTTACAGGTAACACTAAACAGAAGTAAAAGGAAACAATGTGCACAGCTGAAGATTTCCTGTATTCTCTTACCACACAGTTGTATGCTGAGCCTACCTATTACTTTTCTTTTTGACTGCAAGATAAAAGAACTTCTAAACCAGGAATCAGGATTTCAAAATTTGATAGACTTTGCATCGAGGTAACCACTGTGTCACAAATCTTACATAGCATAACCTGAAAATGAAATTGTTGGAAAGAAGTTTTGGAAGTGAACACTCAATCCTCAAAGAAAAAGCTTTTCTATGGTCAGTGTACATAGTGCATTTGCTAATGCTTCACAGGCAGCTCTTCCCAATTTGGTATAGCAAGCAGGTACTGATTGGTACTGTGGCTACTGGCTTTGGACATATGCTGACTGACTAGCCTGTACATCCATGCTGACTAGCTATCTAATTGCGACCTTCCTAATAGTTACAGCTTGTTAAGGGCATTAAAAGTAATCACTGCCTCTTTTCTACCAGCCTCCATACCTCAAAACATTGGAATGGAAACTTTGTACCTTTGAAACCCCCACCTGTCCTAGGCAGTGACATAAATGAATAGCTTACATTAAGAATTTTGCCAGAGGATAACAGACAGGCTATTTGCCTCGCTATTCCTTTCTTTATTTTCACACTCTATACTTACTTACTAAACTGTAACATATTTAAGTATCTTTGTAGCATGCAGGATTACTCACCTATTTTGTCAGAATCTGTGTGAACCGCCTGAATAACAGAAGTTCTGAGAATCACTTCAACATCTGAAGCTATTTTAAGAAGCTAGTAAAAGGAGTAAGAATGGAGGAACAAGAGAGTAATTTGAATTATATGTGACTGTTTCTGAAGATATTTTCCATACTAGACAACTATTAAAATACTAAAATCATTTGGTTATACTGCTCAGTTACTTATGTAGTATGTATACATTGCTTATGCCTTGGGGATCCTGGAATAACTTGCAGATTGATGTCTAAGTGACCTTGACACAGAGCACATAGTGAGGGAAACTCTGGCTCAGTAACATATGCCAGTACATACATCTATGTACGCAATTAAAACTGCGACTGAATAAAGTGAAATGTAACTACAAAACAAATTAACTAGTTTCCAATGATAAAAGACACTCACTCATGCCTCAATAACATTCAATTCCCATAGTGAAAGGGCAATCTTATTCTTTCAACACTACTGCTCCTGAAATAAGGAGACAAAAAGAAGAGCAAAACATGACAAAAATTAAGAATACTGAGGTTTCACAGTAGAACTGTACAGAAACAAGGCACTACCTAAAGTCTACCCGAGGAATTAGTATTTGGCAAAAGGCCTAGAATTCCTTCTCTCACTAAGAGGATAAACTGCAGCACCCTTGCTGGCTTTGCTGAGCCATTAAGAGAAGTCTAATATTCGTTTGCATGATACCTGTGTCAGAAATAAATGAAATTGCTCAAGTGAGACATTTCAGGAGAGATGCTCACACTAGGAAGTGGCGCATACCAACAGAAGTGGATCTTTGCAAAGACTGGAGCTTTTGCTACTTGCCATCTACACTGCACTTCTTCTCATGCTCTTCCTTTTTAAGGGCTTGGAGCAAATACCCTTCAGTTCCCCTTGCTGAAAGCCCGTTGGCAGCCAGGCTGCATGCTCCTGAAGCACAGCTTATTCTTCAGACTGACCTTAGGGGAATTCTGCTAGCTGGTTTGACACTTTACATAACAAGAAAAATCACAAGAAGAGGAAATAACCAAGGTAACTTCATAAGTGCACTCCCGATCTGAACGAAAACTGGTGCATTAGATTCAGCTACCACATTTCTCATCCTCATACTGTAGACAGTTACCTCAATCTCCTTATGTCACTGCAAGCTTGACATGTACAAGTACATACCAATACAAGTACTTGTTGTCATATTAGAATGCACTGTAGTTTTCTATTCTGCCTGGTCAATACTCCATTTTTTAGTTGCTGTCCAAAGCAGAACATTAACAGCACCACATTCACGCAAGCAAGTGCTCAAACATTCTGAAGTCCTCTCTAAGACTTGATTCAGTTCCTCTGCAACTCTTTTCAGTGTGTACATGTAACAAATATGACAGCTTCAGTGATGTTCTAGGAGTGTGTAGCTGGGGTGGAAGTCTAGTATTTCTTTCACTGACACAGTTAATCAAATATCAACTATCCCATATTAAAAAGTCACATATGTGTAATTTGTAGGTTGCCTAGAAAACAAATACAGATTTCAGAATTGCAGCAAATATTTTTCCTGTATATCTATTAAAAAAAAAAAACCAAACCCTGAACACATAACTTAGCTGATCAGACAGTGGTAGCACAAACACTGAGTACTGTTACAGGAGGCTGATAACAAGCTGAAATTCAGGAACTCCTAACTAAAAGGTGAGAACTATTTACATTATTGTTCAGTGGCTGGCATTAGGAAAAGGTTTACAATTTATTTCTTCAAGGGACAGATGTAGGCACTTTCTTCCAACCAGTGCCCAGTGACAATGTAAAAACAGTCTGATAAAAGGCTGAATGACAAGGACTAAGTTATTCAGTCTGTATGGATGTTAATAGCTAAAATTATCTGAAATATAGAAGTTGCCTTTCAGTTCACAGTAACTTTCAGAAAAAAATGACTCAGGAAAAAGTGTTAACGCAACAATGGAGCAAAGGTAACTAATGTAATGAATTAACAGAATGCTCTACTTTTAAGGCACGGTAAGGAAAGAAGAAGCAAAAAAATACCTGTAGTATAATTAGATATACTACGACTATACTATACTACAATCAATCATCATAATTTTGCTGGTTTTTGCCTTCCACCAATATTCTGAGTCATATGTGATAGATCAGCAGATTGATTAATTTGTCTGTTTTTTTCTGTTTGCCTAAACAACAGTGAGCAGGTACATTAAAGTCACCACAGTGCAGATGGGTATTATGAGCAAAGCATAAAATATTTACATGAAATTTCAACTTCAAACATTATCTCATAGAATTTTATTATAAACTTCAAAATAATCACATTGAACTATCAGAACACACTTTCTATTTACGTACTTTTGTATGTAAAAGATTCTATAAAACAATATTAATGCCACTGGCGGTATCTATATATTTACAAACAAAGATCCACGTAGAAGTCTTTCTAAACCAACCTGGCTTTCATCATGTCTCAATGTGTTTACAGTGGTTTAGAGATCCTTTAAGTAAAAAACTAATTTCTAAATATTTGTATGTGAAGTGGGGAAAAAACCCCAAACAACAGAAAGCAACAAAATACCTCATTAATCTTCTCTTCAGATGTCTCACCTCGGTTATTTCTGAATTCTTCATTTATCTTTTGTCTTGCAGCTAAATAAAGTAAACAAAAAAACTAGAGTGAACAAAAATTGTATTTTGAGTTTGTCACTGCCCCAAAGTTAAGAATCTCAAGTCCTTTATGGCACATTCCTGGGGCACTCTGATCAAAGTATTTCAATGTAAGATCTCCATGTAATTCACACAATGTCACATTTTAAGCTGACTGGTATACAAATAAAGTAAGATTCCCAATTTAGCATTCTAAATTTAGCATTCTCCAATTTAGATTCCCAATTTATGCATACACAATGTACTAAAAAAGCAGGATTAATCTCTTGAGGAAAAACCACACATAGAGAATTAATTAGTACAGATAACCATTCTCTGGGTGGACTGAAGAGAAGTTAAAAAAAACCAAAAAATAAATATCTCCCAAGAAGATAAGGAACATTTAAAAAAGAGATGTTTCCCTTCCAAAATATGTGTTGGGTGCTTGACTCTAAGGACCATTTTTTTGTTTAAAATTAAAGGATATCTGGTTATGGACACGCAATTTTCCCCAATTATTATTTGAAAATTGTGGGAATAATTTGAAGACAGATTATGTTAAGAATTATCTTTCTCTGTATTCTGAAAAGAAAGTTCCACGAAATACAAGTAAGCATGCACCACACAAAACAAGTATCTCACCTTCGAGGGCTTTGGTATCATTTTTAAAAACTTCTTGCCGTGTTCTGTGTAACAACTTAAAAAGCTTCAAAACCTGCCAATACAACATCAATAGAATTAACTTATTTGCTAGCAGGATTGTTAGATAAAATGAACACGTTAAAATTGAAAATGTTTTGGTTTAAATTTCATGTTCTTTCCATTCAGTACAAAATTTGATACAGAATCAATATCTAAGAGGCTTTACTTAAATTCCTGATCAAAACACTTGCAGCCAAAGCTGATGTGATGTCATCAAAATCTTAGACAGGTCTAGATATTTCAAATCACCCTTAAATGCTGGCACCACATCCTAAATAATTATTTGGCATGATGGAAATATAATCCTGAAAATACATGGACACAAGCATTATTTATTGTGCTAATGTCAAATAAACCCAACAGAACTGGAATAACTCTAAAAGTCTAAAAGTCAAGTTACTTGAAGGAATTATCAAGGGTACATCAGTGCATATTTCTGGCTATTGAAAATGATAGAAAAAGAAATGACTGGAGTATTCTCACATAAAACTCTTTTACAGGTGGTGTGGCAAAACCAACGCAAAGTCCTTCCCTTACATACAACTGCCAGGTCAACAAATGAACACTTCAGTAAAAGCAAACACTCAGAAAGTTAGAATTTACAATGTAGAGAAAACACAACTGAATACGTACGAAAATCAAACCCACGAGAATCACAGCTCACAGTTTTGTGGTTTTGGTTGATCATTCATACAGACTGCAATGAATTACAGAAACCCTCGAATCCCTATGAAACTTTTTTGGTGTCTGCCACAGACTGAAAAGAATCTGACAAGCACGAGAAAATAATAATCTTGATAACAATATGCCTTTTGAAGGTCCTTCTAGTACTTCCTATTATGTTTTGGCATCTCTAGAGGGCACAATTCCAAGTACTTCTCTCACGATTAGTATTCAAAATATTTTTTAGAAGGACACAGAAGTAACACAGGGCTGTAACTCAGGAAAAAACCCAGCAAATGAAAAGAGCCACGCTGCCTTTAACTGCACCATTCCCTAGATGGATGAATCTGTGGAAAGTAAAACCACAGAATTAAAACGAAACAAATAAACTTCTTGTTTTGCAGATATTTTAATATCCTGATTTTTTTTTATACTCCATAGTATATTTGCCATCTTTTCAAATAGCAGATTAATATTCATGTGGTTTTATGCTGAACACATGTATGGCAAAACTTGACATTTTTATGGTTATTTTCAACAATTTGTGAGCCATCTTCAGGCATCTTCCTACCCATACAGAAGTCTAGAGGATCCCCACAAGGGGAGAAGGAAGGGCACCAATTTACTCTCTGGTATCCAGTGCCAGGATTCAAGGGAATAGCCTGAAGTCGTGTCAGGGAACACTCAGGCTGGGTATCAGGAGAAGGTTCTTCACCCAAAAAGTGGCTGGCACTGAACAGGCTCCCTAGGTCAGTGGTCACAGCACCAGCCTGACAGAGCCCAGGAGGCTTCTGCACAACTCCCTCAGGCACATGGTGTGACTCCTGGATATGGTCCCGTGCAAGACCAGCGGCTGAACTCCATCTTTTTTTTTGTGGCTTCCTTCCAAACAAGGATATTCTCTGGTTCAACTTCTCCAAAGCCCTCCTGGAAACTTTTCACCACACCAGCCACAATGGTGAAAAGCTGTATTAGATGGTCTTGATCAAGAAGTATTAATGCAGACACCTCTGACCTCTACAGCCACCTGCATTAACAGAGAGCTCCGCCAATACCTGTCGACTGTAGTCCCAAGATTAGGCTTCAAGACACTTCCGAAAGAGGTACCGAAAGGAAATTACACCGCAGTAATGAAACGGCTTATTAATTCTTAGGTCTTTGTTTTTCCCTTACTCTCACGAGAGGTGCTTTTGATGTATTTTAACCTCTCCCTATCACACGTCTCGCTTCCTTTTCCCGCAATGGCCTTTGCGTGCAAACCGCTACTTTCTTTTACCGAGATTTTTATCTTTCTTGTTCTGAAAATCTATGTCTTTTCGCTCGACAAAAGCTACAAGCTGCAACCTCCCAGCACGGACAGAGTACGCGCATGTGTGTGCGTGTGTATCTCTGTGTGTGTGTGTGTGTGTGTGTCACTCGCCTGCCCGCGGCTCCCCATGGCACCGTCCCGCCGCCGGAAGTGAAGTGCCCGGCCGCCGGAAGTGAGGTGCCCCGCCGTCGGAAGTGCCGAGCGGGGACGACCGCACCCTCCCGCCCTGCTGCCGGTGCCGCCGCCAATGCTGTCCCCCGGGAGCCGCCGGCCACCGCCGCCGTTCCGAGCAGCCTTTGTGCCCCCGCCGCGCTGCCCCCGCCGGCGGGGCTGACGCGGCCTTCACAGACTCACAGATGGCACTTCCAGCTCAGCCTGGAACGGAGCAGAGCGGCTTATCTGGTCCAACGTCCCTGCTCAGGCAGAGACATCTCAGAGCACATGGCACACGATTGTATCCAGACAGCTCCATCCCCATTGGGGAAGACTCCACAAATTATCCGGACAATTATCTGCTCCTGTATCAGCTCACCCGCACAGTAAAGAAGTTCTTCCTCGTGTTCACAGAAACTTCCTGTTTCAGAAACATCGGCTTCTGTCCACTGCCCCTTGTCCTGTTGCAGGGCACGGTTGAGAACAGCTTGGATCCTTCCCCTGACCCCTTTCGAAGCTGACTGGGCCCAGCTCCCACAGCCTTTCCTCAAAAAGAGACATTCCAGTCCCCTCTTCACTGCCCTCCGCTGGACCCACTCTAGGAGCTCCATGTCTCCCTTGCTCTGAGGAGCCCAGAACTGGACACAGCACTCCAGATGTGCCTCACCAGGGCACAGCAGAGGGGCAGGATCACCTCCTTGAATTGCAGGCAATGCTCTCCCTAATGCACCCCAGGATCCCATGGACCTTCTTGGCTATCCAAACAGTGCCAGTCCTTGGTGTGCCAAGGTCTGGCAGGAGACTGCCACTGCCACAGGAGGAGCTGAAGGGGGCTCATAGCAGGCAGGCAGTGCTGCCCACAGGCTCCTCATTCCACTGGAGTGGTCAATGGCTCCAAGGGGAGCCGCAGTGGGGATGAGGGGCTGCTCCCAGCCCAGCACCCCCTGCCAGGGCCTGCACATCATTGGCCAGGGTGGCACAAAAACCAGTATGTTCGGCTCCTTCTTCTGAACAAAATTATAATTGTTTCAAATGGGTAACTGGACATACGCCAGTTTCTGTGTGACACCTAGAATGGTCAATAAATGATGATTGCAGCTTCTTGGATTCAGTTTTTATTTTGCCAGACGATTTCCTTGCTCTTGCAGTTAGAACAACCAACGGCAGTTCGGAATCCTTCCTTATCTGGGGTGCTGCTTTCTTTCCCAGTCTATTTTTTTCACCACTTCAGAAGAAAAGTTGTGGTTACAACTCCTTGCTTCTGTGCTTATCAGTAGTATCTCAGGACTTCTCCAGCTTCTAGGTATCCAGCTGTACTTAGAAGAGGCCAGCTGCACTTTTCAAGGACACTTTTGGTTCTCAGGATCACAGCTCCCAAGCTGGCAGTCTTTTTCTCTGCTGGTGTTATCCAGCAGGCATATTTTTCTGTTCAGTCATTTCCCCTCCCTAGTCAGGTCACTTTCTTGGCTGCTCACATCAAGTTCCCCGAAGCCCTGGCTTGCCTTACTCACACCCCGACCAATCCAGCCTTGGCCTGGCCACATCATGGCCATGCTGGGTACATCTGTAAAACTGAATTGCCATTCTCTTGAAAAACAAACAAGCTTATAGTTCACTAACACGTCATTCAACATTAGCTAAAGGCAGCATAAGGATTTTCTGTGCAATCAGCTTTTCTGCTCACTAGACCTCTAGCTTCAATTCACATCTATTTAATCATTTAACAGCAATTACATTGTAAGCGAATTGAAATATGGGAACACTAAACTATTACTCAATAATTTTGAGTAATAGTTTAGTGTTAATACTAAACTATTACTTATTTTTATTATTAATACTTACTTGTAAGCATCTATTCAATACTGTTTTTTACTATGTAGCTCATAAAGAAACTTGATCTGTTAGCAGAGGTGATATTTATTCATAATTTATTTCCAAGGTTAATTATTGCAGATGTGAATGAATGAATTAGATCTTTGAAAAGGGGGTCTAATTCATTCATTGTTTTATTCAAAATAATAAAAGTTGCTGATTACATGGTGAGACAAAAATATATGCTGAAGTCAACTATATGAAAAAAATGTGGTTTTGCTTTTTTTGAACTTCTAAACTTGTCTCTTTATGTCTTCTCTTAACATAGAAATATACTTTCTGACTAAATCCACAGCAGTGTTCACCCAAATTGTTCATATATTTGCTGAATAACCTTGGCTGGACAACAATATAATTCAAAGAAGTTTGTCCCTGAAGCACTTTTAATTGTCATAAAGCTCCAATACCATCTGTAGGACGTATACATGTCAAAATATCTTAATCCAGGACATCATGTAAGGAAAATAATAAAATCTCATTGTTTAATGTACTTTATCAGAAGGTTTTTTTCAGGGTATTTAATGATAAATTATTTCAGAGTTACTACCAGAAATGTATGACAAATTCTGCTCTTTTTTGTAACATGTTCAGGTAATCAGCTGCAGAACCACATTAAGTTTAAGCCACTTAGCAATATTCATTCCCTGCCTCCCTCCAAAATGCTTTCCTGTAACTTTTTTGTCTAGAGACAAATATATATAAATATCTCTGTTAATATGCTCCTAGACAAATCTTCAGGGAAATCAATCTATTTTTTCTTTTTTTGTGAAGTTTAGAAAATCCTAGACCTAGATTTGTCTAGGTTGGAAGGGACATTAAAGGTCATTTAGTTCCAATGCCTCTACAATGGGCAGGCACACCTTTCACTAGATCAGGTTGCTCAGAGTTCCATCTCCAGCCTGGCCTTGAATGCTTTTAGGGATTGGACACCCACAACTTCTCTGGGCAGCCTGTTCCAGTGCCTCACCACCCTCATAGTAAAGAATTTCTTCCTCATATCCAATTTAAACCTCCAATCTTGCAGTTTAAAGCCATTTCTCCTTGTCATTCCTCCTTGTCCTGCCTCTACATGCCCTTGTAAAAAATTTCCCTCCGCCTTTATCGTAGGCTGCGTTCAGGTACTGCAAAGCTGCAGTTAGGCCATTCTGAAGTCTTTTTAAGGTGAACAATCTCAATTCTCTCAGCCTGTCCTCATAGAAAAGGTGCTCTGTCACTCTGATAATTTTTGTGGTCTCCCCTGGATTCTTTGCAGCAGTTCCATGTCCTCCCTGCGCTGGGACCCCAGAGCTGGATGCAGAGTTCCAGGTGGGCTCTGACCAGAGCAGAGCAGAGGGGCAGAATCCCCTCCCTGGCCCTGCTGCCCACGCTGCTCTGGATGCAGCCCAGGACACGTTTGGCTTTCTGGGCTGGGAGTGCCCATGGCTGGGTCATGTCCAGCCTCCCAGCCAGCAGCCTCAAGTCCTTCTCCCCAGGGCTGTTCTCTCTCTCCCAGCATGTGTTGGTATCAGGGGTTGCTGTGACCCAGGTGCAGGACCTCGTACTTGGTCTTGTTGAACCACATGAAAATGAAGCTTTGTTATTACTCCTTAAGGTTTGTGTTAGTTCCACCTCCCCACCCCGCCCACTTTTTCATTCCTCCTATTTAATGACTGTCATAGATATATAACAAAAACATTTACAACTAGATGTACAGCTGTGTATCTTAGTGTTGCCCTCTGTGAATTACTGCCCGGCTACACTGATTAGTTTGTTTCATAGTTACGAAATTACTTATGTGCAGAAGGGCTGGCACATCAAACTGCCCTTCTGCAGGACCCTGATTTGAAGAGCACCAAACACCTGCAGACTTTGGTGGAAAAGCTAACGCAGCCCAGCCTGGTGCAATCTGCAGGAGCTTGTCCCAAGAAATCACACAGATGTTTGGGTTTGATTTGATAAGTAATACTTCAGCCCACAACAGCCCCTTCCGTGACTGCACTACTTCCATAGAGTGGCTCTTCACTTCGCAGCGTTGATCCCTGCGCGGAGCCTGAAATAGTTCCTCCCGCCGGATCCCTCCGCAATTACCGGGTCAGCGAGGGCGCGCCAGTGCGGTGGGCGGGATCCAGTGGGACAATGACAGACGGATTCACCAATCAGAGGGGCGGACACAGCCAGATGCCGGCGTTGGCCCAATGAGTGCCGCGGGAGGCGTGGCCACGGAGGAAGATAGGGCTGAGGGCCGGCGGGAGCCGCGCGGGAGCCGCCGCCATGGCTGACGAGATCAGCAAGGCGCAGGCGGCGCGTCCCGGTGGGGATACTATCTTCGGGAAGATCATCCGCAAGGAGATCCCCGCCAACATCATCTACGAGGACGAGCAGGTTCGGGCTGTGCAGGGGCCGGGGCCGCCGCAGAGACGCTTGGCAGAGCGGCGGGGCGGGCGGTGCGCCGCCGCGCTTCCCTCTGCCCTCCCTGGAGCTGCATCGGGCTCCTTGCCAAGGGTCGAGGGTTCTCGCAGCTGGTGTGGGAGGGTAGTCGTGAAACCTTCACCACTTGCAGGCAGCCTTCTTGCGGGTTCGGAGCAGAGCACTCTATCTGGCTGCTTGTGCAGGTCCCGCTGCGCCCTATAAAATCCTTTCAAAGGTTATGCAGCTCTGCCTGCTGGGCTTTGGAGGTGAACTTCCGAGAAGGATTGCTGGTGCATCACAGCACGTTGGGGCCGAAATTAAATAATTAGCTTTAGAAGAAATGCAGCGGTTTTTCCCAAAATGCAAACTAACAGGTATATAAGATCTCCTACACTTTTTTTTCCTCGCCCTTCAGATTGAAATACTGGAGCCTCATTAAGAAGGGCTTTTGCTTTTGAAATCAAGGGGTTATTCTCAGTGTACGATAGAGACTCGCTGAGGATGCATCTTGTTAGATGTGCTTAAAAATCGTGCATAGCTTGAAACAGTGCTTTCTTAATAGATGGCAGAATTTTTGCAGTTGCCGTATGCTCTAAAGAATATTGGAAATCTTCACTGATTTCTGAAAGTCGTGCTTATGTTACTCCTATGTGTTTATATAAAGGTGTGTGTTCTTTCTTTGCCCGGTTTAAACCTGTGTGAGTTTTTTAATCAGCTGCGGTGGTTGCAGCAGAGTAAGCTGAGCACGGTTTGATTAGGAATCAGGCCATTGGCTTCGCTGAGTGTATAACTCACTTTGACAGCCATTTTTGTGGAATATTTTCTGGAAGTGTCAATACCTGCAGTGCATCACTTGGTTTTTACTTCAAAGTGCACAGAAATGTAGAACTTTCAATTGACTGGTGGATGATCTTGCATTAATTTTGTTGGCTTTACGGAGATCTTTTTAGAGGTGGCTGGAAGTGTTAAAAGGAGAAAGGTAAGGAAGTCATTTAATCAATAATTGACCTTCAGAGAAAGGGAAGTACTGAAAAGTACCAAGTCTCTTTGGAATTATGTCTTATCACTGTTTTTCTAGTTGAATCTAAACTTCCTGAAATGAAGTTTGGTTTCCCATGCACTCATGAATTTCTGTGATTGTGCTTTTTCCTTAATGCTACTTCTGCTTTCTGTACCATAGAAAACTTTCAATCTTTTGGTGTTTAAATTTACTTTCAATTTTTTGGTCTTTAAATTCTTTAACACAGTTTGGCCATTTGCATTCTGCCTCTGCGGGACTGCATATAATAGAAAAGCTGATTACAAAATGGTCAGCTCTCAGTATGATTTATTTAATTAGGCAAAAATTAGTTTTATTCATCTTATATACTTGCTGCCCTTCCCTGTTTGGAAGAAATGAGCAGTTCATCAGAAATTCAAACTAGGCATTATCTTCTTAAACATACCTTAAAACCAGATAGATTTGATGTATAGAAGATAAGTTGCATAAAAGATTGATACAAGTTGAGTTCAGCTTTTCACCAACTTTACTCTTGACAAAAGCCACATTTCTTCTCAGAATAAAAAAGCAGTATATTTCCAAAGAAAATTAACTTTATTGATTCATGAAGAAAAGTATCTAGGAAATAAGCGTTTTGAATAATCTAGGTATGTGTTTTTAAGTGTCCACTGTCTGTGACATAACCAAATGGTACCAGGTGTTATGCTGTTGAACGTGATGGGTGAGTCAGAGATATCCTTGAACTAATGGTGGCGGAGTACCTCCTGTGCATCTGCACATTTGTCCAGTTGCAAGTCCCAGTTCTGTGGTTGGCCGTTTGTACAAAGAGACAAAGCTTTATTTTCTCTTGCTTGTTGGCAGTTCCTATTTGATATTTAGGTGATGCATGCAGTGTATGGTTGTAATATTGGTATCTAGTCAAGATTCAGCTAGTCACTACGGACAGATGTTCATATTTCAAAAGTGATGCCTTTCTTTCAATTTTAGAGTGTCTGAAGCAAAGCTGGTTTTAATGGATTACTCTGAAATACTTGGTGCTGTTGAGAACAGAAGTTTAATATGGCCTCAATCACCTAACTTCAGGATCTTTGGAATTGCCTAGGTGTCATTGACCAAAGAAATATTCAGGCATAACTGGAAGATGATTAGTAACTCTTAGCCATTTATTTTATTAAAAACTAAAAAAAAAAAAAAAAATTAAAATGAAGTTAAATTTAAAGAAAAGCATAAATGTACTTCTGTCCTTCTGTACTTCTTATAGGCATGCATGCCAAAGCTTTACTAGTTGTTATGCATATGTTGCAATAATAAATCTTGAACCTAATTGCATACTACTTTGCTGAGAAGACTGTAACTTTTAAATAGTACTTTGCAAAGCAGTGATTTTTTTTTTTCAGCAGTTCTTGGTAAGTAGTGTTTTGTGTTTAGAAATTAAAGGATGTAGAATAATATATCAGTCAAGAAAATTTAGCATCTCTGCTTATGTTTGGGATATCTGGTAACCTGCTGAAGTGTGTATTTAGTGGGGCATATTGATTTACTGAAACTCATACCTTTCTCCAAAACAAGTTAAATTTTATCTCTTTTCTGTTCCTCCAGTGCCTCGCGTTCCATGATATTTCACCCCAAGCTCCAACACATTTCTTAGTGATTCCTAAGAAGCCAATTGTCAGATTGTCTGAAGCAGAAGATTCTGATGAGTCTGTAAGTACTTTAAAGGTTTTCTGTACACAAAACTGTGCCTCTCATTACTTCGTAATATACTAGGCTGTCCCCCTTTTCCTTTTGACAAAGAGGCAAAGTAGTTTTCTAATACTCTAATGCTTGTCCCCTAGCTTAAAAGATAATGGAGCTAAGGTTTTCCAGTAAAATTAGCCTGAGAAAACAAAATATATCTGTGCATGTATTTACCATGCAAAACGAATTGTTGTTTGTTATTTTACAATTCTGATGTCTGTTGTCATTGTTTCCATGCAATAGTACTTCTCTAATATGGGCTTGGGGGTTTTTAGCAGGTCAGAGGTGAAGAAAAGGAAGGTTAGCTGAGAGGTGCTGAATATTTCATTTGTAACTAAAAACATCAAGCTCAAAGATTTTGTAAACTGTACATGGTAAGATAATGTTTATTTTCCACCAGAATTATATATGTTGTCAGAAGAAGTAGTGGGGGCTTTAACCATGAAGTAAATGTAGCTTCCATGACACTTCTGTTATCTGTTACTGCCTGGCTTGAAAATGATCAATAGTTCTATTTTCCCCCTGTATTATGCATAGCCAGAATTTATAGTTTTTCTTGGAGAGTGTCAGTTGCAGGCAGGCAACAATTTGAAGAGCAGTGGCTGAATTTCTGAGAATTAACTTACTGGCTTATTGGTTCTCTGCTCTCATTCCTTCCCTTCCCTTCCTGCCCTTTCCCTTTTTTTTTTGTGTGTTTTCTGTTGGTTGTTTTTTTCTTTTTTTTTTTTTTTTCTTTCTCCTCCAGCTTCTCGGGCATTTAATGATTGTTGGCAAGAAGTGTGCTGCTAACCTGGGCCTGACCAATGGATTCCGGATGGTTGTGAATGAAGGGCCTGAGGGTGGGCAGTCTGTCTATCACGTACATCTCCATGTTCTGGGTGGTCGCCAGTTGGGCTGGCCTCCTGGCTAAGATTTGTACACCACAGGAGTTAACTGCATGCATACAAGTTACCACCAAATAGATTTAATATGTTGTCCATCCATCTAGCCACTGTTAGTGTATTGTTTTTTTTAATGTGTGTCTACACAGGGTAATAAATGCTCTGAACAACATTCGCACAATAAAGATTAAGCATGTGGGAATCGTCTCTGTTGGTGTGCCTTACTGATGGAAACACTTCTGAAGTTGAAATTAAGTTCTCTGGAGTTTAAAGCACAAAACATGTTTCAGTCTGCTAACAAGTCTTCTGTAGGTACTGAGTTGCCAAGGCATTCAAAATCTAAAGGTGCAAACACTTATCAGACTTCTGTGTCTTCCAAAAGCTTGAAAGAAATCCAAGCTTTTAGAATGGGGTATGTAAATATTTGTAAAGCCAGCGTAGGCTGCTGCTGAAATTTCGAAAAAGTGATATTCCAAACATGGTGTTCAAGGGCTGTGTCAGTACAGTGCGTTGGGAACAGGCATTCTAAGGCTCCATTTTTCCACTGAGAATGGGTAAAATGATAGTCTTAATGGCAGCTGCTTTAGTTCCGTAGCACATGGGTGATTTTGATCAAATTGAGGACTTGAAATTAAACTTGAACGGTTGTAAGATGTTCAAGGCCTTTCTTGGCATATAAGCCGCATGATGTAGTATGCATATATATATCTTTAAGATTCCAGATTTTAGTGAGCAAATCTTTCAGTTAATAGTATTTTCTCTGTTTCTGTGTACAGTTGTTCATGCAACATGGTCATCAGATCTCCAAGAAATAAATATTCTTGAAGTTACGAGTACAGATGTGTAAAAATAGAACACCTTTCTAATAAAATTAAGTGACAACTAACTAGTTTTTATGATCAAGATACCTACAAGCCTCAGATGCCTTGACAAAAGCTGGTTACTTGTGAACGTCTAAAGTGTTAAAGAAATGTGGGAGTGTGTGTAAAGACTGGACAGGTAAAAGCAGTGAATTTTATTTTCCTTTTAGATATAACTTGAAAGGTTGGTAAAGCCATTTGAGTTCATTCAACCAGAAAATACTCTGTAAGTACTTCACAATGTTCTGAGCTTTCCGAGTTTTACCCTAAGATGTGACTTAAGCAGGAAAATCAGCCAATGCTTCTGAAGGAGGTTGGTCTGTAGTTGAGTTAGGAATAAACATGTGGTTCTGTAGTGGTAGCATAATGGCTCTTCTCCTGTTTAACTTGCATAGAAGTAAAGAAGAAAAACCACCCGAATCCCAGAGGTACTCTGTCCCTGAGTAGAAGCTGAATGCATATCACAAGAATGAAGTATCACTAGCAGACACAGTGGGGTTGCAGTAAAGGTTTGCAGCTGGGAAACTGGCTATCCGAATGAGTTCATGGAAGGCCCTTAAGGATAATGAGATGAACTGTTGGCATCCAAATATGGGAAAGGGCAAGTGATGTGTGTGTACTGCTTTGACTTCAATTTCTGTTATATGTGTCCTTTTTACCAACATTGGCATATGTGATTTGAAGTGAGACTGGTGAAATTTTCCCTGCTGAACGCTGTAAGAAAGTAACTCTGTAAAACTTCTGTTGCTTTCCTTGGAATCTTGGAGATGTGTGTGCAGATATATGCAGATACCTGCTTTGGGAAGGTAAGAAGACTTCGAAGTGAGGGCAGAACCATGAATCTTGCAAAGAGAGCCACGAGGTCAGCTTACTAACCAATTTAATTGTGCTGAGGTTTCAGATGAGTACCTTCTGGATTGATGCTCAAATGATTCTGCATTCAGACAATGGTATACTCATGTGTGAAATGTATAATTGAAGGAAAACTTTTCCCTAATATATGCATGTAGGAAGTTGGAATACTGGGCAGTAGTTGACACCTTATGCCTCAAAATCACTTGCTAGTTTGTTGCTGAAATGCAGACCAGCCTCCTTGTCATCAGTTTTCTGCTTGCATTGCTTTTACTTTCATGGTGATGTGATGACTCTAGTACCGCTACTCTGTGATTTCTAAGGGCACTTAACAAAGTGAGATGTGTTAACAGCATCACAGGGAGACAGCAGACTTAATTGTAGGAAAAATCAGGGCAATGGACTTAAGAAAGTAGTTAAACTACTTTTACTCTACATTAGTTAGTAAAACTACTAGTAAAACATTAGTAGTTAAACTACTTTTACTCTACATTACACTCTAATGTAGAGTAAAAGTGTCTTATTACTCTACATTAGTGATAGATCTGAAATACCCAGTGGAAGATCTTGATCTCTCAAGTTGTCAGATGTTGTTGAATGACAAGCCTGTGAGAAATCCAAGGATTTCACCTTTATATAATCTTCATGGGCTGAAGGTAGAAGCAATTTACCTGACTTCAGTACAGGCTGATGTATAATCTGTGTCCACTTAATGGAATGATTGAGCTAGGCAACATGTATCATTAATCTCTGTTCCAGTTTGTCAGAGATAGGAATGCAGTAGAGAGTGTGTTTGGAAGCAACAGGGAGTTTTAATGTGGCTTGTCATTTCAGGAAGACTGCATCATTACTGTAAGCTGTAGTGGTCTCTGGTGGAACTTGTGGCTAATCTTCCAGATAATACCACTGTTACATCACTCTTATTTAGAGACTGATTGTCTGAGAGCTATATTGCATGTGTGAAATTTATGTCAATTTTTAAAATGTCAGATACTGAGATTGAAGTAACTTCCTAGATATGAAAATTTGCATTCTTTTGGGTATTGAACTGTCCAGTCCTGTTGTGCCAAGCTGTCCACATGGACCCATGGAGTTCTTGAAAATCTCATGACAGTAGCAATTGCAGGTTGGGACAAGTCATCGTGACTGAGGCTGCAGTTGTCTTATTTTTACCTTTCTGTTTGCTGTTTTTTTGTGTGTTAAAACTCATTTTTGTGGACCACACCCAATTTTTGTGGCATTTCTCTCAGGAGCAATGTGTTGATATTTTATTTGATTGTGTTTGTGTTTGCTATGGATTTAAATACAAAGTTCTGTCTTTGCTTTATTTCCTTCTCCACTTACTGGGGGGAAAACCACCATTGCAACAATTCCTTTTACTTCTTAACAGATAGGAAATGTCTGGTAAACTGGCAAAATTTTTACCTTTTTATTGTCATTTCCAGTTGATAATTTCTTTCTTTTTGAGAAACTATAGGTACTCCAGCTAGTTCACAGCTGAGCTTGAAAGAACTGGAGGCCTATACCTGTTTGTCATCAGGGATTTGGAGAGGAAATGTGGTTTTTCATTGGACTGTGATGTGGTTGCACACAACATTTGGGTAATTGCAGGGCTGACAGGTCAAAGAAAAAACTTGAATCTGAGTCTAAAATTCAGTCTTTTAGGTAGAAGTTGAAGAGGGATTGATGATTTAAGGAGAAGTCACTGGTTTAGTAACTGGGTTAGGACCATGATGCTTTGGTGATAGGAAAGTTGAGAAATACTCCTTTTGAGTGGGAAGCTTCAAGATGGCAAATTGTCCTGAGAAAACAGAAGATCTTGAGAGAAAAAAAATGTGGAGATTCCAGAAAAAAGAGACCACCTCATCTCTGCTTGTGGTAAAAGTGGAAAAAGAACCAACAATTCCGCATGCAAAGGATAAAAACCGTAAGTATTGGCTAGTGGGGGTGTTCTGGATGTTGGAAACCCAGCAACAACTAAGAAAATTACTATACATGATGGTCTTGGAGGTCATTTCCAATCTTCATGATTCTGTGATTCTGACATGTTACAGAGTAGATGTGAGCATGGTTAATTTGGTTTTGCTAAACTTGCTCAAAACACAGTCACACTGGAGAGAATGCTCTTAGGATGTGAAGGGTAAAGGGACAAAAACTGAGGCTGAAGCTGTAGTTGCTGACCCCTTTTTTGTGAATGATTTTGTAGTGTTGGTTTGGTTGAAGGTCAAGGACCAGTCAGTCTCTTACAACGGACTTCATTATCAGAGAAGATTTTTGAGAATAATTGTACTCCAAAACAATCAGGTATTTTATTTTGTTGTCATGGTAGCTGTACTTCTGTCAGATTTTCATAGAGCAGAATCATAAAATATCCTGAGTTTGAAGGGACCCCTCAGGATCATGGATTTGTGGTGCTGTGCAGGACACCCCAAGAATCACCTCCTGTGCCTGAGAACGTTGTCAAAACGCTTCTTCAACTAGACAGGCTTGTTGCTGTGACTACTTTTCCAGTGCCGAGCCCCCCTCTTGGTGAAAGATCTTTTTCTGATATCCAACCTAAATCTTTCCTGACTCAGCTTCATGCCATAGCTTCAGGACCAGTCACTGGTCATGGGAGTGAAGAGATTGGTCCCTGCCTCTCTGTTTAGCCCTGTGTGGATGTTGAAGACCTCAGTGAGGTCTCCCCTCAGTCTCCTCCAGGCTGAACAGACCAAGTTACCTCTGCTGCTCCTCATATGTCTTCCCCTCCAGACCCTTCACCGTCCTTGTGGCCCTGCTTCGGATGCTCTCCAACAGCTTCCTGTCTTTTTCATACTGTGGCACTTAAAATTGCCCCCAACACTCTAGTAGAGTGCACTTCCCCAGTGCAGAGCAGGACAATCCACTCTCTTGCCTGGCTGGTGCCTGATGCACCCCAGGATGCAATTGGCCCTCCTGGCTGCCAGGGCACTGCTGACTTGTGTTCAGCTCACCCTCAACCAGGACTCCCAAGACCCTTTGTGCAGCACTGCGCACCAGCCTCTCCTTCCCAGGGCTGTGCATACACTTGGGGTTGGCCCATCTCAGGTGCAGAATATGGAACTTGCCCTTGTAAAACTTCATAGGGTTGCTGATTGCACAGCCCTCTGATTTGTGAAGGTCTCTGCAGAGCCTTCCTCTCTCTGCTTGACGGAGTTGACAACTCCTCCCAATTCAGTGTTGTTGGTAAACTTACTTAGTATTCCTTTGAGTCTTATGTCCAAGACATTTATGAAGATGTTGAAGAGAAGTGGGCCTATTGAATTTTGTCAGTGTAAAAATTCTGTTACTGTGAAGAGGATAATACATTTTCTAATAACTTAATAAAACATCATACTAATGTTTGAAAGATCTAAACTATATGTAGAAAATTTCCATCCTTCTGGCTTATAGGTGAGAAGGAAAGCATTCTGTCTTGCTTGTGGCTTGTGTTTTGTAGAAAGCTCTGAAGAGCCCCAGAGTTGTATCCTCTTGCAGAATAGGAATAGGTCTGTCAGTTCACTCATGAAGTACGCATCTGCTTCAGGTACTTTATTTTTCTTCTCTACGAGTGCCAGTCTTTAAGTGCTGTTTTACGTAAGGAGGTATGATCAATATTTTAGACAATGTCAGCTAGCACTTTCTGAGGCATCTGGTTGGACCCGCAGGCTTTAGTCTCTTACAAGGCCATTTATCCTTGCAGAGAGGAGATAATGCTTTATATGCCTATGCTTCTGTTTTATTCTTACAGTAAGATCTAAACTACAGTGTGTGGCATGTATAGAATAGCAATTCCAGAAACACAATTTCAGGAAGAAAATACCTGTGGGGGAAAGGAGAAGGAGAGATTATAGGGAAAAATCATCTTTATTTTTTTGCATGGCATAGTATATTTCTGGTTTTTGGTACCAGAATCTGGAAGTGAAGCTCCTGAGAATGGCTCCTTCATGGTGTAGCTCCATGCTAGGTAGGGTTTTCCCCTGTCAGATAACTTGTTGGGAAGCCAAGGGGAGCTCAGTGCCTTGATTTGCATCAGAACTTATCCACCTGTCCATTACATTTATGTACTCTTGCACAGAACTGATGTTCCAGTGAGCTATGGTGACAAACCTAACATCACAATACTTGGAATGCATTCAGTGATTAAGTTGCAAGTTGTACCACTACTTTTAATAATATTATTTCTTTTGTCTTCATAGTATTTTCTGGAAAAGGATTTAACTTGATTTAATTTTTAGTCCAAAAGCTATATCTTGTAAATTGTGTCTGGGTCTTAGTTTAGCTAGAGCAGTTTGGTTTATTCTTGATGGAATTAATCAGGTCATTACCGCCTTTTTTGTAGTTATAAAAACCTAATTTGATTCTTAATATTGTGGGGTTTTTTGTCATTTAGCAGCACGGCAACATCCACAAAATTACTTCTGTTTTTATTCACAGTAGAGAAAAAACATGCATTTGCTTTTCCAGCTGTGACATGACAACATTTAAGTTTTGAATCAGAAGATGTGAAGTAAGTGAGAGTCATGGTACAGTTCACTTTCCGCTCTGAGGCACCTTGTTTATTTCATCTTGGTCTCCCTGGAGACTCCACTTATCTTTAAGTCATAAGCTAGCCTAGGGCCTTCCTCTGTTATTTCTGCACAAACATAATGGAATTTCAGCTTCATGGCCAGACAAGATCCATTGAACTGTATCCAGTGCTTAGAATGCTTATTTATATTCAGTGAAGCTTAGCTTGGAGAAATGTGGAAAATACTATCACTCTGGCCTAGATGTATTAAACACTAACATGAAGATCAGGCTAATGTTTTGCAAAGGAAGATGGGAACAATGGGGTAGAATTATGTTCCTGTATTTGAGGCTCAACTCATCTATCTCATAGTAATGGTGTTTGGGATAGAATAAGGTGACTGCTTTAAGTGCTAAACATAGGGTGCAGGGGTAGACATGTTTTAATAATTAGTGTTTTCCTTCAGACAGCCTTTCAGTTAAAAGAAGAAAATGTTCTGACTGTGACATGTGTCCTGATATTGCTGAGGCAATAGTATGTGACATCTGACTTTGTGTGTGAGTTATGCTGTAAACAAACTTGTCCTCTTTGAAAAAAATAAAGGTAAACACAGACCTTTCTGGACATAACCAGATCAAACAAATTGGTTCCATGGACATTAAAGCACTTGTGTGTCAAGGATGGTGTTCTGACTGAGGTTTTTGGACCTGGGTGAGCTACACATCTCGGTCATCTTTACTATCATTATCTTCAGACTTGAAAGAGAGGCCACGCATGTTACAGAAACCATCTGCAAAAGTAGGAGTATCCTTTTTATTGGAGAGAAATAAAAAATATTTATGAAATTCTTCCAGACCTTTACAGCAGCACATTTATCTTTGTAAGAGGTTTCAGCTTAGACTCATTATTATTAGTAGTACTATTTCTTCATCAGTATGTTAATCAAGTGGTTTCCTGAGTTTGTCCATGTATTTTATCGCCGGCCGGGGGCTATGTACAAATCACAAATGGGACGGGACTGCTGTGGAACGTGCCTTAAGCTGTTTTATTTTTCAACATCAGTCTCATTACATGATTATGACAATGGGAAGATGCCAGCAGCTCACAGCCCAAGCAGCAGACAAAGAACTTAATGTTACAACTTTAAAACTTTTTTGACCAATCACACAAAGCAGAAGCTTATTGACAGTGGTTCCATCCAATCACTATAAGCAGACTTACCTTTGGTTAAAACAATGCTTGCTTATTTCAAGTACAATGCCTGCTTGTAAGCCTTAAAACACAATGCACAGAGCTCCATTATTAAGCTTCAAACTTCCGAATATCTTGCTACATAAACTTTTCTGCAGCTTAGGAAGTTATCTAGACAAGCGTTAATACACAGACCATTGTTCTATTTGTCCTTGCTTTTCTACTTTTAAAATAATTTTTCTGCTGACCTATCTCATGGCTACTGCTTAGCTCTAATCACAGTTCTGCTGTCTCTGAGGCCTGCCTTTTGCAGCTTTCCCAAAACCCTCTGATTCTGTGGATTCCCACATATTATTACTGGAAAAGAGGAAATGTAGCAGAATAATGATCCTTGTCTTTAAAAGAACAGACTCAAACTTGAGTCAGCTTGTAGATGAGATCCCCTGAGAAGTAGCTGTGGAGAAGTCTAAGAAAGCTTTTTGATTGTCAAGAACAGCCTCCTTTGGGCATCGTAACAGCACGTTTTGAAGTTCACAGACTGAGGGGGTGTGTCAGGGGGTCCATATGGTTGAATGGGCAAAAAGCACTTCTATACAAGTGGAAGGGAGGGATAGGAGGGAAGAAATGGAGGGAGGATGGAAGGGAGGAAGGGTCATTTTTCATGTGTTGTTGAAGAGCCCAATGCAGCTGGAACTGAAATCTGTGGTATATTAGAAGGGCAGCAAGGCCTATTAGGGCTGGTAAGCAGCCAGAGCAGTCTAAGGAACATGTAGACCTGATGAAAAGATGAGGTTTTTGCTCTTTCTTTACTGTTAAGTTCTGCTGTCAGGGCTCCTGAGCCTGTGTACACAGAGGCCAAGTTTGGACATGGCAAAGAAAGATTGAGTTAAAGACTTCTTAAACAATCTAGACTTTTGGAGAAGATCATGGGACTGAATGAAGTGCATCCAGTGCTACTAAGGATACTGGTCAATGTCATGATGAAACCTTTCTCTGTGACATT
Organism: Serinus canaria; assembly: GCF_022539315.1. Taxonomy (NCBI): domain Eukaryota; kingdom Metazoa; phylum Chordata; class Aves; order Passeriformes; family Fringillidae; genus Serinus; species Serinus canaria. The sequence continues at coordinate 33,771,126 of NC_066343.1, read as the reverse complement.
CAAACAGTTACGATGCCAGGGTGAACTACATTATGATTGGAAGAAGGCACAGATCACAGCTAGCCTGAAGAAAAATAAGATGGATTTGGGAGATTTCAAGCCTAATTGAAGTCTCCAGGAGATCATTGAGCCAATCTTCCTGGAAATAATTTCTAGGCCTGTCAGAAAAAGGTGATCAGGAAAAGCAAGCACAGAGTTACCTGTTCAGATTGTGCCTGACCAACCTGATAGCCTCATACAATGATGTGATTAACACTGTGAGTGTGGAAAGAACAAAACAGAACACAGCCTCTTTGTATCTGAAGGGGACAAACATGACTGGATTGGTAGAATTCCAGGTGGGCGGAAAACTGGCTGGATTTATGGGTTCAAATGGTAAGGGTTCAAATAGTGGCTGGTTAGGCATGCCATTTCTCAGGGTTTTGAATTGCTAACATTTACTGTCTTCATCAATCATGTAGGAAATGGGATGGAGTGTACCCTCAGGATATTCACAGGTGTCATAAAATTTGGAATGGGAATGATTGATAAGCTGGATGTCAGAACTGGTACTCAGGCATGAGAGGTTGAAAGAACAGACTGCTGGGGACCTTTTGAAGTTCATCAAAGGTGCTGAGCCCTGCATTTGAAGGGGATCAGTCTCATACAGCAGATATACTGGGGATTGACTGGCTGCAAAACTTTCTTGCAAAGCTCTGCGAGTCTCAGAAGTCTGGTGAACAAAAAGTTGATGAAAAGTCAGTAGGATTCCCTTTGCAGCCATGAAAGCTAAGCCCACCCTGTGCAGCATTAGGAATGGTTTAATTGAGGGAATTCATTAATCCTCTAAATTCAGCATTTACGAGGTATTGTCTGGAATGCTTTGTGCAGCTTGGGCTCATTAGTAGGAGACAGATGCAGATGTACAGGAAAGACTTTAGTGGTGAGCCACTGAGACAGTTGCTGAAGCACAAAATATTCAAAGAGAGTGAGAAATTGAGTTATTTTGTCTTGAAGAGGGAATGGTTTGGAGGGGGCTTTATCTCTGCAGCTTTTTAACAGATGGTTGTAGAGAATTCAGGCTTCTGGAGGTGCAGAGGGAAAGGGTGAGAATCAATGGGCTGATGTTGCAGCAGGTGAAGTTCTGAGTAGGAGTATTAGGAAAGATTTCACAGTGAGAAAGGTTAAATGCTGGAGAAGATTGCTTAGACTGTGGAGACTGGAGAAGATGCTCAAAGGTTGACTAGACAAGACTCAGCAATGTTATCTGACTTAAAATTTGTCTCTCATCTGAGCAGAAATGTGGACTAGAGACACACTAGAGATCCCTTCCAACATTATTCTGTGGTTCCATTAGCAGCAGCATAAACATCTTCTACAAAGAGTCAAAGTGGAAAAAAGCCATAAGGCAAAAAACCCAAACAGTCAAAATTAGAGAACTGAAATAAAAAACATGTGAGAAAGAAGAATTGGTTGTATCTGAAATCCGGTAATTTTGAAATGTAAATGCAATGAGACTTTATACGTTTGTATAGAATTTATGACATATCTTCTGTCTTGAGGCAGAGAGAAAAGCTGTAATAAGCTGTTCATTGTTAGCTGCAATTAATTATAAATCAATGTCTGGAAACATTCAGAATGTGGAACACATTTATTGCAAGCACAAGAAAAGAGAAGATAACCCAAAGAAATTGAACAAAGGAGAATTAGAGCTCTTATGCAGTTATGAGCAGATTGGATATTCTGTATTGAAAGATGCAAGATTGTTTCTTGTTTTACAGGATATAAATTTTAAAAGAAGCCTAAAGAATGTGTCTCTACCTCCCCATGCATTCCCTCGTGGATTGCAGCTATCTTGGGATGTTAGTCAGCCACTGTTAATTCCTATGTGAACTCAAAAAAGCAGATTAATTTGATATTGTATTAATGAACTGTCTGGTAGTGGTTACAGACAAACAAAAAGCTGTTCTGTAGGACGTTTGAAGCTCCAATCCCCAAACTTTTGGTTGGATCTACATCCTCTTTTGTCTTCATAAGAATAAGTTAAAGCTTGTAAAAAAAAAAAAAAAAAGAATAGTTTTACTTGTTACATACTTGCCAATATTATAAATATTGCAAAGATTTATGAAGTTACTTTGTTTAGTTGGTACTGTAATGTAATCAAACAGGAAAAAAGATCTTATCCTCTGTCAACTAGATTTTTCTGTCTTTTGAAATTACATAGAGGAGGATTGAGAAATAGAAAAATGACAGTATTTTGTGAGCACAGATGTTAAAAACTATCTTCACAGCCCTGAAAGAAGTGACCTGCAGCAGTTGGCTGGCTAATCTAGGTACTTGTGGATGCCAGACATTAAAATCCTTCCTCTTTTCTTTCCCTAAGCAAAATAAATTACTGATGGCTAGCACTACATTTTTTTGACTTGCTGTGATCAGTCTGAAGTTTTTTTAGCTCCCATTTGAAAAACACTGGTATAGATTTAAACAAAATAACTCTAAATTAGGCTTTCACAAGGAAACTTTTTATGAATTATTTTAGACATCTAGAACATTATGAAATATACTGCATCTGATGGGTTTTGAAAGTGAAATGACAAAATGAGGTTAAAAATGGAATAAATTTTAAGAATTTGATCCATTTTAAATGGAACAATGAATAACTGAACAAAATAGAGTGGGAAAGACTATGACAATCACAAATTTAATCATTATGAAGTGTATTGGAAAGGAAGAAGATGAATCTCAAGACAGATAACAGGATAATGGGATGCTGAGAGAAAACTAAATAAATATGGAGTACTGAACATGACTTCAGGTCCAGATACTGGATATTGCAGTAAGTACAATTTTAATGTGTATTTTATTGAAGTGTTTTTCAAATGATCTTAACAGACATTTGCCTTTGTAATTTACACTGATTTCTGTGGGATCCATTCAGCCCTTCGTGAGCACTTGTAAAAATTCCTCATGTGCTGTCTGGCTACACCAGGGCATACTAAAAAATATGAAAAACCATTGCAGTCGCGAGAAATACTGTTTTCCAATGAAAGACTTCCTGATTCTAGTGTGCGTTCCGTAACTGAAATGTCATGGGCTTTGTAGGCTGGTGCCGTGGAGAATGCCACACCCAGGTAACCGCGGTGTAGCGCCCTTGTCTCTTGGTCACAAGCAGCGTGCTGCCTTTTCAGGGGCAGCATCCTCCTGCCGTGGGGCGGCCGATGAAATTAGCGAGCCGATCTCCGTACGTGTGCTGCCCGGCGGGGCCACGGCCACGCGGGGGCAGCCCAGGACCGCGGCTGGGCTCGGCCGCGGGCGGCGCGGCTCTGCCCTTGGGCGTGACAGTGGCTGCATGCTAATGGCAAAAGTTGGAACAAAAGAGAGGAGCTGCGGGCTTTTAAATGGCTTCTTCTCCGGTGCGCACTGCTTCTGGTTTGCAAAACAGCATTCCTCACTTCAGCATGGCGTAGATTGCCTTTTCACAGAGTTTTAGCTTCTAATTAGCTGAATACCGCCTCAGGAGCTGCAGTGTGTTAGTTTAGGAAAAAAGTCTTGCTGGTGTGCTTGTGCATCATGCATTGATTGCCCTTGAGAATTCATTATGTATACTCGTGTTTATACGAACTTGATGTTTCTGGAGGATCCTTTTCAAAAATTATTAATGTTAGTCCTACAAAGATGATACACATTTCATATTTTGAAGATGGCATGTGTAAAAACTTATCTTTGCATCTATTATGTAGTCACTGCAGGGATATAAAACATAGGTGGTTGCGTAACTCTTTACAATAGAAATTCTATCTTTGTTGTCTCATGATTCAGACAAGTAGTGGATTATTGCAGTGTATCATTGCTTTTTTAGAACTGTATGAGAACCTTTAGCAGAAAAGGATCATAGAAAAATCTCTGAGTAGTAACTCAAAATAGCTTAACAACCACTTAGCTGTAATTATCTAACAATGCAATCTTTTCTTCAGAAATGCTTTGGATTTATGCACAATACTATAAAAGCCCCTACTGAATAATGCTGTAGTCACTTAACATTGACTGAAAACACCACTTTTTAAAAATCACTCTTCAAGTGAATTGCATTTCAGTTTGGAGGGGCATTAAGGTACAAAGTGAGGACTGAAATGCCAAATGTCAAGGGTATTCTGAATCTCACTGGTTCTTTCATTTTGCTGTTTTTTTTTTGTTTTGTTTTGGTTTTTTGTGTGTTTTTTTTTTTTTTTTTTTTGGTTGGTTGGTTGCTTGCTTTTCTTGGTTTTTTTTTTTTTTTTGGGGGGGGTTGTGGTTTTTCTGTAGTATTTTTTCCCCTGTAAGTGGGATTCTTGTATCTGATTCACTGATTCTCTCCTTCCATATGTTTTCATTGAAAATGCAACTGGGGCCATGCATGCCTCAAAAACTTACTGAAGCAGGAACCAATCCTGTGTATGTCATAGACAAACACCAGACAGCTCACAAGATGAGGTCCTTGAATATTCTTATAGTCAGAGGCACCTGTTTGTTTGCAAGAGCATAATAAGCATATGTCATGCTGAATAAATTAATCCAGATTAGGGGGAAAAAACAGTAGTGCTATCTTTTGCTTAGCTGCAGAGCTATGTTGGAATAGAAAGCACAATAAAAAGTGCGTTGCAGTTGTAAAATAGTTGAAGTAATAAGTAGTGGAAACTAACAAGAAAGCTTTTACTTCAAGTTACCCTGCTTCATTATCTGTAAATATCCTTTTCAGCCTACAAGATAAACATCTGTTTTCTCCGTGTTTTTTTTCCTAGCAGCATGCATATATGTACATGTCTGTACATTGCTGTTGTTAGAACAGCGAAACCAACGACATAGGACTTACTGAATCATAAACCAGATGAGACCCTTTACACAGTATAAATCTCATTTCAGGCTTTAGGCTGATAGTGATCAGAAAATGTGAAAATGAAGCAGAGAAGTATATGTTTTTTGAATCTTAATATCTAATTCAAAATAATTTTGAGAACACTACTTTCAAGGGGTAAATTGTTTTAAAGACTCTTGATATGTAATTCCAAATCTTTTAGGAATACCTCTTTCAAAATGTACATTGTTCTAAGGGTTTTGTTATTAAAAAAGGGAAAGAAAAGGTAGTGAAAACTGGTAGATATAGTTTCGCCCTTGTATTGGGTTGCATGCTAGGTTTTGGTAGTGGGGCTGTTTGTGGGGATCCTACAGGGGTGGCTTCTGTAAGGAAGCTGCCAGAACCTTCCTTGTGTTCAGCAGAGCCATCCCAGGCAGCTCCAAGATGAATGTGCCACTGGCCCAGATGGGCACTTCTACCAGTTAGAAGTGATGGTAACACCTCTTGGATAACTTCTTAAAGAAGAAGAAAAGAAAGGTTATTGTACAGTTGTAATTGTGGGCAGAGAAGAGCAGAGTGAGAGGATCAGGAGCCCTACAGACACCAAGGTCAGTGCAGCAGGAGAGGCAGGAGGTGCTCCAGGAATGGAGCTGAGATTCCCCTGCAGCCCCTGGTGCAGCCCATGGTGAAGCAGCTGTGCCCCTAAAGCCCTTGGAGGTCCATGGAGATGCAGACATCTGGATATAGCCCATGGAGGAGCCCTGTGCCAGAGCAGGCGGATGCCTGGGATCAGGAAAGCTAAGGCCCAGCTGGAACTTAATTTTACAGTGTTTGAGAAACACTAAGGGCTTCCACAGGTACGTTAATCAGAAAAGAAAGACACCACTCCACAGACCCCAATAAATGAGACAGCTGACATGGAGACACTGAGGTGTTCAAGAGCTGCATTGCCTGAGTTTTCACTGACAATTCTCTTCCTGCTGCTATCAAGTCCCTGCATGTCAAGGTTGGAGCCAGAGCAATGGAGGTAGTCCCATCTACCATAAGAGATCAGGCTCAAGATCATCTAAAAACCTGAAAATATGGGACAGAATGAGGTTCATTCTAGAGTCCTGAGGGAACTGGCAGATGTAATTGCTAATCCAAAAACTCGATGTCCAAATAGAAATACTGAATGCCGTCCCTCATGAGTCCATACTGGGACCAATACTGTTCAGTATCTTCATATCAACATAGACAGTGGGAGTGAGTACATCTTCAGAAAGTTTGCAGATAGAGATGGAGAGAAGGCTAACTGTCCTGTACTTGGTTTAGGGCAGTGACCAATATCAGGATTTGTTAGGAGGTGACTGGATTGATGGCAGCCCTCAGAGAAAGACTTGGCCATATTGGTAGATGAAGAATTAGGTGTAAGCTCTCAATTTGCACTTGTAGTATAGAATGTTAATAATATCCCAGGCTGCATCAAACTAAGCATGGTCAGCAGGTACAGGGGGTGATTCTTGCCTTCTGCTCTTGTGTGACCTCACCTGGAGTATTGTGTCTAGCTCTGGAGTCCCTAGTACAAGGAAGACATGGACCTGTTTGGAGTAGATCCAGTTGACAGCAGAAAAAAGAATCAGAGTGCTGGAGCATCTCTCCTCTGAGGAAAGGCTGAGAGAGCTGGGGTTGTTCAAGCCTGGAAAGAGAACTGCTGCAGGGAGAACCTAAGGCAGTTTTTCAATATATGAAGGCAATGAGTCAGCAGAAAGACAGAGGAAGGCTTTCTGAAATTGAAAGAGGGTAGATTTAGACTGGATATAAGAAAGACATTTTTACAATAAGGTTGGTAAGACACTGAAACAGGTTGCCCAGGGAAGTAGATGCTCCTATCCCTAGAAATCCTTAAGATCAGATTGGATGAGCTTTTGAGCAGCTTGATCTGGTGAAATACATTCTTGCCTTGGGCATGGGGGTTGGACTAAATGAAATATTAAAGTCCCTTCTAATGCTACCCAGACTATGATTTTGTGTTATTTGCTGGGAACAATTCAGTTTTGTACCTGTAGCTTGTGATTGCCCATCTGAAAAGGTACAAGACTGTACTTGCTTTTTCTCATTGGAATATGCAAGTCATCTTGGAATATGACTGTGCTTCAGTAGATTGTTCTTTTCTCACAGGCTAGGTTAGATGCTTCCTAGATTTTATCACCCGTATAGCAAAGATCAGACTTCTATGAGCATTTATGGGAGCAGAGTTTAATCCTTAAATTAATAATGTATGGAAAGTCAACATGACAGAATCAAGCATATGTAAGAATTAGCAAAAATGTAAATGGAGTAATATTCCCACCATATTGCTCAGTACATCTGGGATGTGATTGCCTTAGCAGGAAAAGTGTCAATTCAGGTGTCCTCAGCTTTGTCAGTGGTACTAGAATGAAGTCAATGTATTAAAAGTACTGTCTGTGACTGTCACGTATTTTTTAATAAGCTGCTTAATGAACTGCAAATATAATATGTTGTTTGTATTTTCTTCCTTAGATTTCTACTTCAGATTGACTAAAAGCAAGCTGCCAGAAAAAAAAAATAAAAACAAACAAATCCAAACAACACACTGGTTTAGCTTTGGCCCTTTTGACCCCTCTAATAGAGTCATTATTGTTCAGCTGCAGCTCAGTTTATTTTTATGTTTTATAGAGAAGAGATATGGATGAGAGATGGGAAGTGGAAAATTAATCTGAGAATAGTCACTTTTAATATTTTTAGGACTTCTAAAAGCATTATAAGGGCACTGAATCCCTAAGGAAATACAATGTGACTTTGAAATGCCTGGCAATCTGGGAAAGAGGGGAGTCATAAGAGGCAGTGCCTCTGTATGCTGACTTGAAAAAGGATTGCTTAAAGTTCTGGCTTCTCTCTCATGAAAAAAGTTAATCAGAAAGCTACGAATCTATTTTCTGTCTTTCTGGAATATGTAAGCTTCCCTGTTGTTGCTCATTTCTGTCTGATTTTTGAAAAGCCCTGACTTTGTCTGTGCTCTAGTGGTTTCAAGAGTCCATAGCTAAAAGACACCAGGCTTCCTTTTCTTTCCCCAGACTTCCACCACTGCTTGCCATTCTTTTAAGTGTGCTCTGAATCAAGGAATTTGGATTGTACTAAGCCTTACTCCTTTATAGGAAACTGTTTCCTATAAGCTGATTAAAATTATTTTAAAGTGGAAATATTGCTGGTAAGCTTTTATCACTGACTGATAATTTCAGGAATCAGTTTTTCACTAGGCAGCCTTTGGATTCAGTACATATTTTAATATATAAAATACTTTTTCTTATCCTTATAGGTCCTTCTTATCCTTTGAGGTAATTTTGATATCTAGCCATTAGCTGATTCATGAGTTTTGTATTTAGTTACAGCAGAATGCTTCTGTGGTAAAATAGGCTTTAGTCTTCCTTCGTATCCTGTTGCCAGCTTTTATGAGGCTACATCTGTAAAAGTGTCACAAAAAGTGGGCATTTACAGGTAGAAAAGTGATTTGAGCTTAGAAAAGTTCTTTGTAAGGTGTTCAGAATGTAGCTCTGCTGATACATGAAATTACCCAACACCCTAATAACACTAGCTCCTTACAGGGAAATATGATCAGACAGGAGGCAGAGTTAGCTTAATAAGATGTTTGTCTTGCCTCTAAGTGAAATTTAGAGACTTGCAATAGCAAGATTGTTAGCAAGGTTACAGCTTTTTGCTTACTACAACTATTGCTACTTTTTCCAGAAAAGAGCATATAGCTCTTGTAAATAGGACCCTTAAACACACATGAAAACGATGGCTTATTTTCTATTTATTCTTATGCTGCTTTATTGTGAGCATTAATGTATCCTTATCCACCACAGTATCAGGTATTACTGTGAAATCCAGGTATGTAACATAATATTAATTGCTTCACTGCCAATTTATGTTTATATAATTGGAATTAGTTGGGAGTATTTTAAAGATATTGGCCAGAATATTGAGCTTCACTGAAAGATTTTGGTTAGCTATATGTAAAAAATATATTTGTGTAGGCTTCTCTACACTGTTTCCCAATACACCTGAGCATTAAAAGGAATAGTTAGTCAATGCTTCAGTTCTTAACCTGTGTATTACCACTGGTGATGTAGTGTCAGTGATAAAATTTGCCAGTCTTTTTGATAGAGGTGAGTTGGTTTTGGCTATCTATTCAGGGATGTAGCCACTAAAAAAGTAGGAAAAGAAAGATTAAATTCCTCTGGGCTTTAATGTAATGATTGGAAGGCTCAGGGCAGCCATCCTTGTAAGGTAGTTTATGCAAGTATCCCATCTAGTAATGTTTCGTATGAGCCAGAGGTGGAGCTTGGAGTTGGGAGTGTATGTCATGAGCAGACTCTGATCTAAAAACCAGCAGTTAGAGCAGCTTGGTGGTACTAATTTGAAAACAAGTGCTAATTTGTGGAACCCCTTGTTAATCCCTGGTGAATAGCAGAAAGCCAGAAGGTTGCAAAGTGCTCTCAAGTAATTTTAACATCCTTTCTCAGTGTGTTATGTTACATTTTGGACAATTCTGCAGAATGCCATAGAGGAGCTGTACTGCATCTTGCTCTCTTGTTAAGGTCACCCTGTATCTGCCCGGGTTATCATTGTTTTGACAGCAACTTTCTGAAAGCACATTTCTGTAAATGAAATCTAGTGATAATAAGAAAAGAGATGGTGACTGAGATATTCCAGGAAGACTAATGGCAACTGCATTTTCTAATCTAGGGAAGAAGTTTTCCCTTTTTATGCTGGCAGAAATGAAAGAGTTCCATAATTGAGGGAAATATTCTTCCTATCTATATGATAGACCATGACAGGTACCTTTCTACAGACACAAGTGAAAGCACTAGGCAAAGATGATGAATAAAACATTAAAGCTCAGGTTTACTGTATGGTTCTGATATGAAAATTTGTTCATAGTGTTTCCTGAAAATTAATTAATACACAGGAAGCAGAGCTGATTCCTGATTGCTCATACATAGTGCAATCTCAAGGTGGAAATAAACAAAATAATTAGACAAGCTTTAGTGTTATGGGAATAAGAGTAGCATTTGTTTATCAGTATTTCAGCTGTACTCCTACCATCCTGAGACTGAAATTCACTGTTAGAGAAAAGCTGACACGTTACTTTGAGGGCTCCATGGACTATGGTTATTTGTTTGTACTGAACCCACTATAATGAACTGCCTTGGTTTTGTGATCCAATTCTGTGAGCAGTATACACTAGAATTCTGCAAATGTTTTTTTGTTATTGTTTCCTTCTGTTAGGTAAGATGTGAAGCAGTCTACCTGGCTTCCAATGTGTAGTTGTAAGAATTATGTTTTTTGGTTTATTGTGCTAAATAGATTTGGTGCCCCAATGATTGTTTTGTTGCCTCTGGACTGTTTCCCTTTCTAAGGCTGTATGTTGTTAATGCAGAAACAGAGTCAGCCTCCACTGACACAAGGTAATTTTAGCTCACATCCTGGTTTTCCTCTATGGAAAATTTTACATCCTTTACAAACAAGAGATGACCATCACCTGAGTTCTGTAATTAGTTTGTGCCTTTAAACTGAGTATTTGTAAAATGGAAATAAGTGGTTAGATGGAAAATAGCCCAGTTAATAAATAATTCTGTTATATAAGCATCTTGAGAATTACCATGTCTTGGTAAATACCTGGATGAGTGTTACCATGACTCTTCTATCAGAAATGTCAGATATTCCTTTTACTGCATTATTCTTACTATAAAAATGAGAGTTTGATTGCATTATATTTTGTGTACCCCTATTTTACTTCTGTGAAGACAGTCTTTTTGCTCACAATCAGGAGACCAAACTCAGAAGTAATTTTTTATTCATTGCTGATTTTTTTTTACATCGTATAGTGGTCTAACATACAGTGACACATTTAAAATCACTTGAAATCCTCTTAAAATGGAAACTCTGAGCATAAATATGAACATAAATAATAAACTATCTTATTAAGATTTAAGTATAGAATGTGTCTTCTATACTTATGCAAAAACTGAATTCAAAATGTGAGCTTAGATTTTTTATAATTATATCTATATTTTATTTTTTTTGTAAACTTAGAAAAATCTGGTGTTTCATGAGAAGTTGCAAGATATCCAATTAACACATAAATGAAGTTAGTCTTTTAAGAATGACAATTATGTAAAAGAAAGTAGGAGAATGTTGGGTAATTGTGTGAGGGTGATTCTTTATGACGTTAACCTGGTCCTACTCAAACTGATGGGATTTTAAGGTGCGTCTGTAATATCCAACAGCGTCTCCTCACAGAGAGAAAGGAATACTCGCTTAGAACACAGTCACCTTAGCAATCTCTCTTTCACATTTATTCAGTGAGCCTAACATGGCTCTGTGGTCCTCCTGTCAAATGTAGGGGAATGAGCCATTTTTGAGAAACATCAGTCAGAAATGTTAGGAACTTAGGCAAGGACTGATGTTCATGATTACTCTGTGTTCCAACACAAGAACCAATGGCATGGTGACTTTTAAGGAGTAGTAGAGTTGTAGGACTTCCTGTGCTTTGTTTTCATTAGTGGAGCCAAAAAAGCTTTCCCCCTAGCCTTACTCACAGATCCTTTCATACCGCTGATGACAATGTAACTGCTGTTTGTGTTTTCAGTGTTCCCAATGGCAAATAGTTGAAAGAGAGCTACAACACTGTCCCACTCAAATCTTCAAGAAGATGTTGGGTATCTCCACATAGCAGTGAATAAGACGAGATTTAGGAAACAATGGGGCACCCTTGAGAATTCAGTTTGTTGTAAGTAGTTATTGTAAGCATTTTATTTGCTTCCTAATTTTAAGTCCTACAGTCATATATGTTTCTTCCAGGTATTTTCCAAGACATCCCAGTTTGTGTTACATTAAGCCTCGTTTCTCTGTGGATCTGCCATGTCCATATTTCACTGATCTTCTCAGTGTGTAACTTAGTGCCTGGACTAGCACTGATGAGTCTTTTAAGGAGGACAATAATGCAGAAGAAAGTAAGGGATTTTTGGGAATTGTGTTTTTTGTTTGTTGGTTTGATTTTAGTTGGGGGTTTTTGTTTGTTTTGTTTTTGTTCTGTAAAAAAAGCTCTAATGAGCTGGTGTCCAGGCATTGAGATGGCCATTCTAAGTTTGACTTATATTTTCTGTGTTCCAATGGGAAAACCACACACTCTAGAGGTACAGCTATGAAATTTGATTTTAGCCAAAACCAGCAGTTCATGTGCCCCATGTCATGTGCCAGTTACCTCAGTTGTGCTGGTACAGCTAAGAGTACAAGTCCAGAGCTATTTAAGCCTGTTGCCCATCTGAACTGTCACAAATTTTACCTGCCCCTCTTTGTGCCTTCTTGTTCTTTTTCTAGTAACTACGTTGTTTCCATCGCACAATGAACTAGGGTAAAATATTTTGCTACTGCCAGCACTAAAAGATATGGTTTTTACCCTGCTTGCTTCCTGCAACATCTTCTCCACACAGAGCCAGTGCAGCAGAGAAGGTCAGAAGATGGGCCAAGAGGGACACTTCCAGGATTTCAGATGCCTGAGACTCTTGTGGCACCATACTGCTACTTTTACCAGACATGTAGGCAATAAATAATGCACCTTATATAAGCTCCTGTAATTTCCTATTTCTGTAAAAACTGCAAATACTGGAGTAAGATAGGAGCATTAAGACTCTTGAGGCGTTATGTTATTGGCAAAGCAATGTCAAGATGACAAATTATAGCCTATTTTTCATCTGTTCTCTAGTTGTTCAGGAAAAGATTTCGTAGAATCATAAAATGGATTGGGTTGGAAGGGACATTAAAGACCATATGGTTCCAACCACCAAGCCATGGACAAAAACACCTTTCACTAAACAAGGCTGCTCAGAGCTCCATCCAACCTGGTTTTGAACACTTCCAAGGACAGGACATCCACAGCATCTCTGTGCAACCTGTGCCTCACCACCCTCACGGTAAAGAATTTTTTACTAGTACATAATCTAAACCTAATTGCAGTGTGTTGGAAGCCATTGCCCCTTGTCCTGTCACTACATGTCCTTTTAAACAGTCTCTTCATTTCTCTTCACCTTTCAGGTGCTGGAAGGCTGCAATTAGAAAATCTTGAGGCTTTTTCTATTCAAGAGTGAACAATCCCAATTCTCTCAGCCTGTCCTCATAGAAAAGGTGCTCTGTCACTCTGATAATTTTTGTGGCCTCCCCTGGATTCTTTGCAGCAGTTCCATGTCCTCCCTGTGCTGTGACCCCAGAGCTGGATGCAGGGTTCCAGGTGGGCTCTGACCAGAGCAGAGCAGAGGGGCAGAATCCCAGAGGGCCCTGCTGCCCACGCTGCTCTGGATGCAGCCCAGGACATGTTTGGCTTTCTGGGCTGGGAGTGCCCCTGGCTGGGTCATGTCCAGCCCCCAAGTCCTTCTCCCCAGGGCTGGTCTGCCCCAGCATGTGTTGGTACCAGGGGTTGCTGTGACCCAGGTGCAGCACCTTGCACTTGGTCTTGAGGTTCATGAGACTCCCATGGGCCCAGTTCTTGAGTTTGTCCAGGTACCTCTGTACAGCACTTAGACAAGCTTGTTTTGAGTTGACAATGTTTTCATAATGCCATATTCTCTGTGAATAGTAGGGCTACTAGTAGGGCTGTGGATTCCTTTCAGACTAATTTTTTGTTTTGTATATTTATTATCACTGTGTCTGTCATTAAGTGAATTATCTTTTGGATGATACCAGAAGGGGAGGGGGAAGAATTATATCAGCTTCCTGGTCCCTTGCTTTTTTTCTGTAGAAAGTGAAAACTTTCATCTGAGAAGAGTCGTGACAGAGGCACTGTTGTCTGATAGATCAGGGCACGTGGCTGGGTGAACTAGAATTGACCTAATATTCTCCTTTTCTTTTCTATGGGATTTTGACTAATTTGCACCATCCTTTTTGTGCACCATCTCCAGCTGTAGTGGTTTGGATTAACTCCATGTTAGAATGGCCTATCTCTCTTTGTACGTTTGTACAGTGTGCAGTGCAAGAGGGTGATAGTATCTGAGGGTCTGTCTGTGCACATTGCCATTATGAATACCTGGTTGCATCTTAGAGACTAGATGATGACTGGTGAAGTAGGGCTAGTGTTCAGGTTAGACTGAAATCTTAATCCTTTGTAAAATGTTTCAATGCAAGATCAATCATAGGGACTGCATCTGGGTAATTCTCTACCTTAATTTACTTGACTTTTTTTCATTTCAATAGCTTTGGTTATTTTCTTGAGCCCCTTCTGTTCTTACTTCCCTTATTTAAGATGAAAGTCCTTTCACTGATTTTTTTTCTGTCAGAGATCTGGAAGAACTAGTGAACTCTGCTTTCCATTGAGGAGAACTGACTGTAGCATCCATGTGCAGTCCAACTAAAGGTGTATTTCCTAAGCCAGGGGTAAATTGCACTTAAAAGGAAACAAATGCCTTTCTGTTTTGAAGTTTTAAATGTCAGAGTAGTTTTACCTCAGAAACCCTTATGCTTTAAAAGAAAATGATAATTTTATTTTCCAAAGACCTCTAGGAAGTTCTGAGTAGATCTAAAGAGCAGATTTCTTTGGTAGTTCCATGATTGTGAACATTTTTGCTTTCATTTGGTAGTGTGAAAGAATGTGTCGCTTAGCCTTTTTTCCTTTTGTGCCTCAGGGAGTAATATTGTAATATACTGTACATCTTGAGATTTTGTCTTGCCTGTCAGAATTTTTTCTAGATCGCTAGTTTGCCTCATGCAAGATGGGGTCAAACCACATATAAATGAAAAGTGTCTCAGTTGCCAGCTGCAGTAATAAAGTTAATATTCAAAAGGAAAGAAATGTGCTAAACCAAGCTAGATTCCTAATATTTTTGTAGCTCCTTGGAGCTAATTTCTGAATGAAGGCAAGCCTTTTTTAAAGCATATTGCATAAAAGAAAAATTCAAATTTTCATTTGACACATGGACTAGTCTTACTGTTGTGCCCTCATCTGTGTGAAATGAGCAGGATGTCTTTCATAATTGTCCTTACTGGCCAACAATGGGCAGAAATACAGAAACCAAAATTTTTAGGGGCTAGAAAGAAGGAAAAAGAAGTTAAGATATTTTACAAAGAGCAGAATGCTAGAGACATGCTTGTGCTTGCTATACTTTCTCACTGAAAGTGAGAATTGCTGGATAAGTGTGAGGCTTCTTTCTGGCTTCCTGACATCCTTGCAAAGATGGTCTGATTTTCACTGGTGTCTCTACACATGTGGAAAAATTGACTTTAGGATAAGTATTTTTGTGTGGATAAGGTTAACAAAGCAAAGGTTAAAGAGAGAAAATGATTCTCTGACTTCTGACTGAGAACTATTGTTTGGCCATTTGAAATGACATCCTGATGTTGTCTTTCAAATAGGATAATGGAGGCTCAAAGACAAAGGTCCTTTTTGAGGATTTTGTTTTGAGAACTGATGATGGACGCATCTTACATGCATTTGTAAAGCCGGGGAAAGACAGTGTTTTTGTTACATGTAGGTGGAGCAATGCAACCTGTGATGGAGCTAATAGTACCTTCCTGTGTACCATAGCTGCATTTGTGGACAAATAGTCACCAGCAAATTTTAATTACAGTTTTTCTATTTCTAGTGATATAGTATATTGTTACTAGTCTAAAAAAAATAAGGCTGTAAAAGTCACAGTAATTTACACAACTCTGCAAGTTGTTCCCAGTACTGCACAATATTCATTATAGTTTATCTAGGAGACTATAAATTCAACCCAATGCTCCACAACTTCTTCGGGGACCAGATTCAATAGGAGACAGGGAATATATGAGGTTTGCCTTTCCCACAGAGTGAATTTGGCAGGGAGAGAACTGCAGTGGCTCTGCCTGTTTCCTGTTGAGATAGTTCTGGCTCACTAATGAATTGTGTGATTATTGACTCCTGTGCGTTGTCAGAAATGCAAAATGAGCAAGAATAAGATGCTTGTTACCTGTTCTCTCTGTCTTATGGAATAGGCAGACTATTTGTGGGCAGAGACAAAAGGGTGTTCATTTTATGAGGGGTAGGTGATCTGAGCTTTGTTTCTCTGAACACGTCGGCTGGCTTGCAGCTCAGGTCAGTGTGCCCTTCTCATCCATGCTGCTGATGTGCTGACATACATACTAATTAGTCTTCAGCCAGCAAGTTGCACTGGAGGACACTTCAAGTAAGAGATTCAATAGCTCAATGCTTTTAGATAGCTAATTAAACAGCTTCTGCAGGTGTTAAAACAAATTAGTGTGAATTCCAGATGCCTAGCAAACATCAAACAGGAAAGAACAGTAACAGAAAAAAAACCCACCTTTTCTGATCTCTGTGTTGTGCCTGTTTTTCTGAAAGGATATTTCACAAGTTCAGATTCGCACATGTACATGACTCATTATTTTTATGAAAAAAATATGAATAAAACCAATTTGACCTCAGTGTCTTGAAATGTCTGACTTAAATGTGAACCAGACTGGGTTTGCTTGCTTTATTTTCAAACAGACCATTTGAGATTTCAGTGACATCTTCCTGATCTCCATTCCTATAAATGTTTTCTTTGAATATTATGGCCGTTCTTCAGGTTATGTCTTGGTTTAACCAGTAATGAACCAATTATCATGAACTGCTTCTTCACTTCCTCACCTGCGGATGGGGGAGAGAATCAGAGGGGTAAAATCTGGAAAATTCATTAGTTGAGATAAAGACAATTTAGTTTAACAGGGAAAAGCTGCACACTTTAGCTAAGCAAACCAAGGAAATAATTCAGTGCCTCCTGTGGACAGGCAGGTGTTTAGCCATCTCCGGGAGAGCAAGGCCCCATCATAAGTAAGGATTACTTGGGAAGACAAACTTCACATATTCCCCACTTCTGCCTTCTTGCCCCTACTTTATGTACTGAGCATGATGCCATGTGGTCTGGAATATCCCTTTGGTCAGTTGGGGTCACCTGTCCTGACTGGGTCTCCTCTCAGCCTCCCATGCATCCCCAAAGTCCTTGCCATCATGGCAGTGCCAAAGGCAGAAAAGGCCTTGGCTCTGTGCAAGCCCTGCTCAGCAATAACAAAAACATCTCTCCATTGTCAACCCTGTGCTCAACACAAATCCAAAATGGTCCCATACCAGTTATTGTGAAAAAAATTAACTCTACCCCATCTGAAACCACCACAGAGTGTCTTCTGTGCTCTAATCTTGCCCAGTTTTTTTATCTTGCCCAATTTTTTTTGGAAACTGCAATCATTAAACTTTTCTAAACAAATTGCTTAGATATTCTAAACATATATAAGAATTGAGTGTGTAAGGTAATCTCTTTAACATCTTCCTTGGGATTTTTCTTTTCTAGTGCCATTACTTCAGCCAAGAAGCCCATAAAACTTTTCAGGATACATTTATAGTTTCAAGTATTGGAATTGTCTGTTATTCAGTGTATTCTGCCTCTGAAGGTGGTCAGTGCTTGTGAAAACATAAAGAAAGGGAGGGAGAAATGTAGTGATACTTCCTCAATATATTTTTCCAGCATAGACTTTCTGGGCCAGAGGTATGAGTTTGGGCTTTTTGCCTCCGCCTAAACTTTTCTCCCAATATATTTGTCCAGTTTCTTTTTGGATTTTAATATGCCTCAGCTATCCACAACATATTGCAGCAGTGTATTCCTGAGAGAGGAAAGAAACCATACAACTCGTCCCAGACACACAGATTTTCAGCCATTAATCCCAAACAGAAGACAGTGCCTCTCTCTAGTCTATGGCTAGACCTGTGAAATTTCTTTTTGAGTGAGATTACAATCTCTTTCTTGGCATGTCCAACACATTTAAGGAGCAGATTGAATCCCTGCATTGATTTTAATAAAGTTCTACGCTATAAATTCTACCTATATATGACATTAAAGAAACTGGGCACTAGCCATCTATGAGCTGGATGTTACAATGCCTAAATTCCACTTGCAAAACTAGCCTACAAGCTTGAATAAGGCATTTTGACCTACTGAATTTAATGCCTCTTCAGACATATTGCAGATCTTCATAACTAATCTTCTATTAAGCACATTTACCTTCCGAATGCTTTTTTCCTTCTGTTTTTTAAGTGATGATTTTTGTCCTGAAATTTTATTAACTATCTTTGTGTGTTGTTTAGTAGTGTTTAAAAAAACTAAAATAGAATATTTTTCTCTCCTTGTGGAAAGCACCACAAAAACTCACCACGTCAATATATAAATTAATTATGATTCCATATCATGAAAGCTGCAGTTGAGACAAAAGGGAACATTTGAGCAACTCAAAAATAAAATCAACAATGATGAACAAAGCAGAGCATTGCTTCTGTACATGAAGGAAGTAAAAAGCTGGTAGGGAGATAGAGGCCAGTAAAATAATGAGTTAATATAAAAAGATGTGAATACTCCCTATTTCACATAATACAGAACCCTAAGGGCATCAAATTAAACTACAAAGTGTCAGGTTCTAAAAGTTATGGGGGTTAATTGCTTTTTAGAGGCGTTTTACCATCTACCTAGCAGACTTGTGTGTTTGTATTTTGACTTTGGGAGGGGTTAAGAAACAAATTAAAGGCTATGAGTTGGCATAGCATAATTTCTGATTACATACGTTTTTGCATTCAAGAATTGTAAAAGACTGAAGCAACAATGAAGTGAAACTTTGCATGCATTTAAGTGTAGTAGCCAAACTGTTGAAGCAGCTTTAGACAAGATCCTGAAACTTCTTACATTTTTTTCAAGGTTAGCTTTTCCTCCCTTGAATGAAGGAAGTTAAATGCTCAACTGCCTGATTTTGTAAAATTCCAAGATCTTGTCCCTGGGGGCATCACCACTAGTACCTAAACTATATAAAAGTGGTTCTTTTGAGTTTGGCCTTATATGCTTTGTCCGTTCATTTCACTGCTTGCAGTGAGTTGCAGGTTTTCCATTGACTCGTTTGCTTTTTGGCCCTTCCAGCTGTGAAATTACAGAGTTGCAATCTGCAACTGAAAGGTAACCATAACCACCTAGAAAATGTAAGGTGTGTCTTAGAGACATAAAATCTTGGACTCACTGTAGTGCCTCATCTTTAGGCAGAAGTGAAGTAACTTTCTGCTGCAAATCCTTGTAAATTATTATTATGGAGAGGAAGGATAGTGTGTATGCAAGCTGGCAAGTTTGCTTCCCTGTTGCCGGGATGGTGGTCCAGTCCTGTGTTTGCTGCCAGGAGTGGCTTTAGGTCAGCTCCCTGTGTGTTGGACAGTCTTCCTGAGTTTTGTATGGGAGTGGTGTAGAAGCGTGTAGAAGCAGAATAATCACTATGATAAGCTGCTGCTTTTTCTGATTTCACTTTTTTAGTCTCTGTGAACGCGTTTATTTCCTATGATCCAAAACCTGCAATATAGAACATAGATACTATAAATCCCATGCTCAGTTTTGTTTTGTTAAATGTTAGGTCTTTGGAGTAGGTCTTGGAGTGTCAAATGTTAGACCTGGGTACTCCTGTGTTTTATCAATCTCCATGTATAGTCACAGTGATATAGAAATCCTGTGAAGGATTTCTGTATAACTGTGGAAGAGGAAACTGTGAAAAAGAACCGTGAGAAGATCTGTGCACCTGGAAGCAACAACTTTAGCAAAGTTCCCAATGGCATTAACATTCCTAGTATCTAGAGTTAATGTTCTTACTCAACATGTGTTTCAGCTCATATTTTCTGGTGCTCACTTTCCAAGATGAATAATCTTTGGGGATTGAAAGACAATTACTTTCTTTCAAGGAGGGGTCCAAATATTTCAAAAGCAATTTTACATACAGAATAGATCTATTGATACATGGCTATGGATCAGTTTAATTTTCTCTACTGTATGTTTCTTATTCTTTGCAACTGCAAAGAATGCTGGTCTGCTCCAAAGGAACTTGATTTTTAATCTTAAAACATTATAATTGTAAACAAGCAACTGTATTCTTTAGACCTCTCAAATTAGCTTAAGCTTTACTGTGCTTAAAAGATGCATGTTTATCTAGTCTGCAGAAATCTGCCTTTTTTCTCTCCATGAATTCCAAGAAAAAGTGTGTTTTCTGAAGAAGTTAGTGACAACATCTGCTGCTTCAGCTAGATACAAAGTGGGACAGACACATGAGCTGTGGAGTCTGCTTTACTCTTGGGTTGATTACATCTTCCCACAAATCAGAAGTCCTTTAAGGGCCTTTAGAAAATGCTGTACAATCTGTCTGTCTCTCTGCATGAAAAGTAATTCCCTGTTGTTTGGGCAGGTGTAAGGAGAAAGTTGTCAGCATGCATATGCCTGAGAGACATGTGTCTGCCTCAGGATTGACTGTTAACTTCTAGGCTCTAAAGCTGTGGGGAAATACTGAAGAATAATAGTCAAGTATACTGTGAGATCTCTGTAAAATAAACTGGTTGTCTTCTTTAGGTGTGTAGGTGTGCTACAGAAGCATATACAGCAGGTGAAAAAATACTCTGTTGGAAGGCTCTACATTTTGACACCACTCTGTAGATGCAATGTTGTATAGGGGGTGACATTTATTTGGACTGCCTTTGATCTCATTGATTCTGGGATTTTTCATTGCCAAGACAAAATATCCTAATATATTTTTTAGTTGCATTTATTTTCAAAATACTGTCTTTCTTTGGGCCTATGTATTCTGAATTTTTAGTCTTACAATTTGGAAAGCAAGAAATTCTCCCTACTGAAAGAATCCTTCATATGATGGTGAATACAGTGCTACTAGTGTATAATTAGACATGCATCTAACAGCTTTGATAGCAAAGCTTTCACCGATTCTGAATTTAGTAAGCTAAGTCCCTTTGTTATAACCTCAATGCTGGATTGTTTGTATGTTGAGCTGGGATCAAACCCCAGCAGTTGATGGTGAATGCAATTGATATAGTAACCTAAAATGTCTTTAAAAGTAATATTAAATAAAACATGAAATTATTTTAAACTTTTGTTTTGTATTTACTCTTGCTTTTGGGTGGCAGTGACTTACCTATTAATGTCTATGAAACCTAAGATGAGGCTGGAAGTTAACAGGCACCTGTGAACCAGTAGTCGAATCTCAGCCATTGAAGTGTAAATGTAAAAATAATTGGTAGTTCTTTTTCTTAGTAATAAACAGAAATTTGTTTGCATCATATGTTACATGCCCAGTTTTCCTGCTGATTTTATTTATTGTTCAAATTTCCCTGCTTCTGTAGAGCTTAGGAATGTATTTGGTTACATCAGAACTTCTGCAGATCTTATAGGTGCTTTCATGTAGGGTTTTGGTCAAGATCCACCTGTCTTCCAAAAGCTGCTGGTATTCTTGATTGTTAAGGTGCTGCTTTGTTTCCTAGGCATGATCAGATATGAGAGACCTGAAAATGATAAGGTGTTGCACGAGGAAGAACTCCAAATGAGAAAGGACTACTCGTGTGGGGATCACAGGCACTTTCTTGTGTCAGAAAGAGTTCAGCATGCTCTGTAGCTCCCATTACTGTAAGAAAAGGATTGCCTCTCTTTTGCTTGTGCATATTTAATCTTTTTAGACATCTAGAAATCAGATGGACTCCAAGAAAAAAGCCTTTAATTTCTTACTGGTGTTTATGCATCGGATGCTTGCCAATCCTTTCCAAGAAAAAAAAATTCCAGTCTAAACATCCCTGGTGCAACTTGAGGCTGTTTTCTCTCATCCTGTCACTTGTGACTGAGGAAATTGAGATTGACCCCATGTCACTATGACCTCCTTTCAGATAGTTGTAGAGAGGAGTAAAGTCTCCTTGAGTCTCCTTTTCTCCAGAATAAACACCCCCCTACTCCCTCAGCTGGTCCTCATAAGACTTGTCCTCCAGTTCCTTTACCAGCTCTGTTGCACTTGTCTGGACTTGTTTCAGCACCTCAATGTTTTTCTTGTAGTGAAGGGCCTAAAAGACATTCAACACATCATGGATCTAGGCTTGGATCTAGGGTTCTTATGGAAAACAAATGTTTGTGTCCTCCAGAGTCAGCTCTGCTCTCGCTGCATGGATGTACAAGACAGTTTTTGAGCTGCTTTAGTGTACACAGCATGATGTTTGTTTCCAGGTAAACTTCACATTCAGGTTGCCTTTCCATCTGCTGTTTTAGCATATGATTGGTGAGCAATGTGATTTAGACAGAGAGGGAAACATCCTAATTAACTTTCAGAGGCTTAAGCACTCTCTTCTTTTCGTCATAAATCTCATAAATCCCTGTGAATACCAATT
The DNA here is from genome assembly GCF_022539315.1 of Serinus canaria. Lineage (NCBI taxonomy): Eukaryota > Metazoa > Chordata > Aves > Passeriformes > Fringillidae > Serinus > Serinus canaria. Next base: position 33,749,080 of record NC_066343.1, on the reverse strand, counting down.
GAAACTGCATTTATTGTCTGTGTATATAATAGCATCCCCATTTCCTATACTGGATGAGATGACTTAGACTTGCAAATCTGCCCTCCTGTGGCTTGTTTCTCTCAATGTCTAAATTTACAGAGACTGGTGGTTTGGCTAGGAGCACTCACAAAGAAACTGGATATTGGAAGCAAGGAGGCTAAGGCACTTGTTCCCTTTCAGTTTTTCATGTGAGGGGTATGTGTTTCTGTGGAGTAAAATGCTGTCCAGGGAGGTATTCAGTTCCTATCTCCAGGCTGTTCATCACTACCACTCCTGGGTTGAAGTCTGCACCACATTTTCACTAGGGCTTTGTAGCTGTGGTATTCAGGCTGGAAAGACAGGATAGTGTAGGGGGAATAAGACATAAGGGTTTGAGAGAGAGTAAAACTCTCTTTGTGTACATAAGTGAAGGACATAATTCTTGGAGCTGGAGGAATGGGTGTGTGAGAAATTCTTCAGCAAGGTGAGAAGCCATACCAGCATGACTGAAAAAATCATACAGGAAAAGGATCCCATCCCAAAGGTCCTTTATTTTCGCTTGTCATTTACCAATGTGATTGTGACATGAAATGATTTTCTATGCCAATAGGCATATGAAAACTTACTATCTCAAGAGCAAGAGAACTGTAGTGTGCCTTCTGCTAAGGCACAAGGTCATACCATGAAGGGACAGGGCAAAAGGAAAAGCTATCCCGGAATGGGGAAGAGAACTTGGGAGTTTCCTAACAGGTTTCTTTAGCTCACTATATCAGACCAGTAGCAGAGAAATATCTGGTTTGTCTTTAGAGACTGTAACTCAGTGCAGTGAATAAACGGATTAGTGTATGGATGCACCTGCTGTGCCTGTCATGAATATTTAGGATTTAAAGTGGTAAAAGCAGGAGTCGTGAATGGATTAAAGAACATGGAAAACACCTGTGAATGGCATACTCCCAGATCTCTTAGAATTTTTATCAGTGAAACTGCTCTCATGCTTGTGAACACTTTTTAGCTGATTTTGGAAAGAGAGTTGTAATAATGACTGTAAACCAACATCTGTCTGGCAGCTAATGATATGGTTTTGCCTTATTGTTAGGATTTTTTTTATTGCTATGGTGTCTTGGCAGATAGAAAAAGTCTTACTGAAGTTTGCCTTGAGTTGTCTACTGAAATGTGGCAACCTATGACTATCTTTAGACTAATATTTTAATACTACTTTAATGCTGAGATCACTGAATCAATGTAGACTTGGGCAGTGAAATTACAGACCATGCAGATACCTCAAGGGATACTTAATATTTGACTACAATTATTAATCATTAGTTATTAATTACTAATAATTATTCTAATTATTAATTATTAATTATTAATTATTAATTATTATTTATAATTAATCTAATTATTAATTTTAGTCATTTCTTTAAGGTCTGCCACAAGAGACATAGATTTGGTCTTTGCCTTTAGGTGCTTTTTGCTACAAGGATAAAGGTCAGATGAGTGCAAGCCAAGAGATACAAAGGGCAATGATAACTTAAGGCATTTAATATCTGTTTTAGAATAAGTACCATATTTTTATTTTGTTCTTTGAAATACCCTAAATTTTCCTTTGCGCTGAAAAGTAATATGTCATGTGAGTGAAATCCTTCAGTATGAAATATGACTTTCTCTTGTTCGTATTCATAATAGTCTTTCTATATATGTTGGAAAAACAAGGGCATACGTCCTGGTTTTTCTAGATACCATTTTCTGGAAGAAGTTTTAGTATGGTAATTGTGTGGAGAGCATTGACTGATCATGCAACTATATATCAAACCACAGCTACTTTTGATACGGAATACATCATTGTAAAAGAACTACCTGTAGGGCAAAATTGCAAGCATTGAACATATTTGTGAAATTCCCAATTGCATCACCAAAAGTACTGACAGCTCTTCTCCCTTTTCTGAGAAATTACATGATTGAGCACTTTCTTCCAATAAAGATGTTTGTGTAATCCAGGTTTTGAATGGCAATTCATGTTTTTCTTTTCTGAACCTACAGTTATGTTCCTAGATTTCTTTTAATAAATAGCTTTACTGGGAACCTTAAAAAAGCATGCTACATGAGCAGTTTAAAATAATTTAGCCCTTTAAGTTTTATGATAATATCAGCTGTAGAGCATAATTCTGACAAACACTACTGTTCTATAATAAATGCAATCAATAAAACTAAACTTTATAATTAAAATTATTCAGAAGAATACTTATCTCTGAATGTAGCACAAGCAGACAAGCCTATTATTTCTCCTCAAAAACCCTCATGCTAGTGTGGATATACATTTTTATGATTACTCCTTAATTGTAATATAAGATTAATTGTAATTCACAGTGGTTTTCTCATCATGCTGTGACAATAGAAATATTATATGAAGCATTGCACCTTCATTGTCCAATTTGGGATTTTTTGGAATTTAGTACTGAGTGATGATTACTGCAATGACTCAAAAAATGAGGGGGGCTAAATTTTGCCCAGCAGGTTTTCCACTGCAAACACAAAGATCCATCAGTGACTCCTAAGTAAGCTTTTGCCATTCTACCATCTTATGAGGTTAAGTAGCCAAACCACTGGTGTGTTATCAAGACCTTTCTAGCTACCAATGCAAAGCACAGCATCATGAGGTCTGCTATGGGAAAATTAACTCCATCTCTGGAATATTTAATGTAGTATGCTGGGTAGAAGAAGAAAATACAACTTTGTCCTTGTTTTTGGTGGGCAATATTTTCAAGTGTTTTGACAGTTTATTATAATATGGGGAAGGCTCATCAATCCATTCTTCATGGATATGCCCAAAAATAGACTTCTCACAGAGAAAGACATTGTAAGAGTTGTTATGTGTATGGAATTCCTGGTCAGAACAAATGATCATGTCCAGTTTGCATATTACAAATGCTGTAATTTGAAAAATCTCAAAGGAACATTATTATCTGTTCTGTTTTTTCACTTTACATAGTTTCCTCTGAAAAAAGGTGATAAAAACAGTCAGTGAATTACTTTTAAAATAACTGTATTTTCAGTGGGGTAATGCTGGAATGGGAAAGGTTATGTGCCTTATGCATTTATACAGCAATGATGTACACTTTCTCATGATGGGTACCTCATGAGGGTTTCTTTTACTTTTCTCATCAAATTGTTCACGTTTTGAATGAAAGGGTAAGTAGAATCCTACTTTCTTGTAATCTTGAAATTAAAAACCGAGGAAAGATGTTTTGCAGTATTGTGCAAAATTTCACATTTTCTATAACTTGACTCCTGGGGCACTACGTTGCGCTATGAGCTCATCAAAGAGATTTTCTTCTGTCTGTGTCCTTACTTTGAAATTACTCATTCAGCATTGAATTTTAATGCAAAATGCAACTGAAGTTCAATATGAAATCAAAGGGAAAACTGAGTCTTCATTGACTTTGTGTATGAAAAAATTTGAGAATCTATGACTTGAGAACAAAGAAAATATTCGTCAGTCAGGCACAGAACTGTACTGTCCCAGTTTTCTCATACCAGTCCCAACCCAGTGTTCCCAAGAGCCTCCCCACTCTTTTTGGTGCACACTCTGTTACCAAACTAAGTTAGGGCTTGTTTCTATCCTTCTCTTTCTCACTGTACTCTGTATTTTCTCGCAATGCATCCCTGGGCTTACTGACTACATTTACTGCATGGCTGGGGAGCACAGAGTCTGATACCATTCCTGCAAATGAGGTCGTATCAAGGAGAGATGCTGAATCAACCGCTCTACCAAACATGAGAAAAACCCACCCCCAATATCAGTGATTGTGTAAGTAAGAGGACCTGGAAGACAGTTATAAATATCCCTCCCCCTATATTTCAGGTAAGATGTGTAACTTTGAAGTCTGGGAGCCTCTGAGCTGGAGATGAACTTAAAGAAAAAACTTACCCATTATTCCCCATCTGGACCGTTTTTGAAATAGTCTTCCTTTAAAATTATCTACTTAGAGTGCTTTCGTATGGGTTAGCTTCACGTGTTTCCAAAGCAGATGTTATAGTGCATTAGAGTGTGAACTTGAGAAATGCATTGAATTCTGCAATATGAAGGGGTTTGAGTGTCTAAAGTAGCATTCGTTCAAGAAAGGAAGTTCTGACTGCAGCTGTTAATGATTTTTCAAGGCAGTGACATTCCCTCTGTGACCAGAAATTCAGTAATCTCCTAGAAACAGCTCTCGAGACTTTCTACAAAATAACTGTAGAATCCTGAGGTTTCTGGCAAGATTTATCATCAAAAGCATCTCTAGGACTCTCTTGGTAGCCACTGGAATAGACCCGCTGCTGGTATTTGCGAACTTATGCTCCTTGAAATCTATGCTGCTAATGACAGAATGGTGTGCTGTGATTGTGATGATATGTAAGTAGGAGTAAGTTGCCTTTATGGATTTGCAGTGAAGTAGCTGATCAGGCCAGCATGTGTTTGGTTTTGAATGATTTAGAATGCAGAGCTGTCTCAGAGATCTCTCTTCAATGCAAGATCATGAAAGTATAAAAAGAAATATACTTTACTGCTGAAAATATCTTTGAATCAGTATTTGAATCCTATAAACTGAATATAACATATTTATTTTTCCTGGAAAGGACTTTAGGAGAAGGCCAAAAAGTGTCAGATTTTAAGTAGTGAACAAAGGCCCTTAGAAAGGGCAAAGAAAGACAGTGGCTGATGTAACAGAGGTCCAAAACTGCAGAGGAAAGAAGAATTTGGAAGAATATGGGAGGATATCCTGTACATGGCAGTTGGTGACAGTACTCTTGCAGAATGGAATGTTGCATTATTTGGATGACAGAAATTAAAGAAGATCCTGTGCAGTATGGAACTAAACTTTCAGAAAGATAACTCTGCCTTTTGAATTGCTACAAAACTGAAATAGGTTTATGTTTCTGCAGCATCTTCATGAAGCTAAAGTTTCTTCTTTCCACTGCTGTTACTGAAGAAAAACTTGTGTGCTGGACAGAGTTTCCTGGTTTTGATGAATGGAGGTCCAGCATGCTTCCCTGTTAACTAGAAAGGGGATATCATCATTGCTGTCTCCTGTGGGATATCCTTCTCTGGAGAATTTAATCACTCTCCTTTTCATTGTCTAGCTGCCAAATGCCCCCAGAAGTTAAGAGTATTTATATACTTTCCTAATACCATTTTCCTACATACAAGACTTGCAGTTGCTGGAGTATTGTTTGAGCACAGGGATTGTTCATCTATGAAAAAGAAGGGAAGCAGTCACCTAGGAATCTTTCCATTAAGAACTGCTTCTCTGGTCTAACACAAGGAACCTTAAACAAATTAATTGATTGTTCCCCCCAGCAGGCCATGAAGGAATTACTTCAGATAATTTAACTAGGAAAATGGGCACAAAGAGGTGCAAGGATTTTTAGGTGTAGCTTTGCTGTTCCTATATAGTGTTAACCAGAATGGAGTTTTTCAAATCGCTATGATTTCTGAGGTGCTGTGGTAGTTCTTGATTACATCCAATATGAGGTAGTAGGGAGGTTATAAAATTGCAGTTGCACTTTTTTCCCCTCTTCCTATATCTTCAATAGTGAAGCTATAGAGAGCATCCTGATTTCCCCTTGCATGCAACGATCAATATGAACGAACTGCAGCTGTAGTCTATGCAGTCTGTATTGAAGACTATGAAAGGTTACAGTTATAAAATGGAATTTTACAGAAATAAGCAAATAATGACTTGATGGAAAACCTACCTTCTGTCACAGAAGAGCAAAATCTCTGACACACCTACAAATAATTTAATGAATATAGTTAGAAAGGTTGGTTGCTTAAAGTGTTCACAGACGGTTGTTAAGTAGTTTAGTTAGATTGTTTTGGCATTATTATTTATGACATGAGTAAGTGAAATTCAAATGATTTGAAAGAAATCCAGCAAAAATATGAAGACTTGTTTATTCCTTGATGTTCTGCCACATGAACAGGCATGCAATTTACAAAAAATCCCTCCAGATGGCTCTTGGAGCAGGTTGTACCAATTTGCTGTCGAGAGTGTGTGAAGTGCTGCCTGATGGTGATGGGATCAACTCAGATCCAGTGACCTAAGCCATGGTGAGGTACTGAAGTAAATACATGGCAGAGCTTGCAAAATTTTGTAGCTTAGCGCTGCAAAAGGACATGAGGTCAAAGAGTTTCTATCAGTAGTTAACCAGTGCTGCAGATACTGTGGTGGCTTCAGTGTGATCCAATAAAGAAAACAGCCAGTTTAACACTGTTGGATACATTTTTTATCCCAGTGGTTTTCAAAGACCTTTCTGTGACCAGAACATCCCCATATTTTTTTTGCAAAACTTTAATTAATCTCTGTGCAGTTGTAAGTCAACAAGTAATTTTTTTTGAAAATTGTACTCTTCCTTCTTGATTTTTGCCATCTTTTGTTAGTATTTATTTCTGGTCTTTTTCTGAAAGGTTTTGGGGATATGTGATTTTTTTCCTTGGCAGAGTTTGTGTTAATTTTCTAAAGTGTTTTGAAATTGAAAAAGTATCAGTGAAGCATAAAAGAATGATGTAATGATAATAGCAGTATGGAGAAAAGTTTAATAGGATAAGAAGTAGCAGTTTTTCTTTTGTTATTTCTTAAGTGTTGCATTAAGAACTTAATGCTCTGTGGAGAGAATGCCCATGTAAGCTCTAGCAGAAATGTCTGCCCATGTGCATTCCTGCTGGTGTAAGTCCTCTGACAGGTACCATGTGCAAATTTTGCACAGCTTGTAATTATCTGTGCAGCTGGAGCAGCTTTGTGCAGGTCTGAATCTTGATCTTAGGCAGAGTGTTCCTTTCAGGTTTATGGATATGAGCATGTTTGCCTTGGCAGAGTATTCCTTCTGCTATGGGAATACATTACACTAACAAAACAAACTACTGTTAAAAGAATTGAGGGGTTTTTGGTAAAGGGAAAATATCTTTTAAGGCTTTTAAATGGTACTGTAAATCTGTGTACCTTTTAAACATGTGTTGTGATGAAAAAGGTTCTTAAAAAGTATTTATTTGGGAATACAAAGGTGTTGGCGGTTTTTAACTGGCCATTGCTGTTTTAATTTTTCTCTAAATCTGACAGATACACGCTGAGGCACTGCTGTATCAAATTTCAAACCAGTCTCAGTTTAGGTTTCATCTGACAAATAGTCACATTAATATCATAAAAGCCTGAATATTTCATGGGACCTGCTGGGGCTGTGTACATTGCTCACATGAGTCACCTTGTACTGACTCACTTTTCTCTGCTGGACATTTACTTACTGAATATGAACAGCATTAATTCCTGCACAAGAGGGCGGCTGGCTTGAAAAATTAAAATAGCATTAAGTGGCAGAGGAAGGTAGAAATACCATTGCCATCTTTTGTCTTTCTCTCCTCTACAAGCAGCACTCATGGCACTCAGTATAGCCTTGCTCCCTTGATGGGCTACAGCCATAAATTTGTCCTGTTCCCATCTATTCCACTTTGACCTTTCTGGACTGTTTACAGGCTCCTCAGCAATGTCAATTTGAATCTGGCCAAACCAACAATGAAGACCAAACAACAAAAAAGCTGTATCAAAACAAGTATTTGGGACAAATGGCCAGCTGAGAGCTCAGAAACTGTACTTCCTGCTTCTGATGCTGCTGAGGAGGATGTGAAAGGCAGCTTTTCTTCTGAGAGAGACTGTGGTCTCATCCACTTTGATCCTTCTCATGAATGTAGAGGTGGCAGCAGCAGCTCTGCCCAAGTCCTCTGTATTTAGCTGTGCAGACAGGAGGCAGAGAATTAGGTTAAGTGCTGCATATGTTGTCTGGTTGGGCCTGGTAAGACAAAGATCCAGGTGGCTGGAATAGGCAGAGAAGTAGTTATTACAGAGGTGCATTGAATCAGTCAGTAATTTGCCTGTGTCTAAGTGTATTTTGAAGCTTTGTTGCAGCTTACCAAAGACAGAAACAGGCTCCTTCAAAATGTTTTTTTTTTTTTTGGATCCAGGTCAAGTAGTGCATTTAGGACACTTTTGAAAATTAATATAACATTGTTGATGTACTGCATAATAAAGGAATACTGTAGCTATGTTGGCTGGACTGTATGTTATGCCAGAAACTTCAGCTCTGCAGCAGCAGACATCTGTAAGTTGGCAGAGTTGGCAAAGAACCACAACAAAGCAGATTTTGGTGTGGGGCAAGTAAATTCCTTGTTTTGAGCATATGCTGGAGTATCATCAATATTAAATGACAGTGTTCAGTATCTATCTTATGGAAGGTGTATCTACTTATGGATAACATAAGGAGGATCATAGTGTCAAAAACAACCTCTCCTTCAGCCAAGAATGGGAGCTTATAAGTTTCTTTTCATTCATCGGATGTTTTAGAGTGTTGGGAAAAGATGAAATACTTGTTTATATGAGGATATGCATACTTCCTCATTTCATACCATTAAAAAATTAACATTTGGTAGAAAGTGACAGTAAGACATTGCTAAGGCCATCCTTGCAATGAAAAGCTGACAAGGATTTGTAACTCACACTGTTGCCAGCTGCATGTGCGTGGTGAGACTAGATAATCCCAATTACCTTCAAAACCATTTTTCTGAGTGAGAAAATTTGTATTCAGTTCTCAAGCTATTAAACATGTTGATGTAAAGGTTTGAGAGTCACAGTTACATGAAGGCCTTGTTATATTACTTAAACACCAAAGTGATTATAACTGTAATTGACTGACTATATTTTTGTACATAAAGGAGAGAAAAAGGCAGCCCTGTCTGTCATTATAGGTTTGGGGTTTTTTTCCATTTTGGCCTTCTTTTTGCATTTCATCCCATTCCAAGTCCTTCTAATTTTCCACATTTTTAGATTGTAACTAGTTCTGTTCTACCTAACTGGAGTGTTTTCTGGTTATCTGATTTTAGAATGTTCCTTGATCATCCTCTCACACCTTTCTTAAATAATGAGCTTGAATCAGGTTTGTTCACATGAAGACGTTTTGCAGAACCCTTTTAACACGTTGATATGAACATGCCAGTGGTTCTGAATATCTTTATATGTATTTGTGAGTGTTTGTGTGGCTTTTGCCACTGTCTGGAACCAGCAGTTTGAACCATTGTTAGAATTTCAGATAAACTTCTTTGGCTGTGGTGCATATGGCATGCAGCTCTGAGTGGATTAGTTACAGTGCCCATCCTCCTCTGACTGGCTCCAGCAGAGAGACAGATGAATGACCCATAAGTCAGCTCTGGAACAGGATGCTGGCTTTGCTCCAGTTGCTATGACTGTGCACCACACCAGCTCGGAGGCTGAGGTGTGAGCTGTTGGGGCAGTATCAGCAGGTGGGTCTGCCAGCTGAAGCTGCTGACCTGGCACACCCACCTAACATTCATCCTGTGCTCTTACATCATCTGTTTCACATTCAGCTTGTTCACGTAAACCCTCAGCCTCCACCAGTTTCACAGCTGGATACCCAAAACAGATGGAGAACACTGCAGTCTTGTTTTCTCATTTTGCTTTAAATAGCATGTACTGTTAGCACCTTGGGGAATACTAGATAGAGACATCAACATTTTCTATGGGTGTTTCTCAGGACTTGCCCTTGGCTTCTTCCTATGACTTATCTGCTGTAAGATGCTGAGGCACTGATTGCACACTTGCAGTGTGATTGCTTTAGGTCCTAACATCCTTTTGAAGAATGAGAGAATACCTCATCTGCTTTCTGAGTAAGTATTTTACTGTTAGAGGTGACACAAACACTTTCTTTGTAACTCAAATTCTGCTGTCCCATGAGAAGATAATTTCACTGTATTAACAGCAACATTTTTTCAACTTAAATCTCCCCATTTTGTTATTGGATGCAGACCAAGGAAATTATGCTCATTTCAGAAGTATTGAGAATACCATTTGAAAGAATCACAGAAATTGTAACCAGGATGCTCCAAAACCTAATACTTACTCTTTGTCAGGTGCTCTTCATTTAATGAGCAGGATTTTTACCTTTAGAATTATTCAAACAACAAAGTGCATGGACCTGAGCCTCTCATGTTTTCAGTCATTGTGATTTAAAATGTTACATACACCCTTGAGAGTTCTCAAACTAAAGATAATCTCAGTTCCAATTTATATTTCCTTGCATTTGATGGTGATGATGTATATGCTACAACAAACAGCCACAAAATAATTTGGTCTATAGCTTATCCAGTTTTTGCATTTTCTTGTCTTTTAGACAGTTAATATCATTCCTTAAATGTGCTTTATTTAGTTAATACATCCTGACATTTTTTTTTACTCCTTCCAGATTACAGTTTAGGTAAGTTATAGATAAAAATGTAAATAAAATTAGTGTTATAATTTATAAAGTGCCCCTATTCCTAATATAAGTTTTTACATGACAGCAGGTGAAAAAAACATGAATGGGAATGTTTTCAGAATTCACAAACAGGGCTAATCTGGCTGTATATTAGAATTTCAGAATCACAGAGTGGTTTGGATTAAGGGATCTTAGAAATCATGTAATTCCAATGCTCAAAACACCATCCAATCCGGCTTTGAACACTTTCAAGAATGCAATGTTCACAAGATCTCTCAGCAACCTGTTCCAGTGTCTTACCAACATCACAGTAAATAATTTCCTCATAATACATAATCTAAAACCTATCCTTTGCCAGTTTAAAGCCATTCCACCTTGTCCTGTCATTGCATGCCATTGTATAAAACCCCTCTCCAGCTCTTTTGTAGGTCCCCTTGGATTCTTCAGTGCTGCTGTGAGATCTTCCCAGGGCCTTCTCTTCCCAGGCTGAACAACCCCAGGTGTCTCAGCCTGTGTTCATAGGAGAGGTGCTTCATCCCTCTGAACATATTTGTGGCCTCCTGTGGACTCACTCCAACATGGTCGCATCCTTCTTATGCTGGGAGCACCACAGCTGGATGCAGTTCTCCAAGTGGGATCTCATGAAAGAGGAGTAGAGAGGGAGAATCACATTCCCTGACCTACTGGTCACATTTCTTTTCAATACCCCCAAGTCCTTCTCCTCAGCACTGTTCTCAATTCATTCTCTACCCAGACTGTATTTGTGTTTGGAATTACCCTGAACCAGGTACAGGACCTTGCACTTGGCCTTGTTGAACATCATGACATTCACACAACCCCATCTTTCCAGCCTATCCAGGTCCCTCTGAATGGCATCCCCCCCACACAGCCTGGTGTCATCAGCAAACTTGCTAAGGGTGCCCTTGATCCTGCTGTCCATGTCTCTGTTAAACAGTGCTGGTCTCAGTGCCAAGCCCTGGGGACAGCACTCACCACTGGTCTCCTCTTGCACATTGAGGTCCTTGGGCATGACCATACAGCCAATTCCTTATTCACTGAGTCATCAGTCTCTCAAATCCTTTTTAGGATGTTGTATGGATCAGTGTCAAATGCTTTGCAAAGGTCAGTCACTCTTCTCTTGTCCACCAATGCTGTAACCCTGTCATAGTAAGCTTCCAGATTTGTCAGGCACAATTTGCTCTTAGTGAAGCTGTATTAACTGCCACTCCTTATTTTCCATAGGCCTTAGCAAAGTTTCCAGAAGGATCTGCACCTTGATCTTGCTTGGCACAGCAATTAGCCTGGCTGGCCTGTAGTTCCCTGGGTCTTTTTGTTCCCTTTTTAAAAATGGGGGTTTATGTTTCTTCTTTTCCAGTCTGTGGTATTCTTACCAGACTGTCACTATTTTACAAATATGATGATGGTGGCTTATCCACTTCTGGCAGTTCCATCAGAATTCATGAATTCTTCTTATCAAGCCCCATAGACTTTTGCACCTTCAGACCTCTTAAATGAGTTTTTGAATCAGATCTGCTCTCTTCATTCACCCAGTCCCACCTTTGCCTTCTGCAGCTTGGTGTGGCTAGATGTGAGGACCAAGCACATCTCAGATTCTGACTGTTGTGAAAGAAAAATTGTAAATGGAAGAAGGATCCTGTTGGGGTGGGACAGCCCTGTTCTAAGCCAACTTCCCTTTCCTCCTGGAAGCCCATCCTGACTCACCTTCTAGAGGTCTGGATGCTAATGGGGGAACGAACTGGCACAAAAAATTTAGTTTGCATAAGAGGCATACAGCAGGCTAACTATAAAAATTTGGATCTGCCTGCACTCCTTTTCCGTCTTTTTCAGTTTGTCTAGCTATCCCAGATCCAAACTATCTGTGCAGCAGGATCAATGTGGAACTACAGACTGGTAAACTTCTTTCTTCTCTTTGTCTCTTTTATGTCTTTATTTCTCTCCTGCCTTGATTTGTCTGGGAAAAGTGCACTTATCATATTCTACCCCTTACTCTGTATTGGAGTTTGTTGCAGCAATTGGAAGCTTGTGGAAATGTGTTGTAAAAGTGAAGGGCTTGTTAACCAGTGCTTTTGAGACTAAACAGAGGACTACTTGCCAGAGTTAAGATGCCTGTATCATAAAAGCATAAGAGTTTTCTATCACATGGATTGGTGTCTTTGAACAGCCTGATGAGAATTTATAACAAACATCACCTTCCTTACTGATGGGTTATGAGACAGAGTACTCACCAGTACTGAGGAAAAAGAAGTCTTTGAGTACTGCAGTCTTATCCAAATCCTGGATAGCCAGGTGTCCCATTTTCCTTTGGAGAGGTCCACATTTCCCCTGGTCTTCCTTTTATCATGGGTATATCTGTAGAAGGTTTTCTGGTTGCCTTTGATGTCTGTGGCCAGATTTAATGAAGCTGATCCCTGGCTCTTCAGACAATCTCTCTGCAGTCCTCCCAGTCTGCCTGTCCTTTCTTCCACCCTCTGTGTCCTTCCTTTTTGCATTTGAGATTTTCCAGGATCATCTTCTTCGTCTATCCAGGCCTCACAGAGTTTTTGCCTGGCTTCCTGTTTTCAGGATGCATTACTCTTGAGCTTGAGGTGGTCTTTGAATATTAACTGGCTTTCTTAGGCCCCTCTTCTCTCTAGAAGAAATTATCCCATGGTAGTCTACCAAGCAGATCCATGAAGAGGCCAATATCTGCTTTCCTGAGCTCAAGGATAGTGAGCTTGCTGTGTGCCCTCCTTGCTGCCCTAGGTATCTTGAATTCCACAGATAAATGGTCACTGCAGCCAAGGCTGTATTTGGGCTTCACATATCAGACCAGACTCTTCCTTGTTGGTGGGAACAAGGTCCAGCATAGCGTCTCTCCTTGTTGGCTCCTCTATCACCTGGAGATGGAAATTACCATCAGTGCATTCCAGGGACTTCCTGGTTTACTTATGCCCTGCTGTATTTTCCCTCCACCAGCTATTGGGGTGTTGGAAGTTCCTCATGAGGACCAGAGCTTGTGAATGAATGTCTGGTTGCTTGTATGTATCTATAGAGGTTCTCATCTGCTTGCTCTTCCTGCATAATTCTCTGTAATTGGAAGCTGCATGGAAATTTCTGTTAGGCAAGTCAGTTAGCAGCTGCCTCCAAAGATGTAAAAGAGAATAGAAAAACAACCAACCGTGCCCTCCTCCAACATTGTTTTAGATAGGAGCTGTGATCTGCAAAGTGAGTATCTAAGGTAAAAAAGTCCTTCAGGACTGCAGATAAAACCCGTGGTAGGACTTTGGGATCACAGTTATTATCTCCAAGTCTAGGGAGAGTACTAGACATTTTTGGGAAAGTAGGTAGGAATAAGTCTCTGGTATGGATCAGCTGCTGCATAAACAGATATTTTGAATTGTTTTTATTATTTGGTGTATTATGAATATGGTGTAAGAAGATTTTGTGTGTAATGTAATAGTTGGTGTGAAGTAGGCTTAGGAAAGCAGAAAATGTGAGAGTAGATTAAATAATTCCTTGCTTACATGCAGTCTAGAGAAGTGGGAATAGATTTACATTTAAACTGTAGCCTAAATGTCAGGTGTGGGAGTAGTTTTTGCAGAACTTTCTCCTGGAGTATAAAGTAGAGATTTGAAGTTCATGCCAAAAAGGAATAATAGCTTCATCATGAGATACAGAAGTATGTTGAAGTAAAGGTGGATATTGCTTTTGGCACTTGAGGTGAATTTGTGTAAAGATCAATTTATTGTGAAGAGCTGTGCTCTACTGGGATGTTGGTTATGTCTTGAATACTCTATTTCTCCAAAATCTTTATATTTTTATCTGCTCTGTCTCAACAAGCTTTTTCCAGTAAATAGTTGTGTATATATATGTATTTTCAAGTTAATCTTAACAACAGAAAAGCTTTGTCCTTCACTCTTTTCCTAAGCAGACTGAGTGCTGATATTGAGTCAAGTACAAAACCATACTTCATTTTTGTTTTATAAAATGTAGATCATTCTAGAAAAATGCTCCAAGTGTAGCTTCTAAGTGTAGTAGTTTTTTTTCTGTAATAAAATACATGCTAGAGCTGCAGGGAGATATCCAATCAAGATGTCATAGGAAGCCTTCTACCAGCTTAGGCACTATCCTATGAATGTTCCCGTGTTGTGTAATTTTATGCACATGTAGAATAGAATTGCTTCTGTGTGTGGAAAACTCAAGACACTGAAGAACCTCTTAAACTATGATGATTTAAGAAAATTATACTTACATCATGACTTGAAGTGGGTGTCACTTACAATTCATGAAGGGTCACTCAGAAATATACTATCATTCCAAAACAGAAAAATAGAGAAAAAATAATGCTAGATCTGGCTCTTGTATGCTAGAAAAATCCATGTACTTTTTTTTCCTGTCTCATATCAGCATAAACTTCCTTTAATTCCTCAAGTCTGCATGATCCTGGAAACATCTCTGCATCTTACCTAACTATGACAAGAAATTATTTTCTGAGCTTCCTAATATTTCCTCTCAGCTGGAGGAGAGAGCTCTCTTTTTATGCTTTCAGAACAATTCAGAGATATAGAACAGCATCCTGTCTCTTCTATGCTGACCACCATCCCTTATCAAGTACTCTTTTCAATTTAGTTTTTTCATGTTTTTTAGCCCTGTACTGAATTAGGCATAAAACTACAAGGAAGATATTACTAAGAATCTAATTCTTAGTAAGGAAAAGCTGACCATAGTTTTGGACTTGCAGAAATGTTAAAAAATGTGCACCTGATATTTTTTAAAGTTTTGGGACTAATTATCCCCTCTGTATCCTTGAATTATTCTGTAAAAGAATTTTGCTTTTGAAAGGGAAAGGGCTTAGCTTTTGGAGAGAAGAATGAGTAAAAAGTCCTGCTTGGAAAGGGAAGCCTTTTAAATACACTTTCACACATCCTGTCAATGATAAAAGTGACTTTGTAACCATAAGGAAAGTAGATAATCGGGATCTATTGCGCAGTGTGAAAGAAAATATTCGTTCACATGTGAAAATAACTTTGAGCTATTCAACTGGATAAAAATAGTGTATTTTCATATTTTTTTTACCACGTCACTTTAAAGCTAGACTTAGAAAAAGGTAGAGAAGTTCTGGTCCAGCTGAAGCTTTGCTGCTTGTGGACTTTCAGCCTGATGCTATTTCATGTAAGGGTTTGGTAAGGCAGGATCTATCCTGCCACTTTCTTTCTCCTCAGCTCCCTATCTTTTTCCCTGTCACCTGGTTTGAGCGTGCTGTGAGTCTTATCCTTTACAAAGGAAAGAAGTGTAAAACAGTAAATTGCAGAGTCACTGATGTTGGAAAGCACCTCGGGAAATTGTCTATGACAATCCTCCAGCATGAGGAAAAGGCCAATTAAGGCAGGTTGCCCCTGCCATCTCTAGCTGAGTACGGGATGTTATCAAGGATGGAGATTCCACATCATCTCTGATCAATCTGTGATAGTGTTTGGTCACCTCTATAATAAAAAAGGGGGCTTTGTTACACTTGTTGGCAATTTCCTGTGTTTTGGATTGTTCTCATTGCTCCTAATCCTGTCACAGGACACTGCTTAGAAGATTTTGGCTTTATCATCCTTATATCTTTCTATCAAGTATTTTTACAAATGCACAAGGTCTTTCTGAGCTTTGTCTTCACCATGCTATAGAAGACCCAGCTCCTTCAGCCTGGTGTTCTGTGAAAGATACTGCAGTCTTTTGGGGTTTTTGTGGTCCTGTGATGGACTCACTCTAATATTCCCACATCTCTTGTACTGAAGAGCCTAGATCTCCAGCTGGAACTACAGAAGTATCTTACCAGCTCTGTGAAAAGAGGAGGGACAATTTGCTTGACCTGCTGGCAAAGCTTTTCCTAGGGTGGCCCAGGAAATTGCTGCCCATCTTTGCCATAAAGATGCACTGCATTGCTCATTTTCAGCTTGTTCTCTAGGACTGAGATCTTTCTTCACAAACCTACTTTCCAGCTGACCAACCCCCAGCACATACTGTGTCTGTAGATATTTCTTCTCAGGGACAAGACCTTAAATTTCCCTTTGCTGCATTTCAGGAGGTTTACCCTTTTCTCCAGCTTGTAAAGTCCCTCTGAATGGCAGCACTCAGGAATATTAATTATTTCTTGCAGTTTTCTAGCCACTGAAAACTCTCTGTGAGTGCATTCAGTCCTGTCATTAGTGATGATTTTAAGCAGTGTTGGTTCCAGAATCAATGCCTGGAGTACACTGTGGACAGCTGGCCTTCAGCAGCTTTTTGTGACACTTATCACAGCTCTCTGAGCCTGTCAGTCTGTCAGTTTTCAGTCCACCTTGTTTGCCACTTACTTAGTCTGTACTTCATTGGTTTGTCTGGGAAGGTATGATGTGAGATACTGTGGCACAGTCTGTGAAGTTAAGATAAAGCAACCTCTCTCATTCTCCTCTCTCTCCATGCACCAGGCTGCTCATCTCATCATAGATGGCTATAAGGTTGTTCACTAATGGATTTGCCTTCATTAGTCTATGCTGACTGCTCCAAAATAACATTTTTGTCCTTTATATGTTTGGTCTGTCTAGTCCATCATCTTCTCAGAGAAAACAGCAAAGCTGATCATCATGTAGTTCTCCAGATCCTCCTTCTTCCTTTTCTTGTAAATAGGAATGATAATACCTTTCTTTCTTTCAGTGCTTAGGAGCACCCTCTCTGATTGCTGTGATGACTGAGGGAGTGGCATTGTCCAGCTCCCTCAGCACCACTTGGTCCTTGCTGTCAGTTCCATAGACTTGTGTATGTCCAGCTTGTTGAAATGTTCCCTGTCCTAGTCATCCCATACAAGTTCTAAGTTTTCTTGTGCTGCACTTCACTGCTGGTGTCCCCACAACATTCCGACTGCCAGATTTTCACAAGGTAGTAAAACAGCTTATTCCAGCGCCGGGAAAATTTTATCTGGGATACTTCGCTGGCCGTGGCATGAGGGCTATCTGCATATCTCACTGTGAAACTAGGAACATGCATGCTGATTCTCCATAGTGTAAGAGCCTTAAAAATCATATTTGTCTTAAAAACTATAAAGAGCACTGAAGGGCTTAGCCCACTATGGCAAACTGCACAAAGAATCCGTGACCACTGAAACTCAACACTGCCCAAGTATGCCTTTGAGATTCTGCGAACTTGATATAAGAAAAAGGTTATACTGTTGTCCAATTATCTCAGGTTTAAGGAGAAGTAAACACAACTGGAGGAGAAGAATGTATTCACAAGGAAAACCAGCTCAGCAGCTGTGCTAAAAATCATCTCTTGCTGGGCCCGGCAGGGGGAGACCATAGCCCACCGACCCATTTGCTGAGGCCAGGTTTGCACGCTAGAGTTTGGGGATTTTTAATGTCCTCCACTATGAGGGAAATGCAACTGTACTGGGTTTGTCGCTGGGGCAGAAAATTAATTTTGGTGTTGCTGCTGTTTGTAAGTGGAAAAAAGGTACTTAGAAAAACAGTGGAAAATTATCTTGGAGGTATGCCTAGGAGATTTGCATGTTAAGAAAAAATATTTTATGGGATCTCAATTTTTAGAAAAATTGTTCCCAGTGGCATTTTTTATATGACTTACTGCGTTGTCTGTTTCCCTGGAGCAAATCAGTATTTTCACCACAGGTGAGAAATCTGGCACTGAGTTGACCACCCAGAGATTGCAAGGAGACTGCATTGGCAAGGGGACCACCCAAATACTGACATTCCACCGTCCTCAAATCAGCAGCAAGAAATGTCTGTGGCATGCACTCAGAAATACATGCTGGGAATATGAATCTTTCTGGAGAAAGAGAAGGGAGAGTGCTTGTAGTTTGTAAAAGAAATCTATTAAAAATATGTGACCGTTGACTGACATAAAGAATACAACATTTTTTAATCCTGTTCACATGTGAATGAATGAATGAAATGGAAGCCAGGACAGCACACAAAGATTGTGCACCAAAGAGCTGCCAGTTCTTTTGTTTCTAAAGGCACTATGAAAATATGACAAAATGAGTTCTTTGCAGAATAATCATACAGGCAAAGCATAGACTGCTGCTGTGGTAGCACTGGCACAGAGCAAAAGGGCCTGCTTCCTGCTATAAGTGCTGCTCATTGGTTTAGAGCTCAGTAAACTTGATTTATTCAATAATTCATGTTTCCCTGTTCAAACCCCCATACCTCTGTGTTTTAGGTGTTTCCATCTCTAGTTATTATGGTGTGGATTCTCTTCGCGTTGCAGTTATTGTGTACACCTGTGTGTGCAGTAGAAGACTGAGACTGAAACTTTAAGCCAGACCTCTGTGGATGAATCAGCATAATGAAAATTTGTAAACTAAATTTTATCGTGGCTGCTAAGGAATAGTAGATACTATGTCTTTTAAGCTTCTAAGTAAATTTAGACATTTAATTTATGCCCAGAAACATCAAACTATTTAATAGCATAGTTCTCCTTTGTCTCTTTGTATGCCTTCTTATATTATGTATATAAAACTTTACAAGATTACTGTAAGTTTACTGTATTCCTGCTGTTAAAGATTGTGAAATGCTCATGTCTGAAATATTTTAAAAGAGAGATTAAAACCCTTTTAACTGAAGTCTTAAAACCCTTACTGAGAAAAAAGTGCTACCTGCAACTTAGATGAAACTGATATTCTGCTGGTCATGGACAATTATTTCCTGAATTAGCATCCTACTAAGTGCAGTTTCTGTTTTTGATGAGTTTTTGAGGATTTGGACTTTAAATCTTTCCCAGAGAAATATCTTATGGTGTTAAGTGAGGAACACCAGTGCCCAAATGGTAGAGAATTTCTGCAGGGTGTTTATGGGAGAACTGTGTGATGTTTTTGCAGTTTTGATTATGACTTGTCCATACCACATGTGCTATGACAAACAATATGAAGGTAGGTAAACTAATTTTCACAGATTTATGAATGTTTGTATATATGATTTATGAAGGTTTATACATATATAAACTATATAAAACGAAACTATTCAAGATAGTTTATCCTATGAAATGTCCTGAATTGTCCTGTCTTGGGACATCATGGATGCTTTTAGGACTTCTTTTTCCTCAAGGATATATGCTGATGGGAATCAGCACAGGGCACGTCTAAGTGTTTCTAGGCTGTAGCAAGGATGGACTGTCTGGACTTCCAAGAGTTTTGAGTGTCTGGGAGTGCATTTGGGAATGTGCTTCCAGAGCTCTCATCCTCTGGATTTCACTCCTGTTTACTATCAAATACAGTTACATTTTTTTGTGCTGTGTTGGACTTGCAGGCACATCCACACAAATGTTTGTGGTCTCACTGGATTTTCTTCTTCCTGTAAGTCAAGATGAGGACTTGAGTGTCTCTGGAAACTTACATAACATGGGTGAAAAATAGGCATAGCTTTGTATTTGACCATTCTGTTTTGCAACAGAATCTATGCTTAATTGTAATGCAGTCAGCCAGTGAAGTGTTTTGTCTCCAGCACTGACCTAAACAGAAGAATGGAAACCTTTTGTTCATTGGTAAAAGACAGTTTGCTCCCTTGATCATTAATACTGAACAGATACCATGCCCTCGGTGAGAATGACTGTGAAAGTCAGGTAGAATACCTTTTGGAATCTGATGCAAACTTAGATTATGGACTGCAGTCCTGCATCTCTTGGACCAAATGTGAGTACAGTATACAGGAGAACTAGGTGAGTGTTTGGTTTGCAGAGCCTGATTTTCTCTCCAGTATCAGTCTTTTTTGAGATATTAGATTAGGAATTAGCTAATGCACAGTGAAAGTGGCCCTAATTCTGTTTTTCCTTACTAATGTCAGCCCATTACTTTATAAATCTCTCTCTCTCTTTTTTAAATTTTTTTTAATCTGTTGGGGTTTACTTCCATATTCTCTTTTTCCATTTTTCATACTTTATCTTTACAGCTTCCTGATTTTCTTTCATGGATTCTTTCTGGCAGCACTATAATTTATGTATCTTATAATATTTTAACAGATGCTGTTTTGGAGATATCCAGATTTATCTAAACAGAGCTGGAATTTAACCTCTTGGCATCATAATTTCACTAGTGTTTGAATTGCAGAAAGTGTTTGAAGACTCCAATTGAATTATGACTTTATTGTCCAAAGTACCCTATGTGCTTCTCCTAAGAGAGAGATCAAAAAGTCAGAGTTGACTTTGTTCATTTATCATTTTTGTGGTATAAGGCAGTATGGTGCATACAGACTGGCAGGAAAGATATTTGAGAATACTGAATTATTAGAAAGGAAATAACAAGTTGCAGTTTCCTTTATATCTCTTACATTTTGGTTAAATTTCTGTCTCTTGTAGGTTAGTAAGTAATAATATTGTCATGAGATTGTTGACAACAGACGATTTTTATATGTTTTGCAATAAAGAAGTACAGATTTATGGGTATTTTGTCTTTTGCATATCCTGAGGTTCTTATTAATTTGTTTAATTGAAATGATTTTTCCTGAAGGTTTTCTTAGCCACCAAATAGAATGGCCAAGATAGCCATTCTATTAAGAGAACTAATATTCAGAAGCATGTGGCAATGCCAAATGAAGTACGGCCCCTGTATTTTTTTTTTTTTTTTTTGTTAATCAGGAATCCTTTTTTGGTTTGGGTCTAAGTGGTCTTGATAAGTCATTAGACATTGTATGACCTTACCTCTATGCAGTTTGTGGATATGGTTCAGAAGCATGGTACAGGACATACAGAACAGTGGTGAATACTGCTGAGGAAGTACTTTTCTTCTTATCTATATGCTGAGTACTAGTTCTACTTTTTCTCTTAGTATGAGAAATAGAACCTGATAAAAAATTTATCTAAATATATATTGCCATTTCTGGTAAAATATTATTGCAGTTTTTTGCCTCTTTTCAGTCAGCATACTGAGAACTCTGGCAAGTGTGATACTATATTTAATGATCCTAAGATTTACTTCTGATTTTTTTTTTTCCTCAACTGAAACTTCTCATGTAGTTACTTTTGCTACTTTCCCTGAACAAAATACAAAATCATGATGGGGCTGAGGTTGGAAGAGACCTCAGGAGGTCATCTGGTTCAACTTTCCTGTTCCAGTAAGGAGACCTAGAGCATGTTGCCCAAGACCATGTCTCTCAAGGCTGGAGATTCCACCTCATCTCTGGGCAATCTTTGCCAGAGCTCGGTCACCTTTCCAGTAAAAAAGCATTTTCCACTGTTCAGATGGAACCTCCAGTCTTCCAATTTGGGCCTGTTGCCTCTGGTTCTGTCATGGGGAACCACTGGCAAGAGGCTGTGTCTTGTTAGTACCCTCCCTTCAGGAGTGTGTATAATATCAGGACATTCCTCTGAGCCTTTTCTTCTACAGCCTGAACAACCTCAGTCTCTCAGTCTTTCTTAAAAGGAGAGATATTCCAGTCCTTTCATCGTTCAAGTGACTGTTTACTACTGCACTCTCTTCAGTAGCTCCACGTCTCTCTTGTACTAAAAATCTTACAGCTGGGCACAGGACTCCAAGTCTTCTCTGCAGTGGCTTCACTGATGCTGAATGGAGGGTCAGGATTACCTGCCCCACAACTTGCAGGCAACTTTTCTCTTCATGCAGCCTAGGATCCCATTAGCCTTCTTTGCCACAAGGGCACAATGTTGGCCTGTGTTCCAGCAGGACCATGGTGATGTGATGTTACATCATTTCAGATAGGCTGCTTTCAGATATACATGTTCATGGGAAGAAGTATTTTGAGTATAAATTTTCTATGGTATTTTAGTCTGCATTGTAGCAGCCTTATTGACCAGCAGAGGTACTGAATGATTGCCATTATTTGTTCTTGAAATCACCCACTCTATTACTGGAGTCCTCTGGTCTCATGACAGCAAGCTGAGAATTTACCTCTGCAGCAATGAAAGTGGCTAAATGGAGATACTGAAAACGCCCACTCTGCTCTCAGCAGAGATGAGTCTCAGCTCTGTGAAGAGTTAGAATCAAACCTAAATGGGGTTCAAATTCCTGTCTCGGCTCTAGTTGTGTTCTTGCCAGTTGAAGAGCAGTTTGCACTCCTGGTGCATTAATACAATGCTCATTCTTCAGAAACCACCAGTCTATGGAACCACACAATGCTTATTCGATAGGATTGTGTTAAACATTAATCAAGAAGAAGAATGGAAGAGTAATCAGCCCATTTACTGGTAATAGTGTGAATTAATAATGAAACAAACATGTATCATAAATTTCTGGTCAACCACTGAAATCAACATACACTATCTGATACTTTCCTGTATTGTGTATTTAGTATGAGAAACAGCAGATTCCTTATGGCAGTTCTACACTTATGTGAATTAGTAATGGGAGCATTTTCCATTCCTGTGACTAGCAGCAGATACTTTGGCTCCTGTGGAGATACCTTGGAGAAGAGGTCTCTGAATGTCCTCTAGAAGACCTGCAGGTTGTTCTGCTTTCTCACACAACAAAATCATAATTTCAAAATTTCAATTTCTAGCTCTTCAACACAATGTCATAACAGAAATCAGGAATTTCTCATAGTGAAGATCCATTTCTTCTTTGGGACTGTATCTTACACCTTTTTGGCACCCATAAGTGATATAAATTTTTGAAATTTTATCCTGCTATAAAAGTAATGAAAAATACTTCACATTTGATTTTAAAAAAGAAACAAGTATGTGTAGTTTCCATGAGTTTTGAATCTGCAATATAAAGAGAGACATATGATAATCTTTTTCTTTTGCTTGTGCAAGGATTTTACCTCCAAATTACATTTAATAATAAAAAAAAAAAAGACTGGAATTTTTTTTTATCTTGCATACATATTTTATATAGAGGTCCACAGACTTGAAATTTGAAAATTTCATCAGCTGAATAGCATATTCCTATGAATAATTACATTCTGTGTGCATGCCTGCAGGGCATGAAGTTTTCTATTTTCAAGACTGAATTCATATATTAATTTTTAAAATATATGTATGTACATAGATATATCAGTTTATAAATACACATATGTACATAGCTATGTATACGAACATATATATGTAACACATTTACTTTTCTTGAACTGTAAAAACAGCAAGTTCTAGAGTCATAAAGAAAAATTACGCTTACATCAGTGTCTAACTTACACAGATATAGCACAGAAGGCACAAGAGAATGTTCCTTCATGCACCTTCTGTAAGGTAAGCCTCCATTTGCCAATGCATCTCTAACAAAAATTCCGAGATTTTTGTTGGCTCCTTTTTAGGACTCCCTCTGCTTGATTCCATTTGCTTCTGCTTTGCTTCCATTTCTGTTGGAAGCTGAAATCCTTGTTGCCACGAGCTTTTATTTAAGAATGAGGCATGCTGAGGGATCAGTGCTGCTTTGTGAAGAAAGCCTAGGTGAGTACTAGCTTTTATCTTTGAACTCAGATGGCTCAGCAGGTAGTTGACAGTCCCTCCTGCTCACTTTAAATTTTAAGTGAATCTTATCTCCCAAAATGATTTGTCTTTTCTTTGCAATAGTTTCTTTACTGAATCCACAAGAGAACAAAATCTTGGATGGAGCTGGAAAATGAGGACATCTTTTCCTCAGGGTAATGTACATTTGCAGCTTTGTGAAACACTGTTCCATCTATTCCAACACAAAATTTTCTGATAAAAACATCCAATGAACGGTCTGAAGCCTACCTTCTTTTTGGTTTTTTTGTGGGTTGTATTTTTTTTTTCTTCTCCTAGGGACTAACTTCTTTGTTGTGTATATAGGTATAAATAAAGATTTTAAATGTGCGTGAGGATCACAAAGTGCAGCACAGCACTGTTTGGGTATAGTGCCTTGCTCCTGGAAGCATATAATGTCTTGCAAGTAAAACCTTGTTCCTGTTCATGCATTACTATGGCACTGTGGCCAAGCTAATGGCTCTTGCATCTTATGGAATAAAATGTGCTCCAGCAGCTATCCTGTATTGCCCTCTGAGACTAGTGTGGTTTTCACTCAATGTTGTCTATGCTTGGTGTCATGTAGATGTGGCTTACACAACTCTCTTAGTTTTGAAGACTTCTAGCCAGAACTGTTTTTCTACATAATGAGAAGACAGTAATTTGACATAATATAAATGCAGTAACCCTGTTTTTTTTTTTTTTTTTAATTCTGCCTGTCTATCATGCTATTTTAGTAAAAACACAGTATATTGCAGTCTTCTTTCACTAAGCCTTTGTTATGCCTTAAATACAGAATTGTTTTGAATTTAAACAAGGAATATACTCCAGAGCACATCAGATTCACACAGCTGAGGTTTTAGACTGAAATGAGGCAAAATTCTGTCTATTTTTAATTTCATTAGAAACCCAAATTCACATCATAGCTTTGAAGGATGAAGGCTCATTAACTAGTCCTAAAAAACACAGAGCATCTTCCTGAGTTCATGATAAACAGTTTTAAATGGACTTCTGGAATATTGCAATGTGTAATATCACTGTTTTCTGATACTCGATGAGTCAGCATTTCTATTATTTTTGTTCTAGCACCTTGCCTCTGGTCAGGAGATTAAATCATGTATGTCAAATCCTAAGAAGGCTGACAATTCTGTAAGCATCAATATTCCTGCAAGAAGAATGGAAAAACTCATGGCAGACAAACTCAGTGTTGTGCTCAGGATTTTACTTACACATTGCGGAGCTAACAAAATATTCTGCACTTAACACAAAGTTCTCCAATATTTCTTCCTGCTTCAAGTGGCTTATGTTACTTTCTCTTCAGGAAAGTCATTGATAAAAAATGTATTTCTTCAGGTGTACTGCTACAGTCTTATTAAAGCAAATTTGGGAAATTTGTACTAAGTCAATGGAGTTTGTTTTTTTTCCTTTGTAGAACTTTGCCAATCCTGTTGCTATCATGTGGACTGCAAGTATCTCCAAATTGAAAATGGCTGTGTGTGCCTTTTACTCTGTTAATACCAGTAGCTGTCAGTTTCCTTGCTTGTGAGAGTTGAAACTTGAAATCAGGTTGTTTCTTGAGCAAGGTTTTCTTAATGTGCGCTTTCCTTGCTTGGCAAACTTGCTGCTGATAAGCAAGCAGACAGCACAGGAGGATGAGATTATGAGTGTTGTATAATACACTTGTTCTCTTTCTCCCCATTTTTTTGTGGTTTTTTTTTTTTTTTTTGGGGGGGGTTTTTTTTGTGTGTGTGTTTTTTTTTTTTTTTTCATTCTCCAGGAATAATGCTCCCAGGCACTCTTGGAAAGCTGCCAGTCCAGAAATATAAACACTTCTGAAATTTATCCCAGTGTGATATTTCTGACAAGCTTTTTGTGGCATAGTCAAATCAAAAAGAATACCCAAAGTAATTTCTGTGGAGGATGTCACAGGAGAAGGGAAGACAGTCACTCTGATGATTCCAGAGACATGAACTGTCAGGATATAAAAGAGCTAAAGCCATTAGTACTTTGTGTGACTTCTGTGGGTATTTAAAGCTGCACAAAAGACAGAGAACAATGGTAAGCATTCAAATACAGGTTTACTACCTCTTTACTAAGCCTCTTCTGTGCTTTGATGAGCTTTTACATAATGTTTTTCACCTCTTCAATGTTATCAGATGCTAGTAAAAGTTATCTACTTAACACACATAATTTAGATTGCCTGAAATAAAGTACCTGTAAGGTCTGTTGGATGTTGTGGTTGTTAAGGGCTTTAAGGCTTAAGGGATACTGAAAATCTTTCGATTTGCAGATTTAACATCTACATTCATGCTGATCTGGGAGGTCATTCCAAAGGGCCAGTTCAGTAGAATGCGCCTTATTTATACCCATACTCTGAATGTTATTCCAGTTACACCCTATGGGACATTGCAGTTTAATAGATAAAAGCTAATATCTATCTCTAGGGACCTCGGCATAATATGTCTAATGCTTGCTTTAACCCAAACTGCCTGCTTTTGGCCTATCTAGGCTGAATTATGCCACAAATTTACCAGCACGTTGTAGCAATAGTGGGGAGATGTGGAACCTACCCCAGTGCTCCCACAGAAGAAGTGCTTGTTTGGAGGTCAGCTGAACCTGACATGTCTGGGGAAGATGGCTTAAGACTACTGCACTGGAACTATAAGAATAAAATCCTTTGTGGATTGATGGCATGGCAGTTTGTATTGGCCCCCAGAGTACCTTGTCACAAGGCAAAACACATATAAAAGCGATTACACACCTAACCTAAAGAATATTTTGCTCCTCATTTGCATGACAATTAAATTTTATTTTTCCATTTGCAGGGATTGTGAGCAAAGAAGATACTCTAGAGTTCTGCTATCATGTAAAAATCACAATGGGCAGAAGAAAAGAGTGTCTCCTGTCTTAGTATGTAGTCCAGTTCGGGCCCTAAAGCAATCACCTGAAGGCTATCTGTCCAGGCAGTTGTTCTTCCTGGGTGATACAGAGCAACCCCAATGGGCACAGGAGTGCTTTTAACATCATGAGTCAATCCTCAGTTTTCATTTGTGTAGGGCTGAAGTCATGTGAGATCTGGCTTTTTGAAATGTTTAAATATAGATGTTTGGTCTTTTCTCACACATAAGCCTATGAGCTCTCACCGAGAGTTTTGTCTGACTGTTTTCTATATAGTAAATACTCAAGTATGCCTTGCTATTTAACCAGTGTTGCATTTACCATTGCATTGTAAATGCACAGCTTTATATCAATTGAGTATATTGTTGCTTACTTTTATGAGTGAAGTGCATAATTCCCTCTCTGACAAGGCCTGTCCTAGATACAGTGAGCAATCACTATGTGCATTCAGAACATCCTGATCCAGGAGAGAACATTATCCAAATTATTCTGAAGATAAAGGGAACTTTTGTCTCCTTCCTACAGACATATTTGTTACAGCAGTCTCACTTGACTGCTGTGTGAGCACTTTGAAGATGTCCCTGGACAAGGATGAGGGACTTCTGCTTCAGCCGCAAATTAGATTGGGAAATCTGGCCCTTTTCCTGGTATATGGTGGTGATTATGAAATGGATGATAGACATTCTCAATGCAAGGGCAGGCAGTGCCAGGCCTGTGCCTTCTTTCCTCCCTTTCTGTCTGCTTTCATCTAGAAGGTACAGTGCAAGCCAGCCCTTGGCCCCAAGAAGTTGTCTTAAAGGGAGTGGCTGCCTGCATACCCACTAGTACTGCCTGTGGACCTTGGATGATGGACAAACACCAAGTGAAACTGCAAGCAGAATGTGTCATGTGTGTGAACTTCCTGTGTTTGTTCATGAAGTGGATGGGGTGGTCTGAGGAGCACGGAAGGTATGATGTTGACATCCCATGGACCTTATTATCCTTATTTTTGAACAGTGAAAGAAGAACTTTGGGAGACGAGGGCAATGGGGGTTGCTCTGTTTTGGTGTACTCACAGATTTACCGCCTGCTCCAGTTGTGAAATAGCCCTGTGTGGGGTCTATCAGGCAATATGCCAACCTTTGCCCTTGATGCTCCCTGTCAAAAGATGTAGCTTGGTGAAATTAGATTTTGTATGTCACGGTTTTTCCATGTTATCTGTTGTCACTGTTCAATAATGAGCTGAAGTGTTGTAGTGGTCTATTTGCATCTCAGTGATTCTCAGAGCAACTGGGTTGGATCACTGTTGTCCCAGACACCTAGTGAATTCCAGTGCCATGACAATGTGAGTGAGGATTTGGCTTTGAGAGGCCCCAATGACTGCTTATAGTGCAGTGGTTGCATGGCACAGACACAGCCATATGGGTCCCAGTGCTAGATAAGGGTCATTTGAGCTCTGACAGCTCCATTTGGCTTTTGGAAAACTACTTTGAGATCACCATGGGCAAGTGGATTCATCTCAGCAGTTGCTGCAGTGCAGTTTCTTGAGTGTTTATTCTGCTGGTAAAAACATAGAGATGGGCTAAGATTCTGTCTCTAAATGAATAAACGTGAATTCAAAATGTATTTTGGAAGCAGTGTGTCCTTACATTACTTCTAGTTCACAAGAAAACATGTGTCACTTCCAGCAGTCAGTCAGTCACAATCCTCTTAGTTCAGGATTGTGTTTGCCTGGTTCACCTCTGCCCCCTTACTGGATGAACTGGTGACACCATCACCTTGTCTCCTCCATCACAGTCCTCTAAGTGAGTAGTGGCACTGCTCAGCTATCAGCTCATCATAGAGCAGCTGCAGGCACAGAGAGGGTAAGGCAACATGCCTGCCAATCTTTTTTCTTTTTTTTCCCTCAGATTTACAGCTGGCCTGGGGTACATTTTTATTTTGGTAATTGGGAAGTCTAATTAGTTATCCTGGAGTCCTGATTAAATGGCTTTTGTGGTTGTAAGATATTTTGAGAATGATCATCTGTGAAGACTTGAGACCCATGTTCCATTTGCATGTGCAATTTTTATGACTGTGTGAATAAGTTCTGTAATTGCTTGTAGGAATTTAGAGTGTTTGCCCAAAAGAAAGAAATTACAAATACTTCCTAGCGTTCAGTTTTTAAGTCTCTGATTTTAGAATTAAGGAAAAAGCTGACAGAAAATACTATAATTGGATAGAAATGCAAGAACAGAAATCACATTCTGTTCACATAAACGGTCTTTTTTGGCGACTTGTGTTATCAGCTGGTGGAAAGTTAAAATTTTGCAGTGATTTTAACACCTGGTTAACCACCACAGAATGTCCCTGGTAATGAGTAAGTACCATGGTATGGAACATATGCTAAGTGTGTTCCAATTGAACGGCATTCACTGCAATTACATCTCATTAGGTAAATAATTTCTGAGGGAGATGTACTAATTAAGTGGTTTTACTCATTATGTATTTCATGATTATGATGAGTTTACTAAATTTACAGCTGTGCAACTAAAGCTATTTAGAACTAAACATGCCAATATTTACAAAATACACAGAAATTGCTTATGATCTGTTTTCTTTGTTGCTAATTATAAAGGGTACATGAGGTTTCCTTGGAGCTCCTGTAACAAACAAAATGCTCCCCAAGTGTTTTGAGACCCTCTGGAACATAAATGATTTTATAAATTTAAAATGCCATTGTTATTTAGTTCTCTGAGATACATGCTGCTGTCAAGCAGCTGATTGGCTCATGTAAAACAATACTAAGTTGTCTGTTTTAACATTATTTTGTCATGTATGTGGTGGATTGCCCCTGGTTAGTCACCAGGTGCCCACTCTATCCCTCTGCTCCTTGGCTGAACAGGGTAGAGAAAGTACAGCTAAAGGCTTGTGGATTGAGATAAGGACAGGGAGGGATCACTCACCAGTTACCACTGGGGCAAAACAGGCTGAGCTTTGAGAAATTAGTTTATTTTATTTCCAATCAAATCAGAGGATAATGAGAAGTACAACCCAAACCTTAAGGCACCTTCTCCCCTTCTTCCCAGAGTCAGCTTCACTTGTGATTTTCTCTACCTTGACACAGGGGGTAGGCAATGGGGGCTGTAGTCAGTTCATCACGTTGACTCTGCTGCTCTTCCCTCCTCAGGGGAAGGATTCCTCTCAGTCTTCCCTTGCCCCACTGTGGGGTCCCTCCCACAGGAGACAGTTTTCCATGTGTGAGCTGGTTCCATAGGCTGCAGTTCTTCACATACTGCTCCAGTGTGAACCCCTTCCACAGCATGAATCCCTTCCTTCAGGATCAGGCTGCTCTGTAGTGGGTCTCCTGTGGGGTCACAAGTCCTGCCAGGAAACCTGCTCCCATCTGGGCTCCTCTCTTCAGGGGTCCTGCCAAGAGCCTTCTCCAGCACAGGTTTCCCACAGGCTCATGGTCTCCTTCAGGCACATTCATCTTCTCCAGAGTGGGGTCCTCCATGGGCTGCAGGTGGATCTCTGCTCTACGGTGGAACCTCATGGGCTGCAGGGGCACAGCTGCTTCAGCATGGTCTGCACCAGGGGCTGCAGAGGAATCTCTGCTCCAGCCCCTGGAGCCCCTCCTGCCCCTCCTTCTCACTGACTTTGGTGTTTGCAGGGCTCTTGCTGTCATGTGCACTCAATGCACATGACACTCACTCCTCCGTTCTCTGGCTGTGATTGCTGCTGCACAGGTTTTTTCCCCCTTTTTAAGTACATTGTTCCAGAGACTTTGCCACCTGATGGGTTTGACCTTGGCCAGTGATGGGTCTGTCTTGGACACAGGGGAAGGTTCTGGAAACTTCTCACAGAGTCACCTCTGTAGCCCCCGTGCTACAAAAAGTTTGCCACAAAAACCCAGTACACCATGTAAAGCTGTTTAATACAAGATTGCAATCAGCTGGAATGCTTAGGCTCAGAAAAGATTTTTTATCTTACTACAACTTGTCCCCTCTTTGCATTATGAGCAATTTGTTCCTTCTTGAGCAGAGCCCATTTTGTTAATTTCTTGACTGCACTTTCCTAGAAGCCACAATGTATTAATAGTCTACATGTAGCAAAGAGAACTTTATTAAATGTAAAATCTTTTGTACAGCTTTACTTTCAGCAAATTAGGCTTCCATATCACATACATGAGCCTATCAGAATGAAGATGTTTTGATGGTTATCATTTGTGCCTTGGTAAACACAGCATTGATTCAAGAAAGTGTTAGTAGCTGTTAGAAGCCAAGAGGGGTAGAAAATCAACAACTGAACAGAGACTCTTGACCTTACCAGATGACAGGCCAGGACTTTGATGAATCATATATTTCAAATCACGATAAAAGGTTCAATTCCCATTCATCATGGCAGTTTGACAGACTCCTCCTGCAGAGTTTTCTGACCTGTGCCATCTTTTGTGGTTTCCGTACACTTTTGGTAGCTTAATTCAATTTAAATGCCTTCTTTTTCCTGATTTCTCCTTTTGCATTTCAAAATAATTTGTTTTAAGATGAAATGGTAGATGTGCAGAATTTTTGAACAAGTTAAATTACTTTCTTTCACTGGTTTGCATTCTTTATTTCACCTGTTCTTCTCTCAGTGAGACCTCTGTACCCTGGGAAACGCTCAGAAGCTCGGAGGCCAGAAGGCTTGTTCTGCTTTTGTTCCTCTCTTGAAAACATAAAGCTATCACTATCCAGTCTCCTCTTCTCCTTGTAGCCTTCCTTTCCTGTTAGCAGACAAGCAATTAAATTGTGCTCTTTTTTGCCTTCACTGCTGTTTCATTCACAGAAGAATCTGACCAGATGTTTGTATAACTAACATTTCTGTGTAGTCTTGAGGGACACCTGAGCTGTTTCTCAAGGCAGTGAAGCCGAGACTGTATAAGGTTTCTGAAAGGCACATAAAGTTTTGCAAAGATTGTCTTTTCAGAGGTATTCCTGTGGTTGCCAAAGTCTTCATGGATGAGGGGTCCTGACTGTGACCTCTGGAAGGAAACTGCAAGGTCAAAAAAGACAATTTTGAATCCTGGGCTTCTTCCTGAAGATGCCTCTGAAAGCTTCATTGCAACTGGATACAAATTCAGGGGAAATTCAATAATCTGTCAGTTTGATGTTTCTCACTCTGATACTTCAGACTTCCCAGGGAGGTTGCTGAAATTTGAAAACCATCCTGGTCTTAATCTAATTTCCTTCATCCCCAGTCCATACACAGCACCTTTGCCCTCAAGTTGCAGAATTTTCAAGCAGACTTCTGAAACACACATGCCAGAGATTGTCACTGTCATATTTTCTGGAAAAATTCCTTCTCCAGAATTTCTTCTCCTGGGAAGCTGAGAAGCCTCAGAGAAAAAGGAAAACAATATTATCTCATTTGCTTCTCCTGTGTTTTCATACTTTGGAATGTGGTTTGGAGATTGTTTATCCAACATGTGAATTGTTTTGACTTAATGACCAATTACCTCAGGCTGTGTTGGACTTCAAGGAGTCCAGCAGGTTTTCTATTAGTATCTTGTTAAGCCTTCTGTAAGTATCCTTTCTCTATTCTTTAGTATAGTTTAGTATAGCATTCTTTTATATAATATAATATCATAAAATAATAAATTGGGCCTCTAAGAACATGGAGTCACATTCATTTCCTTCCTGCCAGGAGGGACCCGAAAAAATACCACAGGAGATGACATGTGCTTTACTATGAGGAGATTATCCAGAGATTGAGAGTGTTAATAACTCCCACTTATGCTGTCAAGATCAGAGGGTACAGGCAGGCTCAAGCACCTTCTATGCTTGAGCCTGTGCACCAGTGCATCCACTGCACCCAGATTTGGTGCTCCTTCACTGTTACAATTAATCCTCTTTTCTTCCTCCCCAACTCTTTTATAAGTAAGTGGTAAAAATGTTTACCTTCCAATAAGGGGTTTGTCTTATCTGAGCAAAAAATGACATGAAAGTCAGATCTGCCTGTATTAATTTATATAACTAGGTGACACAGAGAAAACAAAGATTAGTTATATCACAAATTAGCAAATTGACTTGGGCATAGTTTTGTAACTTGTTTTTCCTTTTCATATCATTCTCAATAAGTTGGAAATAAAATTCTGAAACACTTTTAACATTTTAAAAAGTGGTCTCAAAAATTCTCAAGCTTTTTTTTTTTTTGTCTCGCCTGAGAAGTTTGCCTATTTACAGGGTTTGCAATGAAAAAGACTAGATTACATTTTAGTGTAGTCTCTATGCATGTACAAGAAAATAGGAACAGCAAAGCAAATCAAAATTAATCCATCTGTGTAGGCAGGCAGAGAAGGCATTTTGTGAGTTTACTTGGTAAGTCATTGACTTTCTAATGCATCTCGATATTATCCTACCAAAAATCCTATTGCAACTTGATGTAGCAACGGGAAATGGCATTCTTAATATTTCAGACATGCTGCTATATAAGTTGGAAGGAGTTACTGTGGCTTCAGCATAAACTAATTAAAAATTAGGGTCAGCGAAACTGTGCAAAGAACTGCAGAGTAATTTCCATCCTTGTTTTTGATTTGGAGGAAGGTGTTTAATGTGCAGTCATAAGTTTTTATTTCTCGTCTTTTTTTTTTTAATTGCCTTTTAAATTTGTTTGCCTACACAAGCAATTTTGTATTTAGGTGTTTGTTAGTAATAAAGCCCAATGAACCAATTCATTTAATTGAGCTTAAAATTTGGATCTGCAAATATTCTCTAACCTTTTCAGTTCTTCACTATTTGGAATTACATTTACAGTCTTGTTGCGTCAGAGAGAATGGTCTTAGGAATCATGCAAAAAAATGGTAGGTGAAAAAGGCCTGAACCTTTCCCTTTATGCGTTGGAGTGTTTACAAATATGTCCAGAAATTTAGTTCTTTATGCTTTGTAGACAAAAGAACGTTAATGTATTTTGCCTTACGTCGTGACCACAAACTACCCAAGGATGTAACTCTTAAGCTGAAGTTTGAAATGCAGCTGCAAAACAGGTATGAAGTCAACCAGCGACTACCTTGATGCAATGATTTATTGCCACCATGTAACTGCAATAACAGGCATGGTCACAGTTCACAGATGCCCTGTTGGCTATTTTGTTGCCTAGGTGACTTTTGTCATGTTCACCAGAAGCTTACCAGGCCCTTCAAGCAATAGAGAAAAGTTAGTTGAACCTCAGCCCAAGATGGCAACTCCATAATGGGTCTGGTTTTGGATTTTTTCTAGCACTTGAATTTTTCTTAGGTTTACAGTTCAACTACTCCAATCATCATTTCTTTCAATCAGCAGCATACAGATTCCTGATATCAGGATCCTTTACTGATGATCCTCTGCAGCACAAAAAATGGTTTGCCACAAATTTAATCTAATTCCAACTCTTGTTAGACTTTTCATATGCTTTATCTTTGCACAAAGTTTCCTATAGGTTTTTCCATATTGCCTTATTGAGGAATATACCCCTTTTCAGTTATGGTGGCCTGGTACTGTCCAAAAGTTTTAGTCAGGACTGAAGCTACCACTGAGAGATGTTTGATGCTGTGTGAGCTTCTATTTATGGTGCCAGATATTTTGGGTTTGATTTCCTAGAAGTGACTCAGCATCGTGTGCAGCGCATCATCTTCTGCAGTGTTGAAAATGAGAGTTATTCTTTTACCTGTGAGGTGGTTTTCTCAGCTGCTTGGTTGACATATTCCAATAACATCCCCACAAATGTATCATGGAGACATTAATTTGCTGTGGGAACTGAGCCCTGTGCTTCTCCAGGTTGGGGGGTCTAGGAAAGCTTAAAGAATTAACAGCCCTGAGAGTAAAACTGGAATAAACATCATGTACTTGAGCTAATTTTTTCAGCTAACCTGAACAGTAACCATCTACATTTTTGTCATTACTGTCACAAGTCTAACTTGGCATGAAATTCTAGTGCTTAAGGTTCTTGGCATGGCATCCTCAAGATACCTAAGAGCAGCGTGACTGCTTTGAAATGCTCCTCAAGAACTTTAGTGTTTTCTGTCAAGGTCAGTGGTCTCAGGCGATTTTTCAACCAAGGTGATATAACATCAAATGTATAGGTGAGCTGACAGACAGATGCCATAAAGTCTATTTCTACATCTTCTCTGTTGTATTGCAGCTGGTCTGAAGCTGCCCCCTAAACTCAACCAACCTAGCAGAAAACAAGTCCCCGGATAAGGCGCGGATAGATTGGATTCAAACCCAAGCAAAGACCTCAGCCAACCCTGTTCTAGCTTAGATTCTGATGCACCACTGGGCAGAGAGCGGGGCAGAGGGAGGTCCCAAACAATCAACTATCTGAGCCTGGGAAATCACAAGTCCCTATAAAAGGGGCAGCCACATTAAACTCATTGCTGTTTGCTGATGACCCACAGTGTTGTGTCATGTGTTTGCCTCCATCATAGGACTCCATGTAACACTTCTCAGCCTTGGCTGAGTTGATTAACCTTACTTAGACATTTCTTCCACTTTTGCAGTGGAGATAGCACTATTAAAGAGGTTTACAGCTGACCCTCAAAAGTTGAGGATCTACTTCCTGCTGTATTGTGATTATTTCCCCCTTTGCTAGTCTTTCAACTTTCAGACAGTATATTTTTCTTTAAGTGTATCAGAAAGTTTTTGCTGACTTAGTGGAGTGACAAAGTCTGAATTTCAATACTTGCTTCAAGGAATTACTTTTACTATCAACTTCCTCCTCTTACTTTACAAGTTTAATTAATTCCAACATGAAGAATTTAGACATATTACCTTCTTGAGTTAATATTTTCATTCTTCATATCCTGAAAACATTACTTTATCAGCTGTAGAGGAAATTGTTGGTGTTCTAAACCTGAAACAGACTAAAAGCAAAGAATTTTTTTTTTAATGAGGATATGGTCTTCAGGATATGTTGCTATAATCACTTACATATGGCTTCTTTAAAACATAATCAATGAGGCTATAGCTTTTCCTCCTCCCAAACCTACATTTAACACTATAAAATGAAAACCTTCAGTTTGTTTTATATTTTTTTTGCTTTTCCCATTTCCCCCTCCCCCTTTTCTTTTTTTTTTTTTCAAGTTAGTAACACACACTTCAAGTGATATTTATAAGACAGAAATGCGGTTCCTTGTCTTAGTTAACAATAGTACTGAAAGATTGCATTTTAAAATAGAAATATTCTAAACTGGGAACTTGAGAGGTAAGCCCCCTTCCTAATTTTAGTTGAATTGAAGTATTCATATCTCTGGTTGCATAGTCACTTGTACACTCTATTTCTACTTCTACCTAAACTCAGAGAGACGTCTTTTTCCGGTTACGACTCTAAGCTAATACCTTGCAAGGACAGCATGTCTGTAAGGTTTCACTGCTCAGGAGTATATGCATTTCTTTTAGATTTATGAGGCTTCAACCAACATCAGGGTCCCCTTGTGGTAGAAAACACACACTGGGAATCTGGGGTTTCAGGAATTCGTACTGAACGAACAAGGCAGACTCTGTTTCCAGCTAGGCAGTGTGCCAAGGTGGAGGGCAGCTTAGGGGCTTGCTGGAGCTCAGACAGGAATTGAGTTGAGCTGAGCAGAACAGAGCTCAGATTTTCACAGTGCTAAACCACAGGTTTAACTGCAAAACTTCAAAGTACCATTGTAAAGTTTTGATTCTGCTGAAGCCAAACACAAATCCTGATACTGATTAGGCTTTAAACCTAGGCCTGAATACTAGACAAGATAAAATCTAGTGGTACATCTAAGACCTGATTCCTCTTTTAATATGCATTAAAATAGCTCTGTGTTGGCTCTAATGGTTTAGAGAGGCTAATGAAAACACAACATTGCAGATTCTTGAGACTTTTGAAATATCATCTGGTCTTTAGTTCTGTGTGCTTTTTGCTACTTATAATGCAGAAATATTAAAATGCTTGTGAGAGAAATATTAAATTTCCTGCAATTAGAACAGAAAATTTATTTTGTTGTAAACCGAGGGCAAAAATAGAAACACAGAAGGAGCTCCATGAGCAATTTAAAAGTGAGCTGGGTACAGCTAAGTTGTTAAATGAAATGGTCCAAAGAACTGTGCCATTTGGTACCTCTGTGATGAGTAGCTGAAAAAAGCTGCAACTGAAGCATGATCTGTTAGAGAGTTTTAATACTAGATTGTTGAATTGTTCACAAAGTACTCTAAATAGACAACTCAATGAAAGTTGCTTGTTAATGTTCATATTTAGTTCTTGGTTTACAGTTTAAATTCAAAGATATCAGCATATGTTTACTTCTGCCAAGTAGATTTCGGGCTTGTTTTTAAGGTGGAGTAAGTCTGATGAGGGTATTGATAAGTAACAGCTTACAGAGCATACACAAAGATAATGGAAATAGCCCATGAATTTTGGATTTCTGGCTTAAACCCCTCTATTCACAAGTGTGCTGTTCTCCTTTAGATCAAATGTATCCATTCAGCCCACATTACAGATCTCAGTTGCTCATCGGGGTTGAGATGAAATCTGAAGAACATGTCTCTGTCAACATGGAACATTTCTCTCTGCTGGCCTACATGCAATCTTCGGCTGCTGAAGGCTGGAATGTGTCAGATTGTGGATTTCTCTATTACCCAGCAGAAGGTTCTCAGTGTCTCCATCTGCCTCTTCCTTCCTTTTCTGCTTTTAGTTTAATCACAGACATTCTGGCTGTGTTTTCAGAGTTGTAGGTACTCAGCATAGCAGCAAACTTTCAAGCAGAAAAGGTCACTTGGCTGTTTTTGCCTCATGGAGCTGTGGACATTTCCTCCACTGTTTAGATTAGCAAGGAAACTTCTTTTCATCTTCTGTGCTGCACATAATGGGGAACATGCTTTATGAAGACTCAGGCTGAGTGTCTTGCAGAGGTATACTGTGAGGAGATTCTGTTGTACAAATACTAAATTGTTGGAACCCTGAATGTTGAGAATTTTTAAACTTTCTGTGCTGAAAGGCACAGACTCGCAAGAGAGTACTGCCTTTGCCCTGAGGCTGTGGAGAAGGCTTCCAAAATTGTTTAATAGCTCTGGGATTACAGGTGTGTAGTTAGAAGTCTGTAATATCACAGGGTGGAAAACTTAGAGTTTAGGGTTTTAGAATATAGAAATAAATATGAAGCAAGATGGAGGTTTTAGGGCGGAGGTATGTTGTTCTTCATCTTCTTCCTTCTTCTTCATGGGTTTGGTTGGCATTCTGTAATTGGGCAGAAAAGTCCACACTGTGGGCTTCCAGGGATCAGTTATTGGGTTAAAAGGGAAAATAATCTAGGTGTCAGTTCTTAATTGGATAGTTTAGTCTTAAAAGACCTTGTAACAAGAGATTGTTAGCCA
The DNA here is from genome assembly GCF_022539315.1 of Serinus canaria. Lineage (NCBI taxonomy): Eukaryota > Metazoa > Chordata > Aves > Passeriformes > Fringillidae > Serinus > Serinus canaria. Next base: position 33,711,164 of record NC_066343.1, on the reverse strand, counting down.
TATTGTGCCTTGCTAATGAAAGACTGCAGAATTTACTGTGGTGAGGCTGTAACATAGATAAGAAACAATAAACACTGGGGTCTGAACATGAACTATCATCAGAAGTGCCTTCAATCTGGACCCTGACTGAAGTAAAAAAAAAAGTAAGCAAAGAACCCACACTAAATGAAAAGCTTTTTCCAAGGGAGCTCCAAATTCTGTATGGTCCAGAGTGAAATTCTGTTTCCTCTTTGCCTTTGCCTTCCTTCACAAGCACTTTTTGTCTGATTTATCTGACAACTGCAGTCAAATAATAGTACTGTTAGAAGCAATGACAAATAATAATTTGAAGCAATGCTAATGGAAATAAATAGAATAACAATCATATTCGTTACAGTAAAGTCACAATTAGGGCTGTTTCAAAGACAGAGAATGCCAATCACTTTTCTATACCTTGAAGATACAACAGAACCATGTAACTTTTAAATGTTCCTAAGTATTATACAGAAACATTATAAGAATGGAGAAGAAATCAAGTCTTTAAGATCTAATACCTATACTTCTTAGATTATTCAGATACACCTTATTATCCTGACCTTTTAGTGAGTGGCACTTGGGTGTATTTAATTTAAACCAGAGTGAGTGGGGCTGGTTGCTGTCCTGACTAATATGTATTCACAGAAGCTGTAACTTAGCTAGAACTAGGGGAAAAAAAATGCATGAAGGAATTAGAAAAATAATGTATTATGAACTCATCACAACATCTATAGTTTGTTTGCTATAGTTTGTTTGCTTTAGATAAAATGAAAAATGTGCTGTGAATTGAATGAGATAGAACTCAAAATGGAACCCTTACTTCCTCCAGCCTGGCAGGAATTTTTCAGTCTCATTGACCCAACTCCCAAGCCTCTATATATGATTTCTTCCTCAATCTGAATGTAAAAAATGACTAAAATAAGCACTGAAAAGAAATAATTTCTCTAAAAGATGAAAAATTACTTTTTTAAAAAATGTATCCTATCCTTAATTTTTTAAAGTATAATTTTCTTCCTCCAGAATAAAACCTCCAATTGTTTCTTTGTCATCTTATGAATCCTTTGTGTTGGTATAGTCTTCATGAGTGGTGGCTGTAACAGGAAGGCTGCTATTCTTATTTTATCAGTTCTGACCTTATTTGGCTGCTTGAGGATAAGAGAGCATAGGGATGGAGGGATGGCTGAAAAGCAGCATTTGCTCTAAGCCTGCAGCTGTGGAAGTTGATGATCTTATTTCTATTGACTCTACTTGTGATAGTCAAAATCATTATTCAAAGAGCAGTGAACATGTCTTGGTATGCCCTGAAGCCAACAGACCTGACTGAAGTGGGAGGCTCCAAAGAGAAGTTATGCAGTGGATACTCTAAACCTGTTCAGTTTCTTAGCCTTAGAAACTACAGAATAAGTGGTGATCCTCTTCAGAATTAAGACAAGTGTACAAACAAAAGTAAGGGTAAACACAAAAATTGTGCGTTGTTCTGTGTCACAGGCTATGTCTTGTTGAGACAATTTCATATGATTACTAGTGGCAAAAGAGTTTAAGCTTTAATGGGGAATTCCTTGTCTTTTTATAAGTTAATGCAATCTCCCAGTTCCAGTGGGAGGTTTATTCAGTCTGTCAGCCCCAGAAGTCATTGTTCTGTCTTTCCCAATGACTATTTGCATTTTCCCTCCCTAACAAGGGGTGAATCACAGCCAAAAGTTGCTGGTAACTAGGTTCTTTTATTTTTCTTTTCTTTTTATTTTTCCTTTATTTTCCTTTTTTTTCCGAGTAACATTACAAAGAAGGAAGTTAGAAATATAGAAATTAAATATAGTACATATGATATATATACTGAGTATTACTATGTAGTGCATTCCTGTATGGCTGATAAATAAATATTCCTTAATGAATATAATGGTAAACAGATTAGCAAAACATGTATCTGCAAAATAAGTATCAATCCATTACCATCCTCTGAAAAATAGGTATTAATATGTTTTTCTGTTGAAAGAATTATCAATATTTAATCCAGAAGCCCTGTAGGTTCTTGTGAACAGTAATCAATAATTCTTTATTTCTGCTTGTCATGCAGTTTAGCTGTGTTGACATTTTCCTGTTGTTTTTGATTTAAAGAATAGTCAGTGCTGTTAATTTTTGGTATCCACTATCTATAGTGGATGGAGGTCACCATGTATCTTCACAAGGATCTCTATATAACCATAACAATTAATTATTCAATGGCCTTACTGCAGTGCCTAGCTGAAGTCAAAACTAACCTGATTTGTCACTTTACATTCCTGTAGAAAAAATATTCCAATGGATTTGTGTAATCTGCATTAATGAAATACAAGAAGAAAAGCAATGCTGTGAAGGATATTGATCAAGATAGTTTGATTGCTGTCAGAATCAGCAATAGATCTCTGATCTCCTCAGTTCTTGCCAAGGTGACTTAGTTGAAATGCTATAAAAGATTTATTGAATGCTTGAGATTTCTTTTCATTATTTTCCATCCAGCATGTCCCTGTTAAGGAACAAAAGATTTGTGTTTGGTGGCTGTCCTTACAATTTTGCAAGCCAGTAATGTCTTCTCTATTCCTTGAACTTTGTCATGGCATGACACTGGATATGAAGAATACCGCTGCAAATTTTCTTGATAAAGGAGTAAATAATAATCTGTCTCAGGAAATATTTATGCATTAAAAGTGTCCGAAAGGTGTTTTTTCCATACAAAGTTTTTTTTTTGTGGTCGTTGGTAGTGGTGTTTTTTTTTTTTTCTTGAGGGATGGGAGTGGATTGGGAATTAATTTATGATGAAAGACTTACTGAGGCATGAACTTTTGAGGGGCTAGTATGTCAAAGTAAGAGGCTATGTTTTGTATGTCAAATCACCCTGAGAAATGTACCTTATTACAAATCTCATTACAGACTGAGCATAGCATGCAATTTGTGATAACTATATGGGCAAAGGGAATAAAAGTAGATGTCTTAAACATTTACTTAATTAGCTGATACTTCTGTTTTCTTCAGAAATACATATTGCATTTCTTTTATTATTTTTTTTGTTATTTTTTTACATGTAATTGACCTAAGGGCATAATAAGTGGCTAAATGCTTGCAAATTAATGACAGGCACAGAACTCATGTGAAGTCAGTTTTTGAGGATACAAGAGATTATTTGTGTAGCACAGATGATCATGGTGACAGAAAAGAAGGCTGTAAAGGACTAGAAAACTTCATTTACTCTAGACAGGTATTGGTTTAATTTGTTCTTTCAAAAGCTATAGTCTTTCAGTTAGAAATCCTATCCTTTTGGTATCTATCATAGCACTTTCTTCTTTTAACTTTATAAATCATTTTTCATGAAGTTCAATTTCAGTTTCTCTTATTACAACAGCAGCTTTTTTGTTGTTCTTGTTGTTGTTGCTGGCACCAAAGACAAGAGTGCATATGATTTTTTTCTTTCCCATTTGAAGAAGCCTCTTAAATATTTAAAGACTGTCATAATTTTCTCTCAAGCCTTGACCTTCTCCACCCTTCAGCACCCCTGGCTCATGTAATCTTTTTAACTTTAGACTAAACAAACCCAATCATTTCAGTCTTACTGAATTGCTTGTGTTTTGCAGATGCCTCATCATTCTTTTTTCTCTACACTGGATTGCCTCCAATTTGATACACACAATTTTTTTTCAGTATATAAAACTGGGCATTGAACTTTAGTTTTAGTAGTGCTGAGTAGAATGAAAAAATTATGGCATCTGATAATGTTTGTGCCATTTAAATTTTTGTCTAATATTTGACTTAAAAAAAAAATGTTTTCTAATAGTATCTCACTGCTTATTCTCCTGCAGTTCTGCAGGTCCTGGGATCTGTCTTGAAGATCTATTACCTTGTCAGTCCTTTGCCATCTGTTTTTTTCCCAATTGTGAAAATGGTTGTTCTCCCCAAAGTACAGAGTGGTAGGATAAACTAACTAACTAAACTGCATCCTCTCTTTCTTTTTTTTTTTTTTTTTTTTTTTTTTTTTGAGACTGGTTTATGGTCTGCCAAAGTCATTGTGGATTCTGACTTTGTCCTGCATCAGACTTGTAGAGATTCCATCTTAGCATCATCTTAGAAAGCAGCATACATTCAGAGACCTGTTGGGATGCTAATGGTTGGTGGAGTGGTGTCTGCTTAATCTGGAGCAAGACAGGACTGTAGCATCTGGCCTTAGTTGATTCATTGATAGCCAGGGGGAAAAATGCTGTGTTAAATAAATCTGTTGGTTTGTTCCTGAGGGTTCTTCTCAAAAATACTGGTTGGAGTCTGTGTAGTTTTCACTTTCAGTTATTTCATTTCAAGATGCAGTGTCATGGGTTTATAATTTTCAGACGGAAATTTCACCAAAAATATCTTACACCTTGCTTTAGGGTAGAGGTTGTCTGGCAAAGGAGGATCATATCTGCAGTGAATTGTAATAATATACTAATTGCTTAGTCATGCCACAAAAAGCTCAACATTCTGATCTTGCTCCCCACCAAAAAAATTCTATAAAATTTGAGATTCTGTTGTCTTATTGATTAGCTTATAGAGTCAGCCAGCCTGGAAAGGACTTCCAGACAGCACATTTGATTCCGGTACTATTCCTTCAGTATTTGAGATTTATGGGCTGGTTAAGAATTAGTCACTGAAGGAAATTGTGAATCGTTCTGAATAATGAATAGATTTGGTTGCATACAGTTAGTGAAAAAGAACAAAGGGAGAAATAAATGTTAGAAATGTTAATTCACTCAGCTCCAAGAGGACTTTAAGAGATCTTTTAGACCTTTATAGACCAGGGAACAGAAACAAATGTTAGAGAACAGTACAAGTCTGGAATTGCAATACCAACAGACTTACCAGTGAAGGGAAAAGGAAAACAATGACAAGAACAGCAGTGATGACAGGTTGAGGCTTAGGTTGCAATACTTGCAATTGCTTTGCAATTTGCCCTGACTATGGGGTTAGACACAGTTACAATCCTGTTTCACTGACAGCTAATTCCAGAACACAACGCAGCATCGATTTGTCATAACAGAAAGAATATTAAATGCTGAACATAAAGCACTAAGCACCTTGTAAGCAAATCAGAATGGTAGGCCAAGAACATGATGAGTTAGGATGTTTATCTTGGACCACTGTCTTAAAAATTAAATGATAATTCTTTATGTAGATCTACCAGCAGGAAATGCCAAAAATGTGTGAGAAGAAAGATTATCCACAGCCCAAATAGTGGGTGCAAACACAGAAAATCAAATAAAAAGAGTAAACTTTAGAAGTATGAAAGACAAATTTGAGGAAAAGAAGTGGGAAAGCTTGAACACTGATAGTCCTTATATTCAGCTGAAAGTCTGATTTCATCAGTTCTCTCAAAAGCACAGATCAGCCATAAGCAAGTCTGGAGTAAAAGATGCTGAAGAATGTCCACAGTGAAGTTTTCAAATTAAAATAAAAATAAAGCTGTAAGGTTATGAAAAATGGTAGAAAGTAGACTCCAAAAACATTTCACTAGACCATGAGATTTTTCACATAGGAGGACCAGAGTAATAAGCAGTAATTTCATGATGCTGGGAGTTAATTCTGCTGAGTTCTAGTGTAGGGTACTTGAGGCAGCAATTTTTTGGTTCACCTTTTTTTAGAACAGCAATATTAAGAAATTCTGTAAATTTTGGTTCACTTGTGTGTGTTTACTTGCTTTTTGCCTTCTTCCCATTGCTTCATTCCCATACTTTCTGTCAGGAAATATATGTGGAGGAAAGATACTCCAGCTTTAGAAGAAAGGAGGTTTTTGACTTTATAGAAGTGGTTTGGTGTTTGTAATGAACTGATCAGAACTCTCTGTGTCTCTTGTGTGCATTTCTACACCTGTTTGTGACTTTGTAGACTACAATGTACAATGTTGCTCGCTTGTATTTTAACTTGAAATATTGTGGGCTTTTTGTGACTAGGCTAGTTGCCATGTAAAACTTCATTTGATAGTATTTGCTTTTTGTTATTAGTAACGATGTCTTTCAGATTACTCGTTCAGTTACAGCTCTCATTGCTATGACTCACCAAAAATCCTCCTTTGCCTGACTGGAGTGGTAGACAGTCTGAGCAAAAACATTCCCAGCTTCTTTCAGGAGGTTGAACCTGTGGTTTTGCCTTTCTCTTGTCTAAATACAGAAAGCTCACAGGCTGTAGACGATTGAAAGATCTCCCTTCCACAGTCCTGGTGAGATTTACTGCTGTATGAATGTCAGCAACACGGCATATACTTGGCCAAAATGAGACCTCCCACAAGTGCTGACTGTGTGAGCAGGGTTTATGGGATTGAAAAGAAATATTTTCCTTGGAAACAGAAGCTGTAAAAATCAACACCAAAAATAAGTAAACGCCAATTTAGACTGATCCAGATATTTTTTTTACACTGATCAGAGACTCCTCTTACGGTGGACTGTGAAATCTGGAGTATATCAGGCTGATTTGAATCACCTAACTGAAAAACATGGTTTTACAAGGTGGTGTTTTCTGAATTGGAGATACCAGTTTCAAGTTCAAATGCTTATATTTTGAATTCTTTATACTTCTTTATTGTCAAACCTGGTTTTCTGTAATTGAGAAAGGTTGAAACTAGCTGGTTGTGGGAGGAATCACTCAGATGTGAAGTTTGGTTCTGCCATGGTTAGCTCAAGAAACAGCTTGTCTTGGACTGTAAAAAATTTTGAGGGAAAAATCCTCTATTCAGCTACCCTGCCTTACTTGCTAAAGTTTTCAGTAAATCAGTGTTTCTTTGCAGTTTCTGGTCAGATTTTTGTATGCAAGGGTGTGCTTCCAAGATACTCACATGAAACCCAATGGCTTTCTGAACCTGTTTTTCTAGTACTCTTCTTCAAAGTATTGCTACACATTTTTTTGTGTACACCAATTGTACACCACCACTGTGTCTTCTTCTTACAACAGCAGAGAACATCTTTTCAGTGCTGTTTCATTTGGTTTGTTTGGTTTTTTTTTTTTTTTTTGTTTCTATCCATAAATCTTTATCTCTGCTTTTTTGAACTACTTTCAGTGAAAATAGGCATATTCTTTGAGAACTCATTAGGCAATTCAAAAACTTGAGTATTTACTTCTGGGAGTCCCATCCAACGCAGCACAATAGATACTACAATAACAATAAAAGAATCCAAGCCTCTCCTCCAGTAGTCTGAGGTATTTTTCATACATTTCAGATTACTAGAAGATAATTCACAATTTTTAAATAATTATTTTAAATTATTTCACTGCAGCACCAAATGTGATGAGGGTATTGTCTGGATGTGGGTGCAGTTATATGCAGGATCTGCTATGAAAGCCCCAGCTGAAGTCCTGTGCTTGTGCTCTCTGTTCTGTTCCTCAAAATGTGTTGACCCAATTTCAGATTAGACTTTCTATCTGGGCTTTTTGTATTACCACAGATGAAATAAGCAAAAGCTTTGTTGTCAGCTGCTGATAGCTATCCCTCCCCAAGCCACCAGGAGCTGCTGGAGCTTTTGCTAAGCTTGTCTCTGCTGCAACTTGCTTTTCACTCAGCTTTATATCTTGCAGCATGTCTGCATCTTCTTATCTAAAAGCAAGATATTGTCAGTAAGAAAAGTGGACCAGGATGGTTGACTCTTGTGAGGATTTTCTTACATCTGCATCTGCAGCTTGCCGTTGATAGAACTGAGTATTCATTTTTGTCTTGAAAAAGGTAGTAAGCTGGAAGATGATACCAATTATTTCCTACCATTGACCAAATTGTGATTATTTTGTCTTGAACTAATTTCTATGGCTTTTAGGAGGATACCATGGTATATTGTCCCCAAAAGGAATGAGTTCAACAAGCATAATAGGTTAAAATCAAATAGAAGTGTAATAAAAAGAGGCTGCTCTCACCCTTCCTGTGAAGAAAGTCTGTACCTTAACCCGTCTGATCAAAAGTTTTCAGCCCAGAGGCTATGTCTGTCTTATGTAGTGATGCTCAGCTCCTGCATTGAGCTGGTTTTTTTTTTTTACCTTTTACTGTTTGGATATATTCTTTATTGTCATCAGATGTCCACATTTTATTGCATGCATTTGTATATTGATTGGAGACAGCACAACTATAAAAAAGTTGACAGAAGAGATTTAAAAGGTTATATGTAGTTGTTGAGAAACATTCTTCAGACTTGCTCTGAAATCATTGATCCCCGAATCCCCTCAATGTACACTTCACACTGCTTTTCATCATACAGTGCACAGTGGTGTACAGTTCTATCTGTGCCTGCTTAATAGTAGGGCGTTAAGAAGATGTCATTTTGGTTCTCTTCTTTCCTTTTTAATTCAAAAGACCTAATTTTTTTCCCCCAAACACATAAGCTTACATAATCTTCCTTCCCCGTACTTTTTGTCAATGTTTTCATTTTTATGAAAATATAAGATTCAGCTGTGAGTACTCTGACATGAGGCTATTTCTTTTTTTTACTGTCTAGCTGCTGGTTCCTACCAACTCCTTTTTTCTAAACAGCTGTCTCCTAAAATAACAATACCCTTTATTCAGCTACTTCTGCATTGTCTGTATGAAAGCTGTTTTTCAATTTCTGTAATAACAGTATGCCTGACTGGTGCCTTCCTCATCTTTACAGCATTATTTTTCAAGAAAATATTTTCTATTATTTGTAAAATGTGTGAAAATTTCCTTCTGAAGACATTTCATTTGTAAATGCATTTTCTGTTTAGGGTGCTTTTCTTTAGAAGCTGTCTCTGTTCCATTTTCTATCATCAACAGCATAGATTGAAGATGTATTTGTATGTGTCTTATGTTATCCCTGAAAAGTTAACTATTATAAAAGTGGTTGTTTTATTTATTTATTTATTTATTTATTTATTTATTTATTTATTTTCTTGTTGTTTGGTGTCCTTTTTTTTTTTCAGTTGAAGCATTTTAAAGTATCTAAAGCATTGTAGGTGACAGAAGGAAAAGATGGTGGAAGCAATCTCATTTAATAGATTATTCTGTATTTATCACCAATAAATAATTGGCCTTTTAATCTATTTATCTCTAAAAGATGATGCTGCCAACATGAAGAAAGGATGGCCAACATCTTATTAGATGGCAGAGTTAAAGGTGGTTTTTATACCTGAACTTAATTTTTTTTCTCGACGTGAAATAAATATAGATTTGCCATAATTTTGCAGACACCATGCAATTAAAGATTTCTGCTAGGAATGAAGCTTCAATTTTAAATATATCAGTAAAACCTAAGAGAAGGATGTAGGTGACTAACAGCAGAATTTGGGATCTGGATTTTTAAATTTATTTTTCTTGGATAATTTTCAACTTTTCCTTCTACTAATGCCCATTCCCCTATAGTCTCTTAATGTCTCTTTCTGTGGGGCCAGAAAGATTTCCAAGCACCTGCCAGATACTTTTCCTTGAGGTTTTTCTGGCCCTTGATTGGCAGAAGCTTTTCAAATTGTTTGACAGCCATGCTGCAGACTTACTGGCCAATGCTAAATCTCTCCACACTAACCCTGAAGGAGAAGTGTATCATGATTGCTGCAGAATGTGCTTAACTTGAAAGTGACCTAAGACAGACTTGAGCATTTACTCTAAATACTGGGCCATTTTAAAGATGCAGTATGGAGCAGAGAACATGAACTCTTTCTCTTTTCTCTTTTTTGTTACATGAGGCTCATGTATTTGCTATCCCAAATAGCCACAGGTTCTCATTTTGAGATCATAGGTCTCTGCTGTTCAGCCCCAAATGTCAAATTATTTTTTTCTTGCTTAATTTCATCTAAATGGAATTAATATTCTTACTTTCCAGTAATACTTTTCACCCCTCCCAATTTATTTTCATCAATATTGACTTTTACAAAGTTCAGATCTGTACAGTTATTTCAGTTATCAGCAGTATCCGTTATTTCATCCCTTCAACTGTAAGTATATAGTGGAATCTAAAGCCTTGGAATTTATCCTAAATGTCATGTTGCATCCTTGGACTCATTCACAGAAATGAATTGAAAACAGATTTAGTTGTGATCATGATTCCTGTCCTCTAATCATAAAATAACATTCAAAAGATCATCTGATCCAACCTTTCATGGGTGAGGAAGCCTAGATGGGATGACAAAATACCCTGTCCAATTGCATTTTGAAAGCCTGCAGTGAAGGGGAATCCACCACATCCCAGGATATTATTCCCTGGAGTAAAGGATTGTTCTCAGTGCAAAAAAATTATTTCTTTGGTTGAAACAAAACCTGTACCTGTTGTACCTTTTCATCTCTCTTTTTTTGTAAAGAGAAAGCTTATGCTGTCTTTCTAACATCCTTTAAATAGTGAAAGACTCTGATGAGGTTCCCAGTGGGTTTCCTCTTCTCCAGAGAGATGAGACCTGAACCCTTCAATCTTTCTTCACAGACTAGTTTCTCCTGAACTTTGGTCATCTTCATGGTCCTGCTTTTGAACTATCTCCAGTCTGCCCACATCTTTCTTCAATTCTATGGGCCAGAACTGAGCACAGCTCTCCAGAAATGGCATGACAAGTGGCTAAGATTAGGATGACCTTGCCTGTGTCTCTGCTAATAATGCCCCTGTAGATGCAGCCCAGGATCTGATCTGCCTTTATTACCGCTACCCAGATGACTCATGTTCAGTCTGTTGTCCACCAGGACCCCCAGAATGATGGCTGTGGCTCCCCAGCCATGCAGATCCTGGTTGGTGCTGGGCTCTTTGGTTATCCTGACCCAGCTGAAGGACTTTGCTCTTGCTTTGGTTAGACTTCATGCAGTTCTGTTCTTGCTAGCCTGCTGTATTACTTCAGCCTGACCAGACCTCTCTGTAAGATGGCTCTCTCTTCTGATAAGTCCACTTCAATGCACAGTCTAACATCATCATCATACCTAGAGAGGGTGATTTTAATCCCATCCTCCATTAATAAAGATGGTGAAGATGCTGAACAGTGTGGTACCCATTATTGATCCATGACTGCCAACATGAGAAAAAATTCTGTATTATTTTTCAATCTATACTTCTAGAAGTGCATACCTAGCCGAGTTGGTGTTGTTCTTTTTTCATCTAGCATATTTAAAATATATTCATTAAGTAAAATAGGGTGTAGCTTTTGCTGATAGAAGGCAAGAGAGGGGAAGATAGATCTGTTCCTGTGTTCTCTCAGCAATTTCGAAGGGTGAAGTAGTTGGGAGGATTGAAACTCAGTGTTATTTTCTTTCATTTATGGGCTGGACAGAAGTATTGATGTAAGATTGAGATTAAGGAAATGTAATGTGATGCCCCAATAAATTTCTGTAAAGAAAGTGGGGATTTTTTTGGCTTCTGTGTTGTCTTAATTTTTCAGAACCACATGAGGATACAAAGTCAAGTAATGCAAATTCTTGGGCCAGATCTTTCAGTTGAAAGAGAAATGGGGAGTCCCTCTGCTCTCCTTTCTCTCCCACATGTCCTGTGTGCCGAGGAGGGCCTGGGGGAGGGAGTGTAACGTGCAAAGCTTTTGAACAAGTGGACAAGTGATCTCCTGAGAAGCAGTCTGGCACCATGGCAGTGTGTGTGGGAGAGATGGTGAGGAGCAGGGAAGCACTCCAGAGTGCTTTTTGTGTGAAGAGGCCTCACAAACAAAGTATTGGTTATCTGCTTGTAACTGGGAGGCAGTGTTGCTCCTGTGGCAGTTCACTCGGGAGCATGATTCTCCTGTCAGGACTCATTCCCTCCCTCCTGCAGAATCATAGAATAGTTTAAGTTGGAAAGGTCCTTTAGAGGTCCTCTAATATCATTAAGTCCACCACTAAACCATATCCATCAGTGGTCCATCTACACTTCTTTTAAATACTTTCAGGGATGATGACTCAACCACTTCCCTGGACAGCCTGTCCAGGGTTTGACAACTCTTCTGGCAAAGAAATTTTTCATAATATCAAATTTAAAACTCCTCTGGTGCAACTTGAGGCCATTTCCCCTTGTCCTGTTTCTTGTTACTTGGTTGAAGAGACCAATTCCCACCTGGCTACACCTTTCCTTCAGGGAGTTGTGCAGAGTGATAACACCACCCGCCCCTGAGCCTCCTTTCTTCTAAACAATCCCTGCTCCCTCAGCTGCTCCTCATAAGACTCGTGCCTCAGACTCAATGCACTTTGGAAAGATACTCTGGAGCCTTCTCTTTTCCCATCTGAGCTGCCCCAGCTCTCTCAACCTCCCCCTACATGAGAGATACTCTGGGTCTGCAATCATTTGAATGGCCCTGCCCTGGACACTTGCTTTACTATGTCCATCTTCCTCTGGTGCTGGGGAGGCCAGAACTGGATACAGCACTTCCAGTGTGATCTCTAAGGGTCTGTCACTTGACCAGCTGGGGATGCTTTTCCTAATTTCCTGACCCATGAGGATGTAGGTCTTCTTTGCTCTTAGGGTGCATTAGAATTGTTTCATACTTGAAAAGCAGGAAGGCCTGCCCAATAGTCATTTTTCTGACCAGCTGTTGAGAAAGCTGTTCCATGGAGTTGAAAGTAAATTCTGCTACATGAGCTGATTTTCAAATGCACTAGGGCTTATGCTCTTTCATCTTGCTGTCAGGACATTCTACACAGTACAGAAAGCAGCACAGCAAGCAGAATATAAGCCCCAGGTGGCAAAGCCTGAAAAATGAGTTAAAAATAACTTTATGAAATAGCTCTAATGGCCATGGCAAATACTACCCTTATGTTTGGGTTTTTTCACTTACTTACTCTTCTTTTGTTTTTAAATTTTACTTACTGTCAATGAGACAAAATGCAAAGAAAGAGATCCATACATGTGGAAGCAGATTGCTTTTCCTGGCAACTAATAAACTTAGAATTCTTCTCTATAACTGAGCCAGGCCCACACAGATACGTCATCATTACTTATTTTTTCATCTTTCCATCGCAAATAGGAAATAGAAAAGTGCTACTCTATGAATGCCTCTGTTTTCACACACTTCTCTGTGAATGGAAGTATAAGTCTTCTAACCTTGCTACTTATTTGGGAAGAGTAAAACATGCTCTAAAATAAAATAATTTAAAAAAGGTAGCAGAATAAAGCATACTAAAATTTTCCATTCTTGAAATTTTTTGCACCCTTTAAAGAGGAGACATTCTGAAGATGATTACTGGGGCCCTTTACAACACTACTGATGGAATGTGGGCATTCTGCAGTTTCAGAGCACCACTGCCAAGTTAAACTTTAGAGAAACTTCACTTACCCATGTAACCATCTTGCTTCTGTTAATTTTTTCTAGCTAATATAATACATGGTGTTTCCTCACCATGAAAAGATCACAGCAAGATTTTAGGAGGCTTTTGGAAAAAAACTGACCAGAGGATTTTATAAAATAAACAATGATTTCACTTTTTATAGACAACTTGTATCTGCAGCCACTGTAACTCAAGATATAGCCAATCTCTTCTCTGTTTCTCTGTGATATTTACAACATACAGGAATTAAAAAAAAATCTCAAATCTCATCCTTGTTAGATTACTGCATAGCAGGAAGGCTGTAGTAGAATTTTTAAGATGCGTTTTAACATAACTAATATTTAATATAAAAAAGAATGGGAATACTGAGAAAAAAAATAAGGGGTAAAAATAAAATGTAGGAGAAAAAATGTAGTGGACTTTCATAATAAAAGACCTGACAAAAAAAGATAAATAATTTTTGCTGGTGAAATTATGGTTATGTAAGAACTTGATTTGTCCTAATGCAGCCTTCTCTGAGCAACCAAGAGCATGATGCCATCATATGGAAATGTGGCTAAATACAGAGCCTTTTCTTTAAAAGCTTAGTTGCTGTTAAAGCAGTATAAAAACAATTGAGGTTTTCCTTGTGAACCGACTGAGTAGTCTTAAAAAGTCATCTTTAACTCAGTTCTCAGATCAGAGGGACTGATTTAAGATGAGGGATGGCTCTGTACTTGGAAGATATGAAGTGCCCACCATGGAAAAAGCCTTAGAGGGCACCAGCCAAGGAAGGGGCAAACCAGACAATAGCAGGATTTAGAGTGAGCTATCAGCTTACTGTTGACAGCATATGGGAAATAGTTTGATATTAATAACATAAAGCTGAAATACAACCTTCAGCAAACCATGGTCTGCTCTTAGTTTCAGAGTTTAAGTTGTGTTGTGGAATATAGATTGTCTGTGGACAAAACCAGATTATTTAGACTTTAAACCTGAGAATAATTTTCTCCTTCAGTGGCCTCAAATGAATTAAAGTACCTTGGAAGCTCAGTTCTAAGGAAATGTTGATTGCTATAACCTGTATGTTTGCATTTTAAGGAGAAGCCTGAGAGAGTCCATGCCAGACCTGTTCTTCCTTATCTGTGAGCTGTAGAATAGGGTGACACATTGTTTTGAGTTTCAGTTTTCTTCAGTGTATAGGAAAGATGGACTGATGAAAGTGGGAGTGGAGATGTGGTTACAGATTGCTATGAATGGAGAAATTTTGGAGATCACAGCTTGGATGTAAAAACCATTTAGTTAAAGACTAAATGGTTTCCCTGATACTAAGAACCATGTTTGTGGAAGAAACATCTCACCAAGCATCACCAATATCATATAGATCATGTGTGTTGTATTTATATTTTAATCAGATTAGCCAGAGGGCACAGTGAGTATTTATGCTTCTTCCATGCCAGTTTTGTGCTGTCTTTGAGAAAATATGTGAGGCTGATTACATACAGCATATTTTTTGAAAATACGTTGAACAAATATGAAATGGCAGATTGTGTTAGAAGGGTGCAGTATTTTTGATTCTCTATTAGCAGGCTGAAATTTGGATTTGTAGTGTTCTAAAACTGATGTGTGAGCAGATGCAGGTTAGCAGATGGAGCTGAGGGACAGAGGACACGTGTTGGGATATTTGGCAGCTTAAGCCTAGCAATAAAAACATTTATTTATTTATTTAATTTTTTATTTTATTTAATTTATTATCCATGAATAACAGGTTGTTTGAAACAATCTTTGGAAACCCTGTTGCACACAGAGCACTGAAAACCAGGATAACAATAAAAGGTAGCACTTGAAAAAAATCTTTATTTCAACATTAATTCTTTTTCTCTCTAAAAGCCTACTTATCCTGAGTACATAACTAAGACAGAAAAACTCAAAGAAAATTATATAATAAGAATAAAATAAATTGAATTATTTCAAAGAGCAGTTCTTGTTACTTTCTCTTTCAAGTCTTAGATTCTCTGTGACTTAACCTCATTTCCCGACTTCTGATTTGTCTGATTCTTGCCTGACATTCCAATGAATCAGGCAGAGTGTGCATCAAATAGCAATGTTAACTTTAGCTCTTTAGCTGCACTTTATGTAAGAAAGGATCTTTTTGTAGGAGCTGTACAGAAGCTTGGCAGGAGCTCAGACATAATATCCACAGCTCCAAAAAGAGGCTTAGTCTTAATATTGCCAAGTCCTTGAGGCAGAAATATTGTCCCCATTTGTGACCACCCAAGAGTGGCAGAGGCTTCTTCTGTGCTGGAAGTGATCTGACTTTGCCTCCAGGAGTATTAGTCCATGCCATAGATTGTCTAAGAAGATGAATTTAATGAATATCTAATAAGCTTAATTTTTTCTTATCTGACCTATGTTTAGTGCCATGTACCTGCCCATATGTGGGCACAGAAGTGCAGCAACTGTAGTTTTGCCGTAGTGCTCTTCAATAGTTTCAGTTTATGTTCCTGAATCTTCAGTTAGTATCTCCCTTGTCCCAACGTCCTCATAACAACAACAACAACAACAACAACAACAACAATTTCATATTTTACAGGAAGAGCAAGAGAAAGAAATTTTTTAATTTTTAAAGAATGCTCAGTCTCTTATTGAATTCTAAAATGAAGTAAAAATAATTCTAATTAGCTGAGTTACTGAAAATTATGAATTCTTTTTGATTACCTTGTTTTTCATTAACATTTCCCTCAAACTACGAATCGTTGTGCAGCTCAGGAGCATCTGGTGAGTGCTCAGTCCGCTAACTTTCTGCTCCCTCTAACAGGTAACCCAGCAGCTTAGTCAAGGATGACTGTCAGAAAGAAGCTATAATTCTCACAACCATGCAAAAAGCACAAGGAGCTGCTGACATATTACAGGACAGCAGCTAAGAGCAATAGGCACCGATCAACATGAGGGAAGTTTGAAAGGAAAGGATGCAGCAGTGGATAGCAGTCTCAGAAGAATTCAGCATCTTTAAGCAGATCCTTTGCAGGTAACACTAAATGAATCAGTGCTTAATGTCCTGTATAGTTAATTTATTATGGTTTCCTTTATAGCTTAGCAGTTTTA
Organism: Serinus canaria; assembly: GCF_022539315.1. NCBI lineage: Eukaryota > Metazoa > Chordata > Aves > Passeriformes > Fringillidae > Serinus > Serinus canaria. The sequence goes on along the minus strand of NC_066343.1, from coordinate 33,694,861 downwards.
AAGCATTTAATTAGTTGTTTGCTACATCATTAGAGCTCACATCAAATGACCAGGTACAGAAATTAAACATGAGCTTCATTTTACATTTCTGACACATTAAGTAGAAGTGGTGTCACTACAAAGCATGATCTCTTTGCAATAATTACATGTCCTTCAAAAAATAGTTTGAAGTCCCAAAACCTTTGCCAGACACCTTCAGGAGAGTAAAGATAAGTTTTAAAAAATAGGCGCAAAGCTAATAAAGAGTTAAGTGCTGTGGGAGTAAAAGGTCAGTTCTGTCTTCAAAAGTTTAATAGCAGTACACATGTGGCTTTGTACTTTGGTTATTTATTGTGTCTCCAGATCATATTAGTAACCTCAGTCAGTCTGAAGATTAAAACAGGGATCTAGTATGGCCAGGTGCCATGTTGTCTTGGTTTGGAAAGACAGGTGCCTGCTAAAGAAGGCAGGAGCCTCCCCTGAAATGGAGAATGCAAACCCTCCCCACCCCTCCGAATTGCTGTGAATTTTAAATTAAGGGGCTCTCAGGCAAAAAATATGGGAGCAGGAAATAACAGTTCTTTAATAGGGAAGGGAAGAAAAAAATAAAAGGATAAAAATAAACAATGCAATACACTAGAACAACACTGACAGAGTCAGAACTCAACCTGACACGCTGGGTCAGGGTGTTGGTAGCAGTCCAGTTGGAGAAGTGGCTGCAGTCCTCCTGGAGTGTCAGGTGTGGTTCTGCTGGATCAGGGATCCTGTAGAAAAGGGTGTATTCTTTCTCCACAGATCCGTGGAAGCAGAAGCAGCTGCTGTTCCTCTGGGGAATCCAGTGGGAAGCCATGCTGGTGTGTCAGAACCTCCAGATTATATCTGGGGAGGAATGCTTGGCTCCTCCCTCTGGGCATCTCACAATGGGATGTTACAGTTCTTATCAGCCATGCAGTGACATTCAATGGCCTTTAATCAGCAGATGTTCCCTGCCCAGGGAGGAGTGATTGTGATCACTCAGGGAGAGACATAAGGGGAATTGCCCACTTGACACCAGGCAACTGCCCTACAGAGGGTAATAGAATACATCTTGCCTTGCAATGTGGAACAAGTTTTGAGGTATTATCCCTGTGTCTGTGCAGAAGCCAGCCAGCACCTCATAGGAGTGAGCAATGAACAGAAGTGTCCCTCAGGTCTGGGTGACTGCCACTGCAGCAGCACATGAGAGCTGCTGCTCAGAGAGCTTTGCAAGTGCTTGGGTGGGAAAAGAGAAGGCTCAGACTGGGTCACTGGTGAGAACCAGCCACATTTTTGGAAACCAGTACTAAAGTGAGAGTATTCACTGTGGGCATAAAGTAGTGTATAAAAGATGCAAAGCTAAAATGCAGTAGAAGGTGCAAAACAACACATATAGTTGTTAAGCCTTGGTATCTTTAAAGATGACTGTGAACTCAGTTTTGAAGACAAGGAGCTTTTTGAAGCTCTGTTTTCACATGGATTTTACATAAGGCATGTCTCAGCTTTATGTTCGTAATATTTAGCACAGAGAATATTAAATTCTTACCTATATTTTGTCTTTTTAATGAGGAAATTTTGTTTTCAGAAAGCAATCTTTTATACAGGATTGTGTGATTGCAGATACAGGACTAACATTGACCACATTTTAAGGTAAAATTGTTGAAGTCCTCATGTTTTTATTTTCTTCTTGTTCAGGTTGCCTACTGAATTCCCGAATAGGTAGAAAATAAAAGATACCAGGAAAATAGTCCTGTCCAAAGCTTTATTTCTCTTTTCTTGCAAAGGTATTGAAAGGATTCTGCAAAGGCCCTGTCAAGTTCCCAGTATATTACACATAAGTCAATTAATAATTCTTCCTGTCCCCTATGTTGCTTCTTCGTGAACTCTCTGGTGTTCCTCAGGCAGTGGGAAAGGTGACAGTAAGTTTAGTTTAATAAAGTCTACAGCTCTTCTCCTTGTCTCACATTAAGGAAATTGAAAAACATCTCTTTTTCAGACATGTGTCCTGGTTCCATTTCCTGTTTGTTGTCCTAGGGTCTGCAGTGAGCATTTTTGTATGTGAGTAATTATCTTTTTTTGTATACTTTTGGTTTTAACATCATTGCTATTACTATTCATTGTCTTATCTCATTGCTGTTTTCAGTAAATTTTCCTTATCTCAACTCATGATCTTCAACTTTTGTGCCTCCAGTTCTCCTCTCTGGCCTCCTGTGTAGGGTGGGAATTGAAGAGGGGGAAGGGGGAGGGAGAGAGTAACAGTTTGGTTTGGAAAATCTCAGTAGGAAAACTAAATTGGGAAGTACCATTCCTAAATTGTGACACTTTGCAAAGAAAAACATTATGTTTATTTAAAAATTCCAAGGAAAGTCACATTTTTTAGAATGCCTCTGGAACTGTTACAGTATAGTATTACCAACACACCAATCAGACATGTACTGTTAAACTGAGCTTTAAATTTCCTCTTAACCTTGACTGGGTTCCTTTGTAATTCCTCAGTGATTAAATTTATTTCGTATTAGCATAAACTTAGTAGAAGATCCAACACTGTTTCTAGTTTGCCTTTCTTTGCGATTTTTGAAATACAAAATACTTTTAATCTTGGTTATTTGTAAATTATTTTAAAAAAATTAGTATTGCCTGGCAAGTTGACTGAAAAGTCAAGTGCTCAATAAAGTGTTTAACTAATCCAAGAGAAACAAGTCAGGCTGCAATAAAGTTTTCAAATGTCCACAGAAAAGGGGAAAAAAACTCTGAGATACTTACTGTCAAAACACTTGAGTTTTTTTGAAAGTTCACTAAAAATTAATGGTCCTTCATGTACTATATATACGAATACTTTTCTTCTCTTGTCCTCATGTATGTCTCTGCTATCCCAATAAAATCCATGCATTGTGACACTTGTCCTTGGATCACTAATCATGTCATCAGCAGCACTGGGAGAATAGTCAGCAACTTCCTCAAAGTCTGGATGGTTGCATTGAGTTCATTAAGGTGAGATTTTGGGCAACTTGGACATTGCCTCTCTCTCTCAAATGCATTTCAGCAACGTAAACAGCAGGTGTAGTGTTGGCGGTGAATATGCATTTCAGGGATGTCAGGTAGTAATTCTAGGCATCATAGGCAGTCAACTTTATAATTTGCCTCTGGATGTCTTGATTTATTCTTCCCAACTATGTCCTTTGCCATATCCTTTTTCTTTTCAAACCTTTGTTACAGTTTGCACACTGCAGGACTCTTGCCTTGTGGTAGCTAAATCCCAGCATGTTTACATAGTATTTGTGCTGCTCCTTCAGTGGTTAGCCCTGTCAAAACCAGTTGTTCACTCATCAAATCACATTTGTCTGCAACCCCTGCTTCTCTTTGGGGAATTGCTAAATGCCTTGGTGATGGTAACCTTTGAGGGCTGGGCACACCTGAGCATTAAGGAGATCTTCTGTGGTGCCAGCTGAATAGCCTGTGCAGCTCAATGCATTCTTAAACTCATCAAGACACCTGAAAATGGCCTGACGTTTTAAAACAGGAATCTGCTGCTTAAGTTCTAGCCTTTCAGTTGTATGGGCACTAGCGCAGTGTTTGAAAACAGAAATGTACATTAAATATGTTAACTATGGACCACATACATTTGTACTAAATATAAATAGTATCAAGGACTTGAATGAGCTGAAACTCATCCTAATTATTATCTGATCACAAAGTCATGTAAACACAGACTGTCATTTCTCTTTGACCGGATGTTCAAGTGCTTGCATGTAGCATCCTGCCCTGCTTTCATATGCCCATCTCAACATCTCTGGGTTTATGTTGGTGCTCATATGTGTTGCGGCATCCCCAGATCCTTCATCCCTTTTCCATCTCCAGCTTCTTCTTCCAGTTCTTCTTCCCATGTTGTCTACAATCCCTGTGAACTGTCTGTGGACATACCACCCACAGCAGCTCCCTGGCAGGTGCTTGGTGCTACAAAGGTGAGTTAGGCAATTTCAGCATGGCTGGATCATCCGACCTCGTCTCCAAGCAGAATTACCACTACTGTGCAATCATAGTCCATGCTGCTCAGTCAGGGTCTCTCTCTATTGCATGCATTATGTAAGAACATTGCCCAGCTGAGAGCTTTCCAGTGAATTAAGATGTATTGTATAACCATAGCTAAATAATTCTAAATGTGTGCTTTTTTTGGGGCATATTTCATGAGTAAAAAAATGTACTTGATGAAGCATGAGAAACTTGTACAATGGTAATTTAAAACAAAACAGAGACCTTCTGTGTGATTTATCACCCAGGACTTTTGTCTAGACTTTTTTACGGCAGAAACTTAAAACACTTATTATTTGAATCAGTAAAAATTCTTGGTTTAATACATTAATGATTTCCAGGCAAATTAAATATTAAAAGCAAAGTCTGTGAAGTGTAGCTTAAAATGTCTGAAGCTAAGATTTAAAAAGAGTGATCTTATCTGTGAGGTGTCTGTGTGGGGGTATGTGTGAGTGTGTGTGCAAGCCTGCCAGCTCAATGATTCAGGCTCATTTAGGAATGTGCAAAATATTAAGAACAAAGAAAGGGCTGAGGAAAGATTTGTCAGTAATGATAAAATCAGAGGGACATGTTTTCCTTTATCTTTTGTGAAAGGAAATAATTAAAAATGGCAAGAACTGACCTCCAGCTTTCAGTCCAAACCTAAAGAATTAGACCTAAAATATCAGCACAAGGAAATGAAATTATAAAGAACTACAGCAGATGTTACAGAGCCTTTTGCAGAGTGCTGAACACTCCCCAGGCAGAGAAAAAATTCACATCAGAAGAAAATGAGATGAGATGGAGAGAAAGTAAGTTGTGTCTTGCAAAGTGGGTCCCTGTAGGCTGCTGTGCAAATGTAAGGCAGTAGATAAAAAACATGGTAATTTTGATCTCTCCTCTTTCTTGGAATCATTTATTTGTTTACTGAAATGAATTTTTGGCTCTTAATTCTTGTGAAATTTTAGTAGCAGAACTGCCTTTTAATTCTTTTTAGACAAAGCCTTGAAAGGCCTTCAAGTGGAACTTCTTGCCTCAAAGCAATGTAGAGCAGTTCTCAAAAGAGGTGTGTTGCCAGCTGTTGTCTTACATCAAAATGGTAGCATGATACATATTCATTGGTAGAGTGCTGCAGATCTGAGAATAAAGTGAGAATAAGTTTTATTAATGTTAAAAATGCCAAATTCTTTCTGTTAGTAATAAAATTGTTTCCTTTAGGTTTATCTTTCTGCATGCCATTTTGTTCCGAGAACAATGATGTTGAAGTAGAACAGGTCTAACTTAGGGGCTAAAAGACTGACAGTGCTCTGTGTTACCTTACTGCATATCCCTGAGTAAGTCACCTAGGCCTCCATCCTGGAAAAATGCTTGCCAACTGTCTGAGCCAGCGCTGACATTTTGGAAAAGGAGTAATGCAGAGAGAGGAACTTTGCTCTTATGCAGGCAAGCCTCAGAATGGAATCCTCAAATGATGCCTAGATTAAGGAAGCTTTTTTAACAGGAAAAAATTGAAAGAGGAAAAATTGTTCTAGCATTCTTCCAAATAGTTTTGTTGTTGAGAGGCGTTAAGTGCACTATGGCAGCACACTGTTAGCAAGAGAGGTTTCTTCCTCTTTGATTGTAGTAATGTTACGTGTCCATTTCTTGGCCTTTGCAGGAGCCTGCACAGCAGCAAGCAGCTGAAAATTTGCAGGAAGGATTCCTTGGGACAATTCACTGAGGTCAGGAAATCCATGACAGTGTCTTGATGAGCAGTTTGAAATGGTATGCATAGTAAGCTGTAGAAGAAAAATGTTAACTCCAGCAGGATTTAAATAAACTGAGTTTGAGAAGATGGGTGTTCTTAACCTCCTCAGTATTTGTTTCGAGAGATGGAGCCTTATAGAACTGTATGATTTGGTTTACATATATAGTTCCCTCTCCTTAGTATTGTGCTGTGTCCATTTGTGTTATTCCTGACCTTCACTGCTGTGCTCTGCAGCAGCAGGAGTGCACGACATGGTGCAGACTTTCTGGTATTTATCCTGAAAATCAGTCAGGGATCTTGTGAATCAAAGTATCAGTTAATTGCTTCCTAAGATGGACGTCCTCCCTCAAGTCTAGGAAAATACACCCTTTCCACAAGCTACTTCGAACTGAAATGAAACATCTTTCAGATGTGATGGTGCCTGTTTTAAAGTCTGGACCCATGTGGAAGACAGATTTGAGGGGAACAGAGGAAGACCATGAGATGTGGCCCAACAAAAAATCTGCCATGTGGTGTGGGATCTCCTGTTTTTTCTGCAGTACACACATGTGTTACAGCTTCTTGTTGTCATCTGTAAACCTCTCAGAATAGCTGCCAGCAGGGAAAAACACAAATAACATGGTTCTGGTTTTGTACTTCCTTGCATGGCCCTTGTTCAGAGGTTGCGCCTGAGTGGTCAATGAAGAAATGTTCAGAGTCCTGGGGCTGTCTCTGTTTTTTCCTCACTCAGTTTGCTATCTCAGCTGCAAGTCTATTTTACAGAATCACAGAATATCCTGAGTTGGAATCACTACAATCATCAAATTCAACTTTTGGGTTTTTTTATGCTAGCAATCTCAGAATGCTTCATGTACTTGTCTATTGACAGATGGATTTAAAGGAAGATGGGGTGAGAGGGTTGAATTGGGATTCCAGGGGTGTTTGAAGTTTGTCCCTACTGCTGCTATGGATCTTGTGCAGTAGTCCAGGGATGATGCTGGTAAGGCAAGGCAGGGCAGGGCAGGGCAAGGCAAGGCAAGCTCCTATTCTCTGCTTTATCTCCATGCCCACTGCTGCTTTTATTTGTTCTTTTAAAAAATAAAGGTTTTTCACCCACACCAAAATGGTCTTTCTTCCTGAACCTTGTTATAATCCATGTCATATGATATTTCCTAACACTAGGAAGGCCTGGAAATGAAAAGTCTCTTATTTCCATTGTCTCTGTCCACAGCTCTTTTTCATGGTCTGCCTTTACACTTTCTTCGTCACCTGCAGTTTCAATATTTCAAGGAAAATAATTCATGCTCCTGGTCAAAAATGTAAAGGTCTTTACTCTTTTCTGACTTCATATTTCTCCATGTCTCCTGTATTGTTCGAAGAGAGATGTCAGAAAGATGTTCAGGGTTGTTTCTGCTGTTTCCTAGCTGTCCGAGCCAACACGATAGAGCTAAGTCCTGTGAAGCATTCAGCATCATCAGTGTTTGAATATGTATATAGGAAACCTGTGTAAGGAGGATGCCTTATGAGTGGATACCTTTATAAATACATATATGGCAAAACCCTGTCCTTCAAGAAAGACCTCTGCCCCCCAGCATCTCATTTCATTTCAGAAAGAAAATATAAGAATGGAAACCAAGTTGTTAGCTGACCATTTCTTTTCCTTTTGGGAAAACTCAAATGTTTAATTGTATGAAACATATTTGATGTACACTGGAGTTTTCCAGATTGCTTTGTGTATTGTTGTGAGATAGAGATAGTGACTCAGATGTTTTCTTTTTTTTTTCATGCTCTTCTCAAGCATTAGAAAATAGGATTAAAAAAAAATCATATTACTTTTAAAAACATATTCTTGTAAATAAACAAAGTTCTAAAATCTAGATAGGGGAAGAGCAAACAGTAAAAGAAATGTAAAGCAGAACATAAATGTATTGTGTATAATGGAATAATGAACATAACCCTAAGCCTACACTAAAAATCAAAATGGGGTAAGAAGTGATTTGTTGTCTGGTGGTTTTGTGGACCTGTTCAGCATTTGTGTCAGAAGAGAATTCAACTGATGAAGTGCAGCATAAGATTAGGCATTACTTATTAGGTGGAATTTTTCAAAACCTAGTAAAACATAATCTGCATTTTTAGGAAGTTAGTTTAAAGCTGGAAATATTCAAGTACGGAAAAAGTACCTCTTCAGCTATTTTTACTTAAAATCATTTTTCTTTCTCAGAATTGTTATTTGAACATTGTTTAGAGATCTGTAATGCTAAACTAAAAGTTCAAATGTTTAACTAGTAATGTCATAATGAGTTTTCCGTGTGAAAAGTTGAGTATATCAGTGTATATGTGGGTTTTCAAACTCCTGAGTTACTGTAGTCATATTTTTTTTAAAGAAAGAGTCATGTCATCCGTTCTTTTCTTTTCATAAAACAAATACCTATGCTTAATATAGGCAACATTACTACTTCATTGAGATAAGGCACAGAAATATAACGTTACAGTGAGAATCACTAAGAATACACTAGGAAAAGATGTCAGAATGCCACATTAGCAAAGAGGGATGGTGGAATTATTGCTTGTAGTTCTCTATATATTCTTTTGCATGCCATCCTGCTCAGATAATCCTGACTCCATTGTGTGCAGTGCTAGTAGTTGCAATACCTGTGCTGTGTCACAGCTTCTGCATATTCATAGAAATATGAATATTCATTGAAATAGTTTTCAATCAATGGAGGGACTGAGACCACATAAGAAGTGTTTTTCTACTGCTCAGGGATGCATAGCTATTATTTACAGTTTCTCTGGTGTGATATGGCTGCTTTTTAAAAACCATTCACCATGAAGAATTTACTCAAATGAGCTGCAGAAATAAAGAGCACATGTAAATCTCAGCCCAGGTGGTGTTTGTTGCTGTTGAGAGACTCAAAGTGGATTAGCAAGCACTTATTAGTAAGCATGTGCCCAGAGCCTGAAAACCTTCAAATTTAAGGATGAATTAGGGATTTTTGCCTACATTAACAATAGAAATAGAAGAAGAAGATAGTTTTCAACAATGCCCAGAATGTCTTGATGTGATTGTTCAAAGGTCTGCATTATCCTTGATGAAACTATTAATTTTGAAAGCCTTCCTATTTTATCGGGACAGATTTAGTCCCCGTCAGAAGGCAACCTCAAACATCTGGGATTGGCAACAGGCAGGATTTGGATGAAGGGCTTCCTTTGCTCCTATGGGAAATATGGTGGCTCAAGGCATGCCTTGCCATTGCAGGGAGAAAACATGATGTTTTTAATATTACTATTCCTCTGATGTGGCAAACTACTTCAGTCACTGGAATTCAGAGGTCCTAGCCATTGTTGAGGGGTGGTTTGGATGATAAAGCTGGTGCTGTCTACTGTGAAAGTACTTCAAATAGGAACATTCTTTTAAGCTCAGTCAGTCCTTGGGCCTGATCCAATTTTAAAGAGGAGAAGTTTTTCCATGGCTGCACCGGGAGCAAGATCAATACTCTTCTCTCTTCAGACCTTTCAATTTTTTTCTGTTTCCTTCAGGCTTTTTTTCCCTGCCACACTGTTCCTTTATTCTAAGTTGCATATAAAAGTAAATTTTGGGATACTTCAGTGAAAAAAATCTTAGAACCACACAAAGAAAATCTGGCTCTAATGTTCATTCATCCCTATACATGAAAAGCTTCATTTATAATCAGGAAGCAATTTGCATGTATGAGGAAATCAGGAGCTGAAGGTTATGCTGGTAGAGGGGCTACTTTCCATTCAAGTCTACTGCACTCTTTTTCTAATCAATTGTTCTAGTTTTGTTCTAAAAAATCAATCATTTTTTATTTAATTGACACTGACTGCAATCCTTTTGCTCTTTGCTCTGCTGCAGTTGTAGTTAGCACAAGTCTGATTGTACTTAGAGTGGGCCCATTCATTTTTTTACAGGAGTGCAAAGCTTTATCCAAAGCCCTTAAGTTTTCTTTAAATTCTCTCATTGAGTATTATGTTGGAGTTAGAAATACAGGGACATTATTTTCATGGCCAGCAGATAATTTGTTTAATTAAAAAAAAAAGAAAAAAAAAAAAAAAAAAAAAATACTGACCATTTGAGCCGCTGCATCAGCTATGAATTTGAGTATATCTAATATTTAAATTAGTTGTGAAAATGAGACTAATTAATTTTAAGTACTAATCTGTTACTAAAACCTCACGATTCTCATGAGAAAATGTACCATTCTGCTTCCTATGTTATTTAAGAAAGGAGATAAAATGCACCATTGCAATTGTTTTGATTTAAAAATATTGTAATTTATTTTATTCTGACTTTGAAAGTTACTGAAGCAGCATTTACGGCTGTACCTTGGGAGAGTGCTGTGCATCTTTATCAGTTTCTTAACATTAAAGCCCTTCTGACAAATATCTAAGTGTCTTGCATAGCATATTGAAATTCTGCTCTTCCAAGTTATGCTTGAACTTATTGTCCAGCATCTCTGGCTTTCAAAGCTGTTAAGGCTCCAAATTGATGACAGTAATGCTGAGCTCTTGTACTTTTCATAAAATGTAGCTCTTCAGCTCATTGATAAAGAACATGAAACACTGAGAAGCTAAATGATTTATCTTCCCTGTATCACCTGAGAAGTCCCTAGCAGATCCCAAAAGAAAAGAGGCTCAAGTCAGTTTTTCTAACCACCATACTTCACTTGACTCCTTGCCTCTGTAGCCGTGCATTGCTGTGTCAAATTTGCATCAGAATGGTAATGAACCTTTGAAAACACAAAAAAAAGCATTCAAAATAAATGTTGTTTAACACTGTTTTTCCTACACTTTATTTTTGTCAGTGAAGTCAAAGGTTATTTACATCGAGCAAATACTGTTCCTCTGGATTTTTTTCCCCAGCCATTTTCCTCCTCTTGTGCAAGATACTTTCTCTGCTTTTGATGTCAAACTTTTTCATGGGAGCATGTTTAGAAGTTCTCACCTTTGTTGTCTGACAGGTTAAAACAGCAGTTGACATCCTCCAGTATGGTACCTGTGCAGAATTAAATTCTGAGGGGAAGTTTAAATGAGGTTAAACCTCATCTTGATTTTGAGTTTTACAGTAGAAATTAACAGTGGTTATGCCTCCTTCCCAGCTTTTCTTTCCTCTCCTAACTTGATGTTCTTTCCTCTGAGACACTTGATCTCAGTATTTATCTCTGCGTGGGCTGGCTTTCCACAATGACATTTTAGTAAAGCTCTTGTATTTTTCCAGCTGGTGTTATTGCTCCAGGTGTTTCTGAGCAAAGGAGAAAACATTATCAGGCAGGGTTTCTTGCTTTAAGCCCTGCTACCCTTGTTCCAGAGTCTCAAGAAAGCCAGAAGCTGTGCATCTTCTCTGGAGAGGGCAACAGTGACCAGTTTAAAGACAGAGACAGGCATTTTGTGGGACTTTCAAGGACCTGGTGGGAGTTACAGAACTCTGCACTGACTCTGAAGCTTCCATAAAACCCACTACCAGCATTTTGTACAAGATCTTTCTTAAGACTGAGGAGACTTATGTGTGGTGTTGCATGATGGATATACCCAGACATTTACTGGATGTGCTGCCTGTGTGAGGATGGTATTTTCAGCCTCACAGTGAAGAGATACTGCAGTGCTGCCCTAGTGCCAGGCAGACCGTGCCATCTAGCAGGGCATGCTGCAAGGGAGCACATCTCCTTAACTTTTCCAGAGCCTTTGTGCTCCCTGCTGGGATAGAAGTCACAGAGGGCTATGCCAGCTGTATATATACATGGTGGAGGACTCAGGTTCCACATAGTAACAATGAAAAAAAGGAAAAGATTTAGGTATGAATGAAGAAGATTCATTAATTTGTTTTGTAATGTATCAGCTGAACTCAAACAAGGGCTTATTTTCTTGTCGTCTATAAAAATAGCAAAATATGGTTTCGTTTCTAAATGACTTATCATTTTGGTAATGGAATTTTACATTTTCAAGTACTTGAAGGGTTACAGATCCTTTTTCTTTATGCATTGAAAGATTTTGCTATTTGAAACCAAATCACAGACTGTTCTAGTAGTTCCGTTTTTACTTTATGTGTTTGTATTTATTGATGTATTTACTATTCACTGTAGTTCTAAAGTGGAGAATGCTCTGAGTATCACAGGAGAAATATGGGACATGAGAGGAATCTAATTTCATGGTATTAGTTTTCCCTTTCTTAAAGACTTCTTTCCCAAAACACACTGCCTTGTGTTCAGCAGAGGTTTCATTGTGTTTTGGCAACATCTCACTTTTTCAATTATCCTGCAGTCTGTGGCAAGGCCTTTTTTAAAAAAACATTTCTATGTGTCCATAAATAGCACAAAGAAAGATAGTTAATACTGACCTTTTTCTACCTCCTTATCCCTTCATTCTGGAGAAGATTCTTTGATTTTGAAGTTTTTACCACTGAAAAAATGTAAGCAAAGTGCAGCCATCATACTACTCTCAATTTTCTGAGAAGTGTCTTTAGCTGGATGTGTTTTTTCTGCTTTTTTTCTCATATCCTTTCTTTTATTTTGTTTCAATAAAGTAAGAAGTTGAGACAAAAAGAAAGAAAAAATAAATAGAAAAAGGAAAAAAAAAGAAAGAAGGGCTTTACTAGCTAGAGAGTGATCATGTGCATAAGAATCACTGCTGTAAAATTTAGGTAAGTGGAGCTGTGGAAGAAGCAGATGGTGGGAAAATAGAGAAATAATAATTTTGAAAAATGTTCTTCTCCTGACCTGTATGCCTCCTCCTCTTGCCATTCATTTCTCTCAAAAGTTGTTGACATAAGTTCTGAGAATCTACTGAACTATTAGTAGCTTGCTTTAAAGTAAAGAAAAGTATCTTGGTAAAGATGGGTGAACAGTAATATTTAAAGTACATAAGGTAAGCAGAATTCTGAGCAGAATGAACTTTAAAAACTTTCTCCAAACTACTGCTGAGTTCCTTAAACTGCTGAAATTACAAGATAGAATAGTATTTATCCTTCTGTGTATTGCATATCTAGAATCAAGCAAGCTTTGCTTTATGTGCTCTTTTTCACAAAGAGTTGCTGAATTTTACATGCAATCTTTCATTGTAAAATATTCAAACATTTTTTCCTACCAGTGGTATCAGAAATAACTGGATGAAATGTTTCTTACACTGCACTTTGTTTATTCCTGACTTAAGAGGTCTGTTCTTAGGGATATTGCACTTAATTTTCATTGTTTTGGCTCTTGGAACTTGTTTTGGACAAAGCCTTCTAGGCTCTGCTTAGGTGACACACTAACACAGATGTCATATCCCAAAGTATGTCAGTATGTCAAAACAGAGATACTCACAGGAGTAAGTTGGGCATGTACCTCAGTAGATTACCAAGTGGGAATTGTGGCATCAGTGAAGGTAAATGAGGCTGCAGAGAAGATCAGGTCTCTACTGGCATTGTTTTGTGCTGATTGTATTTTCTGTTGTTTGATGACAAAGTTAAGTTCTACACAAATGAAGAGAATAATTAAAATACCTAGAACAAACTGAAAAATAGGTTTTTCTTTTCCTATTTTATTTTCCCTAGATCTTTGTTAATTTATTGTAGAAGAATAAAAAGAGGGGAACATCCAAATGTTTGAATACTCTCTGGTAATAACAATGTTAAGCATCACAGGCCCATTTTATGTCTGTCCAGTCAGAGGCCAGGTAAATGTGTTTTAGAATTTCATACCCTACTTTGCTGCTCCAGTTAGTTTATGTTCTAGTTCTTGTGCTACCTATCAGTCTATTATAACTTGTTTTATTACTTGGTGTCTTTTGTTTTACAGTTTGAAATGATATATAGTACTGGAAAAAGAAATGCATTAACTATGCAGTATTAGGTTATCACATCCTTGTTTGTTACTTCTTTTTTTTTTTTTTTTTTTTTTTTTTACAATATATTGCCAACTTTAGCTTCTACTATTCAAAATCATACAGAAATATTGGTGAGGAGGAGATTTTTAGATTCCAACAGTAGATAGTGAGGGTTTAAATTCTTATATCCAGTCCAAATCCTGGTGTGACTTTTTCATTCCAGAATGAAATGTTAAAGTTGTTAGGGGGTATGGCACTTAATACCTCCCTGCCACTGGCCTTTTGGCAAGCACTTGGTGTTTTGGAGAACTCCCTCTTTCCCTACTCAGATTTTTCACAGTTTTCTTACCCTTCTGTGATTATTTCCATAAGTCTTTGAATTAAACAAGCATTTAACGGGAAAATAGCTACTGAAAATTTTATTTGACCAGTTTTTCTAAAACACTGCTTCCTAAGAACTGGGTCCGCTGCTGTGCTCTCATAGCAAACCCACTTGTTGCCCTTCTATGTCCTTGGAATGGTCCTGGGGCAAGTCAGTGCCATGAAGGGGCCACAGGGATCCTTGAAGGCAGGCACCAGGATGAAGTGTTTTCTGGATGAAGTGTTTTCCGGATGTTTCTTAATTCACTAGACACAGCCTAAAGGAGTGTATTAGGGTGGCTTCTCTCTTGCTTCATGTGGTAGTTGTCTATAGTTTTTTTTGAATAAGCATCAGCCCTGGATGATATCAGCTGGCTCCCCATAGCTTCCCCAGAGTGCTGATCTTTGCTGCCTGGAGCTGCTGTGATGGAGGAAAGAGAAGCAGTGTCTGAGGCTTCTGTGCATTTCCTTCTTCACCATCAAATATCAAAGCTGAGTGTCTCTATAGTTACAGTTTCAACTCAGTAGGTTTAAACACATAAGGGACAACAGCTTCTTCATCAAATTAAAAGTCCAGCAACTGGAAAGGCTCCCTTGAAGGTGCTGCTGCTGCTTTTTGGGTCTGCATGATCTCCCTGCAACTATACAGAATTGGAAAAAAGTTGAAATTTTTCTCATGAATTTAGCTCTTAGAAAAATCTACCTTATCTCCAGGCCAAGAGAATTACAGAAAATTATACTGTAAATATTATTTTTTTCACAGGAATAAGTTATGATAATTTTAGACAAATACACACACCAAGCTGGTATGCTTCATCACTAAAAAAAGCAAAAGAGGAAGGAGACGTCAGTATAGGGATACACACATTTAATGTGATTTCATTGGATGGGTGATCTTTAACTAGAGTAGAAAACTCAGCAAGTCAGCACAGACATTTTCTCATCTGGTTTTAAGAGCTGCTGTTTGATTTCAGTTTATTTCAATTGATTGAATGAAGCTTAAAATTGTATCAAAAAGGGATGAAATGAAAGAACCTGTGAATTCTGGAAAATATAGCTACTTTGGTGTAAGTCTCTATGTGAACCTCTTTTTGCTTCTTGGTCAAAGTGTAGAAAAAAAAAATTACTGAATGCCAATAGCTAACACAGCCAGGATTAATTTTTAAAAAAAATTTTTTTCTTTGTTTGTTTGTTCTTAATGGCTTATGCAACCTATTACTTTGTTCTTGCTGATATTCCATCTGGATTAAGCCTTTTATATTTAGAATCTTAAAAAGCATTTTATTTTATTTTATTTTTATGTCCTTAAAATAAAGTGCACTAAGTTCAAACAGGGTGCTAAAAGTTACTTTAGTTCTTCACTGATTCAGAACTCTTCTAAAAATATGCTTGACTTTGTCTGGAGGGCTATAGAGTTTGATGTTGCTGTTGAACTTTTGCATCTCAAAGCTGAATACTTTTTGTTCTTCAAAGTAAAGCTCTGCAGACCTGAACTCTGTGCAGTTAAATGCTGCTGATTCATCGTGCTTACATATTTTTACATAAATAAGAGTGACTGCAGACATCAAAGCTGTTATTGCTGTGTTGTTGTATACTGTGTACAGATGGAAATGTTATTTTGTATTTGAGGTTAAACTTCAGGGTTTTATCTTCTAACTATCAAATTCTATTCTTGAATTTAATTAATAAATTTTATGTGCATTCAAAAGCAATTATAAATTAATTTTCTCCACAGCTTTCATGTTCTCAAAGAGAACACTTTGCCAATTTTCTGCATTCAGTTCTTGAATTCAATTTTTGTTACCAGATGCTCTGCCATGCCCCATGAAGTTTGGATGCAAAGTAAATAGAAAGTAAATTCTTAAATATCTCCACCCCCACAATCGTTGTTTTACAAAGAGATGGAACTACTTCTTTCTGTGAGCCATATCTGGTTCATATTTCAGACCACTGCTGCTGAAAAAGGAAAATACTGCTAGAAAAAATGGAGCATAACTAAATCTGAAATGGAGAATACACACATAATCAAGAAATAGTTCAGATAGTAAAGTGATGTTCTGAGTTTATGCATAAGTCTATGTGTTATTCCTCCAGAACTTGCTGTCCATAACTAAGCATTGGGTATAACCTAAGTGAAGTTGAATATCTGTGGAGGGTAATTTAGTTTATTTAGATTCAGATACTGTGTTCTTTACTTGTCTGCTCAAAAATAAATGTGATATCTTGTCTAAAAGCCTTTTCCTGACTGTTATTTAAACCTGTCAATTTGTCTGGTCTGCTCTGGTGTTTTGTCTTCCCTTGACCAAGTGAGGACATGCTGTAGCTGCACTGATGTTACTTCTTGTGTGACAGCTACTTCTTAGTGACAGAGCTTATGCTGCAACTGAATTCTCAAGTAGACACTGCTGATATAATTTGATGATAGCCTGTGGTTCATTAAATACTTCTGTTTTGTCATTATGCCAAGTGTGGTAAGTAGGATATCTTCCATGAGAGAAGTGTCCTGAAAAATAGTGCCTGGATGTTCTGCTGGAGTTTTTAGAGTTTGCTGAACCACTTCTGATGAAGAATTTTGTTAGCTGTGCCTGACAAAAAAAAAAGGATATATTAACCCATTCTGCAGACAAACCTTTTCCTAATGGAATTATAAAGTCACTACAGAGTGCTTATGCAGTTTCTCAAAAATCACAGCCATACCTCCAAAATCAGAGTAGGAGTGGTGGCACTAAGAACGTACTTTTTTTCTTTAAAAGGCTGTCAGTAAACTTTTTTGGCTATATGTTAACTGTAAAGGGACTTGAGCAGCTGTACAGGTCACTGTGTGGGTGATAGCAAGGAGGTGAACTTGCACATTTTGGTATAGCATGTATAATCAAAACACGTCTCATCTGAGACTACACTGACAAGAGATGGATGTGACAATACCAAAAGATTTCAAAAATTCATTTGGTTTTTGCTGATATCTTGTGTTAAATTTTAAAGTAAAATTAATCTTTCACTTTAGTCTTTAAATCAAAACAATGGAGTTTTTCTAAAAATAAAAAAAAACAAGTCCCAGGCTGCATTAAAACCCCCATTTAATATTTTCCAGATTATGCTTGCTTTGATTTGCTATACATTCCTCAATTTTTTAATTGAAAGAAAAAGAAAAAAATAAAACCCCAAAAAACATTATGCACATGCTTTTTGTTGCAAATGTATGTTTTCTGTACATGCTGTAATGGAGGGATGTTTCAGCTGAGATTACCCTGCCTGGCAAGTGCAGGGATTTCAGCAGTTAAGCTTTCCTAAGTGGATTACCACTCAGTCCTTATAAGCAAAGTTATCTCCAGGTTTCTTGGGGGCAGGAGATGGCTACATCAATTACATACAGGAAGCTAATACATTTCTGTGTATACAGTGGGACCTGTGATTTTGGCCATCGCCAAAACCTTACATCAGTAAATTTCCTTGTCATTCCCTACCAGTTTACCTGTAATTCATATGCATTGGTCTGATCTCTCCCAGTCTATCCCAGTTTATCCTTCATAGTATCCTTTCAGCTGTTAAATACTACTTTCTGCAAATCAGCATTTGCGCACTAGGTTTATCTTTAGCTTAAACAACAGACATGTATGCAAAATAAACTCAGCTGCACTGCGGGAAATAGTTTAAAAGAGGTCTGGGCTTAGGGGTAAGATTTCTTAATTGTTTTAATACCAAACTTGCAGTCTGGTCTCACTAGCTGCCTTATCAGAGATAGGCACAGCATCAAAACAGCACGGTGACTGCACTACTGCAGTGAGCCTGTAGATAAGTGGAAGAGAAATATTCCAAAAACCTGGGTATAAGGGCAATTGATTCTCCTTCCAAAACTGCCTTTGCTGCTCTGGGCTCTGGTTAGGCAGGAATGTTCTTTCCTGACTAATTCCTATCACCTCCCTTCAGTTCAGCTTCGTAAGAAAAGCAAGGAGATGCAACATGGTAAAGAGATGGCTGTGGCTGGGGGCTGTGTAAGGCTGGTGACCTCCTGACACCCTTGCACCTGGTCCTGAGGCATGAGCTGGTCTTTATGGTCCTTCACACATCATTGTCTTTGACTTTGTCTCTTTAAAACACATGGCCAGATGTTGCAGACCAAACCCAAACCAAAAAATCAAGTAGTAAATAAAAGCTGATTCAACTTCACTAATAATTTTTCCAGTATCTCTGGGGTTTTTTTCTTTCTTATATATATTTTTTTCATTTTCCTCATTGAATTTAAGGCATTTTGAGTTAAGGTCATAAGGCCTTTGATTAATGGATGCCAGAATTATGATACTGCATTATGCATCAACTATTGCTTAATCAGGCCAGACCTTGCAAGCTATTTAAACTTAGAGCTCAAAATTAGCTCTCCAGTAATAGCAGTAGTGCTCTTTAATTTAACTGTCCCCTGTTAATGTGCTGTTCAGAGCTTGTTCATGGCATTTCCACAACCAGATACATGGCAAATACATATAGCTGCACTGGTGCTGAGTCTTGTCAGAATGGGGAAAATAGCCTGTTCAGTATATAGTCATAGAGTGTGAGGGTGGCTGTCCTTGGCTCATGACCAGATAGTCACAGTGAAGTTAAAATGTGCAACTGCTTTTGATGTAGTTGTCTAAGCCCATTTCTTTCCTTGTTCTATTTTGTTCTGTTGACCCAGGATCCATCATCCCTGTCTGTAGCTTTTTTGTGTGTCTTATTGTCACCCGATCTGGTGCACTTTGTTTATTTTTTTTCTTGGTACAAATTAAAATGACACTCTCGCTGTCTCCAAGCTGACCTACATGATTATTTGTTTCAGATCTCAGCAAATATTTCTCTGTCTAAAAAAACCTTATCTCTGTGATTTGCTGTGTAGGTGAAAAGATAAGGGCTATTATGAATTTTATATTGTCCTACCTAATCACTTGCATTGAATATAGCCAAATGCTTTCTGTGTCCTTGGTAGCTCTTTGAGTCTAGACTCAGCCAACAAGGCTGAAAGGGTTGGGTTACTTGTTTAGAGAGTGCTGCTTTAGCATTGCACTGTGCTTTGTGTCGATGTGAATGGGCTTGCCCTGAAGTGATTCTGGGCAATAGAGTCACTTTATGTAACTTACAGAGGTATGTAGGGAGATGAAGCATCCTCCAAAGTGACATCCATGCAGCCCCATTGCTTTGAATATATTTGTACTCTCGAGACTAGGGCTTTTGGAGTAACCTTTTGTGATTTGATTTCTATTCCTGAATGTAACAGGAGTTGCAAGTCTGTAGTTGCTGGCTTTGATGGTCGGGGAGGGGATTTTCTTTCCTCTTTGTTCTTTTTCTTTTCTTTTCTTTTCTTTTCTTTTCTTTCTTTTCTTTTCTTTTCTTTTCTTTTCTTTCTTCTTTTCTTTTCTTTTCTTTCAACAGCTCCATAATTAAACTGCTGGTAAGCCTCAATACTAATGCACTTAGGTGCGAGCCACAGGAAAGCATGGATTTTGAGATGGAACAAGGCATATTGCAAATTAATCTAAATTCTGAAAGGCAGATTGAGAGCTAAAGGTAACAGCCCTAAAATATACTTAAAAGACCTACAAATACTTAATATATATTTCTTCAGTATATAGGTTGCTATATAAGATGTTATGACAAACAGGGGTTTTATCAAGAGAGTTTTTATCTCCTTAGAGATAACCTTCTGTTTGCTTTTGAGTATGCCTTTTATTTGCTTTTCAGTAGGTTACTTCAAATCACTTTGAACAGTAAAGCTTAAATATTCTAGTTCAGAATAGTAAGAAAAATGATTTTTTTGACATTTTATATGTCATTTAACAGTTATTTCACTGACTTCAGCAAAGGCAAAGCCTTGGTCTTGGATGTAGACCTACTCAGATGGCGAATTTTTCCAAATTAGAGCATGGAGAGAAAATAAAGCCTTCCAGTGAATAGCAATGAATAGCTCATAAACTCCTGAAGAATGCTTTAGACTCTATCCTTTTTTCTGTCCAGGATTAGATTTTGGCTGGCTAATCCTCTTCTCGATAAGTATCTGCTAATTATATTCCAAACAAGCCAGTGGTCTAATTTGATAGACAATCTTCTGGTAGAGTTTCCATGAGTGCCTTCTGAGGCTCTCTCCCAAACACATTTTTCGTGCCACCCATCTCACTAAAGTCTGTGTCACATTAATAATGCCCATTTTAATTTCTGCGGGGTAGAAACTTGCACAACGGGGTAGAAACACACAACAAACCCTCACTGATGTAGTGTAGAGTGCACTTGCATCTGACCCAACATATGTTACAAGGAGATGAGATTATGGATGTAGCATTCAATTCCTAGTAAACTCATATGCTGCTTATTAGCCACCACTGTCAATACACTGTGTAAAACCTGAGTGAATAATTCATCCAAACAGTGATTTTCTTCCAGTGCCAGAACCTCATCTGATGGACTGAGCATTGCCCACGGGGTCATGCCAATTTCCAATTTATAGCCATAGGTTGTTTTTTAGGTAAAGTATCCCCCACAAGAGAAGACACAAGCAAAACTGGGAAATGACTGAGCAAATTTTTTTTTCTAGAAAGTAACCTTTCTCTAGAAAAAAGCTCAAACCCTCCCAGTGAGAGAGATATTTATTATTTTAGCTGTCTTTAGCAGCCTGCATCATTATGCCTGGGACTATGTCCTGTAATCTGTAGCTGTGCCTCCCTAGTCTCAGGTACTTGAAGAACTCAAATTTAGCAGGATATTATGAGACAGATATCTGATTGTGCTGGACATGAGAGAATTCAGAGCACAAACTTGCCTTCTCTCTGGAACAGGTCACTGTGCTGGGACTTCCTGATCCCTTTAATAAAGCTTCAGACCAACACAGAGTGCTTGCTCTTTCTGCTGCACTCTCATGTTCTCATTGATTTAGGACCCTCTTTTGTCATCTTTGGTATGTTCTTGTTATTAGTCACAGCAATTTTCTTATATTTTTGTTTCCAGCTTTGAAGTTGATGAGGGAGGAACTGCAAGGAGGAACGTGGTATAAAGGTAGAAAAGTAAAAGAATGATGAAAAAATAAACAATACTGCAGCCTTTTCTTTTCTGAACTGGGAAGTCAGAAAATCCCAGATATATTGGGGCTGAATTACCCCATATATTGAAATATGGATATGTGGGTCATTATCTGTACAATTATGTACTTCCTTATGGTATAATCTTTGAAGATTTTTTTAAA
Source organism: Serinus canaria (assembly GCF_022539315.1). Classification (NCBI taxonomy): domain Eukaryota; kingdom Metazoa; phylum Chordata; class Aves; order Passeriformes; family Fringillidae; genus Serinus; species Serinus canaria. The sequence continues at coordinate 33,673,751 of NC_066343.1, read as the reverse complement.
TTTCAGAAATAAAAATTTAATATACTCCAGGGGTTACTACTTCACATCTCTCTGCCTGCAGGCATGAGAAGGCCAAATTATTTTTTTTCATGAAATAACTGATGCTGTTGTATTTGCCTCCCATGGCACATTAACACGAACTTGTTTGGTCTCAGTAATTTTTTGTTGACACAGTGGAGCAAAATACACACAGCTTCACCACGAATGAAAAGATTATCCAGGAAAGTAAGAGAAAGCTAAAATAGGAGGCCCAATCTGACATTATAAAAGCAGGCTTGTGTCTGTTCTACCCACAACACTCCATTAAAGAGCTGAGTGCACTGTCTGGGAAGGATAGAGCGAAACACATTTTGTAAAATGCAGTGGTACATCTGGCATCTTCACCACAGGTGAGTATCTGGTGCTTGATTGGCAATCCAGTTGCTATCACATAAATTAGGGATATTAGATTTTTCCTTGGCCTTTTTATTTATCTGGAAATACTTGAAATAAAGGGGAAAGCTACTGCACTTTAATACTATTTTGCTTGTACTGTAATCTGTAGATTTCTGTCACGTAAAGATCTTTCCAGAGGACATGCTTCTGGCCTACATTCTGGTCGTTCTCCTGCCAGAAATAATGTCTGCTAATGAGAGAAGTTCTCTGATGCTCTGTGAACTAGTATGAAATACTGACTTCATCATTTATAGATGCTTCAATGTTGTTTTGTATTTATGCTGATACCACTCAGTACTTAGTTTGATTGCAATGCCTGAATTAATTTATATCCATATCTTCTACAAAATGCTATGCAAAACTGAATCAGTGAAGAGCTGGTTGAGACTAATTTTTAAGATACTTAGGTAAAATAATTTTTGGGTGCTAGTTGTGGGCTTGTATGGGACTGGATAGTCAAGGGGAGCTGTAATTACCTATTTTAAATCTATAATCTCATCAGTGACATGGTGATTATCTGATTCAGGTGATGGCCATTATGAAATCTTTTGACAGTCTGAGTCAATTCACTGGCATTAATTCAGATTAAGGAAACCAAGATAAAATTACCAGATGTGAATGGGTCTCATTTTTTGCAGACTTTGCAGACGAATCTGTACTACAAAATCTGACTCACTTTTCTGGGTCTTGGAAAGACCTAGCAGCTGAAGGATGAGACAAACTGGTAAAATGGTGTGCTGAAATTACTGCTTCACAAGCTGTTGGTGGTATGTAGAATTATGAAAAATTCTCTTTTCAGAGCAGACAGTCTTTTTCAGGAATTAGAACTATTTTTAAATTTAGGGGGAAAAAAATCCCATATTTCTAGGCAGTAATGCTTTATGTAGCTTTTCTGTGCTCTTCTGTGGGATGTCCTCACCACCAAAAAGAGAGCTAACCCTATATCATCTCTGGGTTTAAAAATGGTGCATTTGAGTTTAAATTGTTGGCTGTACAAACTTTATTTTATGCATAAAAGGGGCAAAAATTACGTAGCATCATGAAAAAAAGAGAATTCTTTAGCATCCCAACAAGTGTCTGTAGCTATTACCATTAAATGGTCTAATTTACATTATTCAAATATAAATGCCTAACATTTTAAATTCATCTATCTTTTTCCTGAATCAGGAAAATTACCTAATCTTTTAGAAAGTGACCAAATAAATCCTGACTTGTTCAAGTATGCTTTACAACTCTTCCAAATGTTTGGTATTCATTAAGAGACAAAACATTAGGAGAAGTAGTGCAAAAAAATTAACTGGAAATTGCTAAATTAAAATTGGACTTTGCTGTTTGTTTACTTGTGAAGAAAGTATGACATGAAGTAGTGACACTGGACTTCTTGCAGTTAAAAGTAACTTTTGTAGAGAATTTTGCATGAGAGAGATGAAGCAGAAATTTCACTCCTCTGAGTTGAACTTGTTCAAAGTACAGTTGAGCTTTCCTTCAAAACAAAGATGACCAAGGTCAATGCTCCGAAATCACTGTGCTGTATTACACTGATCCGAAAGGAAATCTATGGGAAAATTTTTTTGGAGATACCAAGGCAACAGCCAAGAGAGTTAGAAGTCTTATGAAGCAGTAGAAACACCCTGTGACAGACAGTATCTTCTTGCTGTGTGCTCTGTTGTGCATGGCATACGATTTATCACTTCTGAGCTCCATTGCAACGTAAGATTTCTTTTGGTAAGACATGTAGTTATCATAGATACTGAATGGTAAGACAATGTAGTATCTTCCTACAAGAGGTCATCAAGTGGCTTAAACTTGGTGCTAACAGCAATTTTTCTTGCTGTAAACAATCCTATGTAAATCTCCATTAATCTAGGAGCACAAAGAGAAGCTCACTCAGTCATCTTAACTTCTTTGCATACCTTGGTTTCTTTAGATAGAGCCACCGAGACCAACCTGCTAATTTGCAGCTTCTTGTTTTGGGGACCACAGGAGACTTTAGAGAGGTAACAATAATAAAATACAAGAAAATAATTAGCTTTAAAGGGGGATAAATCTAGAAACAAACAAACAAAAAAACCCCAAACCAGTGACAATCCACAGCCGTAAAGGCTCTAATTGGACTTCCTGGTATCTTGTCAAAACCAAATTTTGTTCCTGTGTTTTAAAAGAGTACCCTTCATTGAAAATTGCCAGTGTCAAGGCAAAGGAGACATCTGTCTCAAGTATCTGTGTATAGGCCTGGAAGCAAAGACATGTAGATTGATAAGCACTCAAAATTTCTGAGCAGTGAAATCAGACTGTGGCTGACTGTAGATTGATAAGCACCCAAAATTTCTGAGCAGTGAAATCAGACTGTGGCTGACTGTAAGAACATTATGTGCACTTTGTTTTCTCTTAGATTGAGATGAAAAGTACAGCCCTAGAAATGTCTGGAACCTCTCTTTCTCTGTGAAATACACAATCACATTTAATAGAGGGAAAGTCATGGCTGTGAAATCAGAAAAATTACTTTATAATTAGAATTTCTTTATTTTTGTTTGGCAATTAATGTCCCTGTCATGTTCTACTCATGTGCCCAAGCATGTCGGGGCAAGGGAAATGAGCATTTTTTTTTCTCCCATCTTTTTAAAGAATTAATAGAATTAAAAAGAATCAGTTTGAATAAAGCCCTGAGTGTGACTATCACCCAGAGTGGCAAGGTAAAAAACCTAGAAAGTGGCCATTATTGCTGGGGGTCTATGAATCAAGTTTATGTATCCCAGTGTCATCAAACTCAGGTGTGTTTGAAGGTGGATCGAGCTCTTGTATTGGAACCTTCTCTAATACTACTCTTCATGTGCCATGGGCAGCGTATGGGCACTGAGTGTTCACCATAGAAAAAGGAACTTCTGGGCAGATTTTACCAGCTTTTATAGAATCTACTGCTGATTGAAATCATCTCGTAAAACAATGGACGAAAGCCAATCTAATTAACTAGTCTGCAATTGTGCTGTCCAGGATTTTGTGCCAGAATTTGTTTAGTGCCAGGAAATTGGATCTGAGCTTTGGTATGGACAGGTGTACTGTAGCTGTAAACTTCCTTAGGGCAGTAATAGTTCAAGGGTTTAGACATCTGTCTATGGCACCTAAGGGGAAGAAGGTGTGTATTTTTAATGTGGTTTGTAGGACAGTCAAAAGGGATGAAAAGTCCAAAAATATATATGAAATTTTCCTGGTGGCTTTTTGAAAAATTATTAAAGAACTATATGAGTTTCTCTCATGGACCAAATACACTCACCAAGACTTCACTGCAGATACCCTGAATCAATTCAAGGCATGCCAGTAGACCAGGCAAATGAATTTTTCTGTTTCTGATACCAAACTTCCTTCCTGTACAAAAAAATTGGTTTTGCAGCTGCAGAATACCCTCCCCAGGCCTCCTTTTCCTTCATGTAAGGTGGTGATGCAAGCAGATGGAGATGCAAGCAGCGAACCTCTTTCATTACATCCTGGAACATCTGCCACGGAAAAGACTTGCTAAAGGAATAGCACTGAAGACAAAAGTTCTGGCTTCTTCATGTTGAAAGGAATTTATACCCCTGTCTTTGGCCTGCCTCTGCATCCCTGAAGGCACAGTTGTGGCATATCTACATGATCCTCCTCAGAAAGGACCCAGTCTTGGATGGGATAGTGTGTTTCTGGGGCAGGAGCACAGTGTATGTCTTTCATTTATGGCTATTTACCCCACTCCTAAGATGGCACCACTGCCACTCTCACTGGAGCTGTCATTTGCACCTTTCAGTGTGTTCCTCTACAAGGAGGCAGGAGATTAGCTAGGGCACTGCCTATAGCTCCTTGAAATGTGGAAGTGTTACCTCTTTCCTTGCTTCCTTGCCTTTGTCTTCCCCAGCCATCCACTGTTGTTCAGTTAGGAATTGAAAAGTTACATCCCTGTCTGTTTCCTGTAACACCTCTCTATGGATGTACGGAGCCATGACAGATTCCTCTGTGAACCTGCTTATGCTGCCAGTCTCCATCAGCCACCTCAGCTCCAACTTTCAAAAGCTGACAAAAACCTCCAAATCTCAAAGTCCTGACTACCAAGATGAGGAATTCAACTTCTCTCTCCCACATGTTTTCTATCTTTGGGGTATAGAGGCCATACAGGTAAAATTTCTCCTACTCCTTTTAGCCAGACTTTCCAAGGAGGTGAAAAGAAAGTGCAGTACTGAACAGGCACAAGAAACCAAGGGAGATTGGGTTGCAATCTATTTGGCTATCCAAGTCACCTTTGCTTGTGCTTAAAACTGACATTACAAACTTACTGTTGAGGGCATTTATTATTTACAATCACATCTTGGAGGAGTCTGTTTTTAAAATGGATCTGCAAGATCCATTTAGCCATTGTTGGTATGGAAAAATAATTTCACTCATACACGTGTCACATTAGCTTCAGTAGAAAAGACAGCCCCTTCTCCGTGGAGTGCATAACTGTGCCACATGGAAGAGGTTCCTACAGTACTGCTACAGCTGGAAAAGTTCTTCTCAAGGTCAAAGGCAAAAGTATATCCAGCACAGTCATGGCTAGTCATTTGTCATTTCCTACTTCATTTATCAGGAACATGCTGATTGAAATCTGGGGAACTGTTGGTTTTGGAATGTAATTTTTTCCAGTGTCTCTCATTTGACTATTGAAATTTACTTTTCAGTAAAATTCTCTGAGATAAGAGAAGTGATTATTAAAAAAGTACAAGCCTGTGCAAAAATCCAAACAGACAAATACACTTAAAGGAAACTAACTCCTTTATGCTACAGAAATTATTTATTACTTTGCTAAACCAGCATTGCATGTCTCAAGCAGTTTTCTCTTCAGTTACCTGCTCTTGCAGCCACTACATTTAGTGGAAGAATACCCAAAATCAATGAGAAAAGGATCACAAGAACAGTATGCAAAGAACTCTGTAATTAAAGAAACCTGCCATCTCCAGTCAGTCTTAGGCTTCAAGCCACTAGTGCTTGGAGATGCTTATTTTTGCTTATGATAGTGTGATGAGTTTAAAAACTTTGAATCTCTTTTCCACTTCAGACTGTGATAGCATTTGCTAGCACTGAGGAATTCCTACAATGAAGCCATTTATGTTTGGTTTTGGTTTTTAATATGTATTTTCCAGTAGAAGTGCTTATGCCCTAGAGAGTGCAGCTGGACATTGTGCCCTGCTCTGAGCCACCTCCAGACTTCTTGGGGTGCAGAGCAAGCTGGGAGCCCAGCAGATGCTGGACTGCACCTCTGCAGCCACCCATCATGTTCTAGGATGGACAAGCAGAGGAGCAGTTCTGCATAATGGGTCTGCTGCTCTCAGGAGACAGAAACATCCTCCCTTTCATAGGACTAGGCAGTCTTTCCCACCTTTTGCCATCAAAGCAGGCTTTAGGTCTGTTTGATGCCCCCCATAATTAACTCCTGCAAAGTAAACCAATTGCCTTGCTGGAGCCTAGATTTGGCCTGTTTCAGATGACTTGGTTTGTGGCAAAGTAATAAAATTCGTATTTCATTTTATGTAATTTGCCAACGTTCCTATTTTGGGGGCACTGCAGCAAAAGATTTCAGCACAAGGTCCCTAATGGGAAGAACTGGATCTTGTATGGACCAATAAAAGAACAGAGTGCAAAGTAGCATGAACGCTGACATAAGAATAAGAACATTGTATCACACTTCTAGGTAATTTGAAGTTCATAATTTGCTCAGTTAAAACCTAATACTTTATGTGAGTTCAAGTAAAAAATAATAAATTAAGGACCATCTTGAATAGGTGGAAGTTTGAGAAATTTTTAACTCTGGTCTTGATCCTTGAGAAAGCCCTCTGGGATATATGTCATCATGTCCTAGGCCATATGCAAAGTGTGACTAGCTGCCCAACCATAAATTGTACAATGAGTCTCTTTTTTTCATGAAGGTGCAGCTCACTCTTTCTTCCCAAGCACTGCATTGCACTGTCTTCTGCAGTAATGTGTGTGCTCTAGGCACAGTCTCTTAAAATATTTGTGGTCATTTTTCTGAGCTGCTGAGCACTGGATGCTATGTTTTCTCAACAGCCAGATTTTTTTCTAAAGTAGAAGAGAGGGACATGTATGTAATTCCTATTAATTAACAATAGATCTTGAACTCACACGTATTCATTGAAGATACGTCTTTAAGATCCAGTTAGTTATTCAATGCAAACTATTATTCTGTTAAAAAGAAAAAGCTTACTGGTTTTGAGGGCTTTTATATCAGCACTACTTTATATCTTTACTGTACCTGCAGAGGAGGTTAAACATTGATGCTGAAAGTTGAAGATGATGGCCCCATTACATGTGCAATTTATCCCAGGGCATGTTGTAGTTTCAAGGAAAAACACTTAAGCTTATGCCTCTTCAAGAGATGTTTACCTAGATATTGTCTTACAAGGGCTTAATGAATTTCTGTGTTTTGTCAGCAGCTTGCATCTGTAAAAACAGTAATTTAGTACACTTAATGATGCCTGATTCCACACTAAATTTGGTAAGGTCTGGAGCTTCAGGCCCTGCCACTTCCCTGAGATGATTCATATAGAAATTGTCTTTCCTTTAATTTTGATAATCCTCAGCTCATTCTGACTTCTGGCTCTGCCATCTGCCCTGTGCCAGGGACATTGGAATGGGAATGAAAGTGGCTTTAAATGGTAGGACGACTCATCAGCTTTCAACTCTGTGCCAAGACTTAAGGGAATTTTTGGCTTTATCTTGGCTTGATGCTAACGGGCATTTTGGATCAAGTTTGTACTTTAAAATAAGTGTATCCTTTGGTTCTGTTCATGCAGCCTGCTGCTTGGTTTGCCTGCCAGGAGTCATTTGCCACCTTGTGTCTGCAAGTGGATGACAAGCAGCAGTAAAGCCCTACTTCCATGTTACAGCAGCTTTGCAGGAGCCATGCATCCTAGCAAAAAATAAATAATTTGGACAGACACATATGGGTTGATGTGTCTGTTGTGTATCTACTGTGAAACTCTTCTGCTGGGCACTACAAAATAATAATTTTTTTTTTTTTTGTTTCAAAAAGGCTCTAAAACCTCAATTTTATTGAGGAATTATTGACTGGTTGTAGATCAAGCTTGGTTTCCTAGTTCTCAGCCTCTGTGGTCCTTAAAGCAAATTAAAAATAGTCCTCAAAGGGTCCTGTGTTAGTGGAGATTGATGAGTGCCTTTTCTTATTTTCCTCAAGTTGCCCAACATCCCTTACAGCAAGAGGGAAACAGACATAAGTGTAGGTCTCTGGTGTTGTTCAGACATTTGCCTCTGACAGGAAATGCTCCATTGGGAATCTTTACTTGTAAGTGGATTATAAACTATATGCATATTTGCACGGGCCACAGATTTTAACCCATGATCTTGGCCATAACAGCTCTGCTGGTGAATGTTATATGCAGAAGGAAAAAGTTGTCTTCAGACCAATAAAAAATTCCTTATAAACCCCAGAAATCCATGAATAATACAAATATGCTCATATGTATACATTAAAGGGCTATTGGTGCAAGAGGAGACAGGCCTTGCATGTCTTTGTTCATCAGATTTCCTGACTGAATTAAGGCCAGGTTCTGCTTAGCTGCTATTAACAGAAGTAACACTGACCAGTGATTTTCTTCTCTGGAAAAAGCATGGTGTTGCATTGGCAGTTTTTTATTTCTTTGATAAATGCAGTGGAAAATGAAAAATTTCTTGGTGGCTGCTTCAGTTTACTGTATATATAGGAACCTTAAATATAGAAAAGGTAAGGAATAAATTCTCTTCATCCCTAGCAAATCAGAGGCTCACTGGAAGGGAGAAATCTTGTAGCAGTGTCATCTGTGTTCTTGCTAAATGGGACTGAAATGAACAAGTTTATTTTGGTGCAGAGCAGTTATTGATTACTACCTGTTCTTTCCCCACACTTGGCACCACTGGAGACCCACAAGAAATGTGTGCAAAAATGAATGATTGAAAACACGTCCCAGAGCCAGGGTTAAACACACCTCACTTCTCTGTGCAGCCTTGGCTTGTGTGTAAATGACTGCAGTGAGAACTGGAAAGACAGGAAGCAAGGAGGCTCCTGTCTCACCAGTGCCAAAAACAGGCCAATATTGAGAGTGATCCTTTGGGGCATCTGTGTGGCACAGGGATTGTCAGCATCCCTAGAGCTAGTCCTCTGACAGAGAACTCTCTGTATGAGCCAAGAGGGTAAATATTTTGTGTGTCTGGGTGTATGGACATAGAGAGCCATTAGCTCTTCGGGTATGATACTGATATTCCTTGCATTACTTATTTTAGAGATTTTTAAGCTCATCCCACAAGGTTTTGATGTTGACTGTGATATCAATTCAGCATAAGGTGTAGTTCTCCCACTTAAAGACAACACCATGAATGAAATGTTGCAGAATGAGGGTCATTGCATAAAGCAAAAGAGTTCACATTATGTCTTCATTTCCCTTCCCATTACAAAATCTAACATGCTGCTGCCAAGTGTCCTGGTGAGTCACTGTCCAGTAACTAATCTCTGCTATGTGAAAGGCATTCAAAACCACAGAACTGAAGCACTCCAGAGAATAATGTATTAGCTGGTAATTTTAGGTTTAAAAGGTACCAGTTATTTTGTTTTTCTTACAGCTGCTACTTTTAAAATGTTTCCAAGTGGAACATGGGAATTTGCTAATATGGGGAAGAGGGAAAAGGGGGATTGACTATTCCTCTGTAAGTTAAAATGGTTGTTGGACAGCAACAATTGTGACACATTAATGCATAAAATGTCCCTAGAAAACTAGCTGCTTATTAGGCAAAGAAGAAAATTTTATTCCTATATAATTATTAGGAAATAGTTCAAATGGGAAAGTATCACTTAGGTAGTTCTATTTCATTTGGCTTTCTTAATGATTTTTTAAAGTCAGTGTACATGGAAACTCTTTTTGAAATATCAGTGCTGAAAGTAAGATTCCTTATGAGATTTTCAGTTTTACGCTGTGATTGTCTTGGATGTGTTTCAGCTAGGATGGAAATCTGTCTTGTCTGCAAGTCCTCTCTGACAGGTGGAAGAAGTCCTGCATATTCCTCTTCCTAGTTCCTAAATGCAAGAATACCTTGGCAGCACATCTGAATTATGTGCTAGGTTAATTGCCCTAAAGGTAACCTCTGCTGTTTGTGTGGATCACCAGAGAAGCAACATAAATGTTTTGGAGGAATTGAGTTGTCTGCAGAGATTGTTCAAATCTCCTGGGAAATCTAGACCCATCCCTATGAACATATCCTCTGCCTCCTTCCCTAATTAGGAATAGCACCCTTAATTTCTTTTGTGTTTCCTTTGCCCTCCTCAGGCATGGCTGAGGAGAGCTATATCCTTTTCAGTAATCACCTGGAGCCAGAGAGGTTTTTGTTCACCATACAGGTTACAGCTGGATGGCTCTTTGTAACACAGCACACCCCGTCTGCCCTCACCCCCTCAAACACGAGCCTGGTGCCTCCTGCTTCCTGCGGCTCCTTCCAAAAAGATCAGCTCCCTGCCTACTCCTTTTCAAGCAAAGAGCAGTAATGAACAATAACATGCATGGTTTGAAAATCATATTAACAGCTTTCTAACTGTGTGTGTGTGTCCAGAGTGTGCTAGAACAGATTGCAATGTGGGTGCATTACTTGGGTTTATGTGTTTTTTAAACTTGTATCCTTAGTTTCAGGAAGCTTGGCTCTAGCTTTCACTGCCGTTTCTGTAACTCCTCCTTAGTACTATTACCAGAATTTCTGGCACCACATTTGCACATTTTCCTGCAGTCAGTTGGACGTTCATGAACTGATATTTGCTTTCAGGCTACTGGAAAAGTTCCTCTGACCTCACAGCGAGTGCTGTTGCCATTGCCTTTGTCCACGTGGTGGTGTTGCATACTCTGTTACATAGTGCCATAATCCTTTTCAGCTGTATTGCTTCGCAGATGCTGGGCATTTCCTTGGCCTGTGCTGTTTTCCAGAGCATGTGTGGCCACACGTGATATGTTTATAGGTTTATTTAACACGAGCTCCTCATTCTGCTCTGCCTGAGGAGTCTGTTATGTTTTCTTTTAATGGACATTGTTAAAACAGAATCATAAATTTCAGCAGCATAATATTATCAGTCCTCCCTTTGTACATCTTAGTGCACCATTTGTGTAATGCCAGCCTCAGTTGCAAAGTCAGCTTAAAGTTTTGTGATACAAATATCTTGATATTTTAAAAATGAAAGGAGTTACTGCTTGCATTAATTCTTTTAATGATTCTGTACTGGTGCATGCTCTTACTGTGCCCAGATTACTTTTAATATGTTTAGCCAAACACCATGTCCTGACCAGAGCCTACAGTTTGCTTAATCCTTCGCCTGAGCTCAGGCTTCTGAGCACTGTGCCTCAGCTAAGCACAATGACTTTCAGTTGGCTTCTGTGAAAAAGCATTCAAGGTACAGTTCAGTGAAGCTGCGGACAAGTCTCCAGAGAAAAGGAGTGGAAACTTCTTGTGCCAGATTTATTCTTTGAGACAGCAATTCAGGAAATGATGTCTTCTGTCTGGACTGGGCAACTTCTGTGGTTAGATTTGTTGGTTTGGTAATTAGCAAAATGTGTTAGCAAAATTTGTACTTCATGATGAAAAGACTACAGTTCCCGTTCAGGAGTAGTCCTCTGGTAAACCTTCAGAAGGCAGCAAAAAAAAATCCTATCCTAATGATAAACCAGAATGTTGGCACAGGGAACACCAGTGCAAGTGTGGAGGAGCGCTGCCCAACTGTCCTTTTCAACCCAGGAGCTTGTAGCAAAGGCCTTAGAAAAGGAAGGGAAGGGAAGGAAGAGAACGGGCAGGGAGAGAGGAAAGGAAGATGAAAGGAAGGAACAGGCAGACGGCCGGAAGTAAGGAAGGCCGAAGGAAGGAAGGACTGAGGAACGGAGAAGGAAGGCAGGAAGGGAAGACGGCAGGAAGCGAGCCGGAAAAGGCATAGGAGGAAGGAATGAAGGAAGGACAGGGCAGGAAAGGGAAGGAAGGAGGAGACGGACCGGACGGAAGGGCAAGGATGGAAAGGAGATGAAGGGGACGAAGAAGGACGGAAGATGCAAAGGGAGAAGGAAGGACGGAAGGAGGAAGCAAGGAAGCACGGAGAGGAGCGGAAGGAAGGAGGAAAGGGAAGGGAACGGAAGGAAGGAAGGAATGGCAGGAAGGATAGGAAGGAAGGAAGGAAGGACGGGAAGGGAATTGGACGGAAGGTGTAAGGCAGTGAAGGAAGCGGCCACGGAAGGCAAGTGAGATGGCAAGGACGTAAGCAGTACGAAGGGAAGCGCAGGAAGGACGGCAGGAAGGAAGAAGGACAATGGGAAAGGATAGGCAAGGAAGGCAGGAAGGAAGGAGGACGGCAGGCAAGGCAGAGAGAGGAAGGAAGTGCAAGGTCCGGAAGAAGAAGGATACCGGAAGGCAAGGAAGGACGGAAGGTAAGTGAAGGGCATGTAAGTAAGGACGGGGAGGAAAGGACTAACCGCAGGACAAGAAATACATCGTCACGCAGAGACTGCCATCCAGTACCTCAGGACAATCAGCTGCCATCACACTCACTACACATCCTTACATCCTTCCCTCCTTCCCTCCATCCCTCCTTACCTCCCTCCCTCTACCCCATTTTAAGGACAGCTAGCCATTTGAGCGGCCCAGTATTTTAACATCAGCTGCATCCCAGCCATTGGTTTCCAGCTGCTGTTGTTGCACACAATCACTTGGAGACTGCACAAAGTGCTGTGTCCTTCTCCAGAGTATACGTTCAGTGATGCCATTCTTCTTTTCTGCAGCTTGTTAATTATTTTTCCCTCATACCATGTCCTGTTCAGAGACACTTGGAAGCAGAGTTTGACATTGCTTTCTTTCGTTTTCTTTGCTTTTATTTTCCCCTTGTCCAAATGCAAAGTCAGCACAGCAACCAGTTTCAGCTAGCTGTTCCAAGTACCTCAAGATACAGTTCTTTAAGACAGCAAACAGTAATTTTTTGGAAGTAGGTGAGACCTTTGAAAGGATTTAACATCTTGATTATCACTTTCTTCTGTGAAATTTTACAAATACTTCCACTTTATTTCTCACTCCCAGGCCAATAGGCAAGTGAAAAAAATTCACTCATTCACTCATTCACTCATTCACTCATTGTGGATGCTCATGTTCCTGTTGAAATAAGGAGCGTATACTTTCTTTCTGTGCTGTGAAAGTGTTAGCAGGCTCTACAAGAGATGATTTTAGCTGGCCCAAGGGCTCTGCACAGGAAGGTAAATACTCTAATGAAGGAAGCTGGCTGCTTTAAACTGTAGGTGTAGCTCAATGCCTAAAAGTAAATCTGAGAAATAGTATGACTCTGAGTTAAGATTTCAGAATTTGGCTCCCAAGTGATAGTTCAACATAATAAAAATTTTGTCTTGGGGGTGGTCTGTGCTGTTCAGGACATGGAAAGCAGAATCTGAGCTTATTTATAAGTATGATGAGAATCCTTCTCTGATGGAATTGGTCTGAAACCAGAGGTGAACTTGCTAAACCTTATCCAGAGATATCTACTAACCTTAGTCTGTCAGGTATGGTTCAGCCCTTGCCTTTGGTTTCTACCCCTCTGCTTAGTATTTCTAAGTACACGAGTAGGAGTGCATGAAGATATGAGCTGTATGGCAAGTCAAGGAAAAGTCTTTTTTCATAAGCATTCACAGTTGTTTTTATTTGCCTTTAATTTCCCTGGGGAAATGGGCCCTATATTTAGACAGGAATAAGACGAAGTGTCTGAGAAAGTTCTCCTGCCTCCCTTTGTCCCTTACCATCAGGAGCAGGATGGAATCTGTGCTGTGGCCTGGCTCCAGTCCATGGTAACCAAGCAAAACCTCTGGTGGCAAGCCAAGAGAGCCTGTGCTAGAAGCAACATGAGGGGCAAAACCCCACATGCTCTTGCGGGTGTCTTTGCATCCATTTTTGCTGCACAGTTGTGACACCTCAGTGTAAAATCTCTGAGCACTGTTGTAGTTCCTCTGACAATGAGAAGGAACCAGTCAGAAGAGTGTAGTTTGGCTTCCAGGGTAAACTTGCCTCACAGTGAAGAGGGGTGGCAAGAGGCAATGTCTCACACCCTGCAGTTCCAGGGATGTTTGCTCCCACTTCCAGTGATGGATGACAAGCTGGTCTCCGAAGCCTGACAGTCATGAATGCCTGCATACAGTTCCTCCTGGCATGCAAAATTTCATCTACATCCGTCTCCCTTGTTCACACCTTGGGGAGAAGCATCACTCCCTTTTGGATGAAGAGACACACCCTGACTCTCAGCTGTGTACCAGGCTCAGCTGGAAGCTCAGCTGGAAGAAGTCTGGGCACTTCATTTCTGCTTGCAATTTCATAGAAATTGAAATCTCCTGTAAGCTTGGTGAGGCTTGAAATCAGGCTGTGCAGAGCACTTTGAAATTGCTAAAGGAATCCGAGTGTCTTAAATATATAACATTTCAATAGTAATATTGGTCTTGCTGTTTTGGGTTTTTTTTCTGAAATTAAGTCTCAAGAGAAAGTCAGACTTCTTGGGCAAAACTTCATTAGTGCTGTTCTCTCAGTAATCTTGTAGCCTATTCATCTTTTCTATTCTTAAGTATGACTGTCACATTTCTGCAGCTCTTTTTTTCTTTATTGTGTTTTCATGTTGGCTAATAGTTTATGCTATTGTCTTTCTTGAGAGCGTCCAAAAAAGTTGCAACTGAAGCAAATATTTTTGGGCTCTCTCTCTGGAACATCATCCAAGTACACATTCTTTATTAAAAGCTTCTTCCTTCGGGTAATGAGGCCTTGAGACCTTCCCCGTGGAACTGCAGTAATTCAGTTCCTTGGGTATATCCTCAATTGCTTGCCAGTTTCTTGTATAACACAAGAGATGCTTTTTGCTTGCAATGAAGAGCAGTTCTGAAGATTTCTGCCTTCTTCCTCCTGCAAGCTATGCCCTTTCTATCCCCAGAGGCAGGCAGTGCACCCTTACACAGTGCAGTAGCAGATCGCTCACTTTGTCCCTTCTCCAACAGGATTTTGGTGATTCAGACATTAGCAATACCTGCACAGCAGGGAGACTGGCTGGAATGGTTACCTTACACAAGCTTTAATCAGGAGATTTGTGAGGTCTGTTATCCCTGTATGCTTATGTAGGAACACCAGCATTTCCTATTTCAGCACACAGCGTAAAAATTTGTCAGCTGATTTTTCTCTCTCAGAGTTGAGATAAGGGGTAATTGTCCCTTGTTTGTTGCACAACTCAGCTACCCTTCTACCTTGGATCTCATTAAGAAAGTTTAATTCGGATTCTAACAGGCTTTCACTCACAAAGCTCTTTTTTAGTATCAGGGAAGGTATTTCTTCAGTCATCCCAATCTAATGGTAAGCATCAAGAGAGTAGACTTCTGTTAATCTGAGTTTACAATTAAAAACTGAGAAGACATTGATACCAATATGGGAGTATAGTTGGATGTGGGAACAGTATACAGCCTGTGTGGGGCTACGTGCTATGCAGGCAGCTGGGCACATAAGTGAAGGGTGCAGGTGTCTGGCACAAAAAAATGAGGAAATCTAAATTTTCTCATGACCTCTCTGACCTGAGTGAGAAGCAGAGTCCTGGTAGGCTCTCTGCTTAAATGCCACACCTCCACTGTATCACATTGCTGTAGTATCTCCACTCCTGTTTCTTTCAGGAGGACACTAATGAATGGTTGGCCAAAGAACTTTCATACGGGTGAGAAGAGCTGGTTTTCCATGTATTGCTTTCATTAATTTTCTTCCAAGAACTGATTTATCCTAACATTGCATCTCTACTGCTTTCAGTGTAGCTGAGAAGTAGGCCCAGACTTGCTCTTGTTAACGGCTAGCTAGCAGCTGCTGTCAAATCTTTTTTGGTGAGTGAAGTATCTACACTGAGACATAAACCAGCAAAATTGGTGCTTGACTCTTTGCCTGTTGATAAATGAGAGAGAGGTTCAAAAGTTCAACAACTGTCATCTGGCTAGGAAAATTCTATATATTGAGAGCAATTAAGTGCTGATGGAGTGCTGATTGCTCACTTCTTTTCAGCCATATGTGATTCTCAGACAAAGGTACTGTAGACAAATCCTTCCTGGTGCAGCTCTTGCTTGTTCTCATGCTTTGCCACAAACTCCCAACCCTAGCTGAGAAGAGATAGAATTAAATTCAATGTAAGATACAATTCTCTGATTTTTCAAAGCCCATTTAAATTACATTGAAGCTCTTGAATTTGCATTTCTGATACCAGGTACAGAATCAGCCATCACCTGTTCATGTGTATGGAAAGCTCATGCTTGTGTGTTAGCGGTCAGAAATTTTGTTCTGTTTGGTTTTAGCATCTAAAACTGGAGCACAGTTAAAAACTGGTCTGGCTGAGTAAACTCAGTCAGTCACAATTCATCTACAAGGTGAGCTTTGCTAACAGACCAAGTTTAAATTATTTGGTGGGACGTGCAGTAGGAGCCAAACTAGAGGTCTTCCCAAAACCTGGTTTTGAATCTGATTAGACATGTCATGAGCCCTAAAGCTAGGGGACTGAAGTTTCACACACTACAGCTTCTAGTGTTCTTATTTGTTCACTTCTACTCGAGATTGACCAGCATGTGACAACTCTCAACACCACTGAATAGACAGCAAAGTGGGTGGTTTCAGACATATGAATATCACTATCAAAATGGTGCCAGCCACATTACTTGAATCCTGTAGAAATTTTTTTCAGCTCTATAAATTACACATCTACCTAAAAAAAAAATAGTGGCTTCAATAACTCCATTTAACAGAGTCAAATATCTGTATTATGGTAGGCACATCAGCTATGGATTTACTTGTCAGAATTCAGTATGGTAAAATATGGCAAGCTGAGTTGTCTACTTACTCTTAATATTTTGATAAAAACCACAACATATTTCTTGTGCTGCTGAAGCCTGCAAATACTAATGATGTTTGCAGAGAATGTAAGATAAGTTATCTCTGGTGCCAGAACTGCTCATTGTACTAACCACTCCAGAGTGATGAGTCTGTGTTGTTTGTTTTGCAGAAGAGGCTGTCTTGGAAAAGATAAATAAAGGACTTCTGTAAAAAATCCTTGTGAGAAAACATAATTCTTAATATTTTCAATCTCCTGGAGCATTTTATTTTACAGAGGAAAATTAAAATAGCTAGTGACACTTTAAATGCTGCCATTCAATGGAATCCAACAATAACAAATAGTAGAGTATTAAATATTAGTGTTATGGCATATCAAGGTTATATTTTTTAATTTACAAGACATTAAAACTTTTTCTAAAAGCTGTTGTACATATTTTATTAACTTTAACTGAATAAAATATAAAATTTACTTCAGTTTCATAAATAGTTCTGGAGATGAAAGAATCAAATCAGGACCCAAGACAATTATATTTAATCAGGTTAGAGTATATGTGACACAGATGGCTGGTAATAAAGCAAAATTCAGTTCATCTTTAGTTATACCAAATAATGAATAAAAGGAAACAACTGACTTCTGGTCTTCTGTAACAGAATTCAGCTGGGCTACAATTCAGACATTTATTTAGCTTGATACATTTTGTGTCAACCTGTGCTGTGCTGGTATTCTAGAAATCATTCTGCATATGAGTCCATCCTTACTCACTTATGCAATTTTTTTTTGGTAAGGTAGCTTAGCTGAGCAAGTAATGGAAGCCTAGGACAGCCTGGGTAATAAGTACTGACAGCACAGGAGTACCTTCCTGAGGCCATGCTCCCTTAGTCTCCTTATAATTTTGAGTAAGTTTCAGGAATGAGTGTTGTGCTTTGCTTTTGATGTCCCTTGGAAGTGCTGGCCAGCTGTCTGGTGGAGGTAAAAAACTGCTGCTATTACCTTGGAATGAAAAGTGAAAAGCTCTCTTTGACTGAAAGTTAAATTATACGGCCAGTGACGTACATTTAGTTGCCTTCATTTTGAAACAGGACTCAGCTGAAGATATAACTACCTATAAGAAATTTGCCTAGAAGTGAAATGCTTTCCTCAATCCTCATGCTTGGACCATGTTTCTGACCTGTTCACATCTCTCTCTCTGTGATTTTATGATGCCACACATACCATAGCATACAATACAGGTAATACAAGTCAGGTAATACAAACTATAGAATACAACATGCACAATATCTAATACCTAGAGTACCATCCTAAAGTGTAATAACCATATATATCAAAAGAAAAAAGAACTATAAACAATACATAACAGCCCCAAAGAAGTGAACAATAAACACTGTGGAATGGATAAAGTGATATGTTATACAATGGAATGAATACTGTTATATGCCATGAAACACAACATACAGTACAATACACATGATACTGCTCAATATAACAAATACCAGGCCTGCCCAAGCACAGAATACACAGTAAGATGTTCAATACAACCCAAAGTATAACAGAATACAAAAGACAATTATAAATATAGAACACAATACATTAAAAGGTATTGAACACAATGCAATACATAAAATATCACCAACAAAAATAATATCCATGATGCATGCAGTGTGTTCTGGAATAAATATTAAACAATACTGTATTTAAAAAGACCAATTTCAATGTGCTACACCTGTGTCGGGGCAACCCCTGCCATCAGCACAGGCTGGAGAGGAACAGATGGAGAGCAGCCCTGTGACAAGGACTTGGAGGTGCTGGTGGGTGAGAGGCTGGACATGACCCAGCCATGGGCACTCCCAGCCCAGAAAGCCAAACGTGTCCTGGGCTGCATCCAGAGCAGCGTGGGCAGCAGGGCCAGGGTGGGGATTCTGCCCCTCTGCTCTGCTCTGGTCAGAGCCCCTCACTGCACTCAGCTCTGCATCCACCTCTGGGGTCCCAACACAGGGAGGATATGGACCTGGAGCAAGTCCGTGGGAAAATCATTACTTTGATGAAAGGAATGGAGGACTTCTCCTGTGAGTAAAGGTTGAGAGTTTTTTCGGCCTGGAAAGGAGAAGGCTTTGGTGTGACCTAAGTGCAGCCTTCCAGTACCTGAAGGAAGCCTACAAGAAAGACAGAGAGGGACTTCTTTCCATGAAGTAAAAGGATGACTTTGGATTGTCTAAAAATGAGAGTCAGTTTACAGGAGGTATTAGGAAGAAAGTCTTTACTGTCAGGTTGGAGTGCACTGTCAGAAGTTGCCCAGAGGAGCTGTGGATGCTCCATCCCTTGGAGTGTTAAGGCTGGGTTAGAAGGGGCTTTGATCAACCTGGCCTCATGAATGCTGTCCCTATCCAGAGCAGGGTGTTTGGAAATATGTGATCTCTAACCATCCTATGATTTCAAGATACTATACCACACAGGAAATGCCAGCCTTTACAATAAGGATTCCAAGGCCTTGCAGAACACAGTACTTTCTATTGGAGGCAATGGGCAGATGGTGACGGACCCCAGCAATGTGCCATTGCATGGATCTGGAACAGCAGCAGGGCCAGCCTGCTGCTCAGCAGTGATGGTTCCCAAGAGGTGCTGTGTGTGTGACCCTGCTGTGCATGATGCATGGTGCCAGAGCTGTGGTGGGGAGTGCACGACAATGCAAAATCATTGAACAACACTACAGTACAATTCCAAACCAAAGACAGTACAGTATAAGCCATACAATAAAGAAAATGCATAAAGTAGAGTGAAAGAAACCCTACAACAAGTGCTATATGGCATTGTAGATCCTTTTGGTACACAATCCAAAAGGATCTACAATGCAAAACTATAAAAAGCACAATGGAAAATATAACATGTAAAAATACAGTACATTCAATACAGCAGGCAAAAATAGAATGTAGTGTGAAAAAAAAAATCCCAATACAACACAACATGTCACAATGCATCCATAAGTCACATCCAGTGCAGTCCACACTGTATAGTGTGATAGAAACAATACCATACAACACATCCAACATAGACGACAAATTGAGACAACATATGTTACAGTACCAAAGAAACTAGTGCACAAAATAAAATACCAAACACTGTAAAATACCTACAGTTCAATACAATGTGTGCCTGGGATTGATCAAAATTTAAAGGGCATTATGAAGGCATTGTCCAAATGTCTCTTTTTAAGGTGCTCTCAGGTATGGGGTATCAAACACCTCACTAGGAGGCCTGTTCCAGTGTTTGACCTTACCCTCTTGGTAAGGAAGTGCTTCTGAATCTCACAGGTCAGTTCCTCACCTAACATAACATGCACCTGATCATCTCACAGATGGGCAACTTGTCAAGAAAGATGCTGTAAGAAACAGTATCAAAGGAGTTACAAAAATCTAGAAATGCCACGTCCACCCCTGTCCTTTCACCCACAAGACAGGTGGTCTTATCCCAGATTAGTGAGACAGGGCTTTTCCTTTGTGTACTTGTGCTGACTGCTCCTGATGATTGCATTGCCTGTCTGTCAGAAGCACACAGTACAAACTTTAGACTTTTTTCTATGAACTGAGTTTAGACTAGCAGATCTGTGCTTTCCTGAGTCTTCCCAGTAACACAGTGTGGAAATGGTTCAAAATTGTATCAGGAGAGGTTCAGACTTGACATTCAGAACATTTCTTTTGCATTTTATAATACGTCATTTTCCTGATACTTTACCATCTTTTCATCTCTTGTGCAGAATACATTATGTTTCTTTATTTTCTGATTGCCATACAGACATTTAATATTCCAGCTTTCAGGGCTTCATAAAACAAATTCCATGCAAATCATACACTATGTCTGGATAAATATTTTAATTTTTTAAATACATTAAATATATCCTACACAGCATGTATGCTAATATATTGTATATCATATTGGACTGTGTGTTTTATGGTATTTATTGTCTTAGTTTCTTAGTCTTGTGTATGCCTTTTTCCAATGGATTGACTGGTATTTTGTACTGTGTGTGGAATTCTCTGTATTTGTATTGTTTGTGTTTGTATTTGTATTGATCCTGTTTCTCTGTGTGTGTTGTACATGTTGCATTGTATTGCATGGTATGGTGTTGTATTGCATTGCACATATTGTGTGTTGCACTGCATTTTGTGTCGTGGTATCTATGGTATGTATGAAACTGTACCATGTGTATGGCATTGCCTGTTATTTATTGGGCTACAAGGTATTTTGTTTTGTATGCAATGACTCCTGGGGTATGTATTCCATGAGCATTGCATAGTCCTGGCTTGGATGGTGTTGTAAGGTTCAGGATTGGATGGTGTAGTATCGTATCAAGTTGCATGTTTTACACACGATGTGTGTATTTCAAGGAATAGCACTTGTGATATTGGTATTGGTATAGATATGCAACTGAACCTCTGTCTCTGGAATCAACCAAACCACTAGGTTACTTCTCCTCCCATACACCAGCACCCCAGAACTTCAATGGCAAAATAAGACATAAGCTAATTCATACCCATCTGTTGTACCACCCATATTAACACTCAGGGAAGAAAACAAGGCAGCTTGTAGCTGTTTCAAATAATCACTCTTTTATGCTGCTTTTATGCCCCACTATCATAAGTCTGTCATCCTTTGTAGCAATTTCTGAATGCCATGTGCAATATAATGAACTAATATGGTGATTGCCCCCCATCCCCACCCCGTTCCCCCTCCGCCATAAATTTTTGTGGTCTAGTATTTCATTTGTATTTATACCATCTGGATTAGACTGCCTACTGGAGACACTGATACAAAGGAAAACAAAGTTCTCTTTTATGCCAAGGCTCTTTAACTAACTCTTCTCAGAACTTGGATTGTATATTAAAGGCTAATGGGGAGACCATTTTCAGGAGTGTCTTAAAAATTTTTTTAAAGGCCTTTTCCATTTCTTTGCACACAAATAATAATGAAGTCCTACAAAAACAAGATTTCTGCTACATAAATCTTGCTGTGGAATTACTGACACTAGAAAGTTCAATGTACGTATTGCACATATTGCATTATACTGCACAGTATGGTGCTGTACTTGATTTAAGATGGCTGTGGCTGTCACAAACTATGCACATTTCACATGTGGTTCACAGCATAAATATAGCTATTATATAGATTTTTGAGAAGTTGTGTTGTTTGATTTTTGTAGTGTGTGTTTTCAGCTCTTCATCATTATTCATTATGGTTTTGAACTGCTGTGTTCCACAACAGCTGTTCCTGAGACTTATTAATTTTAAATGATATATGTGTAATGTCCTGGCTATAGCATTTTCTTTTTGAAAGCTAAATTTTTTGAGGCGCATAGTCAAAGCATTTTTCCCAGCTTCTTTTAAACTGTGCCTTGGGACTTGGAAGACAAACTTTTTCCTTCAATTTTGCTAAACTTCAGTTGCTAAAAAAAATTCCAAAGGAAGTCCTTTTTGCAATTTTATGGCTGCCTCTTACTACCCTTTATAAACATAATATGTAGTGCATTCCTCTGTGAAGTCATGACTATCTTTGTTGAAGCAGGATCTGAAAACACTATGTGCTGATAAAGTGCGAGAAGTATTTTTAAAGCATGTCAGGGCTGGTGCATACCTGCCAAATTTCTAATCTGTGTTAAAACTCCATTTGTGTTAAAATGAGAAAATGAGATTTAGAATAACTAATGGGTAAAACAACAGTATTTAGTGGTGATGCAGAAAGTGAAATGCCATCGTCTCAAATCTTCATGAACAGAAAGCAAAGGCCCCTATAAATTCTAGCTGACTGAAGATACGTAACTTGCTTGTTCCTAATGTGAAATCTCTGTCAGCTGTGAGCTGTTTTCACCCATGCAATCTTGCTTACTTAGATTTATTAGTCCTTTCTATTAGTAATTTAACCAGAGAGCTAAGCTTGGTTTAGGGCTTCAGTAAGTGCAGACTTTGGCTGAGGAGAAATGCATTTCTCAAAAATGTATTGTTGCTATCCTTTCACTGTGGTGTAGTTGAAACTGAAAAGGCCACCAGTTTACAGAGCATGCAAAGTTGTTAGAAATGGCTTATGTTGAAGGGCAAATGGAATTGTTGAAATCATACCTCCAGTAATTTGCAAGGAAAAGTTTTAAAGTTGAATACAAATGTGCACAGGAGACTCCTTAAAGAGCAAAGGAACTGATTATTTGAAAAATGTGCAGTGCATTTAGGCTCAGGATTAGGTTATACATATGAAAACACATCTTTAGTTGCCATTTTACAGAGGAAATGTAGTGTATGTCAGCTGAAGAAATCTTCTGCCACTAGGGAACACAACTGTCCTAGGTGGGGATTTTATTCAAAGTAGTCAGTTGCTGATAGTTTAGAGGTGCTGCAAACATACTACACAGAATTGCAGAGGCTCACCAAGAGGATGAGCTTCCCTTGGATTTTTCCCTAAGAGAGCTCTCTTGCTTGTTGTCTGTTCTGTTTCATAAAAAGTCCTTTTCCAGGTTTCTTTGGGCTCGTTCGGCACTAGAAAACTGCTACAAGGTCCTCTTGGAGTCTTCTGCCTCCAGACCAAACCATCCCTGCTTGTGCAGTCTTTTTTCATGGGAGAGGTGCTCAAGCTTGGTCTGTGACACACATCTGAGGCTGAAGAATACTCTAGAAACAGAGTATTTGCAGAGATACAAATCCAGAATTAGGGTGACTAAAGAGAAGGATTACAGAGTGAAGTTTGAAGAGAACTACTATAGGTCTAAGACAGGAAAACAGGCCTGAGATGCTCAGTGAATTCTTATTATTCTTATTATGAGAGGTGACTTGTACTAACGCAGAAAAGGGATATTAGGGAGCTTATAAGAAAAAAGAATAATGGGATTCAGTGGCTAGAAGCTGAAATTTGACAATTTCAACCTTAAAATAAGAAGAAAATCTCTAGCAGAATAATGAAACTTTTAAAGAACCTATCAGAGAGGATAGTGAACTCGCTATTGTTTGACAACTTTATAGAAGATGACATGTCTACAATGTCAAATTGGATTCTGTAGCTTGAATATGTGGCTCAGCCTTTTTATTAAATCCTGAAAATACATTAAGCACAAATTATATAGATTCAGATCACCACTTCAGTAAACTGATGTATCTACAAATAAAGGTTATTTTTTGGGCTTCATACAAATATTAATAGTATCTCAACATTTGGGCAAGTTAAGGAGAAAATATTTAGATGTCAATAAGCAAGCAATAGAAGTGCATGTCCAGTGCATTCCAGCATGGCCCTGACCTTCTAGAGAAAAAATTATATTGTGTGCTATCTATACTCTAAATGTGCTGAAACGCAAGAGAGCTATCTTGTTGGTTAATGACAGTTCCAGGTTGTGCAGATATTGGACAAAAGGCCTTCTAGAAATGAATCTGCCGGTTTCTGGCAGCTCTCATTTCTGTATAAAAATGAAAACGAAGTAGTGGAATGATGGATTACAGCAGACTCCTGGATACTTTCCGGCATACTTTCCTGGATGCTTTTTTCATCGCCCCATTTAGGACTAGAATTTGTGAAGAGGAGAGCAAAAAGCCATCTCCAGGTTTTGGGGATGTATATGGCCAGGCAGGGCAACAGAATATCACTTCTTAGTGAACACTGTTGGTTTCGTTTCTGCTGGGCACAAGAAAAATGTTAATAATTATTATTTTTAATAATAATAATACTTAATCTCATACTCACCATTGTATTCTACAGTTTCTTTCAAACTTTTTCATTTGCTTTGCTTCTGCTTCTGTGGTTTTGCCTGGTTTTTTGAGAATCTTGTGTTCAGGAGAAACCAGAAAGACCATATAGGAGGGAAAAGACCACAATAATAAGATATAATCAAGTTTGTGGCCTGATTGTGTCATGAAAAGGATAATTGCTCTGGAAAGTAACAGTTCAAACACTGCAACTTAGCAAAGAGAAAAGGTGAATTGTTTGTCTTGGGCATATACTGTAAAGAAGGTGGTGAACTCTAGGTCTTTATGCAACATGCGTGCCATCATTTGCTGTAGCAGTGTATTTTATAGGAATCTGCTAGACTTCCAAAGCTTCAGCAAGCTGCTGAGGACTTTACAATAAAACTGCTTCTATTTAAATTTCAGCTATTTAATGTAATTTAAATGTAGCATAGAACACATGGCTTCTGCTTCTTTTCCCTTACTCATCTCTGTACTTAAAACATACTCTCTGTATAGTCCACAATTACTGCTTGAAAAGACCATTAAGTTATCAGCAGCACACGTATTCACTCCAGATGTTATTGCTCAACTGAAATAAAGGTGAAATGGTTTTTACAGGGTACAACCTAGAACCGGCTTCCCACAGAAATTGAAATAATGTGAGTGTACTAGAGCAAATATAGAATATGCCAGACAGGAAAACAGGATACAGAAAATCTAAAGAACAGGCAAAATCAGACTGTGGTGCTGTGTTGGGCTTGCAAATAAAGGTGCTATTAAAACAAAGGGACATAAACAATAGAAGTGAAAGCTGATGCAACTCAACTGAGTGGTTTAACTGCTATTAAATTCAGGACTATGCAGACAGAATAATCCTGGAATAGGTCGTTTTGGTTTGGAATTAAAGGAATTATCTGCAGATTGTTCTTTGTTCTCCTCAGTTCTCCTCTATATTTAACTGAATCTGTCTGGGGAATGTGTTGTCATGGCAACCTGTAAGTTAATCTTGATGTTTCAGACTTAGAAGTTATGTTACTATTAAAGCAGAATTCAGGAAATATATAAACACAATTTTGTTTCCTAAACATGATTGTAGATTTCTTTTTAGATCAGGGAAGTATTGTGTTTCAAAGAGAAAAGTCAGGCACACAAAATTATTGTCAATTATGTGTGCACAACTTTACCGCTGCTGTGGTTATGGGAGATTTAGGTGGAAGGTGTGCAGGGAGGGTCCTTAAATGAGAAGCAGGAGAGTAAGAAATGCCTTGGAGACTTTGAAAAGTGAAGAGTAATGCTGCTAAGTGAGGGTACCCAGTCTAACTAACACTGACTCCTGCCAAATTCAGAGCTTTGGAGCTGTCTCTTCTTTCTGGAGACAGCATTGTCTAAAAGCCAGGATGGCTGATAGTGTCACAGGAAAAAGTAAGCAAGGGGCTCATGCAGTTTTGCTGTCCTGCGTTATGTGTATGCTTTGAATTGACAGGGCTGTCTCCTCCTTCCAAGATCTCATTGTGTCACTCTTTATTGCTGCAGCCTTCAGAGGTTTCTCTGTGCAGTAAGGCCTCCAGCATGGTGTATGTCTCTATAAAAAAGGAGAGACAATCATCACCTTGGCTTGAGTTTGATGTTGCATGTGGTAATGACATTCCTGAATGAATGGAAAACTTGCATTTGCAATAGCTGGGCTTAAAATTTTGTCTATGGGTGAAGAGATAGTACACCTTCTGTAAAGGAAAGAGTGTATTTTTAATGCAATTGAGAGTCTAGTAATTGGGCAGGGGGGAGAGGAATAAAAATAAGTTCTTAATTTTGTACAGTTTTGCTTGATGAAAAATTCTTGCTTTCTCCTGGAAGTAAGTGTGGTAATTTCATCCTGGTGGTGATATGCTGTGGTGAGTCTTCACTATCTAGGTATTTTACTATTAGTAATACTATCTTTATGTGATTTTTTTTTTCTTCAGCTTACATTTGAGATAATTTTACACAAAATCACAGAATCATTTAAGTTAGAAAAGACCTCCAAGATCATCACGTCCAACCTTTGTCTGATTACCTGCCCTACCACCTTGTCTACTAGACCATGGCACTTTGTGCCATGTCCAGTTATTTCTTGAAAACTTCCAGGGATGGTAACTCCACCCTCTCCCTGGGCAGTCCATTCTGACACGATCACCCTTTCTGCAAAGAAATTCTTCCTATGTCCCATGTGAACCTTCCCTGGAATATCTTGATGCCATTGCCTCTCATCTTGTGGCTTGTTACCTGGGGGAAGGCACTGACCCTTTGCTTACTGACATGCATTTTCAGCTTTGCTACTTTGTCATTGGTCTGCAACAATTATGTCTGAATTTACACTTTTGGCGCTCATTCAAGAATTCTTTTTTGTCTTTATAACCCGAAACCAAATTTGGTCTGGGACCAAGGTATTTCTTTTAGTGACTGTGGGGAAGTTGCTTATACCAAGAGGAATGAGTGCCAAGGCCTTGCCCTGTGTCTTCCCATTCCATGCCTCTGAACTCTACACCACTTCCTCTGTCTCCACTTCTGAAGCCTCCTCCTCTTGTACCAGGTCTTTATACCTATACAGAGTCTCAATATGCTAGAGCCTGAAATTTCATGTTTTATTGAAAGTAAGGATTTGTTACTTCTACTTGCATAATATCATGGCTGTACTGTATGAAGAAAGTAAAATAAAACAGCAAACTTGCTGGAGGAGGACTGGCCATCCTCAGTCCTGAGGACTTCTAAATTAAGTACAAGATTTCTGACCTGTAGGCAGCAATGACAACCTTATATTACACGGGTACCTGGTTACAGAATGCCTGAGTTACTGCACTGAAAGTCAAAGGAAAACAGTTCCTATTGTTAATCTCTAAGTTTATCACACCTAGCAATTCAGTCTTGAAGCTGTAATCTCACGATTCCATTTTTCTGGGTATTGGTCATCTTTAGTTTGGAATTTGTCTGGATGTGTTCTTGAGTCTATAGAAAATGCTCAGTCTTCCCAGGAATAGCTATTCTTTGTCTCTCTTCACATGCTCAGAAGAACAATTTTTACTTTGCTGTCTCATTAATAAAACATTGTTAACTTTCACGAACTATGTCCAGTGGTCTTTCCAGCCATACAGGAATATAGCAAACACTGATGTTTTGAAGACTTCAGATCTGCTTAAAAAAAGTTATAATCTGATATATTCTTACAGCATATATTGTTCCTTTTCCATTAAATCCTCTGGCAGCTGAAGTTAGCCACCTATTTTGGTGCAAGCTGTGCTTCACACCCAATTTTCCTTTTCCATGGGGACAATGAAAACTCACACTTCTTTCTTTGTCACTGAAAGAAATCGATTGGATTTTTGCATCAATTTCCAGGACACGAATACACTTTTGTCAAGCAGCAGGAATGAGGAGATCTGTTTTCACGGAGGTCTGTTTCAGAGCTGGACTGGTCCTGCTTCAATAGGAGTAGGCCTGCCACATCTCTACTTGTTCCATAAAGAACTTTGATTTAAGTATTCTTCCAAATGTTTGTGCAAAAGAATAAAGCCTTTTTTTCCCCACTTGTGATAAATTAAAAAGAATGCTTGATAATTTGCTGATTTCGTCTCTCAGTGAACCTGCATTTGCCTCATGGGTTTTTCACACTAGCTTTTGACTACATTATGTCTGGCCTTTGGGAGACTCCTTTTGTTATTTGTATCTGCTTTAACAGGACTCAGCAAGTTACATTTCATGTAGATACTGCACCATTAGGAGGAACTGATGCACTGAGGTAAGAATGAGCTACAAAAGAAGATCTTAATCTCATACCCCAGGTGTGTGCTTTGCAAAAGCTTTGAAACTGTTCATCACTGTAGGTTCAAAGATCCAGTTTGTGCTTCTCAGCTTATTTCATCAAAATTTCCATCTATTAGATTGTGGAAGAGGAAACTAAAATACCAACATGAAAGAAGCTTCAAGTTGCATCTGTCACATTAAAGAGACTTGGTTAAAATAGTGGTAAAAAGCATCCCAGAGGGGATTTTTTTGATGTATCCAGAAAAGGATAGCATTCTTCTGCCAATGGAGAGGATGATTAGCAAGCCATGAGCACATGGAGGCAGAGAGAATTCATTAGATCCAGGCCCTGAGTAAACAGGATTCTGGAACATTAGATCTCAGTTTGTGGCATACTATGATATTAGCTGGTTATGTGATGAATTTAGGCAAAGACAATTTTTAAAGCTCACTGTATGTGATTTCTCAATTAATTTTTTTCCCTTTTAAAAGACCTTGGCACACCCACTCATCCCACTGGTTTGTCCTTCTTGTGTGTCTCCTTAGTGGTTTCCGAACTGCAGCCACATGTAAATGCATTTTTGTCTTCAGTATTATACTTTAAATATAGCAGCTAACTCTGCTCTCTGAGGGAAACTCACTTTGCCTGCAAAATGCCTATCTGCTATGTAACTACACTTCCACAGGTCAGAGGGATTTCACTCCTTTCTATTTTGCAACCAAATAATGGCTACGTTTTCTTGGTGTTGTTTAACTAGGTTTCCCCAAGCCCAATGTTTAAGGGCTCCTTTCCTACATATTTATATCTGGACAAATTTTCTGATTCTCTTGTGTAAGAGAAAGGTGTGTAAGGAAAAGGACAACCCAGCATTTCTTAGCTTGGCCAAAAGAGCTTGCAAGTATGGTTTAAGTAGCCTGATTTTGAAGGCTACTTTTAGTAACTTACAGTGGGCAGTATCTTTCACAACAAGAAGGACTATTATTTTTTATTATTTTAGCAGGGTACTGCTGTTAAGCATGAAATGGTATTAATCCAATGCTAAAATTATAAAACTATTGTTATTTTTAAATACCACGAGAACCAACTCTGAAGTCATCCCATTAGCTTTGATGGCAATTAAACCATGTTTACAGCATGCTAACTGGAAGAAAGACAAGATAAATAATTTGGTGAGTTTCTGGATGTAAATTTCCAAAGGTTACTGTAGAGATGAAGTTTGTAGCTGTTGTGGTTTGACACTGGCCAAACTCCAGGCACTCACGAAAGTTGCTCACTCACCCTCCCATGCCACAGCTGGGCAGAGGAGGAAAAAAAATTAATGAAGAGTTAATGAGTTGAGATAAGGACTGGGAGAAAACACTCCAAGGGCAAAACAGGCTCAACTTAAAGTTGCAAAGTGAACTTATTACTAACAAAATCAGAGGAAGATAATGAGAAGTAAAATAAGCCCTTAAAACTCCTTTTTCCCTCCCAGCCCCTCCCTCCTCTCCACCCACAGTGCAGGGAGACAGGGCACGGGGGTTTTGGTCAGTTCATCACCTGAGGTTTCCTTCTGCTGCACGGGAGAGGAGCCCTTCCCCTGTGAGACCGTGGGATCCCTTCCCACGGGAGACAGTTCTCTGTGAAATTCTCCAGCATGGCTCCAAATCTCAGGAGCAGCAGTCCTCCCAAAACTGCTGCAACGTGAGTCCCTCCCATGGACACGCAGTCCTCCCAAATCTGCTGCGGCATGGGTCACTCTTCCACAGGGTGCAGTACTCCAAGGACAGGCTGCTCCAGCCTGGAATCAGGGGCCCATCTCTCCACTGGATCTATCACTGGATCACAGCCTCCTCCAGCATCCATCCACTCCAGCATCAGCATGTCCCCCACGGGCTGTGGTGGATCTTGACATCCCCCATGGATCCCCCTGGGCTGCAAGGGCACGTCTGCTTCCCCACGGCCTCACCATGGCCTGTAGGGGAATCTCAGCTCTGGGCCTGGAGCAGCTCCTCCCTTCCTTCTTCACTGGCCTTGGTGTCTCCATGTCTCCCTCAGATGTTTTCAACTTCTCCAACTAGAAGAAAAAAACTGTGAGCACCCCACTTTTTTTCAATTTCCTACTTGAATATGTTATCACAGAGACCCCTCTAATTGCCCAGTTCTGGCCAGCAGCAGTCCCCCTTCAGAGCCATCAGCCACTGGCTCTGCTGGACATGGTGGAAGCTTCCAGCAGCTGCTCGCAGAAACCACCTCTGTGGCTCCCTCACTACCAAAAACCAGGTGTGCCAAACCAACACATTCCACCCCTAAAAAGAAAGCAATAAGCAGAGATCTGCAGGAGCATGAGCTAAAGAGGAAAACAATGTCAGTCTCTACTTCCCATCAGCAGCAATGTTCAGACACTTCCTGGGAAGTCGGGCTTCAGCACGCGTGCTAGTTCCTCTGGAAGGCAAACATTGAAAACTCAAGAATGCCCCCCCCTTCCTCCTCCCTTACCTTTTCTATCTGAGCTGGTGAGATATGGTGTGGAACACCCCTTTGGCCAGTCTGGGTCAGCTGCTCTGGCTGTGTGCCCTCCCAGCCCCTGTCCCCTGCCAGCCCTTCGATGTGGGGCAACGTCAGAGGGACAGCGCTGCTCGGCAGCAGCCAAAGCAGGGCTGTGCTGCCAACACCCTGCCAGCAGCCAGTGCAAAGCACAGCACCCTGAGGGCTGTGAACTTCACCTCAGTCAGACCAAACATGCTATCACAAAAGTTTTTGTTTCTGGAATCAGAAGTGCAAAAAAAAGTACTAAGAAAATACTGATTTTTTAGCTGACATTTGGGGGCAGTTGGAAAAAACTCAGCTCTTATCATGTTGCTTAGAAATTGTTCAGTATTTGCTCACAAGACTGCATGGACCATCTGGCACCATCTTAAGCCCTGGGCAGCCTCTAAGAGCTGAACAGTCCTCAAAACTGGCTTTGCCAAGAGGCCTGCCAGCCATCTCTATGCACAAAGAAAGGGTTCAGAATTTAAACCAGCTTGTTTGTTCTCTTTTTTTCTCCTTTAAAGCACTTCTGTGTCTATGACTTACAGGTAGATTTGCATGACTCCTGTCCTGGGACAGAATTCTTCCATCCTGCAGTTCTTGCAGAGAATGCTTTACCAGAGAGAGAGCAATCAGACAAACAATATTTTAGTTACTGAGCCTGATATGTGAGTTAGGAGGCTTTGAAGAAAGTAAAGGTATTGAAGCAGGCTCAGTTTTATTTTTCTTCTCACCATTAGTCTGGTCTCCTTCAGTGCCTGGGCCATACCTGAGCTCCAGCTCACTCTGCAGAGTGTCAGTGAGCCATAGAATCATGGAATATCCTGAGTTAGCAGTGAGCCACATGGATCACTGACCCTGACTCCTAAGTGTATGGCCCATACAGTGACCAAAACCACAACCTTGACATTATTAGCACCATGCCTGGCCATCTGGGGTTCAGTCTTCATGCTCAAGATGATAAATTGGATGCTGTCATGTCTTATCCAGCCTTAATAACTAAATTCTTCTCTGTCCCTTGCATGTCCAGTTAATTAAAGAATTGTTTTAAGATTTGGATTTCACTACCTCCAGGACAATGTGAAATGAGGACTGCCCCAGGCTGAACTTTCTCTGGGTATTGAGCAAAAGCCACTTTTTGATGCCTATTTAGTCCTTTTAGGGACATATGCATATCTCTACAGCAGAAGTGATGCAAAATTCAAGCTTGATAGACTTAGTATTATTTGAGAGATTATTCTTAGTTTTGCCTTGCTCCAAAAAGTCTTATATCTGGGGATTTACTGGGTTTTTTTTTAGGGAGGAAAACAGCAAAGACTCATAGGTCTCTTTTGCAGAAACCTCCTTATGGCCTGGCATTTTGACTAGCTGGGACAGACTAAAAATTCACTCTGAATTGCTTTGGTGGAAAATTGAGATCTTGATACTGATTCTTTATAAAACTGACTGCCATATATAATGATAAGCAGACTAAAACTGAATATATAAATAAAAAATTAACAATAAATTAACCTGAAACAGCAGGGGGGAGATTTTGCTTATGACCCAGCTATAAAGAAACATTTGTGATTGCAGAGAATGAGGCTCATATTATGTCTGGAAATGCTTGGAGCATTTCTATATGTCTCCTAACCATGGCAAAAAAGTGTCAATCTCAAAGTGACATCTACTGCAAAGCATTTATAATGTGTGATGAAGTGTTTGTTGGTGGAGAAGCAGAAGCAGACCACTGTGAGAGCTGTGAGGTGGTTTAAAGGTGAGGTAACAAACAGATGTCTCTTGATAAACACTTGAAATTGAAAGATTAAGTAGGCAGTTAGTCAGTAAAACCTTCAAAACTGTATTTTTCCTTTGAATGTGTGGAAGAAATTCAGTTTGGGAAATGATAGTGCTTCTTTATTTCCATAATGATCATGCCTACATATATGTAAGTATATATGGTGGTGCTGCTAGCATAAAGCTGATGCAAGAGATTTCAGCACTGTGCACTAGATTTGTAAAATGAGCTGCTGTGCTGACTGCTGTGAAACACATTTTGGCTGAATCTGAGAAACATGTAAACAATAATATTAGGTTAGACGTCTGTTCACTCAACTCAGATTTTGCTCAGATTTTGACTAACCCAGGCTGCTCTAAGGGCCTGATGTGTGCTTGAAGCAGTGCCATTAGGTCCAAGTGAGAGCACCAGGTAAGCAGGACAGGAGGCCATTGCAGGGCCACCTGCAGCACGCTGGTCAGCCACCAGTTGTTGGTCTGGGTTATTAACACTTGAGAAATCCGCAGGCAGCAATATTTATCAAAGATAAGGTGCCCCCTGTGATAACAGCAGTAATGGCTGCTTCTACATGGTTAAAAGGGAGAAGCTTTCACTTTAGTGAAATCTTTTCCATGAACCAGTAGCTGCAGACGTGGTTATCTGGGGAATGATATTGCTCCTCTTTGAAACCCAGTTTAATCCTTAGCCTAAATCCAGTCAGTACTTCCAGTAATGAATCTCCTACAGCACAAAGCAAGGTCCAATCTCACAATCTGTTCTCCCTGAGAGAAGGATTTAATGGCCTGATCATGCTCAAAGCCAGTGCTGAGATGCCTGTGTACATATAGCTAGCACTATGTTTAGATGCCTTAGTTTAACCACAAAAATTTAAATATTTGGGGAGTAACATGGCTTAAAAAGCTGAAAGAAAATGGATAAAAATGTGTTCCATGTTGGTGAGTCTAATAAATCATGCTTTCATTTCCCATGATGGGATTTTCCCACTTTAACAGGCTGAGGGTGGTTAGCATATTAATATCTATCGGTATCCATATCTAGATCTATAGATCTATATCTAGATCTATAGTCTATAGCTAGCTAGATCGATATAGATAGCTAGAGCATCTAGATCTATACTAGCTATCTATATCTATATCTATATCTATATCTATATCTATATCTATATCTATATCTATATCTATATCTATGTCTTTTTATGGACTCATAAATTATTTTTTAATATGTTCAAGACATCTTGGAAGCAGTTGCACACCTATATTTAGAAAACTGAAATAAAAGTCAAGTGAGTATTTTTGATCATCCAATCCAAAATTTTCTCCTACAAAAAGACATTCTACTTGTCACTGAAGGTTGCTGTTATGCTACATTCTTAACAGAGGAATGGAAATTAAAATAAAAAATTACATTGTTCCCTGAGGTTTTGCACTAGAAACAAGAAGGACTTCTTATGGTAGTGGAGGCAGCTCTACTTGGATTTGCAGTAGCCACTTTGAAGAAAAAAAAATAGGAAAATGAGAGAAGCAGCAGTCAAAGAACAAGAGAATATCAATGTGTGGGAAGTAATGCCAGAAGTAGCTAGGGATTACTTGAGACTGAGGTGATTGGCAAGTGTTTGTGTGACAGACTTTCTGGTTAAATTATGAATTTTTGGACCCTCAAGAATTAAAGTTTGGACGCCAACTATATAATCTTGATGCATTATGTTGATTGTATCAAAAAAATTATTGGTGTCAGTGGTAAGAGCAGCCTCTGGTCTACTGACATTTGAATGACTGCTGGCCATTTCAGTCACAGAAAGGATTTGTGCAAAAACCTGTGGAGCTAAATTTCTCTTCTCTGGAAACAAAGGGAAGGCAGAATGTTAAACTGACATCTACTGAAAAATGCCTTTTTGCTTTTTAGAAAGCATTTATCTAGATGAAAACTAGACCATGTCTGGCAACAGGCATGGGTAAGGGCCAGGTCCTTTCATTCTGGAGAGAATTAAAAATAATCTGCCCTTATACCTGTGGGCCATTTACATACAAGTGTCACATTCAGGGAAATATTGGCTGATTCACAGCTGAAGTGGAATTCAGGTTATGTCACTTCTAAATTAGAGTCTTACGCGATTCAAGAATTAGTTCTCTGCTTATTGAAATAGAGAATTGGTGACTGTTTTGCACTAGAGAGAGAGGTCAGCTGTCTGGAAGAATGTGGGCTGGCAACCCCATTGCTGCAGAGCCTTGTTGCTCTGTCACAGGCACCTCTGCCAACCTCTTGCACCACAGCTGCTCTGCAGTACAAAGAAGCTCAGTCAAGGGCTTAGCTGCTCACAGAGATCATGGGTTACCTTCTGCTGTTCTCCTTCAGGTTGTGATACATTGGAATCTCAGTGCAAACTCTTCTTCTTTACTGTGTCAGGACATGCAATTGTTCATTAATCATTCATTCATGCAAAACTCATTAACACTTGAAGACTGTTTAGATGGGCTACACATCCTGGCTTCTGTGCTATGCCTTGGAGAAGAAAAGAAAGTGTTTACCGAAGACAAAAACTGTGTATGCTTCAAAAAAAGTTTTTCAAAACAGCTATTAAGAATCTTTCCATGTCTCTATGGGGACACTCTGCTCTCTGCAGAGTTGTCCACTTTGACGTGGCTTTCCATTGAGGAACTGCTGTCTGGGGGAAAAAAAATCATGCTGTAAGGAAAGCATCTGAAAGCTTTTGAAAATAAAAATCTAGGTGGAACACATGTCTTCTGAAGAGATTCCTGAGTTATGTCAAATGCAAACTTAAATTGTGCAATTGTTTTGGGAGTTTAGAAGATGATGTGGCTACTCTAGTGATATTTTTGTCCTTTTAGCTAGCTCTTTAGAGCAACCCTTCCAAACTTATCCTGTTGAACATATGTTTGTGGAACAAGTCCCTGACTAAATGTCATGAAGCAAGCTGCAGACATGGGACTACAGTTTTTACTGGCTTTAGCCTTTGTGAAGATTACCTGCCCTGATGTGGGTGATGTTCAGAAGTACCCGACCAAATAACTGATATCATATTTAAAGGTGTGTCATCTGCACTTTGACAGTACACCCCAAAATCTCTCCTTCCAACTGGATGAGTATTTTCTAAAGGGAGAGTTTATCCTTATTGCTACATTAGGATGGAAAGAGGAGGCCTCATGTTTGCAGGGAACACGTGTGAATGAGCAGGGGAGGACATGGAGAATTATGTAATACTTTCAGGACCCTTTACTAGCTTAAAAAACTCTGAGCAATTAAAATGTTTCTACATTGATGTCAAGATTTTCTCAGACTACTTCTTTTTGAGAAGGTTTTCCAAAAGGAGGTTCTGCATTATGTAGATGCCTTGTTTTACTAGCACCTTGACAGAGCAACCTCTTTATTCTAACAGTCTGGCAAGTCTGATGTGGCTGATTTAGAGCAGCAAGAGCAAAGTAAAGTTTGAAGGATAAAATCAGAAAAAAACCCCAAATGAATAAACTACAGGAATGGGCACACCTTCTTCATTACATCATCTCTTTGCATCTCACATTGTCACGTTTTACTTCTCAGCACCATTGCCTTCAGGTTGACTCAATGCAGTCTGATCTCCATCAGGATGTCTTTTATTCAAGAGTTCAATAATTGTTCCGTGACTTTCCTAGACTGAAGAGATGAACTTTGCCAGTTATTTTTCTTCTAAGTTTTTCATAACTTAGAGAAAAAAAACTGACAGATAAACCATTTCTCTGTCTATCTAAGTTCTCCATTTTGTCTTTT
This sequence comes from Serinus canaria, assembly GCF_022539315.1. NCBI lineage: Eukaryota > Metazoa > Chordata > Aves > Passeriformes > Fringillidae > Serinus > Serinus canaria. The sequence goes on along the minus strand of NC_066343.1, from coordinate 33,637,896 downwards.
TCAGTATGTTTCTTTAATTAAATTCTTCCAGCTCCTTGGGCCATGAAAATTACTAATTTTTAAATGCAAGAAATATTTCACAGAGAAAAAAATTCTGTTAAGGTTTCTGGACATATTAAGCCAAGAGATAAATAGTCCTTTAATTTAGCATTAGGCATTTGCTATAAAAGTCATGACCATGGTAAACTTGTCTAGTACTAATGAGAATGTCCTGTGTTCCCACAGGAGACCCAATGCAATTCAGCAATAATTAATGTACCATTGCAGCAAAGTGTCAATGAAAGGTCATACTTTTTAGTGCTTGTCTTTTCAAAACAATTATGCAATTAATTACTGTTCTCTAACCTCCTGCTCAGTTAAATGTCTTTCTGACCAAAAAAAAAAAAAAAAAAAAAAAAAAAAAAAAAAAGTGTTTATTTATGTCCTGTCATTTCTGTCAAATTATCTATTCATCCTTTAAGAATGAACATTTTTCTTGGCATCACAAAAGTCTCATGTAGAAGAAACTAATGGAAATTAACACACTAATAATTCAGCCGGCAAATTTTTGCCATTAGGTCTTTGTGGACATAACATAAAATAGTTATCCTTTACAAACAGCAGATATTATTAGGCCTGTGAAGCTGCAGAACATTTTCTGTGTATTCTTTGCAGTTCTTGCTTTTGAATGAATGTTTCTCTTTCTATAGTTTTGTAGCATCTTTTACATAAATGTTTCAAGCCAATTATTTATTACTAGTTTTATCTTAGCTGATCACTCCAGTTTCTACATTAGACAGGATGAGAGTGTCCCTAAATGGGTGTGAACAGCTACTTTACACTTAAATGTAGAGATTTGGAAGGAAACAGTATGAATCTAACCACCATTTTCTATTCATAGCAGGCAATTTTTGTCTTTGGGAAAGGTTTTTTGCCTAGCCTGTGAAATGTGGATTTGTCACCTGCCATGCATGTGCGTACCACACAGCTGTAATTGGAGGAGAAACCTTCTTGCAGCTCAATCAAAATTTTAAAAAATCGTGCAAAGTCCCACCAGGAGCAACATGATGTGTTACTATGAAGGAGCAGGATCAAGCTGCCAATCAAAAAGCTTCTGTTTTCAAAAAGACTGAGACACAAGGTATTGGTCTGGAGAGAACACTGCTTTGCTCAAGAGCAGTGGGTCTACTGGAAATCTGTTGATGGACCAAGCTCTTTTCAGTTTAACCACTGAAGTAATTTTATAGTTACTTAGCTTTCAATGAATTAAAATGACTAACAGACCTAATCTGTGGAGTAAATCTGAGGTCACTAGACCATGGTATTATATAAACGGTCTTGGCATACCTTGTAATTCATCCTAAAAATAAAAATATGTGCTTTCTATAAAGAAAAGTCACTGCATTCACAGGCTTACCATTGTCTCCAAGGGTACTTCTGTGATAACACATTTAAGGAAAAGAAAAGTTATTGCACAGATGTAATTGCGGACAGACAGAGTGAAGTGAGAGGAACAGCCCTGCAGACACCAAGGTCATTGCAGCAGGAGAGGCAGGAGGTGTTCCAGGCATGGAGCTGGGATTCCCCTGCAGCCCCTGGTGCAGCCCATGGTGAAGCAGCTGTGCCCCTGCAGCACATGGAGGTCCATGGGGATGCTGAGATCCACCTGCAGACCTTGGAGGAGCCCCAGGCTGGAGCAGGGGCATGCCTGAGAGGAGGCTGGGAGACCTTGGGAGGCCCATGCTGGATCAGGCTCCAGACAGGGACCTGTAGAGCACTGGACAGAGGAGAGCTCCAGAGGAGCCGAGGCTGGAACAGGTCTCCTGGCAGGACTTGTGATCCTATGGGGGACCCATACTGGAGCAGGCTGTGCCTGACGGACTGCACCCTGTGGAACAGTGACCCACATTGGAGCAGTTTGTGGATAACTGTTTCCATGGGATGGACTCACACTGGAAAAGTTTATGGACAATAATCTCCCATTGGAGGCACCACACACTGCAGCAGGGACTCTTCTCCCTGAGCACCATCAGGAACAACCTGTGAAGAACTGAGCAAAACCACTATTCCCTGTTTCTCTGTGCCACTTGTAAAGAGGAGGTAGAGACCAAGAGAGAGGTAGAGCTGGGGAAAGGTGTTTTTAAGATTTATTTCAATTCTCATTATCCTGCTCTGATTTTGTTAGTAATAAGTTCAATTAATATCCGGAGTTGAGTCAGTTTTTCCCATGATGATATTTGGCAGTGACTCTCTCTGTCCTTATCTCAATTCATGGACCCTGTTTTCTCTCCCATGGCCACTTCCAGAGGAATGTGATGGACCAGCTTTGGTGGGTGCTTGGCATCCAGCCAGGGTCCACCCACTACACATGTATACCTTAATTTCTTCTTTCTATTTTCATCTAGACAAAGTGCTATGGATTTAAGACTAATTTAAATTACCAGCTTCTTCTGAGAGGAAAAAGGGGCAGGTGAAAGAATCTGCAGTCCATGTATCATGCCAAGACTGTTCTATTCCTGTGCCGGAGTTAACCAATGTTTTGATCTGGTCACAAAATTAGCATATAATTTACTACTACAGCACTTTAAATAACTTCTAAATTTTTTCATCTTGTCAGATTTCTGGATTTTAATACTTGTTTTTAAGGAACTGTTAACTTACCAACACTTTTTTTTAGAATGCACATCATAAAATATATTAGAGCACAGGTTTTATATTCAATATTATCTTATTTATTGTATCCATCAAGTCAGTGACACAGCTTAGGCTAAGAAATGATTCAGCTGAAAGAAAAGGACAAGAAATCCACCTCAAAATTTTTAGTTCTTGAAGGATGCTAGACAATCACATTTCTTTCCCCAGCTGCTTAAGTTGGAATCTGGCTAGTCATAGCCTGTGCAAACCAGGAAGGTAAGGTTGGGTGGATAGATCTTTTGGACAGCCGCTTCCAGGTTGTCTGAATTCAAGATTCATTTGTTTAAAATCTTAAGTAATGGTTGTAGTTATTTGTACCAAGGGTCATAAACCTCAAAATATACGTGTCCTCTCAGTGCCAGTGTTACATTATACTTGTGATGAGGTTTTCCCTTCCACCTTGTCCTGTATATCAGTGTTGACTGGCCATGCAGATGCCTGAATCTTGCTGCTTTTCACTATTCAGAAGTGCTCAGAGCAGCCTGTGGACTGCTTTGTTTCAGTGAGGTAACAGGGCATGGAATCTGTTATGTTAACCAAACAGTAGGGACGGTTCCATCTGTCACAGCTAATATACTGTCTCACTTGCCTGTCTTCACCCCAGCTAAATTCGTAAACCTGCCTTCTCAAGGGGTGTAAAACCACCTTACAACAGTAGGTGCTGGACATGTGCAAACCTTGTCGAAGCTCAATAAAGTGCCTTCATGGACAACAGCATAGCAGCCACGCTTGACAAGTCTTGAGCCCCACAATGGTCATTTATATACCATGTATTCAAAATCTGTTATTCTGCACAATGCATAAATGTTGCCATTTGTTTCTGCTGGTCTGCCAGCAAGAGCTTTTCTACATATAGGTTTATTTCCCAGTTTAAATGGATTTTCAACTGTCTTTCAGGGCTTTTGCTATAATGTTTTGTAGTTCTGTTGGAAAGAAGTTACTTTCTTCAGCAAATATCTATTTGCCTGATGCTTTTGCTTAACCATAGCTGGTTTTACAAAACAGAGAGATTTTTCTAAATGAGATGCGAATTCTGAATCTTTCTTACAATTTATTTGCTGGCAGAAGGCAATTGTAACTTCCAGAGATTGGTCTGAAAGAGGCTGAGATTAGGCAGAAACCAAACTCTCTCCTGATTACTATCCCTGCTTATCAGGGACACACAGATTGTCTTAACCATCATATAGCACCTCAGTCAACACTAACTATGAGGATCTTGTTTCAAAGGGGAAAGCATTTCTGAATTCTATTAACTTGGACTTCATATTTTTAACAATCTAGGATAAAGGAAGAGAACTGTGTATCTGATAGTAAAATTAGAATTGAATTCCTTTAATTACACTGCTGTAAAACAAAGATAACATGACAGGGACGTGAGGCTTCTGATTTTCCCTTTGTTTTTCTTTGAACTTTTCTGGGTTTGGCTGATAGCTCACTGCTCAGCTGCTGGAGTTTCAACATGGAGATCTGCACTTAAAATTGTACTAAATGGAAATTATGTTTTCATACATTCTCTTTCATATACTGAACACATGAATTTTATATATGCATGGAGACTGGAGTAGTGGAGAGTACCTGAAGAATATAAAGTACTTCAGATGCATCCAGAGTTGCAAACAGGAGAACTGCAGGACTGTTTTCTGCTGATAAAACAAAAAAAGTGAACAAGTTTGGCTTTCAGGAGCTGTTACCCTGATGACTGTACTTTGAATAGCAATGGCTCTCAGGTAGCTCTGAACTCAGATAAAAAGCAAACTTCTATACATGGAACAAGTCTGAAACTTTTTTTAGTTAGTTATCTAATAGTAAGTTGTTAGGGGAAGGAAAACGGGCTGTAGGCTTTCAGCTGATGGCAAACATTTTATCACAAATGGTTTTCCTACATTTTTAGTGGTTTAGGTAGGCTCAGAGACAATCTGTGAAATTGAAAAATCTTTCAAGGTTTAAAATTCTTAATGTGTAAGAGTTTACCTGTGCTAATCAAACCCACTTTACCTTGGACTTTTTTTAGGAGCAGCTGCTCAAAAAACAAAGGTAGTAAGTTTACAAAAATGTGTATAAATTAGAGAATCGTGTTGGCATATAAGTAATAAAGAAATGATTGCAAGGGACAGAGCTTCAATTTTTTCTCAGGATGTTCTTCTGGAGGACCTGAAGAATCCTCTTCCTAAGAAGCCCAAGTGTGTTGTGGACTGGAGCCAGGTCTCACTGGTAGAGTGGTTGTGCTTCACTAGAAAGGGGTAGAAATGCTTCAGTTCACTGGGGCTGATTGCTAAGTGCCTACGGGGGTACCTTAGTGGAATTAGGCATATCTCAGAGCTGTTTCAGTTCCTTTTTTGCCTGTGTCAATGGCATTTTAAGTTCATAGTAACTGAACTGGGAAATAGTTACAGAATTTTTCAAAGTGTCTTTTTCAGGTTTTCTCCACAGCTCCACTTGAGGTATACTAGACTGTTTAAGACTGCTTATTGTCCAGATGGTTTGCTGATTTTCTTACACTACTATGAGGTCTCTAGCTTAAAATGGCAATTTCTAACAAAAATATGGAGTTAACTATCAATTTCCATCAATATGAAGTTCAAATGTTAGTAATCATTGTATGTGCACAGAAAAAGTGTGAGTTTTTGCGTCTCAAAATATGATCAGTACTTGTTTTTCTTCAACAATGGGCAATGAAATGCAGTTAGAAATACCTGGTACCATGAAAAAATGCATATGCCAACTTTTAGGGTATTACCTTTGGTTTAACCTACTTGATAATTTAGCTGTGCTATAATGAAGTTAACAGAATTATTAAAAGACAAGTAATCAAGTCACTTATGAAATACTTGAAAACAATCAGGGAGAACAGGGGAGAATGGGTGTTAATGGAAGCTGGAGGTTTCTATTAGTTCTATTTGCATTTATCACATTATTCTTGCCATGAATTTGTATTTTTCATTGAGAAATATTTTTTCACTCTTCCTGCGTTTTTTACTTCAAAATTGATGTCCGTCGCTATTGTCAAGATTTTCAGCATTACAATGCACACCTGCCCCAAGATTCAAGGGCTCGACTTCCATGCACAGAAGGTACCATGCAGAGAAGGTGCCATTCTTGCTGCTGCAGCAGCAAGACTGAAACATTCACAGCTGCACATTAACTGCTCGTTGCAGGCTGATTGTGAATGCCCAGTGCACCATTCAGTAAGGAAAACAGCAGGATAAAAATCTTTCTGTGAATCCATTTTTTCCAACTCTGTTACTTAGTAAACTTTTAAACTCTGCTGATTTGGCAGCAAAACAGTGTATTGAACTGAAGATGGAACTTTTGAGTGAATTGCATTTCCTAGCTGCAGCTGATTATATAAACCTAGTTGTCCATTCAGTTGTGGAAGATGCTGATGCAGGAGTTGAGAGATTCTGATTTCCTTCAGACTCCTGACATCAGACAATCAGCTTAGATTTTGTTATTCCATAACTTTTTCAGTGTGAAAAGCGCAGTATTGATTCTTCCTAGATGGGCAGACTAGTATGTGAATGCTTGATTCAGGAAAGTTAAATGAAATCTTATGTGCAAGGGAGACCTTTTTTGCGGAATAGTGGATACAGATGTTGTGTGGTGGCTTTGACTTAAGATGTTGTAGCAGATAGAGTGTGTCCCAAGAAGCCCAGAAGGCAATATATTACTTCAGCAATCTGATCATGTTGAAGCATATCAATATTTTGTGCAGTGCTTCTCTGGAAAGACATTGTTTAGGATGAGGAATTTGTACTTACTTTTCTATTCAGAATAGGCAGAAGAGTCCTGCTCTTTTGTGTGTGTTCATATTCAGGAGCAGTGATGTGCATGCAAATGCTGTACAGGAGAATGGTGGTGAGTTCTTCAGAGTACTACTGAAGATCCAAAGGCTTCTGTTTCCTGAACCACATGTTTATGGTAAAGCACATATGAATTGGATATGTTTCAAATAAGTAATAAACAGTCTCTCCCTTGGAAAGTGAAATATATGTTTCTGTATGAAGTTGAGGGGGTGATGATAACTGATAAAAAATGCAGTGTGCAATGTGCTGCAAGTCTTGAAGAAGACAACGCATGCAAACAATTAAAAAGAATGAATTTTCCTTAGCCACATCCTATGTAAAATGAAGCTGATAAACTTTCTGACTCTTAGTTTGCTATCTGCTTTCAAAATGCATTCCCTTCTGCCCCTGGAAAAAGCCATGAAATATTAAGCACTAAAGAGGCAATCTGAAGGGAACAAGGAGGTATGATGAAAAGGTGCAACTGGTAGCACTATTTCTGTGGGGAAGAAAATAAAAAGACTGATATAAAGCAAGTATAGAGTTAATTCCCTTATCTTCTGAGGTAACAGACTGCTGCAAAAGATGTTTTTTTATTCTATGAAATATTAAATAAGTCTGCTTTCCAGCAAGATCACTGTATCTGTGAAGAGCAAGGAGAGGCAGGAAGCTCTGATGGTTTCCTCTAAGAACTTGTTAATTGTTGTCGGATTATCTGAAAAATCCTTCTGTAGTATTTCTGGGAAATCCCAGAGGTGCAGCTGCTACTGGTACAGGTATTTCTTAGATATTTTGTAAGAACACACAGTTGTCTAAACTGTGCCTTTACTTATATTGTGTGTGATGCAGCATATATTAGTGATCCCTTATTTACATCTTTGACACTGATCACAGGGCTGAAAAGTGACTTGTGATCAGTACTGAGAAATATTGCTTCAATGGAAGAATGTCCATTTGGCAAGAGGGAAGGAAGGCTTGCTATTTCTCAGTTTGCCCCTTAGCAGGCAGTGCCAGTCACATTAAAAATCTCAACATATGATTTGTATCAGCAGAAGCTACTTTGAGGGCTTCTGTGTGAGACAGACAAAATGTTTTCTCTGTTGGTTTCCTCCTCTCACCTTCCTGCCTGTAACACGAATGCAACTTCTTCTGCATTCTCTTCTGCTGTGGCTATGTTCAATACTGCTATAAATAAAAAAAAATGAAGCTTGGTTTGGTTGACCTGGGTAGCTCTATATGGTGGAATGGGTGAACCTAATTCTCACTGCAGGCATTGGAAGCTAGGAGAGATTATTGATATCATTTTATAGCTGGAGGAAAAGAGACAGGAAGGTTGAAATAGTTTATTCATGGCTGAAAATGAGTCAGAGAAGAGATGAAAGGCCTTGGAAGATCCTATCCTCCTTAAAACTAGCTACAGAATTATTTTGTGAGCCACAGTCTGCAAACCCATGCCTCTTTTCCTTCCATCATAAAGGAGGTATGCTCCAAAACCTCAACTCCTAATGGCTGGGCTGAGAAGGATAGACATGTCTGGGATAATGCAGACACAAAATTATAGTTTAACTTCCTGCACACTCTTTTGAAGCAAGATCCTGAATACTCCACGCTGCTGATCCCTCCCGTTGTATTTTCTTTTTTCTTCCCCATTTTGTCTGAAATTTGACCAGACTTCCTGACTTTCTCATGCTCAAACAGCTGAGCCAGAGACTGAATTTATATCCCTGCTCTAGACTGATCTCACTGAAATCACTTTCCAAGAGATTTCTCAGGTGAAAGGTTGTTCTGAAGTGCAGCAACTGCCTGTAAAAACGTGAAGGATATCCTTTCTTCTGCTCTGAAGTGAGTTTTCAGCAGAGTGAAGCTCTGCTAGAAAAGGCTTCTGGGAGGAGCAGATGGACCACAAAATTCATCTGTTTCAGAGTTCTAGTCTTCAAGTAACAATACACTTCAATACTACATTTTTACAAGCGTGCTTTTGAAATACATCTTATTTTGAAAAGAAAAAAAAGCAAAAGTGTGGCTATTGCTATTCTCTCTGGTCACGAAATAAAATTTAAAAAAAAAGCAAAAAAAAAAAAAAAAAAAAAGAAAAGAAAAAAGAGTCCCTATTGAAATTCTTAGGAAATTCTTGGAAGCCAGTTGCCAGGCTTGGCTGCTACAGCCCAGATGTAGGATGCTGGAGTGCACAGCAGTGTGCAGAACTTCTCAAGGTGCAGTCTCTTCAATCATGGATTGTCATAGCTTCCTTCTGGTTCCTAGGATTTTCTTTTAAAAGTGCCCTCCACTAAATTGGATCAGCTGAGGATGTGGGCACACCTAGACTTGTTTTTGGCTAGGTCTCAGAGTGGAAACCGTTAGCTCTTTGATGAAGTAGGAAATTAGTGTCCTAAGAACCATTGAGATAATATTTCCATAACCTGTTATCTGACCTGAAATCAGGAAGAGTGTGTGTTCAGTACTTCAAACAATTTCTTGAAAGGCTGGCAATATTTGCCAATAAGCCACCTCTTGTTTTTGTTGTTGTAGTTTTGGTTTGGCTTTTTTTTTTTTTTATTATTTTTTATTTTTAATGCAGTGGTTTCCTAGATGTTAAAAATGGAGCTAGTTACAAACTCACAGTTTTGCAGATAATATTTCTGGTAAACTGTATTTTCATTCATTCCTGCTTTAATGAACTAACTTCTCAAGCAGTCCCTTATGGCAATAAACCAGATTGAAGCAATAATTTGCATATCTCAGGAGAACAACGTGCAGGCTACACAGAGATAGAGGGGAAACACACAGAATATTATACATAAATTACTGTATTTTAGCATGTAGTAGAAAACAATTGTTTAATTTTACTTAGCTATCTCTGTATTGATTTCTCTTGGAAACTACCTTAAATAAAATAACACCATTAAGTTTTCAATATACGCAATTATGATTATTTGTACCAAGTTAAAATGCTCATCTTTCCAAATGATGCAATTATTCAAAGAATCATAGAATGATTTGCATTGGAAGGGATCTTGAAGATCATCTAGCTGCAACATCCCTGACATGGGCAAGGATACCTTCCATCCAGCCTGGCCTTGAACAGTTCCAGGGATGCAGCATCCACAGCTTCTCTGGGCAGCCTGTTCCAGTAGCTGTCTACCCTCACAGTAAGGAATTTCTGTCTAGTAACTACTGTAAACCCACTTGCTTTGAGAGTTTCAAGTGATCCCTCCTTGTCCTGTCACTTCATGCTCTTTTAAAAGGTATCCCTCTGCCTTTTTGTAGGCTCCCCTCAGAAGGAAAGCTGCACTTTAGTCACTCCACAGCCTTCTCTTCCCAGCTGAACAACCCCAAATCTCTCAGCATTTTCTCATGGAGTAGATGCTCCATCCCTCTAACCGTCTTGGTGTCCCTGTTCTGCACTCACTCCAGCAGTTCCATGTCCTCCCTGTGCTGGGACCCCAGAGCTGGATGCAGGGTTCCAGGTGGGCTCTGACCAGAGCAGAGCAGAGGGGCAAAATCCCCTCACTGGCCCTGCTGCCCACGCTGCTCTGGATGCAGCCCAGGACACGTTTGGCTTTCTGGGCTGGGAGTGCCCATGGCTGGGTCATGTCCAGCCTCTCACCCACCAGCAGCCCCAAATCCTTCTCCCCAGGGCTGCTCTCCATCTCTTCATCCCCAGCCTGTGCTGATGGCAGGGGTTACTCTGACCCAGATACCGCATCTTTCACTTGGTCTTGTTAAACCTTATGAGATTCCCATGGGCCCACTTCTCAAACTTTTCCAGGTTCCTCTGGATGACACCTCATCCTTCAGGGGTGTGAGCTGCACTACTCAGCTTGGTGTCATGTGCAAATTTGTTGAGGGTGCACTTGATCCCTTCATCTGTGCCATTCATGATGTTATTAAATATGGGCACCACTTGTCACTGATGTCTATCAGGACTTTAATCCATTCACCACTATCCTATGGATGCAAAATCTTTTGAGTTGGTTTATTTTTCAACTTAGAAATACATTTGTCCACAGAAAGTGAGCATGACAAAACAATCTTAACAGGTATTAATAAGAAGTATTTTAGCTCAAGATTTAATGAAATAAAATCTATATTAGTCATCGCTGTAGTGTCTGATAATTTTTTCTTTCGACTTTAGACTTCACACCTTAGAAAAGTGAAATTTCTCTCAGTCAGGAGTTTGATTTAAATTTAAAGTGTGCTTAGGGATAATGCTTGTAATCCGATGACAACTTACTAGGTTTTAGTTGTTTTTTATCTAATTCAAATATGACCAAGATCCACCAAGACTGACAGCTACAAAAAATCTCGGCTGACTGAGATAAGCAGGCTTCTTTTCATTTTTGTTCATTTGTTTGGCTTGGGGGTGGCAAGGATTCTTGTTTTGTTACTGATTGGAGATTTAATTTATATTTTTTTTCCTTTTACCAGCATTACTCATCACAAAAGGCATTCTTAGCCTTCATTTATGTAGAAAGGAAAGCTATGCCTTAGTAAATAAGTGCTTGTATGAGCACTTGGTTGTAAGGAGTTGGCCTGAAATCAAACTGAAAGACACCTTTCTCTGTCTGAGTGAGCCATATTGGAGGTAGTAGGTGAAAAACAGTGGGAGGTAGTAGGTGAAAACAATTAAGCAAGAAAATCTCATGCTATTTCTTCTGTAAACTAAGAGTTTCTCAGCAGAAATGCTTCACTGTGTTCAAATAATCCTTTATATGAGGGTTGAAATGTATGTTTCATAAAACTGCTGCAATGGCGAGGCTGTCTGGGGATATTTTGGGCAGGTTGGGTGGTTCTACATTTTGGACAGATATATATTCTAGTTCTATGACTGCTCTCGTAAAAGCAACCTTGGTTTTGGCAAATCAGTAATTTTGGGAGAGTCCCTGGGAGATTTCCAGTTGGTGCTATTGGTCCTGACACAGCATTTTCTACTTACACTGTATCATTTGTCTGCCTTTCGTCTTCCACCAAGAAAGAATTATTAGTGATAGAAGAGTTCCATCAGTGAAATGAGGTTCCATCTCTTTGAAATGAAGACTACCGGGGAGTGTCTGCATGGGTTAGTACCACAAGGTTTTGACCCCTACATTTGCCATTTAGTAATAGTTGGATTCACATTCTCTGAACCTGGGAGAAGCATTTAGAAAAGCAAAGAATGATCAAAACAATTCTTACCTCATTTACTGCTCCTGTGTTTTTCACAAGTGGAAGGCATTGTGGAAGATTGTTTACCTGAAGGGAGTTGGTAATTGGATTCTGGTGTGGGTGTTTTAATTCACTGGCCAATTGAATCCACGTGTGTGTCGGGATTGTCAGCTGACAGCCACAAGATGCTCTGCAGTTGAGTGCAGTAAGTGCTTGGCAGATTCAGTTTAGATGTAATATAATGAAATATAGTATAGAATAATATAGTATAATAGAGTAATTAATTAACGTTCTGACATCAATGGAGTCAGATGCATCATTTTTTCCAGATGTCAGGCAAAAATATCACTGATAGTAATATACTTAAATAAGGAGTAGATGAAAGGAAGAAACTGCATGTAGAACATTTTATACTTCATCCTCATACAAATTCTGATGTTTGGCTCTGTTTCTGTCCGTTTTGACCATTTGCTCTTCTAAACCAGTGCTGAGTGTTTGTAAATGATTCTGTAGATCAATAGCTGGCAGCAGGAGCACCCAAATCACAGGAGCTATCTTTTCTCTTGTCCCTGCACCACAGCACACTGAAACTGCTGAGGGGAGGGGAGGAAATTTACAGACAGGTGAGGTGTGCTTCTCCCTCACCTCTGCCTAAGTGATTGTGATAGTAGCCTCTGACTAAGTTGGACTTGTCAGACCCCAGCCGGAATACTGCATCCAGCTCTAGGGCCCCAGCACAGACTGGACATTGTTCCAGCTGGAACAAATCTAAAGCATGCTTCTTGAGTAGAGGTGTCTCTCACAGTTATTCCTTGTAGCTGACACATTCCTTGCTGCAACAGATTCTTGGGAAGTAATTAATAGCATGCTAAACTTTGAGATTTTAGTGATATAAAGCATTATATATATAATCCTTTAGATATAAAGCATCAATGACATCTAGGGCTAAGTCTGGATATACCCTCACATAAACTGAAACAGGAATTTAGAATGCAAGGGGGTCCTTTCTGAATCTCATGGCTCAATGAGAAGGTCTCACCGAGAGTTTTGCCCAGACCTGTCCTCTATACAGCAAATGTTGAAGTGTACCTTGCCATCAAATGTTAAATCACGGTTGCAGTCATTGTTGCACTTTGTTAAATCACTGTTTTATGTCAATAAACACACTCCTACTTCTCTCTTACAAGTGAAACTCTTCACTCATTCTGTCACAGTGGAAGAAGACTGGCCAACACATCTGTCTTTTTCCAGACTTCTTGTGTAAACAGTACTTTCTAGGCTGAACTGGGAAAGGCTGTGATATAAATCCCTTTCAGCCCTTTATGTTGATCAAAAAGGCACTTTGAACACTTGGTACTGCCCTCACTTGTTTCACTCTGATATATACACATGCTTACCTTCTACTTTTCTGAGTATATCTGATCTTCTAATACCACAGTGTCTAATATGTAGTATTATATATCAATATATGTATATATTAATATATATATATGTACAGTCTGTACATCTATACTGTTTATTTCCTTATCTTTTCTCCAAGAGGCTTTCCTCTATATACAGTGTATTTTTTTGTGAAAGTAGAATTTAAAGGGCATGGGTGTCTTTATTTCCCACTCCAGTAAACCTGAGATTAACCTAAAGCTTTATAACCAGTTTTCATTGAGCTATCTCAGTCAGCCAGTTTTGCAGATGCAGAAGTAGAATACTACACAGGATGTTCAGGATCTTTCTAGATGTTCAGTCAGGAATTTTTCTCAGATGCATGTACTGAACATGAGTTGAATCTCTCTCTTAATACTCTTTAAATTCTCTTTAAATTGAGCAATGGGCAGGAAAGATATAAAGAAAATAAAAATACCTAATTTTTTTCCCCAGGATGTAATATGTATACAGGGTATGTGTCTGTGTGAGAAAAGACCCTATCTTTCAGGGAAAAAAAAATCATGCAGTGGAATGATGCAGAGGTGCTCTTACACAGAAAATATCTCTAGCTTTGATATTTTGGTGGTTTTGAATGCAAACTACATGTTTTGGGATTTGATTTATTTACATGAAGTGGAAAAGACAGTTTCCATTTTGTTGCTAAACAGCTTAATACTGGTTTGCAGCTGTGTCTATGAACAGACTTTACTAGGAGCAGTCTTAAATTTCTCTTAAATCACCTGCTTCTTGCTTGTTATAGTAAGTATTCTACTAAGAGAAAGCTCACACGTTGTGGGAACAAGAGGTGCACACTCCCCAGTAGATCACAGCTGCTGCAGTGCATTCAGTGATTGACATTTATTACAGAGATTTGTGTAATGTGGTCTCTGATCTCATATTTGGTGCCCAGTGAATATCCATTTCCATGGAATCACAGAACAGGTAATGTTACAAGAGACCACCCTGGGCCATCTGGTCTAACTCTCCTCTTCAAGCAGGGTCACCCTAGAGTACTCTGCACAGGATTGCACCCAGGTGGTACTTGAATATGTCCAGGGAGACTCTACAACTTATCTGGACAATCTGTTCTGGTTCTTACTCACCTGCACACTAAAGAAATTCTTCCTCATGTTCAGCTGGAACTTCCTGTGCATCAGTTTCTACTCATTGCCTCTTGTTCTGTTCCTGGGCACTATCAAGAAGTGCCTGTCTCCATCCTTTTGGAACCCTCTATTCTGATACTTGCAGATATTGTTGAGATCCACCCATCTCTGCCTTCCTCTCCAGTCTGTCAGAGTCCCTCTGAGGCTGCACAAGCCTCTGGCTCATTGGCCACTGCTCCCAGCTTTGCTGAGAAGGCATCTGCCCCTTCATCCAAGTTACTGAGGACTAAGTAGAAGAACACTGGGCCCAGTATGGAACCTTTGGGGACACCATCAGTGAGAGACCTCCAACTACATCCTGTGCCACTGACAGACTGTCTGGAACTTTGCTATCTAGTCAGTTCCAAATCTACCTCACTGTTCACTTATCCCACTCCCACTTCCTGAGTTTGCCTCCAAGGATGAGACAAAGAGTTGAAAGCCTTGTGAGGTTGAGTTTTCCCAGTCTTTTGGATGTGCAAGTGTTCAGTGAAGAAATGGAATCTACAAAGCTTAAGAGAATAAAATCTGCTGGTGAATGATATGTGGCTTAAAAAAAAAAAAGAAAAAAAAGGTAAATACAATGCACTGAATTCTCTTTTGCTCTTCTCACTTCCCTTACCCTGAGAAAAAACAGTACCTAAGAGTTAAAGAAACTGTATACGTGTAATCTCCCTGTGGTAAAACAGCTTTCAGGTTCCTCTGAATGAAGAGTTAAACCTCTTACATTGTCTCCTTCCTACTGTATGTAGCTATGTGGGTAGTAGTTAGCCTTATAAAACACAATACTTGCAAAATGGGATGAATGAATTTCGGAATAGAAGCCTTTGTGTGAGAAGTTCTCATGTGTTTTGGATTTAGTTAGTACCTTAACATACTTTTTACATGATTAAATGCAAAACAGAAAAGCAACAGTACTGTTGGGATGGTTCCTGCTGGGAGTATACATCAAGCTTACTGCATGCACTGTTCTAAAAAAAAAGAAAAAATCTTAAGGAACACTGCTGTTTTATGTCTGGCAGAACATGACTAAGAGAAATAATATTGTGGACATAGTAAAGAAACAACTCTCTTAGTAGATAAGGCTTACTATGAGAACTCCCTCTTTGTAATCTCTCTGTGGATATAATTCACAGCCAAATAGATGTTTCTGTTTTGTGGACAGGACATGTTTCTTTCAGGATTAGCTGAAGCCTGGATGCTGGGAAGGGGACTGGAAATTAAGAGGACTGTACTCCTAATCTGCTTCTTGGTCTCACTGCTCCAGAAGAAATAATTTCACTGTGCTGATTGTAGAGACACAGGTGGAAAAGTTCAGGCTGGGGTCAGTGGGACAGGACAGTGTTCACTGTTATGTGAACACTGTTATGTCTTGCTTAAGGGAGCTTGTTGAAATATTTAATAATTTATTTAATTTTTATTTTATTTTCTGATCTGGTCTGGTTTATTTAATAAATATGCCAGCAAGTTGGAAGCTTGACCCATTTGGCCTTAGAAAATGAAACAGAGGATATGTGGGGTTTGTGGTATTTGTGGAGTTTATGGCAACTACCTTAGAAAATAAACTGCACTCATTTCTTCCGAAATTGCAGTTCTGGGGATTTTGTTTTGGCTTGGAAGTCAATCACATCTTGAAACAGCTTTACCTGAGTATCTGTATGCCAGCTGTACTGAACATTCATACTTAGGAAACAGTCCAAGTCCAATAACATGCAAAAAGAGTGTAGTAACAGAAAAGTTCCAGCTGGTTGTCTAGATAAGAAGTAGGTGAATTCTGATTAATTGCTCAGTTTATATTCTTGGGTTCACAGCAAGGCCTTTCGATGAAGCAAGGACAAGCCAAGGGCTCAGTGAGATCTGCTTTTGTTCAGAAGGGGTTCTGGGTTTGGGATCAGGAATTATCTGCAAGGGGCACATGCAAGCCTGTTACTTGGAGAATAGATCTCATGGTGCAAAGATTAAGGATGCAGGCTGGCCTGACTGAACTATATTCATAACAAAAACGGGAGATGTGCTTGTGGTAAGACACACAGAATTTGGGACTGTTTTGCATTTCTTTTAGCACATTGTTCTGATTTTCCACTTGTGTGTTACTTACTGACATGAGAAAATTCTCTTGTTTGAAGAGTCAGTTTGTCTTCTGGTCAGCATGTCTGCAAGAGAGTGAGGAACAGCAAGATGGGACAGGTGGACACTTCAATGGTTTTGATGTGAATGTGTGTCCTGGTGATTCCAAACTTGTAGAAACTGTAGAAACTTGCTCCATTTCCTCAAGTTTCCACTGTCTTGGCAATGTTAGACAAGAAAGAAGGAATGATCCCTCTGGCTGAGGCATAGCCAGGGACTGAAACTGGAAGGGGCAGTCTGCAGGCATGCTGACCTGCATGGCTGAGGAGATGCCTGGCAAGTAAATCTGCAGGCTGGTGGGGTTGGTGCCATGGCCTGGTTGGGCTGCTGGCCAGGGCACAGATCAGAGTGGCTCTGAGCAACACTTCTGCTGGCCGGTGGTTGCTGCAGCCTGTCATGTTGAGGAGATTGACAGGACTCAGTAGTGTGGAAGGTATCCCACTGAGCTCTATGAGCTCTCTGAGCAGAAAGAAAATATTTTAATGCCACATATTTTTTGCTATCCCTGCAAAACACTTTGGTTCAGTAATGCATCTCAGCTCACTCCTCCATAATGGGTTTTTTTAAAGTAAATTTTCAAATTGTTATTCATGTGGTATTTAGGTATGTTATGATCAACCAATAGCATCTGCGTTTTTTTAAAGCTGTGTATCTTTTCCCTTGTATTAGAAATGTAATTCTGTTTTCAATTTCAAAGGAAGCAATAGCATCAGATTCCTTATGCAATATAGCTGGCAAGCACCTGAAATATTTCATTACTTTTTCTTTCCCTGATCATTAAAAAGTCCAGGAATATGTTCTAAAATTTCAGCCTTGGTGTATTTAATTTTTCAAGCAACTTTCTTCCATATAGAGTATGCACCAATGTGAATGAAAGGCTGTTGTCATCTAACTTCTTGAAAAAACACTTTGCACAAGAGTATAAAAAATTATCATCAATTCCACATACATTTACCTCCACATACTTTAAAGTAATTCCACAATTACATTCCTGTGAAGAAGGTTAGAAGCCAGTTATTTTAAGTTCACTCCCACTGTAGTATATTTTGCTTCCACACTAGGTACACCTGAAGATGATTCTTAGCTCCAAGATGAACATATTTCTGTACAGTTTACAGAAGGTACATAGGCACGGTATAGGTATAGAAGGTGTAGAAGGCATGACTCTTGGTAATTAAGACCCCCCAGGCCTGATTGCCAAGTCTGAGAAAAACTGGATGCAGTCAGGCTTCATCCTTATCCTTTTAACTAGGCTAAACACAGTATTCCAGTGAAAGAGATCAAACAATGTGGATGTGTTGTCATCTTATTGCAGGAGTTCCATACTG
This sequence comes from Serinus canaria, assembly GCF_022539315.1. Lineage (NCBI taxonomy): Eukaryota > Metazoa > Chordata > Aves > Passeriformes > Fringillidae > Serinus > Serinus canaria. The sequence continues at coordinate 33,620,277 of NC_066343.1, read as the reverse complement.
CTGTCTCCTTATTGCGAAAGTTTCATACCTTCTTGGTGTTTCTCACGGGCAGCTCCTCCATGCACTGACTCTTTCTTCTTCACAAAGTAGCCAACCAATTCCAGCTCCCTTCTCAACCAGCTAACACACTCTTTTATAGCACTTTTCTTCTCATTGGTTACAGCTGTGGCCATTAAAGTCAGGCCTGTTCCTAATCTTTTCTAATTGACCCTGCTGCAGCTCCTTAGGGGTAAGATTACTTTCTACACTATCTTTTTTTCCTAATATTCTATCCCCCTACATGGATGCTTTTAAAAACACCACTTTACTACTTAACTCAGTGCTAGGGCATTTTTAAAGATATTGACATCAAAGTAGATATCAAGGAATTGATTTCTGTTTTGCTGGTCAGATTTAAAAAAATGTCCTAACACAAGATGGTAGAACTCAGTAGTAGCTCCACAAGGTAACTGAAGTAATTTAGAAGGAATATGCACTAATTTAATTATTGCTCTTACATGAAGACAACAGTATTGCAAAGAACAGTAAAGATATGTAAAAAAACCCCAGTGAGTTTTGTGAACTGAAATCTCTCCCCTTGTGAATTAATGAATTCTTTCAGAAATGAAGATTAACTCTAATGGCCAGTTCTGCACTGAAATTTTAAGTCATTGGAAGGATTAAAAAAAAAGAAAAAGAAGTGACAGCATTTACTTAAATAGTTAATTTATCTAATAGTGGTAGGCAATAAGCTTTTCACTTTAAAGGAGGACTGTTTTGCAGAAACCAGATAGCACTCTTACATTCCTTTGCATAAATTTTGAAATCATCTACTTTTAGAAGGGCTAATATTATTTTCTTTTAAAGCTGCTGTGGAGTGAAAGTTCACAGGCATTTTAGCACATTTATTTAATTATGATCTAGTAAGGAAAATGTAAGATTTAAAGCTCTATCAGAGCAAATCACGTAAGGTAAGGAAAAGGTTTATTGGACACAGGCTATATAATAGGAAAATTATTAAGGTAACTCCTGAGGCTAACCCATTATTTCAGCCTCATCATTTGGTTAAAAAAAAATAGTGCTTCAGGACTCCATTCTCCCTCTTAGCAAGTGTCTGATAAAATTCTCCCTCTTGAATGACCAGATGGATAGTTTTTCAGATTTTTCTTTGTCACACATCCTCCTCCCTAAGAGCCATCAAACTGAGATGAGATAAATAGAGATTCTGATGCTTAATTTTAGGTGATGCATCTTGCCTACCTTCTCTAGTTCTGTTTAATCACCCGTCTCCAGAAAACAGAAGGCTTCTAGGAATAAATGAGTGACTATTCCTGAGCTAAAGACACCTCAGATGAAATTGACACTAGTTCTTTCCTAAAAGGACCTACCTGGACTGCATGGCTTTCTAAAATCAAGCTTACAATTCATGCAAGCATTATCTGTTGTGAAATTTTAAAAATTCCTTTGGGTCTGTTGGAGCATGTCCAAAGAAGAGCAAAAAAGTTGATGAAGGGTCTGGAGCACAAGTCCTGTGAGGAGTGTCTGAGTGAGCTGGAGTTGTTTAGCCTGGAGAAAAGGATCACTCTCTACAATGCCCTGGAAAGGAAGGTGCAGCCGGGTTGGGGTTGGCCTCTTTTCCCAGGTAACAAGTGGCAAGACAAGAGGAAACAGCTTCAGGTTTCGTCAGGGAAGGTTTTGATTAGATGGAAAAGGTGATCAAACATTTGAATGTACTTCCCAGGGAAGCAGTGGAATTGCCATCCCTGGAAAGTAGATGGGGTGCTTAGGGACGTAGTTTGGTGGCAGACCTTGCAGTGTTGACTTAATGGCTGGGCTCCATGATCTTAGAGGTCTTTTCCAGCTTTAATGATTCCCTGATTCCAAAACTATACAGAAATTATCACTGTATGAGTGTTTATTTCTGTCCTTTTGATTCTTTCTATTCTGCTCTGAATTGAAAGAGGAAAAAATATATGAATTAAAGGGCTTCAGTGCAATGACTACATAACTAGGGAGAGTCAGGATCTCCCCCATCTTCCGAAGTTACTTACTTCTCTGTGAAAGATGTGAGCTGTGGCAGTCATGCTGGCATAGCCCTTGGAAGGTTGTATTTTTTAACATAAAGTATGACCTGGTTTGTTAGGGGTTAAACCCAGCAGGCAGCTCAGGCCCATTCAGCTGTTCACTCACTTCCTACAGCAGAACAGGGGAGAGGTTCAGAAGGGCAGAAATAAGAAAACTTGTGATTGACATAAAGACAGTTTAATAGGTGGAGTGGAGAAAGGAAACAAAACATGACAAAATTCGAGTGATGCAAGAGCATCACACACCATCAGCTGCTTGGTGTTCAATCAATCCCTGAACAAGGATGGTGCTGGAAAGCATCTTTTCAGTTTAATTGCTGAGCATGATGTTATATATCACTATGAGATACCCTCTGATGACTTGGGATCAGCTGTCCTATCTATGTCCTCCTCCACTCTCTTGCCTGCTCTAGGTCTACTTATCTGGAGGAGTAGGGGGGGAGAGAGAGAGTGGGAAACAGAGAAGGACATGGCACTCCAGGACACTCTAGCTGGAAAAAGGGTCTGTTATCAAAGCTGTTCAGAATGCAGGGTCACATATGCATGATCTAGCACCATAGGAGGTGATGTGAAGAAAACCAACTTCCTCCCATACAGACCCAGTAGCTGATTAAAAACTCCATGTCTTCCCTCTGGTAGGAGATTTTTAGCTGTGCAGTTGCTAATGTACATGATTTAAGTATTTTCCTTTGCTCTGCTGTTTGTAGAAGGTGTAGCTAAATTCACTGCAGAGCTGTAACTGAAGATGTCCTGACACAGCTAAGCTAAGACAGAAGATTGCATTACAACAAAGAAAAACTGTTTCTTTCTCTATGTGGAAGCTGGTGCTAAGTTACTTGTTTTCAGAAGAATAGTTTGTTTTTCCCACTATTTCTTTTCACACTGCTTTGAGGAACTTTATTGTTGGGACCTATGTACATTTTCAAAGCAGCCTCTATTTGCTTTCCAGCAAAGACAACACACTCTACCACTCAGCTTAAAACCATTTCAATAACTAGCAATCTCCCACTGAAACCTGTGAGACACTGGCACTTGGGTACCCCTGAAAATTTGGAAGCTAAATAAGCAAACTTTCAAATATTCCTGAAATAAATAGGACTTGTGTTACATTTCAGTGGGATTTGAGCTTCCAAGTTCAGAAATTTCTTCAGCAGTAGAACTGTGGGGCTTTTGAAAATACTATCCTGCCTTCACTGAAAAGAAATGGATCTGATATAGCTGAACTGTAACACTGTTTGTGGTCCTTGTCATTGCAGTTGATATTCTAGATAATATTAATTCGTGCATTAAAATAAAAAAAAGGTAAAGATTGTTCCCCAACCATGAAGGTCAAGGCCTAAAGAACTTTCTAATATACTGAGGCATATTATCTCAATTTATTCCCAAAATTACCTATGCAGACACTATCAAAAGTCAAATAGAGACTTATGTATATCTCTAGATCGTTAATTATCCTTATGTACTCTTTAATTTGGCTTCATGATGCAATACCTCTAGCTTTACTTTCCCTTTTAAAAGTGGTCTATAATATTACTGTTGCATGACAGATCTTTTTTGAGAAATCTCCACAAAATTAAAAGGCAGGAACTGCTTTTAAATTCTATGTACATCAGATGTTTTGTTCCTTGTTTTAATTTTTGTTTCATAATCTGTCATTCTAAGAAAAAAGAGATACCTAAAATAATATGGGTAATGCTTTGTATAAGTATTGTCCTAAATTTCTCTAAAATATGTGTTCAAATAAATGACGAAAAATAAAAGGTCTAAAATAATTCCACAAAGGTCACAGGCATTTTACATGGTCCACAAAGCAAAAGGCACTGACAGACATTCCTTTCTGCAGCACACAGATCTTCACATATAATGACACAGATGTTTCATAGCTGGAAAGAGCTATTAAATGTACCACTCATATAGATGTTTCTTAGGATTAAAGTATTAGCCTCTGTAAAAACATGTTTGTTCTTGTTTTAGGAGGATTAAATGGTCTGGTGCACTCAAGTCCAGACAGGAGAAGGATTCTAGAATTGAGTTGGAAGCAAACCCAAGGCAGGCAAATTGAATAACTCTGGCTACTATGGGGAGAAAAAAAAATGTAAGAAAAAGAAGAAATTTCCATCTCTCTATTTCCCTGCCTCTTTCTCTCCTTTCCCAGTAGGACAATATTCTTGCATCCAACCCTTTCTTTCAAGGTCTTTTTCTACCCGCACCTGTACAAGAAGGAGAAGGAATTAATTTAGAAATTATTTTGATGTAATAGAATTGTACCATCCTAACACCATGTACAGGAATTTGAAATCTCTTGCAGGTTAGAGATACCCAGAATCAAGGAGCTAAAAGTTGATCCTCAAAAACAGCTTATTTTTTATTTTTAATCTGTGCTTGGCAGAAAAGAAGTGTGACAAAATCAAAACAACTCATTACTTCCTCTTCTTTCCTATTTCTGATTGCTTCCAGATTATCTGGGAAAGAAATGTACACAATTTCTGATGTAATTGGAAAGCACCAGTATGACAGGGTATGATTGGTGTGAATGTAGTTTTTATATCTATAACACTCTCCACAGCAAAAGAGTGAATTGCAAAAGCACAGACTTCTGACAGAGGAATCAACGGAAAACGTCTCAAAAGATGGCAGTTTTTAGTCATGATTTGTACAGACATCACAAGCAAAACATGCTCTTGTAAAAATCTCCTTCTGGAAAAAACAAAGATGACACCAAGCACGTGAAATCAAGATCTTATTTAGGCACACAGAAATACTGAAAGAAACTTTTGTGAACCAAAGTGATTCTTGTGTGCATTGACAATATACAGCCAATATGCATGGGGATACAGAACATGTGAACTTTTTAACTCAGAAACTCCTTTATTGCTAAGCTCCATTTGCCTATTGCAAACAAGAGAGAATTTACCTACGTGTTGATTGCAAAGCCAAACTAGGAAGTCGCATTTGGATTGTTATGTCCTATTTTGAATTCCTTGGTGCAGGGGAATGTGACAATGAAAAAACTGAAGTGAGTCTCACAGTGGCCCCCTAGGTGAGGCAACTGTCGTGTGAGAAGAGGCTGACAGCAATCTGGGTTTGTTCAGCCAGGATAAGAGAAGTGGAATGGGGAAATTTTATTGCAGTCTTCAGTAATGGCAAATATAGAAAAGATGGAATGGTGCTCTCCTTTGAGGTCCGTAGTGGTAAAAGGAGAGGAAACAGACAAAATCTGCAAGAAGAGAAATCCTGATTGAACACATAAGCTTTTCTCTGGGAGGATGACAAAATGGGCTTGAAGAGGGGCCCAGAGATTCTTCATCCTTGGAGATATCCAGAATGTGACTGATCACAGCCCATCTAACCAGTCTGAATGAGGTGTTTGAAGTACATGACCTCTAGATAGCCATTCCAACACATTCTGTTCTGTGACTCTGTGGTCACCTTAACGGAATTTTAAAATTCCTACAATTATTTGACATCTTTTGATTTATTTAGACAGTGTTTTCCCAACATACATGTTTTTATATTCTTCCATTCTGGTTTTGCTTTGGTCATATGCGTTTTGATGCAGATTCATTGGAGGATAAGGCTGTAAATAATCTATGAATGATTGTTTATATATTCCCATTTCTTGTGCTCTGAAAAAAACTATCTGTAAATATCATAGATATTTTTTAAAAAATAATTTCTATTATAATTTAGCTACTTCTTCAGCTCAGCAAGTGTCTAGAAGCAGAACATTATTTCTTTGATTAATTTGCTACTCTTCAAAAATATTTGCGTTTTCTTTCTACTGCCTGTGTTTGGATAGTCAGAGGTGGGTTTTGAATGTTCTATACTGCATATTCAAGTTACAAACTTGACAAGCTATTGCAGTGACCTTTAACAGGACTGATGTGAACTGGGAATTGCAGAGCTGAAAGGGATGGATGTTTCTTAGAAAGACTGGAAATTACTGTTCCACTAGCAAAGGTTAAGGTTTCAGTTCCTAATGTAGCAGCACTGCAGCAGACTGGAAGGAATATTAAACACAGGCTGCTATGAGTGAGTCTCTGTGAAATTCAGGGACTGTGGAGGGTTGGCTTGACCTGTTGTCTCTTTTCTTATTTCATGTTTACCTATCTATGACTGTAACCTTTCTGCTGCACAAATAACATCCAGATCTTTGGAAAGCAGTTTGTGTTTGTGTTGTGCGTGTTGTCTGTCTGACAGGCAAAGGCTAGTACCATCCTCTCCTGGCAAAGCCTGCAGAGGAGCAGTAGAGATAATTAATTGAAAGTGTTATGTGACAACAGTTCTCCTGAGCTCATCCGTCTGTCTAAAGTAATTTAAATAGGTTTTTGTGAGAAAATGAACTGGTATCTCAAATGATAAAAATCAAAATGAAAGGGTGCAGGTAGGGAGCTGCTTTTGGCCTGTGCAAGTGCTTGTGAACAAATCAAAGTAGCTTTCAACTAAATCCATCATATTTTCAATAAAACAGATCTCCTGCTCAAGTGATGATGAGATACTGTGCTGTTCAACCATCTTCTGGTAGTTTGTGAGACACATTTTGGAAATTCCCATCTCCCATCTATGTTTAGATTTACACTGTTATATACATTAAATATATACTCCCTTGCTAATTCTTCAGTGGAAAGCCATAGCTACATTTGTGATTTAGCACTCACCTGTGAGGTAAGGACCTGTGGAGAGGCCTCTCAGTTTCATCCTTGGCCTGAAGAGCACAATAGTGTATTTCTACAAGAAATAGCAATCATGATGAGATACCAGAGAATCTCACCTCTGGGAAAGTATAAAATAGACAGCATTCCTACTGTATCTGAGAATACTGATACAAAACAACTGTTAAGATACTGGAATGTTTATAGAGTAAAATCACGGTGTGAAGCCAATAGTAGCCTTCACTTCTAGGAGTAGTAAGAGCTTATGTGTCTGTAGTGGCTCATATGGCCTTAACAGACAATTCCCATCACTTGCTTAGCTTTAATCTGGACAAATTATCATAAGAAGGTCAGTTTTAATTATGCAAGTTGCTGTGTTTTTATAGTGGCTAGTATTGATGTGGGCCTGCAACTAAAGGCAGAGGGGACCATGTTAACAGGACACAGAGAAGGCAGAGTTACTGAGCACCTGCTTTGGATTGGTCTGCAGTGACAGCATCAGCCCCCAGGAATCCTTGAATCGGGAGACCAGGGTAAAGGATTATGTTGAAAGGGCCACTTTCCCTTTGTCAGGGGGAGTTGGGTTCACCTGGAGAGAACATCTAGGCAAATCAGACACCTAAAAATCCTCCGGCCCTAATGAATGCATCCAGAAGTGCTGAGATGCTTTTCGTGATCCTTTTCGAAAGGTTATGGTGATCCAGGAAGGTGTCTAAAGTCTGACATTAAGAAAATGTCACACCAGCTTTCAACAAAGACAAGAAGGATCCAGGCAAATAATAGCTAGTCAGCCTCCTCTAAATCTTCTGAAAGGATGGAGTGCTTCACTCTGGAGGCTGTCAGTATCCACATGGATGGCAAGAAAGTTATCAGAAGTAGTCAGTATGGATTAACCAACATAAAACATTCTTGAACAATCTGATTGCCTTCTACAATGAAACAACTACCTGGATGGACAGGGTAAGAGCCATGGATGTTGTCTACCCTGACTTCAGCAAGGCTTTGGACCCTGTCTCACCAAACATCCTCACAGGTAAACTTGGAAAGTTTGGGTTGGGTGAGTGGATACTGAGGTGTAATAAGAACTGGCTGGATAGCAGCTCCCAGAGTGTCATAAGCAGTGGCACAGTGTCTGATTGGAGGCCTGTCACTGGTGGTGTCCCCCAGTGTCCCCTACACTGTGCCCAGTGTTGTTTACTGGTTCATCAATAACTTGGATGAATGGGCAGACACCTCCTCAGCAAGTTCACTGATGACACAGAGCTGGGAGCAGTGGCTGATAACCCAGAGGGATGTGCAGCTCTTCAGAAGGCCCCTGACAGGCTGGAGGGGTGGGAAGAGAAGAAACATCTGAAATTCAATGAAGGTAAAAACAGGGTCCCTCACCTGGAGAGGAGCAACCCCAGGCACCAGCAGAGGCTGGGGGTGACCTGCTGGGAAGCGGCTCTGTGGAGAAGGACCTGGGGATCCTGGTGGACAACAAGCTGTCCATGAGCCAGCAGTGTGTCCCGGGGGCCAAGAAGGCCAGTGGGATCCTGGGGTGCATTAGGGAGAGCATTGCCAGCAGGCTGAGGGAGGTGATCCTGTCCCTCTGCTCAGCCCCAGAGGGGCACATCTGGAATGCTGTGTCCAGTTCTGGGCTCCTCAGGACAAGAGAGACATGGAACTCCTGGAGTAGATCCAGTGAAGGGCAACTAAGATAATGAGGGGAGTGAAGCATCTCTTCTGTGAGGAAATGTTGAGGGAGCTGGGCCTGTTCATCTTCAGGAAGGGAAAACTGAGAGGGGACCTTATCAATGTCTATAAGGGACATCTGAAGGGAGCATGTAAAGGGGATGGATCTAGGGTCTCCTCAATGGTGCCAAGCAACAGGACAAGCAAATGTTGCACAGGAAATTTCTCCTGAACACGAGGAAGAACTTTACTGTATGAATGACTGAGCACTGGAACAGGCTGCTCAGAGATGTGAAGTCCCTCTCACTGGAGATTTTCAAGAAACATTTGGACACAATCCTGTGCCATGCGCTCTGGGATGCTTGAGCATGGAGGACCATTTGAGCCTCTGTGGTCCCTTCCAACCTTATCCACTTTGTGACTCTGTGATTTTGTGGTATGGGGGCCAGCCCAGGAAGAAGACCTAGCTGTGAATATAGTTTTAAAAGTTTTCCCAATAGGAAACCTCATTTTATATCTAGTATACTGACTAGGTATTAAAAGCTCAAGTCTCCATTGAAAAAAAACAAAAAGGGAACCTCTTTTTTTGTTTTGTTTTGCTGCAGAAATTGCAGTGATAAATCTAATACTACTTGCTGAAAAAAAATAAGCTAGTCTTTCCAAAGCCAAAAACATTGGCCCACCTCAAAGTACAGATAAAAAAGGAAAAGAAAAAACAAGGCAATTCAATTTACTTTAGTTTAAAATTATTTCAAATAATCCACACCATCAAAAAATTTTTGTGAGTTATCTACAGAGATTTTGTTCAGAAATATTTCACCTTGTTGTCAAAAGTTGATGTTCTGCAATATATAAGTACAGTCACAAATCATCTTGGCAGGAAACTGAAGGCAACTGAATCAAGGGTAGGAGAAGCCAGGAAGTCTGGCACAGAAAGTCATTGTGCAAGAAAACATTTGAAGAAGAATCTGAGACCCAACAAATCTCAACTACTTAGCTGGTTTACATACATCAGACACGTATAAGATTACCATTTTATAAATCAAATGAAGAGCAAATTCAATTTGATATGGTTGGAAGGATACAATCTGCGAGTCAAAAACCCTCATCTTGCAAATCATTCTAGAATGAAATGTTTCAGGTGAGAACAAATTGTATCTAGCAAGAGCTGAACATGTGTTTCTTTCAGGCTGTAGAGAGAAGCCTGTTGAGAGAGAGTTATCATCAGGAAATATACTGCGAAACAGAGAGATATAAAATTGCTTCAAAGATAATGCTTCTGTTTCAATAAGGGTTCTGTTCTGCTGTTTGAAGGAAATTGTGGTTTACAGGTAATTTTTATTCCGTCACAGTTTGGGATGGGGCCTATGAAGCAGAGATGTAAATGTTTATTTACTGGCAGTTTGCCTCTCTTACATTTTAAGAAAGGTAACCAAAAAGTTAGATTTCCTCTTGTTATTTTTTGAGGTTCCTGTCCTTCTTCACAAAAAAAACCCCAGTATTTTCATCACTCAGAGGGAAATTTTCTACACCAGGGAGCGTAATTCACTTCACCTTGAGAGAATCAAGCTGATGACAACCTTTTAAGCTGTTAGACCAAGGAAAATTACATGAAAATCAAGTAAACTTCTCACTTAATCGTAACTTCTGTCTACTTTTCAACCTTAGTCTAAAATAGTTAAAGCATAGGGCCATCACCTTTGAAACATGTTTTGCCCTAACACAAATTTTATCTGTATTTCTACTACTGCTATATTAAACCATGTAAATATAAACTAAATAATGCCAGAACTTACATAAAAGTTACAGCAACTCCTCTCTTGCTGCTATGTGAATGGACTAGCTTTATGTGTTGTGATACTCATGTCCCAGGGGAAGAAGCACAGCACTCAAAGGCCTAACTGTCCTTCTTAAAGCATCTGTGGAGTACTGTGCACAAAAATATTCTGGGGCAGAGAGGCTGGAGAGATGCAAGAACTTTCTTCAAAGAAGACATTTGTATTGTATCCTAAGATTTCAGTACTATAACTAATGCAATTAGGCTGTGCCCAGTTTAAAACTAAATGGCAGAAGCTTGATTTAATGTAAGACATTAAAAGAAAAACTTATGTTTTGAAATGACTCTTTTAATTGTATGTAATCTGAATTTTTTATTCTTGTGGTGTGTGATAAACAAATCTTTATTTTTATAAACTGCCTTTGTTGCAACCTTTAACAACTGCCTTTGTTGAAAAGAACCTTGTCATTTCCTTACATCAATTCTAAAGCACAATTTTTATCCTGCAGCATCGCATCTGTCTAGCTTTAGAAGGCCCAGTGAAGTGGATGAATGAACAAAACAACAAAATTTTGGATGTGGAGAAAACAGGGAGCAGTGAAGAAACCAGTTTGAGCACTGAGTGCTCCATGTAGTACCTGGTTTGCCAATATATTACAGCTTTTGGATGAAATTCATATATGCAAGAAAGGGAAGTGAATAGAGTAGAAAGAAAAGAGAAAAAAAAATTATAATTGTCCTCCTTTGTTTTTGCTCAACATTTAACAACTATCTCTAATCCTTCTCTGAAACACTTTTGTGCTATCAGAGACAGAGGAATATGCTGCACTTGCAAAAGCCTATGTGTGGGAAGAAACCTAATATAAATTATTTCAAACAAATTTTCATTTTACTTACAGCAGCTAACACAACTAACATATCCTGCATTTCCTCAGCAATATATCCTGCATATCTTCATTTTGGCTGAAGAGTGAGTTCAGTTCTGTGACTGTCACCAGGAATGCTCTAAAAATTATATGTGCAGGGAAAACTCAATACTAGAAACAGGAGCAACAGGAAGTGCAGCAGATCACAGAAGTAAGAAGGGCTGATCTGAACAGTTTTCACTTGCTATACAGGAATCCTACCCTTTGCAAATGCCTGAAGGGTTCTCTCTAAAGTATTGCAGAAGACTGTCCTAGGTAATATGTATCCCAGGATAATTCTCTTTTTGAACCACTCACAGCCATCCTGCTTAAGGGATCGTTCTGATACTCAGACTAGCAGGCTATCATAGCTATGGCTGTATCTTAATCTGCTGAGTCTTTAGGCCAGGGAACTGCTGTACTTGGTGGAAAATAGCCATCACAGCAGATTGCCTTCACTGGCAGCCCAGGCTTTCCAACATCCATTAATTATTACCTGGGTTGTGGTTTTGTTCTATTTAAAAATGGAAACAGAAAGCCCATTAGTCTGTGTAGTCTTTCAGCTGTGAAGAAGGTTTTGCTTATATGATACCACAATTTTAAGCACTTCTTCATTTTTCAGATCCATATATGATGGCCACATGTCTTGACCCAGGATTTATATCTTTTTTTGTTTTTCTGGCTCTGAAATGAAAATACCATTTTACAAAGAATTTGATGTTTTGATACTTGATTAAGACCTCAGGATCAAACCCGTCTGTGAAAAGAGCTAAATCCTTAAAATAAGTTGGATGATCTATCTATTCAACAAAGAGATGAGAAGATCCCTGTTTACATTCTCCAAATGTGGTGATTCTGGAAGATATGTGCATTTTGTTACCACCACCTTACCACTGATCAAATTAAAGTCCCAAAGCTGAATGTGGTGTCCCTAAAGTAGTCCCTGTACAACTCAGCCAAGTGCAAAGACTCGTATTTTACATTGATAGAGAAAATCTCACAGCATGCCAATGAGTTATGAATTCTGTGAATACATAGAATTATGTATTCATTTCCATTTGTAATGCTGCACAAAATACTTGCTGCATTTGATGGCCAAAATGAGCAAAGAGGGTTCTAAGCTCAGTGCATGTCTACTGGGATGTGTGGTAGCTTTCTGCTGTTTTCCATTCCTTTAATACTGTCATCTAGATGCCCTGAAAACCAGGGCCTCTTCACCTACCATGTTTGTTTCTGAGGAATAAGGAAGAACCTAGTTTAAAGAAAATAAAAATAGATCAAATTATGTTCTTTGACTATTTGTTTCTCTTCCTTTCCTATCTTCACTCCTACAAGTAAATATAATATACCACATCAAAATCTGGTTTGGGATAAATGATAAGTTTTGGATATAATTGAGCAAAGAAGGAAGGCAGAGGAAAAGTAAATCTATGAATATATGCAAAAATAACAAGAACATGAAGGTAGAACTATCACATGTAACTAAGGATAAAAAATAGATCTGAGCAGCAAGAAAAATCCTGAGAAAAATATTTCAGAGGAAGTGATAAAAAATCCATCTGTAAATGACATTTCACGGATAAGATGTAGAAGACTAACTTATCTGTTTTGTCAAGTGCTCTGCACTCTCCAGTCCCTGTTCACTAAATCTTCACTAATCTAAAACTATCTGAATAAAATAGTAACTTTAAACATGAAAAATGTACATGTAATTTTAAATGTAAAAAAGCAATTTTTAAAGGCTCTTATGTGACCTTTCAGCTGAACTGTTTTAGTCAGATTTCCACTTTTTGCTTTCAGCTATAGCGGTTGTCATCAAGGTCACTAAGGAGGCCTTCTTGCCAAAATGAGGTCCTGCTTTCTGAATGTTTCTTTTCAGATCTCCATTTTCTGTTTTCCTTCTCATAGGGTGTCCTTCACTTTTTACTTCCAGGTGTGTTACCCTGCAAATTCCACCAACAGAACTGATAGCAAAGTCTTTTCTTGCTTTGTCGTCCTCCCTTGATATTGTCCAGAGCTCTCAATTCTTTTTCTTCCTTTTCTATGATCAGCCCCTGGGATTTCATCATCTGCTCCAGAGTTTCAGCTGCTACCTATTATAAAATGTACTGCTTTGCAATTAACAGTGCAGTCTTCCGTCTGGAAAACTGATTAATTCCATTGTTTGTCTTCGGTTATAAATAGATGTTGCCTACATTACAGTTAATTAGGAAAAAATTACCCATAATTTGTTACTCACAAGATGTTTAGAAAAGTTTTATTGCTATGCCTCTAACTGCACCTCACTTCTGTTTCCCACCTCCTTCTCTCCTTCTCTTGACGTCCTCCTGCCCAGACTCCTTTCTCTGGATGAGTTATGAGTAAAAGACTTCTCACAACCCAAATATCTGTTAGATTTGCAATGTAAGATTGCTTGGGGTTTTTTTAACCATTATAACAACCATTATTACAGAAAAAAAATTCTATTTAAATGCACTTATAAAAGTACAGTAAATTGTAATTGTAAATACAATGTAATCCATTATCCTTATTAAATGCTTGTTTAGCGGGAAATGAACACTGTTTTTTAACCTTTGAATTTTGGATATTTCCTTCAGTGATGTTTACATTACTAAAAAATAGTCTGGTAATTTATGTTGGTTATTGTCCACGAGAAACACTTTCCAGTATATGATGAGAAGTCCTTTTAGAGAAATGTAGTAAGTTCAATTGTAGGCAGAAGTGAAGGATATTTTCAGGACATGGTCTGAATGAAATTATAAGGATTTTTTGTAATTCATCCAATACACATCTAAACTAATATAGCAGTCATAGTTTACACCATATAATAATTCACTTCTAAACATTTAGAAAGATATGGTGACTCACAGACAACCCTGTCCTTCAAAGCATTGGTGAAAGAATTCATTAATAAAGAGGTGACCTTATAATTTTTCTGCTGCTTAAAACTCTTCAAAGCAATACTAATCCTGCTTAATGAGTCCAGCTATTTTTTTTTTTTCAGGAAACTTGACATCTTCTCTCCCTTGGAGCTGAGCATAAAAATAAGCTGATGTTAAGCAGCATCCAAGGAGATTAATTAAACATCTCAATACTTCAGCAACCTTTTCAGAAAGGTTAGATTTGATCCATATAGATGGAAGCCCTTTCAAAGTCTCATTTCTATTCTTCTCCTGAGAAACGGTAATCCCCAACCTGTAACTTCCAATTTTTGATTTTACCCTGTTTCTCTTATCAATATATAAACACTATCTCTCTTCCTCAGCACAGGAACCACTCAACAACTTTGACATTAAAATTGCTCAACAAAAATTAAGCCAGAGTACATGCAGAACTTGTTTAACTGCTTATATAGATTTAGAAAGTAAATCTATTAATTTGAAATGGCAGTACTTGTCAAATGAGAAGTGATGGAGTCTCAGACAGAAATTACTTGCTGGAGTTTTTTTCAATTAATTTGTAAATGGGCCAAAAGTTTTACACAAAAGTTTGCAATATGTGAGAAGTGGATACCTACTGCAAATGATCAAAGAAATCTGATCTGACAAGCTTTATCTGTGTGGTGCCTCTTTGTATAATCAAATGGTAAGTTTTGAGGCTCGCAATGATTCCTGCTATTTATTATTAAAAAAAAAAAAGTTAAAATCCTGCTGGATAACATACAGTTACTGAGTTTTTGTTATTTGGTTTCTTTTTCCTTTGTGTTTTGTTTTGGGGTTTTTTGGTGTGTGTGTATGTGTGTGTGATTTTTTTTTCTTTTTTTTTTTTTGTGTGTGAATTTAAGGTTTTTGTTTGCTTGTTTGTTTTTTAATCAGAGAATCATAAAATGTATTGGTTGGAAGGAACCTTAGCAGCCATCTAGTTTCACTTCCCTGCCATAGTCAGGGGCAGCTTTCACTAGACCAGGTTTCTCAGAGCCCCATCAAACTTGGCTTTAAACACATCCAGGGCTGGGGCATCCACAATTTCTCTGGAAACCTGTTGCAGTACCCTCACAGTGAGGAAATTCTTCCCCATATCTATTCTAAATCTACCCTCCCTCACTTTAAGGCCCCTCCCCCTTCTCCTATTGCTCCCTGCCTTTGTGAAAAGTCTGTCTTCAGCAGTCTTGTAGACCCCCATTCTGGTACCAGAAAGTGCTATAAAGCCTCTCTTCTGTAGCAGAAATCACTTTAATTTAAATCTTTCTCAAAAATTTTAAGTTGGAAGTTTAAAAAGATTAAGAATTATCACTTTCCTGTGCTAAAGTAAAATCCTTTATTTTAAACGGTACAGTTACTACTCTGCTTTTGAGACTTTTTGTCCATATATTTTACCTAAATAATAAAAACATCAAGGCTAAACTTTTCCTGGGCTTTAAAAGAAATTGCTAATTTTTATTCGGTTATGTTAACTGTTGGAAGAACTGGGAAGGAAATTGCCTAGTTTAAAGAATAGTTCTGCATTTTAACAAAATATTTCAGCTAAATAAAGAGACAAGTTGTAAATGAGAAACTGAAATTATAGTTTTGTTGGCAATCACCTTTGGATTTTGATGGGGTCACGGCATATATAGCTATGATTTTTTTGGATTAATTAAGAATTTTTGGTCAAAACTCCCTCCCTGCTCCAGCCCCCCACCTCCTTTTCTGATGCCAGCATGAATAACAGGAATTATTGCTTTTTTGCAATGGCAAAAATTTCCTGATAACTACTAATCTCATAAAACTGATCTAGGATAGGAGTATTTTGGTAGGTCTTGTCCTCTTGAAATGTTCCTAATCATCTTTTAGAACTTGTTATCAAAATATTCAGCTGTATTTTAACATCATTTACTACACACCTCAAACTTAGTGGTTATCTGGCTTGACTTTCAAGCGTAACTAGTCTAAACAGTCTGAAAAAATGCTGAATCTCCAGAGAGTGCAAATTATTCCACTTCATACCACAGAAGTGGAAATTTCTAAGATGTGAAAATTGCTACCGGCCACTTAACAAATGCCACCCCAGGTTTAAGGAAGAGCAGATGATATGATTATTTTCACGTGAGACCTTTCAAGGACTCCTTAGGATTTACTGGGATTATCATTGCTTGGATCAGAAATTTAGAAGGCTGTAGGATGTGAGGACTATTTAATGTACTGTTTTATTATGTGACAGTAACAGCTGCTTTAGAGCAAGAATCACTTCTTGTAAAATTTTAATACCTAAATTTATTATTTTCTTAATGTAACTGTATAGGAGATTTACTATGCACTCTGTCAGGCTACTTAGGAGTAAAAATGAATAAAGATAAGGTCCACTATTTCCAAAGGCATGATTGAGCCCATTGGGCTTTCCCGTTAATAACATATACATATTTCTTCCTCATTATTTCTATGCCTGGTACCTCATAATTTCAGTCAGTGTTCACAGAACTTCAGTTCCCTGACTGTTTAAAATGTTACCTGATCTTCTTTGCAGACATCTCTTTGGTGTGGCAGAATAACAAAGTAAAAAGCAGAAATGACTTCAGGGTCATAATATAGAGTTTGAATGCTCAGGACCTGGGGATGGTGAGTGAACAGTATTCCCCAGGGGTGGGAAAATTGCAGATTCAAAGGATAGGTCAGCAGTGAGACAATTCCTACAGCACAAGAGAGCAGTGATTTCCATGACAACAGGCTGTGGGCAGGGAGGGTGACTCAGAGGCAGAGATAATCCCACAGGACTGACAATTACTGGTGATTACTTTGGGAGGTTCCCGACCCAGTGTATCTCTCATACAGATGCATCTAGGCAATTTGACTCAAGACAAACATCAGCACTTTTCCCTCAAAATTTGTCATGGACACTTCCCCAGGCATTGCATAGGAACTTATTTTATGTGAATTCTCAAATATTGTATTTAGTTTTTCAAAATAACTTTGTTCAGAATTGTTTTGGTTTGTTCATGCATGTGTGTCAGCGTGAGAGAGAGAAACATCAGAAGTTTTCCTGTCCATATTTGGATGCAGAATTACATTATGGAGGACTTACTCATTTAACATGTTACAGTCAGAAGACTCTGTTCACATCAGACATCTTCTGTTTAAACTGTTACTTAAACCTGGCCTTGGCACCTCCTGCCCCATCCAGATAACTTTTCTAAAGCTACCCTGCATATATATGTGATGCTAATGGAATGGCTCAAAGTCTGACTTGTCTATTTAAAGCAGTCTATTTTTAAATGCATTCCTAGCTAATTTTTTTGAGCTTTTCTGACTCTGCTGCTGCCACTCAAATTTAACCTTGGACAACAGGATTTTTCAACCATACCAGTACTCAACTCCTACAGCTGAAGTTGTCAAATAACTATTCATGCAGTTGAAACCCTGAAAGTGTTACCAGAGCTTTTTGCTTTCACACCATTGTGACGTAGCTGAAAAATACCCAGAACTATGAGAAAGGTGAGACTTTATTCTGTTTTGATAAAGGCAAACAAATCACAGTAAATAAGGTACTCTAAGCTGTAAATTTTAAAAAGTGTCCAAAGAGTGAGTATAATTCCCCTTTTGCCTCCTTCTCTTCTGTTCTAGTGACTTAGGTAGAACTTAGTGGCTGCCAGGCCAGCCTTCCTACGCTGGTGCTGGCATAGCTCAAAACCCTTTAAACTCTTTAGTCAGTCAGTCTGATTCTACTGCTGATCTTCAAATTCATAATTTGGAGATTTGCAAATCACTTTACAAACATTCATACTGAGTTTGGTAGATACTTTTCTTCCTGTATGCAGGGAGCCAAAGATTGTAAGACTATTTCCAGTTAATGGAATTCTGTTTTTATAATCCTGTTCTAGTTCTCATTTGCAACATAAAAGGTGTTGGTTTATATGTCTCTACCCTTAATTAATTTAATTTGGTTCATTGGACTTATTTATCTTATGATTTATACCATTTTTAAAAAGCATTCTTCTTAACTGGTGTTCAAATAAAATCTCTTTTTTAGAAAAGAGACCAGACCTTCTTAATACAAAAATAGTCATAGTGACATGTTACTTTGTCTTTTGGACAGTTCATTACACAAGTCTCCTCTGGCACACAAATATCTGCAGTGGAAACAGCAAAAGCCTGGTGTAGTGTAGCTGAGACTGTGTAATGCCAGAAGGCAGACAGCAGGTGCTCATGTCTCAGAACTGTTCTAATATTGCACCTATTCCCTACTTTTCTTAGTCTCATGTTTAATACTTACAGTAGGCTGGCAGTGACTGTAATTATATTTTTAGTTTCAGCCCATAAGTACTGTAGAACTCTAAGTCACTGTCTTTCAAGCTCTGTGTGTGCACACAGCATTATTAAGACCCATTTTCATTACACTGTCTGGTAGGATCCTGAAAAGTTAAAGTCACTGTGCACTCATGGAATAAACTTTCATGTTCTGGGATCCAGAGAGGCACCCAAAAGCTGTAGCTTTGTGACTTAAGAAGATGGCAGGGTGTGCTGCCAAGAAAGGGTATTCTTCCTCTGTTTTCCATTTCCTGCTCCTTTCTCAAGATCAAACTTTATGCTGTATGCCATGGTTAACGTTGTGTGACTCCGTGACTGGATGGGGCAGGGACTTGAACTGGCAGGAACTATCTCTTTAGAATGGAGCCAAGACAGAGTAACTGATGTACCCTGACACTGAGCCTAATGAATCCTGGGGCTTGTATTACTGAGAAGACAAGGATGTGTGGGCCAAAACAGTGGGCAAAGTAAAAAAAAAGTAATCAGAAGAAGCTAATGAAAAATGATACTCCCAAATGCTCTCTGCTCACTTTTGCAGACTGGATATCCTTGGCTCCTGTACAGGACAATCTCCAAG
Organism: Serinus canaria; assembly: GCF_022539315.1. NCBI lineage: Eukaryota > Metazoa > Chordata > Aves > Passeriformes > Fringillidae > Serinus > Serinus canaria. Next base: position 33,601,409 of record NC_066343.1, on the reverse strand, counting down.
TTAGTAATTCCACTCAGTTGTTACAGTTGTCTTGCCATAAAACTAACACCAAGGTAAACTAAGAGGCAAAAAGCATCACCAAAGAAGCAATTTTGCCAAGGAGTAAAGACCATCTCCCAGACTCTCAGGGAGATTTCTCATACAGTGTTTTTGCCAGGCATTACTATAGCAACTGATAAGAATATTGATTACAGCAGAATTCACTTTCTTCTTCCAAATGCTGGAGGCAGATGATTTGTGTTTTGGTTTGGGGTTATTTTTTCTCCTCTGAGGCCAGTGAAATATCACAAATAATGCTGCAGATTTATATTAAGAGAAGCTGTTAACATTGCACTCATCTTCTGTTGTGAATGCTAGTCCATTTAGGACTTGCAGGAAATATGAAAAGGAGATTGGCTTTCAGTTGCTTTGTGAATCAGCCTGAGTAAAGGACAGTTTATTTTAGCCAAGTAAAACATTTAGAAAACAAAATACATAGAAATTTTGTGATAGTGATGGTAGACCACTGGATGTTCTTAAATATGCATGTTATACAGATGCAATGCTGCTATTTTGCCCAGGAAAAACTACATATTTTTGTGGAGAAATAAAGAGAGGCTTTTGGCAAGTTTATGTGGATGATATAGTGAAAGATCATGATCTATAAGCTTTTGCCTTTCTGATTTTTTCAGGTGTGCATTTAATATAGGTATGACCATGTCTTCATGGATTATTGATTTTCGTGCTTGGCATTTGTTGGTATTTGAACATGATTTCAGAAGTGGTGGATAATTTTGGAAGCTGTACTTGATAAATGCCAGACAGATAGTTTGTTTATCTGTGTAGCTTTTTTTCCTTTTGATATATGTGCCTTTTCCTAAGTATCTGATTTTATCCTTCACAATTGAAGGATATTTGCTAACTACAAGTTATATGCCTTTTTAATGCTCTCTGCTGCCAGATCTTTCCTGAATCCTTGGCTTTAACAGCTTTAATGGCAACAGGGAGAGCTTCTTACCTGTGACCAGGGAAGCTGACATTGAAAGATCTGATTTGAAACAGGAATATTGCCCACAGAGTTAGTAATTTTCCTTACTGAACATGATTATCCCTGTTTTCCCTTGCTGGTATTGACACACTCCTGTGGGTATCACTTTATTGCTTCTGATCCTTTCCTGAATATGCTGGATGCTGGATGTGATGTGTTTGAGAAAAAAAATTAAAATCATGGCCATAATTAGGAGCACTCTTGGATGTGGCTACCTGGGAAATATGCACACTGTGTCTTGTTTGTGTTTTGAGCTGTCATAAATCTTGAACGAGACTAGGTGCTTTAGGAATTAACAGCTATTTTTGCATCGGGGATGATATTTCTGTTTGAGTTATATTGTAGCAAAAAGGACAATGGACAGGTGAGAAATATTACTTTAAAATACGTAAAACTATTTCATAAGGTTTTCGATAAGAACTCCAATATTTCATAACTAGGAAAAAACCCCCTGAATTCCTTCTACTCTCATAATTGAAATTACTTTATCTATTGCCTGAGGGGAAAAAAAAAAAAAAGGCTGATAGGATAAATAAAGAACATAAAACAAACTACTATTTTTGATAGGAAACAAATTGTATTAGGGGTAGATTCAAGATTGTGCAGAGAAATTACTTTTTCTCATTTGTGTGTCATTAGAACTTCATACCAAACCCAAGGGGCATGAAAAATTGTTTGTTCTTACTTTTTTGTTCTTACTGGAGTTTGAGTGGAAGTTAAAATTTTCCTTCTGTTTTCCTGCTTTGCAATGGGATTTCTTTTCCTCTTTCGATTATTTTTGAAGATTTTTCACCAAGATGTTTAAAAACTTGATCCTTATATTCAGTAAAGCCCAAAATTATTGCTGTGTTTTAGATGTTTGTCATTTTTTTCTCTACAACCCCACTGCTACTCGCTGAAGTAGCTTGATCTCATACAATAAAATATTAGTATAGTGTGAAAAATGTGAAATACAAAGAGATATAATTAAAACTAATTAATTACTGAAAGAAAAGGTTGGCAGTTTGTGACTTGTTTGTATCATCGGATCACTGTTAGCAAGTAGCAAATGCTCTGCAATAGTTTTCATACAGAAGCAACCACAGCAGCAGTAAGTGAGTAGCCAGGCAATCAAAGGCACTTTCTGATATTTGTTGATGAGTATACCATCAACTAGAAGGAGCTCAGTAGAACAAATTTTGAGGCAGTGCTTTTTTTTCCTGGCCTCTCCCCTGCTCCCAGAGGGCTGATACATTGTCTCTTGCTTTCAATCAGGGTGTCTCTGTCTCTCTCCAATCATCTTTACAAGCTTAACAAATACAAGATGAAATTTGCAAAGAAGATTGAAACAGAGTATCAAGTTACTAAATCTGCATGTAATTTTATTTGGTTTATGTTAACCTAGTTTGAAGCTAGTACAAGTATTGCAATAAGTAGGTGACCTAGTAACAATCAGAAGATGACCTTCTATAATTTCAGTCTCTTCTTGTGGAACTGCATTTGTCTGAAGCAGAAGAAGTTCTTAAAATTTCACAAATATATTTCAGGTGTAGCTATCACATATTTTACATCAGTGATTGTTTTTTTCCCCCAAGTATGTTGTGAAGGACTGTATGAAATGCTTTGCACAGTTCAAGGCTGACAAGTGTGGCATCAGTCACACTTCCCTTATCCACAAATGTTCTAACCCCACTGCAGAAGGCCACTAAATTTGTCAGGCACATTTCCCTCCTAGTGAAGTCGTGTTGGCTGCTAGCAATGACAAAATTTCACCAGGGCATGATCACTGTAGCCCAGACTAGGTACAGTCTTGACCTCTCACATGAGTCTTTCTGCATTAGTGAGCAACATATCCCGCAATGACTGTTCTTTGGTTGGAGTCTCCATCACCCATTCTAGAAAGCTATCCTAAATGGAGCTGTTTCCTGGACTACTTGCAGTTTGTTGGACCACTTTTGCCAGATGTTACAGTTGTTTTAAGTCCTCTGCCAGGCTCAGGGCCTGAAAGCAGGAGGATTCCCGAGGCTGACAAAGGGACTCCTCATCTCCCGTCTCTCCTTAATCACACGACCTTTAGTAGACACCAAAAATAAAATATCCTTTGTTGACTTGTTCTCTATCACCCATGAGCTCTCAGCCCTGAAGTCCAAAGAGTTCCATGGGATCAAACTCATCAAACTTATTAAAACAGCAGGCAACTTGCCTACTTCTCCTTCCTTCGATTCCTTCTCATGAGGAAGATTTACAGTGTTTTCTTTTGAAGTGTAGAAGCTAACAGTGAAGGAGACTTAGGCTAGGTTGCTTCTATTTTTAACTCTCTTCCCAGCCTTACATACCCTCTCATTCCACAAGCTGCTAATTCTCCTAAAGCTATATTACTACTCTTCCTGCTCTTTTTAACTTAGTCTGATGGGACAAGAATGGACTTTAGACTCCACCAAGGAGATGCCATCGCTTATATAACATCCCATTTTGCACTGACTGCCCTGTTTTTATTTAGTTTCAAAAAAAGGGTAAAATACATTCCTGATGTTTTATAAATCTGTCATTAGTTTCTTAGTCAATGAGTAGTGTAATATGATTGCTTTCTAGGGGCTCAAGGATAAGAAAATCTATATTTCCCTTCTTATGCCCTTCAACCTGCCCACTGTATATATACTGTTCATATAAGAAATATGAAAAACAGGGATTTAAATATGAATAAGAAAATAAAATTTGCTAGTTTGCCCTTCATTAGACTTCATAGGACAGTCTTCCATGAGGAATATTTTTATGGTCTTTACTGTTTTACACCCATTTTATACTATGCTTTTCCCTATCCCAAATTAACCATGCTTAAGGTAACTAGGGAGCTTATAAGAAAATTCACAGCATACATTCAGGTCATGTTATTACAGCAGTAGTTTATTTTTGCAAAGAATAGTGTAATCAAGAAGCTGTTGGACAGCCTTTATTGCCAACAGCAGGAACTGCAACAAAGGAAAGCTCTTCCTATGGATAAATAACCCATTACCAAGTCTGTGAAAAAGCAGATGCTTGTTCTTTTTGCAGGAGTTGCATTCAAAGGATGCACCAACATATTTAAATAAGAATAGCAAGGATGTCAATACAGATTATTGAAAACTGAAAAATTTCCTTTTTTTAGTTTTTCCTCCTCTAAGCTGTATAATATGTGTGAACATATATAAAATATATTTATATAAATTATCATTGGGGAAATGAATGTTAAAACCTTGAAAGAAGTATTTCTACTAGAGCCACAAGTATTCATTACAAGAGGATCTTAAACATACCAGAATATAGCTGAAGGTATTTGAAATTTTCTGTCGCCAGTGGTGAGGTTATTTTATCATTAGCCAAGTTAATCTTCATTGCAATTTGCTCTTACTAGAAAAAAAGATGCTCTATTTAATTGAAAAAATGCTTGCAATGGGAAATGAAGTTTAAAAAGTTGCAACAACAAGTGGTGGGAAATTATATTAGTTAGCAAGACTCAAACTGCTCATGTGAAGTCATCGATAGGATTTTCCTCTGAGAAAATTGCTGGCCCTAAATTATGTTACTTGTATGATTTGCCCTTTCCCCCTGCTTTCTAATAATGTGACATGGATGGACATAATTGTACATTCATCCATCTGGGTTTTTGTCTGCACAGGAAGTAATTTGTCTAGCAGTCATAAATTAGGCTCTTTCTGGTACCTAAATTGTATTTCCTTTCTCTCTTTTTTGCTTATATAAACATTGCCTTAATGAAATTACTCCATAGAGTCATATTCCTGCTAGAACCTGTCCATTTATTTTTTTGTACTTCTAGGATTCTCATAAAGCTAAAAGTGCTGAAGCAGCTTTTTAGTAATATGTTTCCAGTCTTCAAGTGCAAAAAAAGAAGCTCATTTCAAATATCAGATCAGTTGTAGGGTTTTTTTCACCCTCCCATTCTTCCCCAGATTTTTGTCCCATTTCAGTTTGAGTGCTTTGAGGCTGTGCACTGGCAGGAGCTATGAATCCATATAGTTTTACTTCAGTATTTTGCATTGCTCATGACTATGTATCCATCCTGATATTTCTATCCTTGGGGTCTAAGAATCAATTCTCTTCTATTCCAGAAGCTTCCTAAGAAGGTATACTTGGTCTTTTCTCATTTCTCAGTCTATTTACCTGCACTGAGGTATGTTACTCCTATCTTTCTCTTAAAAGGCACTTTTCCTGAAGATAAATGGCTAAAAGGACTGCTTGTCAATACCTTGCTGGTTATTTACCACAAGAGAGATTAATCAAACTATCCAATAGGAATCAGTTTTTCTAATGACACGGCTGCAGTGTGTTACTTAAGAGTTGTAGTTCCTTCTTGTCATGTAACAGTTACTTGATTGTTGTTCACACAAAACTGTTATGGCAGTAGTGTTCATACATAACTATCTTACCTATGTGGACGCTTTCTTTGTTCTGTATGTTTCTGCAAGAGCCTTCCAAATCATGCAGGCAAGTAGGTAATGTAAGCCCTCATTGCATCTGCTTAGACCCCAAGTATGTGCAGAAAGGCCTGTGGGATAAGGTGACATGTTAGCAAGCTGCAGGCTGTGTGGATTGTTATGGGTATAGATTGCAGGCTGGAGGCCAGATATTCTTGACTTGGCTGTAGAGAAATGTCAACACAATTTCTTCCTCTAAATGCAGAGGGCAAGAACTTCTAAGACTATTCCATAAAGCTGTGACTGTTTAGCTAGAGAAGAGAAAGTCTGTGGCAGGGGTTTTGGGTGTATATAAAGCTCTGGAGGAAGGGTGAGAAGAAGATGCAGTGGGTGGTGCCCAGTGACAAGATCACAGGATAGGCAGAGGATTCTACATGAACACTTTATTTTTGTCAGGTTTACTAAGCACTAGCACAGTTTGCCAGACAGGTTTTGAAATCTGTATCCTTGAAGACATTTGGAAGCTGACTATACAGAGTCCCAGGTAGCCTGCTCTAGGTACTCCTGCTTTAGCAGCAGTTGGCTCTCCAGAGGCCTCTTTCAGCCTCAATCATTTTGTGAGTCTTTGATTTCACCTTACAGTTAATGAACCAGTAGGAAAATCCTGTTTTGGGAGCTGCTCAACTTACACAATAATCTTTCAGTACAGAGATAATAATCAGGTTAGTTTATTCTGATTGCCTTTTAACATCTGAACAATTAAGACACAAAAATTGCTTCTGTTGTTTCATTACAACTCCCAAATACTTCTGGAATACCAGCAACCAAGCTGATGAACATATGTGCCAAGTAAGTGTTTCCAGTGGTCACAAAGGTTCTTTCAGGCTTTGAATGTAAGCCTTAGGGTTGAATAAAAAACATGGCTGTGATAAGTCTGCCTTCATCATCCCTTAGGATGTTACAGGGATGTGTTGAGAGAAAGGATAGAACGAGCTGTGCCATAGATATTCAGATCACTCAACTGAGAGACTTCTTGGGGCAGGTTACCCCACACCAATTTAAAACCCAAACAGTTCATGATGGGACAAATAATCATTGGTGTTACCATTTGAGAACTTTCTGGGTAAGTTTATCATTCCTTCATCCTTAACTTTATAGTCATCCTTAAATATATAATCATGTCTGTTTGATATCTAAGGACTTGAAATCATGAAAATCATGAAAACCAGAGGTGACAGATGCTCTTAGAAGTTTCCAAACAAACAAAAAGAACCAGAGTCAGAATAGGAGTAGTATTTTAAAGCATTTATTGCTAGAAGTTGAATTTATTCAATGCAATAAAAAAATACCACATGCACTTGGTTGTAATTCTAGTGAGAGATTTTATACAAATCCAATGTAAAAATGCACAGCAGGTGCTGCTATTTATTAATTCTGCCAGTTCATTAAGTTCTTTGTCTCATGCTGCTAAACGCTTTGCAAAAACATATAACACTAATACTATTGTGATATACCCTGAAATGTGGAGATTGTCAAAACAAATTCACCTAGCTGGAGAACCTATCAGCGTAAAAGAATAAATAAATTTATTTTCTGTCTTGAAACTGTCAGGAACCTTCTCTTTCTGGAGCAAGTCAGTTGAAACAAATGCTGTTCTGACAGGCTGACTTTGATTGCTTGTACCTAACCTCCTGATCATATCTAATTTGCAGGAAAGAACAAAGCTATAAGAAATTAAAAATAGTGCAAAAGAATGCACTTTAGACAAAAAAATGCAATATTTGAAGTTTAGTGTAGTACAGATTAATTATTTTTGTCCCATGCAACTGCAAGTTGAAAGAATTTGAAATTCTGTAAGATACCAAATGGGAAATGACATTACCAACTGCATGAAGAGTACAAGAATAACAAAACCCAGAAGTGATATTTCTGTTCAGGTGAAGAGTAATAAATGGTTGTTTAAATAAAAACTGGTGATAAAAGTCTGTCTGAAAGAAGCATTATATCTGAAACAAATATATTATGTGACCTTCTTCCCTAGAATGGCACCCTAGACTCCATATCTCCTGTATGTTTATCTGTCATGCTCTTGTTTTAGCAGCTGTGTAAATCCAATACTAACAGGAATTATGCTGGTTGGTCAGAAGAGTTGCAGGGAATAGCTTGTGCATGCAAGATTTCTTCTTGATATAATCTTGGTTATCATGCAATTTAAATTGTAGTCTGGCAATGAATTTAGTATTTTTATAAAGAAAAGATGCACAAGACAATGTCAGAAGAGAAAGATTTCATTAGAGTTGATATCCTTTATCAATTTTAGTTACCAAAATAATTTAATTTCTATCAAATGGAGGCATATAGCAGCCAAATATTCCCAGTGGTTCTTGACCAACTTTGAGTTAAACAAACTGTACATAGAAAATCTATCGTGTGCAGGGTTTTGTTGCTGTTGTTTGGTTTGGGGTTTGTGTTTGGGGCTTTTTCTTGTTGGTTTGAGGTTTTTTATCTGACGTATTTCAGCCATATTCAAAATGTTTTAATAACAAACTAGAGCAGTAATATGTAGTACAGCAGTACATTTACTATTTTACAGATCACTAAAATTTCATAGGATTATTTCATTGACAAAAGATAAAATAGTAATTGACCCAAATCCTCGTAGGTTATTTATTGAATGCTGCTTATTTTCCAGAAAATTCTAAACTAGATCAAATTATTGGCATCTGCCCATCTTCCATCTTTCAAATACTATTGGGAGCTATAAATGTGTTTCAGGAGGATCTACACTATACTGAATCATGAGGAGAGACAAATGTCTCAGTCAAGTACAGAGAAATATTCTGCATCTGCAAATTTTTTTAAAATAGATTTTAATTACATTGGAGAAATTCAAATGTACTGATAGCAGGTTTTTTTGGCGTGCCATTTTTTATAATTGAAAAGGGAGGCCGGACACAAATACAGAAGACTTTTTAACTTTTTAAGACTTTTTATGTGGTCCCTTTTTATTTTTCCTAGATGTCTGACTCTTCCTTTTAAATTGTTAATAGTATAAATGAAAGAAAAACACACCAACTGCAATCCTAGCCCTGTGATTCCACTGTCCTAAATTTCTGCTGTCATTTAGCTGTTTGAAGTCTCTGTTGGTGTTGGGTTTTTTTTCATGTGTAAATCATTTACAGAAAAAATATTTTATAAGACAAGATTAAGACAAGATTTCTGTTCTGGTACATCCTAAATATACTCAAATAACTTTTACATCTTCCTCATTTCTTTTCACTTATCTGATTATGTAGTTTTTTGCTCAACTATCATCCAATAAATGGATTTTGGCAGTGTCATTTCTGATCTCTGCTGAAAGTACTTAAATTTCTCTCCTCCTGAATTTCTTATTTCAGGGTATTTGCTTGTGCCCAAGAGACGATGATCTCTGGAGCAGGAATCTCCTGCTGAATTTGCTTCTCTATGGCAAGGTGAGACCAGCCAAAAGAGGGGGAGGAGAAAACACTAAGTGCTAATGAAATGAAAACAGTAAGACAAAGAGGACTCAGTAAGTCAGAAAATATACTCGCTCACATGTCATTAGATTCTTTATCTCTCTTTGGCAGAATTGTTTGCAAAAATATAAACGAGAAAAAGTCAAACAGAAAGAAACAGATGGGGAAAAAAGAGAAAAGTAGTGACACCCCCCCCCCCAGTAGATTAGTAGGCAAATTACCTCTAGCAAAGAAGTTGTTCCAGGTCAGAGGATGGCCTTAGCAAGCTGAGCAGTGTGAAAATATTGGGCATTATAGGTAGTGTTTACTTTTTTCTCCTCTGAAGGGAGGCACTGTTCTTTCTTCCCTCGGTGGCACGTGACTATCCATTTACTGAGATCCACTTTGGAGAAATAGTTCTGAAAGGCATGCTGATTTTTAACTCAGGCTGTGGTGTGGTTGACCTTTTGGGTATTGTTTGTAGTGGAGTTAGCTCCTATGCAGGCCTTTTGGCATTTGAAAGCTGTGGGGATTTGGAGAAGTGCCTAACAACCACAGAAGGGGTGTTATTTCTCAAGTATCCAGCCATCTCTGCAGCTAACATTGGCCTAATCGAGACTTCCTCCTGTTGTATTTCTGTACAGTTGGCAGGAATGAGCAATGATGTGTGTTTGAGATAGGAGCTGGAAATGGTTTGCCTAATTCTGTTCAATACATAACTTTTTTAAAAAAACCCTTTTCATGCCAATTTGTACAATACACTATTGCTTTAAGCTAGTCTCATCAAAGAAAATGTGCCCTCACAGTTGGAACCTGATACTGGGCCTTCCCTAAACTGCTGCTTTCTGTAGGTTTTGTGAAGTTACAAAAACAACAATTTACAGGTCAAAGATAGCAGGAAACACAAGAAAATTCAGAGCTCTTAGACTTGGCAGGAGGCAAGAAAGGTTAAGTGATACAGGCTGGTCTCCTGTAATAGCTATAGAGTCAATTGACAAGTGTTTTGGAATAAGAAGATGCTGGTCCCTTGGTTCTGCTCCGAGACAGGGTGGTGTCATCTGACATGGAAATTGCTTTGGCTGCTCCTGTGCCAGGACCCCACTGCTTGGGGCTGACACTGCTCCTAGAGTGCATTTCTCTCTTCTTTCAAATGGTTTCTGAATGTAGAGAAACAACATTTTGTGAAACATTTTCTGGGAAAGGAGGAAGGGAGGAAGGGGGAAGGAAGGAAGGAAGGAAGGAAGGAAGGAAGGAAGGAAGGAGGAAGGAGGAAGGAAGGAGGAGGAAGGAAGGAAGGAAGAGGAAGGAAGGAAAGGAAGGAGGAGAGGACAGGCCAACAGGACAGCCCGAAGGAGAGGCAGGGAAAGGAAGGAGAGGAAGGAAGGAACGGAAGGAAGGAAGGAAGGATCTAGGGACGGAAGTGGAAGGCAAGGAACCGAAGTGATAGGAAGGAAGGAGATGAAGAGGTAAAGGAAGGAAGGAAGGAAAGGAAGGGAAGGAAGGACCCCAGGACACCGGGCATCCAGGACAGGAACCGGAACGGATCGGACAGGAACCAGGACTTTTCAAGGCCCGAGGTAAGGAAGCGAAGTGGCCCAAAGCTGAAACAGGAAGGAACGGAAGGTACCACGGAAGGGATAGGAAGGCCAAGCGGGGGGAAGGCACAGCCGCAGGACCGTCCGAGTACAGGGAAGGTAAGTGACTTCGAGGAAGGAAGTGAAGAACGGAGAGACGCGAAATGAAGGAAAGGTACAGGAAGGATAGGGGAAAGGAATAAGCGCTAAGAAGGAACGGACCCCAGGTCACCGTCAGGAAGTGCACGACGAAGGAAGCCGAAGGAGGGAGACAGAGGCGGAAGAAGGAGAGCGGACAAGGAGAGCCAAGATATCCGGAATCAGTGGGAAAGTGGGAGGAGGGACGGACAAGGCAGGATAGTGGCGGGCAGGAGCGATAGGATAGTGGCGGAAGGAAGGATAGTGCGGATAGACAGTGGCGGATAGGCAAGTGGCAGGAAGGAGAGTGGCGGAAGGAAGGGAGGAGCGAGAGAGGAGGAAGGAAGGATAGGCCAGGAAGGAAGGAAGGGAAGGCGAGGACATTGGAAGGCAAGGAAGGAAGGAAGGGGATAGTTGAAGGAAGAGGACAGACGGAAGGCAGGTAAGGAAGGAAGGAAGGAAGGCAGGAAAGGAAGGAAGGGAAGAGGACTAGGAACGGACAGGACAGGAAAGGAAAGGAAAGGCACGGAAGGAAGGAAGGACGGATAGGACGGAAAGGAAGGAAGGAAAGGAAGGAAGGACAGGAAGGAAGAAGTAAGGAAGGAAGGAAGGACGGAAGGACAGGAAGGAATGGAAGGAAGGAAAGGACGGAAGGCAGGAAGGGTGAGTAGTAGTAAATTTTCCTGTTCTCTGGTAGGTGTACCTGTGGTTATACGCTGGTGCATCAGACAGAAAAATTGCAATGCTCTGTCTTCTGTCTGTTTAAATTTAAAAAGAATCAAATGAGAAATAAGTATAAATAAACCATTGTGACCTAATACTCCATTCACAGTGTGTAGTCACACTGCAAATCAATGCTGGCAAGGCTTTATAAGTTAAGCAGTTTGTGTCTGACCAGATATGGGTGTGTGTTGAAAATAATTTTTTTTCTGAATCTCTGAGCTTAAGTTACCAATCTTTCAGGATGAGTGGTCTTCTTTTTCTGCAAGATACATATTTGTTCAAGTGATGCAGTGAGATAGATAGCAGCAAGAGAAGATATAAATCAGCTTCTCTGCTATACTCAGACTTTTCAATTTGTGGCCCTGGGTTTACAGAGCTAGTAAGGGGAAACATGGATAAATGAATTTGAAACCATTTAAAGAGGAAATCATGCACATTGGAACTGGTTAATTCTTCATCTGTGGGTTAATTTCCCATGTGCTAGCAGAGCTGCATACAAAAATTAATACCTATATCAATCTCTGTCCTTATCTCACATGTGCTATAAAAAACTTAGCTGTCTGTAGTATTTTCTTGGCTTATCACTGCTGTTACTAAAGGGTTTTTTGTTTGTTTGGAGGTTTTTTCAAATGGGTTAATCACAAGAGTGTTCAAATCAGACCCAGAGTCCTGTTGCAAGAATGCATTTTTGCTATTACCAAAATAATCCTAACAACAGAAACAATTCTGCTCCACTTCATATTCAAAATAACTCTACTTCTATTGGTTAAAGACAAGTAGAGATTCTGCACTGTCCTAGGACCAAAAAAAAAAATCACCATAAGGTACAAAGTTAAAGCAATTCAAAACAGTCAAAGTGTTGAAATATTTACAGAGGTGGACAACCAGGATGGTGAGAAGTCTGAGAGCAAGTCTTATGGGGAGTGCCAGAGGCCATTTGTTTTGTTTAGCTTGACAAAGAGAAAATTGAGAGATAACCCCATGGCAGTTTACAGCTTCCTAAGGGGAAGGGGTGGAGGAGGGAGCAGGGGAGGGGGAAATACCTATCTCCTCTCTGCAGTGAACAAAGGTAAAACATGAGGAAATGGAATAAAAATGTGTCAAGGGAAGTTCAAAATTAATTTTAGGGAAAGGTTCACTGAGAAGGATGTTGGTCCTCTTCCCCAAGGAAGTGGTTGTGGCACCAACCTTGTCAAAATGCCTTCAAGGAGCATCTGGATGATGTTCTTAGTCACATGATTTAACTTGAGGTAGTTCTACAAGGAGCAGGGTGTCAGACTTGATGATCCTTGTCAGTTCCTTCCAATTTCAGATATTCTGTGATTCCACGCTTCTATTTGTGGCACCTTCCTCAGTTTCTTTTGGAATGGGGAAACATCAGACCACACCAAATGCTTTGTTATATCCCTGGTTCCCATTCACTCTCTCTTCTGTTCTGATTCATTAAAATGTGCACTCCTCCTAATGCTGACTATTTCTACTAAGTTATTCACCTACACTTACTAAGTTATTCACCTACACTTACTTTTCAGATGTTATATTTTTCTGTTACTCCCTTTTCAGGCTGTATATAGGTAGACAACCAAGGTATGTATGATGTGCATATGACATTAGCCTACCCTAGAAGAATAACTTGTACTTGTGATTTTCTTGCAGCTCATGTCAACTATGCTGTTTCTACAGGGCACCTGGGCTTGGGCAGATAAAAAACACTTTGTCTAGATGTGACCTGATAATTCATGTTTAACATCATGACTGAAATGTAAGACTGTGGTTTAAGAATGGTAAGTCCCAATATAGTGCTCTCACTGGCACTCTCCCCCACTCCTCGTAGTAGGAAGTTCTAAAGATCACCGGTACAATTTACTGGGAACAGAAATGAGAGAAGAAAATAACAACAATATTAATAAAAAGTTGTGCAAAGAGAGGGTGATTTACATGTTAAGTGCTCACCAAGCCTGGGGCAGTGTAAAACAGTGGTGGCCAGGTTTCATTACCCACCACACTTTTTTTCCAACTGTAAGCCATGCACTTTAAGGTCTTTAAATCTATATAAGGCTTTTTCTTTATTCTTTGAGTAATTTTTAATGACCCCTCTGATTTCCTCCAATTTTTCAGTATATCTTTTTTTAAAAACAAGGGCATTAAAAAATCCCTGAGGGGCTCCAAGCCTGACATCTTAATATCATATAAAGATGAAAAAAGCCTTCTTCTACTTTCATTTCCTGTACCTATTAAAAGGCTACATTGGCTTTCTTAGTCAAACTATTGTAAGGAATCTTTTCTTTTGTGGGTTTCCCCTCCTTATTTTGAATTAATTTCATTATGCCTACAACCTTACACTTTGTCATACCAAAAAACTTTTCAAATTTCAAAGCAATTTCAGATAGGCCACCTTGAAAAAAAAAAATCACAATGGTCTGTCATATAACCATGGTCTCTCACGTAACCATGCATACAAGACTGCAAACCTTTGTTGTGCCAGACCATCCCCTTTCTTGCATCCTAATTACTGGCATGCCCCCAGACGCTTTCCAATTACTAGAGATTAATTTCAATGGTCCTATTGATAAGAATATTTTAGACAAAATTTGCAAAATGCACCTTTTTCTCCACTTGCATGTTAACATAGGGCAAGCACATTGCACAAAGCCTGAATGCTTCTCAGCATTTTTAATTCTCTCCACCTTCATTGCACAGTAAGTCACAGCCAAAATCCCTTCTATGAATGCTGCAAATGTTTAACTTTTTGTTGGAAACTGAGACTACCCAGTACATAACATAGGTTTCGTAACATGAAATATACCATTATAAATTTCAGGTAACAGTTAGGTTCCCTTTAGTAAAAATAAATTCTGACGCAAGGTACAGAATGCAGTTATCAAGTGCAATTTATCAAGTTATTAAAAAGAAAATACTAAATACTCATCTCCTAATGAAAAATTAATCTCACAGTCACTTAGATCAAGTACTATTTTCAGCATCCTGACAAAGTCAGCATTTTTGAAGACATAAAAAATAAAGTTAAAAGACATCAAGAAAACATGGATTATTTACTAACTGTATGTAAAGCTAGGTCACAGAACATGCAGGAATATGTTAAATGAAAACATCAGTCTGAAGGATTTTATTTCTGTTCCATTTTTTTCTCCTACTCTTAATTGGCATTCTTTGCTTATCATTTGTTAGATGGTTGTTGTGGTGGGATTTTCTCTACCTGTCATTTCTTTGTTATGTAAAATATCTAGCATATTTCACTAGAAGAGACACTATTTAAAAGGCAAAATAGCTGAGCAATGGCAGCTTCTTCTATTGTGCACCAGCCAAAGCCTGGAAGCTTTCTTTTATGTCTTTATAATGGGAATGTTGTTAAACAATCCCTTGAGGTAAAGAAATGACGGCTTGTTCCACTTCTGTTCCAATATCAATGTCTTTTTGATAACAGACTATATTTTCATTATTTTTGTCATGTCTTCATCATCATTAATAATGTAACATCTCAGAAAATCAAACAATATTTTAGTCAGGAGAAAAATAAGTATGGTTTACATAGCTGCACAAGAAGACATTGCTTCCAATTTTTTGGATTGCAGTGAAAGTCTGATTTCATAGAGACAAAAAGACTGCAGAAACATATCTATAGTAGGATTAGGTTGGAACATGGATAGAATTGGTTTTTTACTTTGCATCATGCATCCCTCAATAGCCCTGACACTAATGGCATTTAATAGTGACGCTAGAGTAACAGGTCACATAACTTTTCTATGACCTATTTGAATTAATTTGCAGAGAGTTTTCATGAAAACTTTAGTTTTTTACAATGTGATAGCAAGAATGACCAGGGCACTTGTGCTCGTACAGGGAAGGGAAGGGCAGTAGAAATATTCAAGCAATTTGTTTTATGAGAATGACCTACTGGTATCAGACAAGAATATTAACCAAGAAAAGCAATATGGCTTTTGGGAGAGAGACAAGTAAAAATTACGCCTTCAGGTATTGGATCCCTAGGACTCTAAAACAGTTTTTTTATTTTGAAAAATATAATAATATTCACTCTTTTGAAACTTTTTTTCACCAGTCATATTTAACTTTTACCTGAGAGTAAGCACTGAAACCATCTAGCTGAGCTGGTAAGAACTGTCCAGATGGGAGGAGAAAGGGGAACTAAAACTCAATCTGAGAACAGACATGTTCCCTGAGGGAAAGAACCTCTTGGGCTTCTGCAAGGACCATGCCAAAACTGATTCTCTGCCTGCTAAAATCAGATCAGCAGCCAGCTAAACTGTTTTATGGGCTCTCTTTTATAGAGTTGTTGTTTCAGAAAGGATAATGTTTCATCTGAAAGTTTTCTGGTCATTGAGTAACCCTTTCTTCGCCTCAAATGAACACACAGAAAGACATGACACAAGCTTTGAAAGAAAATATATTTCGGAACTAGCTAGCAATCTCTAAGGGAAGTAATTATAGGACATGCAAAGAGCAGTTAATTTGTGGGATAGAGGGATGCATGGTTTTGTTAATTTCTAAACATGCAGTTATACCTTTTTTTTGTAACCTAAGTTACTGAACTGGAAGGCAGTGCCTGAAATAATCAGTCTGTCCTCCCAGCAGGAGTTAAGGTGAGTCAAGGGCAGGTGGGTGCCAGTGCTCCTTTGCCCTTTTAAGTTTCAGCTCTGCCACTGAGCTCACTTAGGTCCCACCTCATCTCTTCCCCTTGAAATCACCTTTCAGAAAATTTGTGCATGCACACATTCCCTACCAGACAAATTTAAAATCATAGCTTCATCAATCCGCACAGAAAACACATTCTTGTTCATTAAAAAACCTTTTCTGACCAATGTGGTTTCAATTCTAAACATAGAGCTGGTAGTATTCCCAGTAGCATTGGATTATTTTCAGCATTTGGAAGTGAAATCCACCTGGGAGGTCTAAAGGGAGTCTGTGAGATCTGATACCCAGGCTTCATTCAGACTTTAGAAAATTTTGATTGCCATTACCTCAGTAGTCAAGGGCCAGTTTCTTGTAAGTGACTACTGGATTTGTAGCTTTCAGTCCTCAGTGTATAAATTAGGAATTTCTATACTTGGCAGGATGTTTTCGAATATTTCCATTTACTTTTATGTGTTCTATAATACCAAATTAACATAATGTCTAAAAAGATGAGTGCATTGCCTTCTTAAATATACCCAGGTGTTAGCCTCCACAAAACATTTAACTTCAATTGGTGCAAAAAACAAATTGACCTAGAAGGATATATTAGGATTTCTAAAGAAAAATATGCTAAATTACTTCAGGGAACTGAATTTGTAGCTCAGGTCAAACAGTAATTTTCTCTATTGGCAGTGGCAGAAAGAGACATCCGCTTCCTTTATAACATATGCTCTTCTGGGTGACCTTTGGCAAATTTCACTGGATCGTGTGAGTGCTGCAAAAGACAGCGACATCCATAAATAAGCAAAAAAAAAATCCCTGAAGGGATTTTATTTTAAAGTTTCCTTTCTGCAGAATAACAGAATTGGAGATAGTGATACATTGAATATTCCTTGGATTGTACATTAATGACATGATTATTTACATGCAGGGATCTATCAAAATTTCAATTACTTTGTTATGAATGAGGAAAGGAAATACACCAAATATTTCTTGGTCAACCTATGAGATATTTTTGGTGATTGCTACATTTTGCAGAGAAGCAATTTCACAAGCTGGTCTGCATTAGTATTTGTATGGCTTCCAGGCTATAGCAAAATATCAGCCTGCAGTTTTGCTGAACATTTCTTGAAATTCCTTGATCATCTGTAATGGTTCCAAATGCAGAAGCAGCTAACAATGAGAATAACAGGTATTGGTGGAAACCTCAAGATCTATTTTGACCTTGCAATGATTTTTACTTTAATAAGTGATAAATATAATTTTAACTAATGCTGTCTTTTCTAAATGATGATTTTTTTTTTATTTTAAAACCTGCTTGCATGACTTAAAAATAAAGTGGAGAAAAACCACACTCATAGTTTAATTATGACTGAATTTAGCAACATTTGTTCTGGAACAGATGAGATTATTTGAAATAACACTTCACAAAATGCCAAGTCAAACTCCAACAAGTTATAACTTTTTGTATGAATAGCCACAAATTTGACTTGTAATTCTGTTACAGAAAGACACTTTGGGTGGGTTAACAGATGTTTGCAAATTATATTATGACAGATGGTACTGATGTTCATTTGGATTAGAGATTCATTCACATGGAGAATACAGAAATTTGTAGTTCCTTTGGAAGACTAGAATGGGCTCAATATTGCACAGAAATGCTATGAGACTGAGAAACCCAGAGCAAACCTCATCCCTTTCCCTTTGTCCCTTGTAATCCAGCAGAGCAGGATTTCTTTTCTTTGTTTTCTTACCTTTTGAAAGCATGTGGTGAGAGGACAGGTGGGAATGGCTTTAAAGTGGAAAAGGATAGATTATGTGTTAGGAAGGAATTCCTTACTGCATAGATGCTGAGGCACTGGAACAGGTTGTCTGGAGAAGTTGTGGATCCCATCACTGGAAGAGTTCAAGGACAGGCTGGACAGGGTTTTGAGTAACCTGGTCTAGTGGAAGTTGTCCCTGCCCATGGCAGGAGTTGGGATGCAGTGCTCTTTAAGATTGCTTCCAACCTGGACCATTCTAGGATTCTAGGATTTATGCTAATAACAACCTGCAGTTGTAGATTTGTGGCTGAGGAGATACAGTACCCGGCCTCAGCTACAGAGCAGGTGGGCTACATTCATAGCCAACACACTGGTGCTTTGTCCCTTCCTTCCCTAAATGTCTTCTGTATGAGAACATTTTTATCTGCACAGTAATATATTGATAACTTTCACTTGATCACAGTAAATTACAAAGTAAATAACAAAGCCATTTAACATCTCCCTTGCCTTCTCTGATGTCTCTCTCACAAGTAGATTTCATCTCAAATTATATCAACAAAAAGTCTTTTTCTGTGTCCCCATTGTGGTGGTTTTAACTCAATTGGATGAGTTTTTTTAGATACAACTTAGAGAAACATTACAAAGTCTTCCTAACATGATTTAATTACCTAGGAGAGAAATAAATATTAGAAGGTGTAAGGGTCATTCATCTGTTAAAAAAATTCTGTGATCCCAAGGAGTACTTGTAAAACCTTTCTAAGTGCAATAAACCATTCCACGTCCCAAATTTCTAAAAGGAGTTAACTGTCAGATTACTATGATTTGTGTTTCATATTCCCATCATTACCAGGAAACAGAAGATAATTAACACATTAGTCACGCATGACCCTAGTGACATCTCTTTGCTGATTAACCCCACAGTTTGGTGCAGGGATATCACAGGTCAGAGGTTTGTGCCAGTTTTGCAAGGAACAAAGACCAGCTCCTGGCTCACACAAGAAAATTCACACGTAGACTGTTCCAAATTCCTGATTTCTCCTTATGAAAGTCTGTCATTTGGAAGTCTAAATCTGCTGTGATTTGCCAAAGTATAAGAACTTTCAGCCCGTGTCCAAATATTCTACTTTTTCAATAGTGTGAAACACAGAATCAGCTCTCACTGAAAAAGGGTAGCAACTGCACCAAATCAGTTTAGGCTTTCTCTAGAGGTCTATATTGTATATTTTGTTGGTTTGAAAAAAATTTTAAGCTGCTGAGCAATCATGGAAAATTGTTTTGCAGTAGTTTATTGAATTACCCAATTTCGTTTTATTGCAACATTTTGTGAGAGCACAATAGGAACGGCAATGCTGTGTTTGCAAGACAGGATACAATTTTTAAGATACAGTAAGAGAATGTCATCATTTGCCTGAAAAAGCTGTATAAACCACACGTTATCTTTGCACAATACTTTGTTTTCTGAACATGTAATGGACATTTTAGCATACTTTAAATTGAGAGACCCAGGACTAATTTTAAATTTAAAGTGAGTTGAAGTTTTCAGCTACCTCTGAAATGTCCTTTATACTTAAAATCCTTGTGAAAGACTTATTTACACAGCCAGTACCATATGAATATGTGCATGTGCAGCCACAGGAGAGAAAAAGCTAATCCAATACTAGCAGAAATCAGTGGAAGGGATTTTTTTACTTCTGATTTGCTCTTTATAAATCAATGTTAAGAAGAGTATGAGGAAAGCATCAAAAGCAACCATGGGTTGAAGGATGCTCCCTGCCACAGAAAGCGTATCTACTGCGTCCATCAGCCTGTGCACACAGGTGAGACAACCCAGGCCAGACAGATGCCCAGCAGGGAGCTATCTCTGACACCAAGAGGGCGAGATCCCCAGCTGGAAAATAAACATCTTTGCTTTGGGAGCAAGATGTATGGAGAGACAGGTTAGGAATTATTGACAGAAAAACACTGCTTTTACACTATGAAAGCTACACACATTTTCATGGAGGCAGAAGCCTCCTACACACCTATGAAAACATGTAGGGCTCCTCCCTGACCCATTGGATGCATCTTCATGGTTACTTTTCCAGAAAGTGGAGTCACTATCCCTGGAGGTATTTAAAAAAAGGTTGGATGTGGCACTTGGTGCCATGATTTAGTTCGGGTGTTAGGGCATGGGTTGGACTTGATGATCTTGAAGGTCTCTTCCAACCTAGTGATTTTGTGGTTCTGTGAAATTGAGAGCACAGGATTTTTGATGTATGCCTCATCAGAAATTGGATGGTAAGATACATGGAGTCCTAATCTTTATTATTTATTCACTAGCTGAAATATGAGTACCTTATAGTTCACTGAATTGTTTATCTACTAGTAGTGTATTTTTGTTTATCCTGTGTTGCCTTTAAAAGTCTTTAAAAGTAACCTTTAAAAGTCTTATGTCAGTTAATTTTTTGTCTATTAAATAAATAACTCATTTTTTATGAAACCTAATTGTCCATTATTAAGGACTTGCAAACGAGAGTGGGTTTTGGGTTGCTACCTGCCTCAATAAAATACTGTCTACTGTCAGAGGCCTGGGCGGAGGCAAAACTTGCTTAAACTCCCCTTTCCATTCAGAACAAGGTTCAGAGACATTTTTCTGATAGGGTTTGTAAATAGACTTTAGTTCTTGATAAATTTACATCATGATACATTTAAAATTTCAAATTTATTTTGTTACACACAGCCATGGAGTTAAGGCATATTCTTTTTGAGATGTGAAAGAGTAAGAGTAATGGCTTGTGAAAATGAAGATTTAGTAAAAACAATAGGTTCCTTTTTGAAATAATTTAATTGGTTTTAACTTGTTCTTTTTTCTTTGTTGTATCTATACATCAATATTCCCACCCCCCCTAAATAAGGCCCCCCCCCCCCAAATAAAGGGGCCTATGTCTGTAATACTTTGTGGTTTCCTCAGTTCCAGCTGTCTTTGAAAACATTGGGGCACTTTTCACTTGCTAAAAAACATGCATATAGAAATAACCTAAGGAAGGAAATCAGAGTTAACAAAGATTTTGTGTATGGCAGCCAAAAAATACAGGAAGATCAAACATGAACAGGAAAATTATGAGTGGGAGGAAGGGAGGGAGACAGGGCATGAAATACTTCAGTTTTCATATGCTGCTACAAAAGGTAAACAAGCAAGCAAATGTGCTCTTGTATCTGTAGAGAGATGTGTTACAGCTGGAGCACTCATCATCAGAATGTTTGTATGCTGAATGGTTTTGCCTCTGTGCATGTGAAGCATCATTATGCAGTGGAGGTATTGAGGATCTGGGATATTAATTCAGGCATCCAGAGAGGAAAAAAAAAAAGACACTAAAAATTCTATTAACTGACTAATGACTTTAATTTTGATTTTGAAGAGAAAATATGGCGACTGACAGACACTGTGAAGAAAAACCATACTGAGCCCTGATCCTGCACAGGAAAAAACACATGACATATTTCTGAACTCCTGGCCCACCTTTGTCCCTAAGGAAGGTCACAGAGACCAGAACCAAATAGTGTCTTGCTTTCCTGCTGCCCCACTCCAATTACAATTTCTGCTTTTGTATTTCCCAGTGGTTCTGCTGGATTAAGACATATTGCTAGAAAATAAGAGCTGTCTGTTCAAGTACTCATAGGATCTCTGTAACCTTGATAAGATAGTTTGAGCAGGCCAGATATATCTGTATCCATCTAGCCTGTATTTTTTTCAATAAGATGCCTAAGGAAGAGGGCAAGGACAGGTTGAACATACCAAAGTATCTCACACTGTCATCCACTGCTGTAAAGATTGAAGTAGTCAGGGCAAGTCACTGGCTCTGCTTTGAGCTGAATTCAGCACATATACTATACAAGACTTGAGCTGCCTGGGGGTCTGAAGGGCTCAGGCTGCCCTCCACACAAAACCAAATCTTGGACATCACCCTGGCCACAGTGAAACAAGTATCACAGACCACATGCTGATCTGCCACAGAAATTTCCTCTCCAAAACTGACCTACTAATTTCCTTTAAAATGCTCACAAAGACAGGCAATCTTTCACAGAAGTTGTTTGAAATGTTCTTTTGAATCCAAGAAATAAAAAGACTTATCTCTTCACCTGTCTTAAAGAAAGACTGCAAATGTCACTTAGAAATATGTTACTTATGCTGATCTAATAAATTCAGAATTTAGACAAGTGGGATTTCAGCTCTATTTGTGTCCCCAGAAGTTGGTGGTGAATAATTGCAATAGTTCCATGCTGTATGCAGTTCACCTTGAGCAGCTCCAGGCCCTTTTTGCCTGGAGAGGCATCCAGGGCTGAGATGCTGAATTCATCTCAGTACTGAAGAGTGATGACCCTGGGCAGCCATCCCTAACCAGTTTTTAAATAATCAGACTGGCAAGCAACATTTCTGAAATCTCTACATGCCAGCCAGCCTACCACCGCTTTCCAGTAGTGACTGCTATGCCACATATTTGGGAAACACCAAAAACCTGAAGATGGGAATCAGTTGGACAGTTTGGCAGCATACATATCTCATACTGGTTCATTTTAAAGGGATGAAGGGCCAACATGCTTTATCATTTTTAAAGTTTAATCTTGAGATAAAGATTAAACCCTTCCAAAACCTATCCCTTTCCACCACCTCACAATCCAACCCAATCCCCCAAGTGAGCAGGGCACCAGAGACAGGAGTCAGCTGTGGAGTTTAAACAACCTGCTTTGGTCGTCCCCCAAACCTGCGCATGATTTGCTGCTCCAGATGGATCCTTATAACTTTGGAAGGCCTAGTGATATTAATCCAAGGGTAAAGAGCTGGCTGATGTCATAATGGGAGCTCTTCCAGTGCATTTTCAAAGTTTTGGGAAATGTAGAGGGGTCCCAGTCAACGCAAATTGGCAAATGCAATAATTTTCAAGACAGGCACAAAAAGATGACCTTGTTAATGGCCATGTCTTTAAATCACAGGAGCTCAGGAAAGTGGCCTAACTCAGGTCATATATTCCACAAATCAGACATCTCTCTAACTTTACTGGCATGAAATTTTGATAACGATCATCACATAATTATTTTTAAAATTGCAATATTTTTACATCTTTTGAATGTGTACTAAGTGCATAGAATACATGAATCTTTGAATATAGTTGAAGAATTAAGATTTTGATCAAGTGGACACCATGGGAACTGAGTCACTTCCCATTCTTTTGGAAATACTTTTTTTTTTTTTTGTTTGGTCTGCATGGAGTTCATCCACAAATCTCTGGGATGCACCATCACTGGGATTTCAAACTCAGATACAACTCTCAGAAGCTCATTAGCTGTGGGATGGCATTAGAAATTAGGCAGGAGACCACTAGCACAAAACAAGATTTAACAGCTTACTATCACCTTGATGAGGGCTTTAAGGATACCAGTGGCATTTGAAAAATGACAGGGGTGAACAGGAACACTTTGCAGTTACTAACTGTAGCTCAGATGTTTTGCTGAGTTGAGATGCAGTTTAATGCAGCAGAGAATGAGCATAACAGAAAAGTCCATTTAAAAAATTAAAGCTGATTTCTTTCAGGATGCAGCTGACATTTACAGATCGTGAGAACAGATTAGAGTGGATTCTGGTTTGTTGTCATGGAGCTAGCCAGAGGGGAAGAGCTATGGTGCTTAGTCATTACCCACATTCCCACAAATGTGAACCATGCCCATGGTTCACAAGGGCAAGGCAAATTCTGTTTTCACCAAGAATATTAGGTGTTCGGGTGAGGGACTGTCACCGACATGTTTTATGAAAAATCCTTTACTTAGGATTTTTCCTCTCCTGAGAGCTGAGAGGCCTCAGGAACAAACTGTAAACAATTCTTATCTGCTACTGTGGAATGCAACAGGGGGAATCTGTGATTGGCCCCATCAGACTGTTGGCAATTAAGAGCCTATCACAGAACACCTGTCCGGCCGTCTCGGGCTGGGAGGACACATTCCTTTTCTATTCTTAGCATAGCTTAGTAGTGAAATCCTTCGCTCTATTCTTTTAGTATAGTTTTTATATCTTATATATCATATAATAATAAATCAAGCCTTCTGATACATGGAGTCAACTGTCTCGTCTCTTCCCTCATCTTGGAACCCCTGAGAACGGGGTAACAAATGGTGACCTCCGAGTGACAAAAGGAGCACCACCACGAAAGTTGAACACCGAGGACAGACCTGACAGATGGTGCCTCGAGTGAAGAAATCACCACAATTGGACCCTGAGTGAAGAAGAATTCTTCATTTGGTAAGCCCAGAGGAGCATTGCTACATTTGGGTAAGCCCCGAGTGTTTAGCATTGATGGTCACCTACACCAGGGACCACAGAAGTGGCTTCTAGCCAAGGGCTGAAGAACCAGAGATTCTGAAATTGGGCAGAGTTCACAGCCAAGGCTGGCCACAGAGAGAACCTTTGAAAAGTCTCCGAGACAAGATGTCTGGGAGTCTTCGCAGCACAATGCAGTCTGCTGATGCCCAGAGGACACTGTCACAAGGTACTGTTTACAGTTCCCTTCCTGAAAATGCTGCCCTTCATGTGAGGCAGATTCGGATGTGGACGAGGGTGCCCACGGAGGCAGAGGTTCCATTCTCTCCCTCAGAGGAGAAACTTATCGGCCTCTGGAAGACATGGGGTTGGGACGACAGCATTCCTATGCTAACGACACATTTCTATGAGTTTTTCCGGTGGGCAAAGCACCATGGCTTTTTCTCTGATGTGCTGTATGCCTTTGATTCATATGTTTGGGAATGCATGGAATTCATTATCCGAGATCTTTTTTACCGGTTTTCCTCGGATTTATCCGTGTTTTAGAACTCTCTTCCCGGTCTTGAGACGGAAAGCATTAGCATATCAGTGGATTGCGGATGCGCGGGGCATGTCTCCCTTCTCGCTGGAGCTGGAAAAAGGCAAGCCTGTCCGAATCCGCTGCCTGGAAGTCTCCAGCCCCCCCGAATCGGGGTGGGGAGGCGAAGCTTTGCCCGCGGCAGAAGAAAGGTTTTTTTCTGCGACTTTGGAGCACGCTCCGACGGAACCGCCTCCCCGCCTTCGCTGCTCTCAAGGGGGAGGTGGGTTGGCTCTGTCACCTGAACGGGGGCCAAGGGCCCCGCCCCTGCCCGCCCTGGAGGAGGGGCCGGTCCCTGCAGCCCCTCCCGCTGGCCCGCCTCTGCCCGGGGTGGACCCATCGCCTCCGGCAGGGTTTGTCGGCATTTCCGGGGCAAATGTACCGCCTCCAGCGGCTTCGCCCGGGTTGCTTGGCAACGCCCTCGACAGCGATCACCAAGAGCTGGCGACTGCACCCCTGCCCCCTCCCGCGGCTGGGCCGCCGTCTTCCGTGTCGGCTCCGCCGGCGCCGCTGTCTGCGCCTGCGCTGCAGCTTCCGGTACCCGGAGAAGACGCGGTGGCGGTCCCCAGCCCGGTGGGGGACGCGCTCTCCTCGGCTTTGCAGCCCCCACCGACCCCCGCGGCGGCATCGCCTCCGGCTGGGGCACCGGTGGAGGGCGCTGCGATTGAGAGTCACCCAGCGGAACCGTCATCGGACCCGCCCGCGGCGGCCACCGCGGCGCCTGCGATCGGTCGGGACCCCCGCCCACCCCGAGCTTTTCGGGCTGTCCCGAGGCTGCCCCTGCAAGGGGGGCTGGGACAGGGGAAGGGGATTCCGGCTTGCCCCTCCGTGGTGGGGGGGGGTGGCTAGGCAGCTGGTTGCAGGCTCAGCCCGTCTGCTTGCTTTCAAACTCGGTGTTTTTCGCGGGCTGGCCCGGGTCTGGTTCGGGGTTTCCCGCTGGGGGTTGGAATGCCTGACTCCCCCTGTGCGCCCTTGCGGCGTGGGGGAGGGGGCTCCTGAGCCGTCTGCCTCCGGTCCCCAGCCCGCAGGGGGTGGTGCCGAGGGGCAGAAAGAGGGAACGTCCTTTGCATTTGCGTTGCAGAGGCAGGAGACACAGTGGACTGTGAGCATCGCTCATCTGCTGTGGGGACAAAGCACCCCCAGATCTGGGGTGTTGGTCCCTTGGAAAGCTTTTCTTCCCCAGCTGCTGGTCTGCACCGGTTCAGCAGGGATGAAGCGTTCGGTCACTCATGCTGCCCGGAGATCGGCAGCGGAGTGTTGGATTGAGAGAACACAGAGCTCGCTCTGTGGGCCGGGTCTGGGCCGTTTGGCTCGGTTCCCTGGGCCAGGGCCGCCCGGCCAGTGCCTGTTGGGTTTGGGGGCTTTGCTTCCCCCGTCGGGACCTGGACCTCCGTTCTGTGAGCCAGGTCTGGGGTCCCTGTTCCCTCCACGGGGGCCAGGGCCCCCGCAAACGGTGGCTGGTGGACCAGCCTGTCTGGGGCCTCAGTGCCCCTCTCTGCTGCTGCTGCTCTTTCAAAAAAAAAAAAAAAATAATTAAAAAGGGTTGAAAGAGCTACCAGCTCAAAAATTTTTGCAAGCCTGTTTCAGGACCAAAAGGGACTTTCAGCACTGTCAAAGAGGAACATCTTCAGTTTGGACCTTTTCCTGAAACTCAGTTGTTTGGACTTGAAGCAATGAACTTTCCTTGGACTGTTTTTGCATTTTCTGCTATTTTAAGATTGTTTTGGTGATGTGATGGGAATCTGGTGTTCTGCAGGTGAAGAATTTCCCTGATGGTTCCACACCAGCATTTGATTGATATTTTGACTGGCAACACATAACAAAAAATGCCTCTCAGATGTTTGTTCTTTCCTCTGCTTGGTCCAGCAGATGAAATTGCAAACATTTTTCTTTTTAATTGCTTTTTAATATAAAAAGGGTGAGATGTCACCGACATGTTTTATGAAAAATCCTTTACTTAGGATTTTTCCTGAGAGCTGAGAGACCTCAGGAACAAACTGTAAACAATTCTTATCTGCTACTGTGGAATGCAACAGGGGATGTCTGTGATTGGCCCCATCAGACTGTTTGCAATTAAGAGCCTATCACAGAACACCTGTCCGGCCGTCTCGGGCTGGGAGGACCGAGAGGAGGACATTCCTTTTCTATTCTTAGCATAGCTTAGTAGTGAAATCCTTCGCTCTATTCTTTTAGTATAGTTTTTATATCTTATATATCATATAATAATAAATCAAGCCTTCTGATACATGGAGTCAACTGTCTCGTCTCTTCCCTCATCTTGGAACCCCTGAGAACGGGGTAACAAGGGACAGATATTTTCAGACATTATATTATTACTTTCTTGATGAGGATTATAGACCTGCAAAGATGAGATCAATCAAGGAACTGTCTACAGGTGCTGAAATATGAGTTAGGAACAGCTGTGTTTACCAGGGTCAAGAAAAGGAGTGTGTTGGGGGGGGACACACAGTGCCTGACATTCCAAGACTGCAGATACTCTTGCTACAAGAATGCCACAGTACAGTGTGTGACATAGTTAGAAGCAAGTGCCTTAATAGATTTTGCTGAGTGTACCAAGGGGAGATTAACCAGTGGCCTGGATGATACATCCCTGGAGCTCTAGTGCTTAGCTGTCTGGTTGAACAGCAGAAATATGAAAATGGTGGTCTCCCTGGCAACAAACATAATTGTGTGTTTGCCTGAAAACCTACCTCTAGGTTCAGGGCCAAGGCATAACACTACTAATACTGAATGTTTCATTTTAATTTATCTGACATTCAGCACTTTCTTTTAATAAGCAACAGCCTCTTAAGTGATGGCAGATGATCAAGGCTCTGAATTCTGCAATAAACTGAAATACTAAGAGATCAGCTGTAAAGTTCTAGTGACAGAACTGAAGTTTTAGTAAGTGTTTAAGACCAGGTGATATAGGGGTCTGGCCTAGTGGAAGGGGAGATGCAATGAAATGAGCTTTAAGGTCCGGATGTTCTATGATTTTGTGATTCTTTTAACATCTTCCTTCATTGATAAGAAATTAATACAGACACAATGATACATCATTAACATCACTGGAAAGCTCAGACCTTTACTCAAACACATAGTTAACATTACGTTTAGTTTTATTTGTTGAAGATCTTTGTTCACACCTCTAAGAGTTCTGTTCCTTTTTTTATCCAAAGGACATGATTGTCCTTCAGCTTCCTGTCTGAAGCTGAGTTTTCTCTGACTTTTGTGAATGTTACTGTGTTTTAATGATAACTAAGAGCGGTTGAAGCAGCTGATGTATTGTTAATTTACAATCTGTGCTTTGCCTCCTATCCTAGATTAATGTATCCTATGACATTTTTTAACTAGCAAACTTCAAGCAGCTACAGTTTAAAAAATAGCAGTGAAATTATTTATGTTACATCTCAGGAGTCTGACTCTCCGAAGTCCTCACAGATGATTCCTATTTTAATACATTCCAAGTGCTGCTGCAATGTCATTCTTTCGGACACCAACGCGTTCCCAGACTATCTGACAAGGTGTTGAGACACATCCAATGGCCACTTTCAGGTGAATTAAGATGTTAATTCCCACCACCTCTTTTTGTTGCTCTTCACAGTCTATTGTTCTTCTAGTCTAGTCTGGAAAAAACACTGCAAGCAGAAAGCTTTGACAAGTATTTAGTAAGAGGTTGTCTTTGTTCTGCCCCCTCTATATCTTCAGTGACTTCTCTGTTCCTTGCAACTGTTTTTTTCCCCTTGTGCCCTGGCCCTATGGCCAGAGATGACTGCCCTGTATAATCAGCATGAGGCACACAGCAAAAAGAAGGCATTCACATTTTGAAGACATCAAAAATGTTCCCAACGACAGTCCTCAGAGCAAGGTGTGCTGTACAGCAGCCACTGTCCTGCCACTGGTGCAAACTGCAGTGAGTTTGCATAAGCTGAGGTACAAAACTAAACACTGTGAATAAATCCAAACACAATCAAACGTTTACTGGCATTTGCAGAACAACAGAATATAAGCACACTACGAGACAAGCAGACTGTAAGATGTTGTGTGTATTAATAGAAGGGCATTCAAATCTACCTTGTTTCTGCATAACCTGCATATAACTTATGATAAATGAAAGATATTCAATAATTGCAAGTAATTACCACAACTACCTTCCCTGTAGACTGCAATTGCCTGCTTGAGGAAATATTTGCAAATTGGTTTGGCCTATTTAAATAAAAATCTTTTTTTTCTTCATTTTTTATTTTTTATAGGAAAAGGTCTTTCTACTTATCTCTTTCCCTTTGAGTTTGTTTGATAAGTTTGTCAATACAAGTGCACACAGCTGTAGTTGAAGAGCATCTGAGAGGCATGTCTGTGCCAATGCATGAAAAGGGGAATTAAATACATTCTGAAAAGGCAAAGTCATTGAAGCTGCCAAAGCTTTGACTATACAAGCTTTGATTTTCAGCTCATAGTAGCAGACTAAACTGACAGGATCAGAGCACTTCTCAAGTTTGCTTTTAGGGGGGAGAGTGGGGAGGAGAAGAGATCAAGCAATGTGGATTGGAGCTAAATGACAAGTTTTTACAAATAAAATGCACATCTACCACCAAGCTATTTAAATAATGGATTGTAAGTGCCTTTCAAATCATCCAGAATAGCAAAAGGTCTCCTAAAGGTTACATCATATTTACAGCTGAAAATTTCTGTTGTCACCTTCAATGCAAATTTCTTTCTACTATTGTATGTAGTTCAGTGTGAGCTACTCTCTCTTTTCTGTATCCAGGATAAATTAAGAGGCAACGAACTGCAGAGATCTTACATTTCCAAAGCATGTTTCCTCAACTGTAAAACTGAATTACAGTACTTACCTGCCTGCAAAAAGACATTCCTCTGTGGAGTTTTCCAGACAAGGTGTGATGACTGCATGGCACTGCATGCAGCACTGAACTGCTATGTCTTGCCATAAAAAGTTCTTAGCTGGAACAGAACATGAACTGGATGTTATTTACAACCTTCCATCATCCTGAGTAGTCATTTTTCATGTGAGACCATTCCCTCTCCAGTCAAACCCAGGCATCTGCCTATTTATTTAAGCTGCTTTCGTGGGGATTGCATTCAGCAGCTGGAAAAGTCTTTGCTGAAGGCTTTCACTGTTTCAGAGGGTTTCTGTCTGTTTAAACTGGGTGTTGGAATTAGAAGAGAGAATCTTTCTTAAACAGCAAATAATTTTAAACACACTCACCAAAGTGTGCTCCTCACTAGAAACTGATGCCTTTCTGGTCTGTAATTTTCTTTCCCAGCAGTACTGTCGGTGGAATTATATGCTTATTAGTTATTGCATGAGCTTGCCTATCTGAAAGCAACTTTAAAATGTTCCAGCAGCTGAGCAAATTTGAAAGTGGACCTTTTAATGTTTTGTGTATGGTACACTGCAGTTTTTCAAGAACTTTGTAAATAAACAAGTACAGGAAGCCCCAAAAATGTGTTTATTATTCACCGTCCAGACTAAAAGTTACAGAAATTGTCCATTTATTGTTACTTTTCATATTCCATTGGCAGTAACAATAAGTCATAATAAGTATGACTACAAAAGAAAGTGCTGATAAGAGAAACATTGTTCATTTATTTGTTTAAAGTACAACCCAACACATGATTGAGACAATCCCTATACTATCTCCTCCCCATAAGAAAATGTCAAGTAAACTTAAGTTTTTTATCATTCCCCAAATACAAATTTGATCACCCTTGCAATCCTTCTGGAATAAAAGTCAGATTGCCAATCCTCCTGGAATAAAAGTCCAGAATTATGCAAAGTGCATTAAAGATTTTAAAGTGAATGAAGCAATGCCTACAGTGCAGCACAGAACTTTGCTATAAGTGCTACAGTCCATCAATCTCTGCTTTTGCTACTCTGGATAAAAAAAGTCAAGAATCCAAAAAGGCATAAACCTGGGGCTGATCTCTCCCTGAATCTTTGCTGGACACCCTCTCTAAAGATTTCCACCCTTGACAAAACAGTCCTCTATCACCTGAGCAAGCAGAGCTGAGGAAGCTTCTAGAAAGTCAGTGATATATTTAAAAGGTAGAGAGGTAAGTAGCTATAGTTCAAAGCAATTGCTCAAATATTAACTGTGTTGTTTTCTAGCTTCAGTTGGTGAAATAAATCCCCACCTCTTTTGTCTTACAACAGTATTTTTAGGTACTACTTTCCTGCTATGATTAATACCTACAGTGAAATGCAGTTTTCAGACTATAACTAGTACAGATCAACGTATTTTTTTTTTTTTTACCTTAACCCTATTACTGAATTTGATAATATATTTTGATTTCTTTTACAGTGTTGGGTTTTTTTTTCTTTTTCTCTTTGTGGAGCTTCAGAGATTTTTCAATTATTTAACCTTTTTTTTAGAGTATAAGATATCCCAGTGATTTGTTGTCCTAAAATTATGTGTTCAAAAAGAATTTATATGAAAATAATGTACTAAATGATCATATTGATCATATGTCATTGTACCATAGGCTTAAATGCTCATGATTTCTGGGTTTGAATTTTTTTGATATTGATTGAGACTCCTGGCTAAAATAAGGAGGTAGACTGTAGTCACAGACATCCCTAATGTAATGTGAGGTATGTGGAAAGATTTCCTGATATTGTCAAGATTTATTTCCTTTGTCTATTTCTGCAGTTGCTAGGCAGGTGTGTTCTTACCTATCTATGCTTTTTGCTTATGTAATAATTCCAATCCTGCCTTAGATTTCCTATAAAAACCCATTCTCTTCTCTTTACCTTGGGATTATAAAAATATCATAGCCTTGGCATTGGACTCATGTAATTTCAATCAGTTCAACTGATTAGGAAGTGAAGGCCAACCAGGTTTAATAGTTTAAAAAATCCTGTGTGAATCTTTAAATTTGAATTCTGACAAAGATTTAGATTTTACCAGACTCATTAAAGGCTGAAACATGCACCATTCCTTTTATAATCTACAAAGACCTAAAAATATGTTTGCAAATGTCCATATAAATGAAATGTAATTTTTGTCATGAAAATAAATGAACAAGAGAAAGCAGGAAATGGGTTGAGATTGGCTTGTTTGGTCAAACTGTTGAAGCTGTACTAAGACCTCTTAAGAATGGAAGAGTTTATCTGCTCAATAAGAATTATGCTGTTTACTTTAGCTGCCAATATAATAAAAATCTGCTGAATTTCTTTAGTACTATATAATAATTCTGTATATATATCAATATTTAAACGAAACAGTTCTTTTAAACAATTTTCCAATCATTTTAGATTTTGACAAGTTTTTTTCTTTTTCTTCTTTCAAAATCACAGGTTATTACTTAAATTCTTGTAGTTTAACACCTCTCAGTCATTCTCCTCTCTTTTCGGCTTGATTGTGTTGCAAGCTTCCAATTCATTACCTTTTCATGAAGTTTGCTTTCTAAAATAATTTTTGATGCATCAGTTGCCTGTAAAATGACTTTGTGAACACTAGTACATCAATAATCTATAGAAGCCTGAAAATTTTTTGTCATCCTAGATTGATTCAGGGAAGGTAGAAATGGAGAGTGTTGCTGTACCATGTTACATTCCCTCTTAGTGAGGAATCATCTATCTTACATATATCTGCTACGCAGATGCTCATGGAGTACATAGGATAGACTATCCAGTGCACATCCCACTCAGGAATTTAGATGCACACAGGATGTGCCTACATTGTCTTCTCCAGCCAACACTCTCAACTCTGTGACTGAAGTTACTGCAAGCCAAATTTTATTCTGAAATTAGTACATAACCAAATTTCATGAGAGTTTGGCTCAAGATGAAATGTTCAATATTAACATCAACAAATAATTTTTATGTCCAGATGTTGCTAAAAAGTGGTGCAGAGAAAAACGTGTCTCTATTTTCTTTACCTAATAAAAACAGTTTATTAAAAAATAGTTCTTACATCTCCTTTTAAACTCCATATAGAACTTGATGCCTTAATTTTTTTATGAAGAGGATTAACAAGATTATAAAAGACTTAGTTCAATGGGCACAATTGTAAAATATATTAGTAACACTGTTTCTCACTACACTTTTTCCAAAATAGTTCTTCCAAGTGCTATGTATTTATTTTGAAATATTGCAGTGCAGAATAGGTTGCCTGAATGTAAGTTAATCTGCAAGATAATAAACCTTTTCAAAATGCCAAAGTGGTTCCTTAAGTATGAAATCCCCGAATAAACTAATATAAGAAAAGGAGGACATATTTTGTTCTATTTATCAGGCAAAAATTTTGTGAGGAATATCTGATACCTTGCAAGATGTTCTGCTGATTATTAATAAGGGCAATTACTGCAAAGCAGATCACAGCAGAGCAGATACATGGTCAACAAAAATCACTGTTCATTGGTGACTTGCTGTTTGGACTAAATAAATCAGATACAGTGCTTCACTAGAATGTTAAAAGACCCAAAGATACTGAGCTCTAGACTAGGACCTCAAAAGCAGAAATAAAGACAACAAGATACTTTAAGTGCACCTCAAAGTTCAAAATACATGATTACAGCCATAGTTCAAAAAGTAAGATACAGGAAGAGTTCCAGTTTTTGAAAGCACATGCTGCAGTTTTGTCTGTGTACACCAACACCTGAAGACCATTGGGAAGGGATAAACAACAGACATGAGATTATCTTATAAAAACAGATATTAGAATATTTCAGTAAGAAAGGCCTCCAAGGAGTTCAGACTTGAGCACATGAGACTGCAAGAAAGTTATTGGTGGTGTTATCCTAAAAAGTAATCAATGTCATACTTTTCTATGTTACAGTTCTGGTGAAAGTCTCACATCTGTACTCTTTAATAGTGGAAAATGGAGGGAGGTGGTCTGTACCTACAGAGGTGAAGAATTTTGTTTTTTGTATTTTGCTCGCTCTCTTTTTTGCTTTTGCACACAAGAAGATTAGCCAAAATGAACATCTATCTTCAATGCTAAGCTGCATTAAAATAATGTTCCCATATCCAAAAATAAGGTGGGTAAAAACATCAGAATTAGAAACTGTTAACACTTGAGTTCAAAGAAATTTTTATAGTGTTTGATAAACTCTTAAGGAAAGAGGAGAAAATTCCTGAATTTTCACAAGAACAAGCAGAGGAGTACATAAGCAAAAAGCCTGTGAATCATCAAGGGAAATCAGAGAGAGACATTGCTAAAGATTAGCCTTATTAAAAGTCACTGGAATTCAGTATGTGACAAACAGCATGTGCCCACACTCTACAATCAGTTAAGAGTGGGTGCTGTCAACCAAGAAACCTTGAAAGATGACAGTGTGGCAATTCCTCAGCTTGACATGAAAAAAACATTTTCTAGTGCACATCAAAATATCTGTGATCCAAAAAGTTAATAACTAAATATTTTTTCCCAAGGTTCAAATGAATAGAGGCACTGCAAAATGCATACAGTCAAAAATAAGCCACACAAGTAAAAGAGATGATATTACCAACCCTGTTAAAAATAGCCTTTGAAAGAGGAAGCAGTTTGTTGCCAGAAAGAAAAAAATCTATTAACTCCCTGAGAGAGTCTTACCAAACAAAAGTAAATTGGAGATTATGTTTATGCACTGTTTCATTTTCAGATGGAGTCTCTGTTATGAAATTACCTTGAAGACACACTTCACAAAAAAATACAGGTGAAATCCTATTTCCCATTATTGCCATGCAAAATGTCTTAGTGGAAAATAGCAGGAAAATAATAAGATTCCTCCTACCAAAATGATGCAGACAGGTTTTGATACTTATTCAGTTATGTTAAAAAGCAGAATAGCACTGGTGAAATACAGTTTACCACCACTGATTTTTACAACCTGCATTAGAAATTAACATGAGGATATCTACTGACCTGCTGGTGTGAATTGACAAAGAAAGCAAAAACAATATACTCAAAATGTGAAGTTCCAGGAATTACTAATATTTTTTGAAAACCAGATTGTATCCACCTCTGCCACCACTAACAGGAGAGGCAGGCAGTAGTCAGACATAAATGGGCACCTACAGCACCTAAGTGATGACTGCAGATCCCAGAAGACAGAGAATTTAGCTGTTGAGGTGTTTCAAGAAATCCTCATAGACACAATTATTACATTAGGCTGTAGCAAAGAAGTCCCAGAACATACTGCAGCTAAAAGCAATAGATTAAACAAAGCTGAACCATCTGCTGAGATCCAGAGCACTTCATATAAAAGCACTTCTTCAGGCTTGCTTACTGGCTATTTATCAATTTTATTATACAGCATTGATGTTTATTAGCTGTTTGTTACATTTGGCTGGGAGGAAGGTGACAAACAGCAGTAATTTTTAAGAGCATAAAGCCCAAGTCATATTGATTAACAAACCCTCTTGATCAGCAAGATAACTAATGATCCAAGTGTGTTTTGAATTCCCAGATTTAGAGGGGCTTTTCATGCTGAGACAAACTTGATACCCTAAAGAGATAACTTTTCCAAACTGATGTTTTTCTTCCAGAAAAGCGCACAAATATTAGTGGGTTTGGTACCATTGCAGGGAAATCAGAAGGTCTGCCTCTTTTCAACTTCTCTGCTTTCAAAGTTTAATAAACTGTTGAAGAGATGGGGGAGAAGAAGACAATAAAGTGGGGAAAGGTATATCTCACTGTCTTGAGTCTAATGGCAGTGCATGTTCATCAAAAGGCACATGCAGGAAGATTCTTTGGTTGTAGCCGTAACATACTGTACAAAATACATATAGGTTTCATGCCATTTATGCTTTATTTATATTTTTATGCTACGCTTCAGCCAGAATCCTCTGAGAACAGGAATGTTTTGTTATCAGCCCACAACATAATCCTGTGAGTTTCATGGCTTTTCTTTAACAGTGTAATACAAGACTTGTCAAATTTGGTGAAGCATCTGACCAACAGTTCCCATAACTCTGCTCTGTATTCATGGAATAAGATTGTTCTCTGCTTTTGCATTTTTCCCTGGCAGAGCCCTTCATTAGTCTGACAGCAACTTGCCTGTGCCAGAATACATGGGGACAACTGAAACCAAAGTTAATTATCATAACAGATTTCTCTCAGTGCTATTTTCTATTGCACTTCACAAGCTCCACTATGCACAAAGTAACAGGGGCAACAAATGCAGGACCTAGAATACCACAGCATTCAGGGTTTTCTGCAGGTGAATTTAATCACTAATATATTTCCCATTGCCATTAAAAAAAAAAGGAAAAAAAAAGAAAAAGAAAAGGATTGTGACCTATGAGCTTTCCATGTCTCTTCAGAAGAATTTCATACACCATGATATGGTATAATTCTGCTTTCATTACTGGAAGACTAACAAGGCCATAGAGCATTTGAAGGGCTCTCAAAAAAGTTAAAAGTTTTTGCACTGCACCTTCCTGTCTTTCTTTTACATGGTATTCTGATTCCATGTCATGTTGGAAATACTGTTGTATAAAGGTGTTGAATAAAGGATAATTGATTTAAGATTATTAATATTAGATTGGACATGAGGGAAAAAATACCAAACATCAGAATAGCCAGGCTGACAAGGGATGTAGATGAGTCACCATGCCTGGGGGCATTTAAAAGACCTGTAGATATGGTCTTTAGGGCTTGAGGATGCCAGAATGGTGGATGGTTTAGTGATGGACTTGAAACTGCTCCATGCTGGTAAGCTCTTGACCTTTCAGAGCAGAACCACATTGATTTCATCTTCTACTGACCTTTTTTTGACTGGAAAAACTTCCTTTTAAATCACTCCCATGGAATAATCTGGTAGACGATCAAGTATTTTTTATTTAGAATTCTAAGATGGTTGTGTAATATGGCAAGGAAGAAAAAATTCTGTTGTAAAATAATAATTTGAAGTATCATATTGACAAAAAGCCCCTCATGCTCATGTACCACCTCTTTTCAAGGACTTCATGAACTAAATCAGATGTCATCCTTTTGCATTGCTTTTAGGCTTACTGACTCAACTGCATATTTGAGGAAGAAAAGAGGAAACTCCCCCTCTACATCTCTTGACATGCATTTTAGCTGCAAATGCTGCTGAAGTTGTTTTCTTGGTATTTATTCTTTCTTTTTCTTTACTGTAAGTTCTGGTTGTGATTGAGTCTGATTTCTTCGTGTGACTTGCGTTTGTCTTTCTTTCGTTATTGCGTCTTGCTTAGTTTGTTATTCTTTCTCTGTCTGTAGTTGGCTGTCGTTCTTTATGGATTTAGTGCGTGTCAGTTTGTATTTTTATTTATTTCTTCATTTCATCTTCGTTCTTTGTTTCGTTGCTCTTGTCTTTCTTCTGTTATTCTTCTTCTGTCTTTCTGGCTGTCGTCTTCTGTACGTGCATTCCTTCTTCCTTACACTTCATTCCTTCCTTCTCTTCATCCGTCCTTCCCTTCCTTACTTCCTTCTTCCCTTCATTCTCCTCTCCTTTCTTTCTTTCTTTCTTCTCTTTCCTTTCTTTCTTTCGCTTTCTTTCTTTCTATCTCTTCAGAGCCAAACTCCACTTCCACTGTGTAATAGATTCTGTATTTTGCGGGCTGGCAAGAGGAACATATTCTTCTGAAGGGAAGTAGACAGATAAGACAGAAGTAAGAGATTGCACATTGTGCCACCCTCCTCTATCCAGGTTTTCCCTTTCCTTAGATGATCTGCACCATGTTGCACATAGCTCACTTTGAAAATTCTCACAGTCCTACCCTTGAAACATCTCAGTTTTCCAGTTAAACAAACTCAGCTATTTTCTGCATGTCTCATTGAAAAATCTGTGGCCAGAGAGATTATAAAGGCACGTAAAAATAAAAGGATTGAAGCAGCAAAGCCATCTGGGTAGTTATCCATGGAATAGACAGTAAGTAGTGCAGTAGTAAGTGTTGTCCCATTAAAATCAAAATCCACTCTGCAAGCACTGAAAAATCCAATTCACATTCCACCCAGCATCAGACCTTAATGGTGCTGACCAGTGCCCACTTTGGGACCTCCACCCCACCCCAGTGTATGACCAGTATAAGCTCAAACTGGTTTTCTCTGGGTGAATGTTGAATCTATGCCATGGGATGCTGATCCTCAAACCCATCTCTTGGTGGGTTTGACCCCCTCCGACCCCCATCTCAGGGCCAACTTCTGCTTTGCCATTGCCTAACAAAGCCACGAATGCTGCAGACCCCAGCTCTGACCCTTGCTATAAGGGTAGACATGACCTGTGTGGGGCAGCCTATGTCTCACCCCCTTATGGGGGCTCTTGATGTTCCCTAATGCTGACTTTCCATGCCAGGATTCCTGGCATTAATACCAGGGATTCAGTTCTAAGGGTGGCTTGGGATTCATAGAAACATTTTAAATTTTTAGCCAGTACTCCAAATTTGGAATTATCATATGTCCAACAGTAATAATTAAACTGCCTTTTTATAAATGCATAATTAAAGTTAGTCTCTAGGTGGTTCTTCATTGCTTCAAGCCTTTTATGCTTCCCTAACTCTACAGGAGTTCCAAGAATCTTTCCTAGTTGATAATTGTAATACTTCTTTAGAATTTCTTTTTAATTAAAAAATATCTTAGCACTGAGGTGAAGGGTTCCCTTTAAGAATTTTGCTTACTTGTCTCAAAAACTGAGAGAATCTTTAGAAATAACCTTTAGTACTTTGATTGTTCAGCAAAAGATATATTTAGATCTAGTGAGCACTGTACCTAGCCAAGCCAGTTAGGAAAAAAAAAAGTTGTCAATAACAAATGGTTGTTTCCTCCCATTACTTATGTGGGTGCATAAGTAATAAACATCCATGTAGTCAAAGACAACACTGAGACTTCATCGACAGGGGCACAAACACAGGAGAAAAAATGTCAATCAGCCAGTATATTCATATTGAAAACTGTGATATCCCAAATCTGGATTCAGGTAATCAATAATGAAATCATTAAATTTAAATAAATGTATTTATGGCAAAGAAATTTATGACCAAATGATTGCATGGATTTTCAGTCTCATCTAGGATTTCTAGTGACATGCAAGAAAACCATTTTTTGTTGACATCTCCTTTGTACAAAGATGAGATTATGCTCTTCGAGCTAAATTTAAGTTGACCCATCAATAGACAAAGAAAGCCCACACAGAACTCATGAGTTCCCAGCTGCGGTCTGCCTTAAGGTAAACTGCTCCTGGCACATGTGATCTAGATGTCAAATCAGAGGTCAGCAAGATGCCCTAGAAATCATGCTGTCTTTTGAGATAGGGAGACAGCTTTCATTGTGTCATAGAGAGAAGTGCCAGAGGAGGGCACTATAAATAGTTGATTTGAATTTACTGGCTTCATAGACTCATTCTTTTAAAATTTCTGCTAGACATTTTCAGGCAGTTTATGTTTCTGCTTTCTTCCTATGGTTATACTTACTTTTGCACCATTTACAAGTATTTCTGCTCCACAAATCTCTCTGTCTGCGTAGGGTCTGTCTTACTAAAGACAGTCCACCTATCTGAGATGCTGACATGTATAAACACATTGGTTTTCCACAGAATTCAATTGTTTAGATTATATATTCTGACGCAGAGTAATTTTATGCGACAAAGCCCCAAAGAGAATAATTAGTATTAAAACATGAAAATAATGTATTTTCAACAAAACATTCTAAATTGGCTTTACAAGGCATATCCAACACTGCTTTCTAGGAAGGGAAAAATGTTTTCTTATGAACTATGCAAATCCTAGTCTGCCTTTCTTTCAAGAAGAAAAGTACAGCTTTCTATTTCTATGACTGAATCATCTTTTTCTGTTTTGTGGTTAAGTTCATTGCTCATATGAATTGTTCTGATAGAAGATCATTTTTCTTAATAGGTACAGAGTGTTTGATATCACATTTTTGTAACCATATTTCTCAGACAGAGTGATATTGTAGGACATTGAGTCCTTATGAGACAGGAAATAAGTAGTGGCAATAGAAAGTAGCTGGTAACTAAGTTATGTGCAATTAAAAATATCTGTAGTTAGGTTGGAGTTCTGCTTGTTGGCAAGTACCCAATGCCAATCTTCTAATCCTCTACCTTAATCCTCTGCTCCGCTGCAGGGTGACAGCAGGGGAACCCTTGTCTGCAGGGATAACCATGCTGACTTCTGGCAAGCAGGCATGACCAGCTGGAGAAGAGGCTGTGCAGAGCCAAACAGCCTGGAGACTCCACCTTCACTTTTACAACTGGATCCTGCTCCAGATGGGCCTGAGCCCAGCACCAGCACCTACTGCAACGCCAACACCAGCCTAGACCTTGACCCCTGTGCAGATGCCAT
This sequence comes from Serinus canaria, assembly GCF_022539315.1. Lineage (NCBI taxonomy): Eukaryota > Metazoa > Chordata > Aves > Passeriformes > Fringillidae > Serinus > Serinus canaria. The sequence continues at coordinate 33,561,536 of NC_066343.1, read as the reverse complement.
GTACGAGACCAGCCCAACCCTGTCCATTTCCACCTGAGAAGCTGCTGCAATTCCAATCTGCTGCAGGAGCTCTTGCAGCTCCCAAGGGGAAAAATGTCTTGAGCAGCACGATGGCTTGGCTCCGGTGCAAGATGCAGTGTGGACCACAACCCTCTCCTTCTGGGACAATGCATGTTGTTCCAAAAGTAGCCTCAGCACCAAAACCACTCTGCCCTGCACACGCCCCTCTCTGCATCCATGTAAATGCTGATATTGAATTAGTTGTTGAAAAAAAGTTGCTGTTTTCTCAGCTAACCATGTTTGCAGTCCTACTCAGTTTCCTCAGTTTCTGAGTAATTTTGCATTATAAATCTGCATGTAACCATGCACTATATATTTTAGCAAATAATTCCTTTGAAAAGATATGAGTTTTCATGTGTCACTTGAGATAGATCATGAATGGATGGGACAAAAAACAAGAAACTTTTTAGCTTTACCATTACAGCATGCCTGTTTGGGAATAATTCAACATGCTTTTAAGAAAATAATGACATTCATCTTTTCCCGCATTATACCACCATCTTTACTATTTCATGATCAGCATCACAGTAATTTTTAGGAAACTGAGAAGTAAAAATCATAGGCCAGAAAGCAGCTTTTGCATAGGACAACCTGAAAAACAAGCTGTTCCAGATATTACTCTCAGAGTTTATCTTTGGGAGACATATATCCATGTATTCTTCATGCACTGGTAGTGACAGTTGATATTAAGAAAAATGTGCTTTTAATCAAGTTAGATAATGATTTGGTAACTATTTACTCACTCTAAAATATGTGGAGATATTCTTCCAAAGAATCATATTGTTTCATGAGATGCTTTTAGAAGTCTTAATCCACTCTAGTAAAAAGTCTGTTTTCACATGAAATACAGAAAATATACCCTCTGATCTGTTACTTTCCAACATGCTATCTAAAGCAATTTTTATTTCACCCATATTTCTCATTTTAAGCTTTTGTATCAATGCACAAATAAACAGTTTAAAAGAATTAGCACTTCCAGAGCTTGAGAATTTTACAGTTATCCATTAACTAACATAATAGCTAAAAAGTGTCCAGAAAAAACAGACATAAAAATGAGTCTGTGGAAATGAAATATTGCAATAGACCTCTAATGAAAAGAAGTTTATGTTTATGCTTTTCAGATTTCATACTTTTATATGTACTTGTCGTTATTACAAGCTTGGTCCCTTCTGATGACAATATTCTGAAATTTAGATGTTTTTTCCCTAAGAAGAGACTCAAAACCTTATACCACATACTCTGCATATTTCCATTGACTTTTTTTCACTGCCTTCAGTTCTGCACTATGCCACAGCACTTGTAAAGAATATCTCAAATGTCAGAGATTGTGATCTCAAAAATCTCTTTACACAAGGATGTGTGCATATTTACGTGAGAAAGGGAGAGAAGAATAAGACTTGAAGACTTCTGGAAGAACTACGAAGTTAGAAAATATTGAATTTGCTAACCCTTGCAAAAAGTGCTGTTAAGCTGCTGGTTTTAAATTGAATCATAAAAACATGAATGGAGAACAACCTAAAGAAACAAACTCCATAAAACCATTTAATATAGTTTATTAATTTTTTTTGTTTAAATAATACTCATTCCATGTGTAAATATAGAGACCTGTCTCAAGAAAGACTAGTATTAATTTGCATTTACAATTTGATTCTTTGTTTTAGCACTGCATCTGTATCCAAAAACTTCCTGTAAATTTACATGATGAGTCTTCCACAATGTTTGGTTTTTCTCCTATTGTGGGGAAGACATGACCACATAGGTCTGAGGCACAAGAGGCATACAGCCATTTGGAAATAAATTTCTTATACTACACCACTTAGACACAATGTAGTTCTCAAAAAAATTTAGCCAATTCTAGAATAATATAATCAACAATTTTTATGAATCATCTTGATCTTACACCATTGCAACATTGTTTCCCAGCCTAAATTATCTTTGCTTTTCCTTTGTTTTGAAATAGTGTATATGCCATTTTACACTAATAATGACATTTTCTGTAGTTCTGGTACATGTATTCTTCATTCCCGTGCTTAACTTTTCACCACATATGAAGAATTCAGCATTGATGATACTTGCCTTCCTTTGGGTAGTCCAACAACAGCCACATATTTTGTTTGCAAAACCTAAAGGCTAAAATACAATCAGTCCTGCAATTATAGCTGAAAAATTTCAGGAGAAAATGAAGTGTCTTTGGATTTTTTCACTAAGTCTTCTGACCAAAAGTGTACGGTACATTTATTGAAGACAATGTTTTGAATTGCTTTAATGTTGACTGGGACACAGAAGGGAGAGGCTGTCATAAAACATGGAAAAGCATTTCTCTGGGGCTTTTCAGCCTCCTCAGAGGGGTGATCCTGGAGGTGGTGAATCAAGGGTAAAAAGACCAAAGACTCAGCATGGAGATGAACACCCACGGCTGAGCAATTTTTCAGAGTGTGCCTCCACTCCCCAACAGTACACAGAGATTTTTGTAAACAGGACATGCTGCAGAATCCCTCCTCCACACTACACAGACAAATTGTACTATTCATCCAAGCCAACCAGGACAAATTTTTTTTTCCCATGAATAGAGTCCGTATTCAAATATCTTTCTGGATGAATTCGCCTAGTTTTGGAAACCTTATTGCAGTCTAGCAAACACCTCTTTCATAAAGTCCCTTTATAAGTCTTGGCTAAAGTTATGTAATAATGAGTTTAGGTCCAGCAGCTAAAAGGACTAATTTTAACAACCAGGTCAGTAAGAGGGAGAAGATGATGACGTATGGTTTGGTGGCTCAAATCCAGTCCAAATAGTCAGTAAAGTAAATAGTTTTAGTCTGGCTTTGGTCTGCTCTTCCTTTGGTCTGCACCTGCTGAAAGACTTATTGATATACAGTATATGAAATTATTACACCCTGTGTGCACTATTAAGATGCTCAGCATTCACAAGAAGTCATAAGATTGCAACATTTTAATCTGTTTTACAGAATTACAAAACTAACCACCTATTCTTGTTACAGGAGATATTTAGGATTTGTTTCCACTGTGCAGGTTGCACATCTATACTGTCTTAAATAATAAGAAGCAAAAAGTGTAGTCTCTAAATATTATGACATAACTATACAGAGAAATGTCCCAACATTTAAATGTATGAACTATAGCCCTATTGTATTTCAAGTTCCTAAAGAGAGAAAGAGAGGTTATGGAAAGAGAACTAATGCTTCTACTGAGTTTTGCTGAATTTCATACCACTTTACTGATGTAGCCAAATCATTCAGTTCAAGGTCCTTAGAAAACTTTTGGAAGCTGCTATTTTGAAGCAGTCTTTCCTGAAAATATAATAAATAACCCAAACAAATATACAGTTGGTATAAAAACTTCAAGTCTCATTTTTTAAGTACTTAGAGCACTGCCGTTTCCATTGAGTGGTTCAGAACTACTCAATTCAGTAAAGAGTCCATTCAGAAACTCAGAACTTTCCTTTCCTTTCCACAATGATGCTGACTGGTAGGTAACATCATCAGGGCACCATGGAAGAAAAAGGAATTAATGTCAAGCTCCAATAAAGCTGTGGATACACATTTGGCTATACCTAAGTATGGTCTATTATACAATGAAATAAACATATGCCAGAAATACTGGTCTTGCAGTACTCTGTACCAAAAGAGCATTATCTTTTCCTGCAAAGCTCTTCTTCCACTAACATCATAATTTGGGTTATCTCTCTGCTGATACAAAGTGATTGCAAAGCTGCAGACATAGAGAAGAGCTTAGGTATTTCTCCAAGTCTACTGAAAAGTCCAATTTTTCCAAGAAATGCTGAAAGTTCACCATCTTTGTCTTCTCCACTTGTTCTGATTGAAGCCTGCCATGACAGGACTACTAACTTCACATTGCCAGACATTCTTTTTAAAGTGAGAAAGTGTGGAGAGTACACTTTGAAATGTTCAGGATTAATTTTCATAAACAGTGAAAAAATGATTTTTAAAGAAACCAACAACTTTGTAAACAGGACACAAAAGGTTCTGTTTGAAATTCTTGCCTACATTTAAGGTGCTTCCCACTAAATTCAGTGCTGGGAGTTAGTTGCTGCCTATGTATCACTCCTGTGATTAATGTCTCATAACTAATAAAATGGGCCTTGAGGGGCCACTGAAACTTTCAGAAACTAAGGTGACCTGGATACTGGAGAAACGTCAAGATATTTGCAAAGCAATTCCATGTATCTATAGCTGTACTACACATAAGGTTAGGCAGGAATTCTCCTAAAGAGTCTGTGATAAAAGAGAAAAACTCTTCAATATCTCTTAGTAAATCATTCCCTGTAGGCCACAAGTGTAACTTTAGTGTATAGCAGAGTTGCTGGATTGTTTCCCTCCACATTACAATTGATTAAACACTGCATAATTCCTGTGTAAAAGGTGACGCATCTCTTGGCTTCCATTCTGTACGAAAGAGTTTGGCTAAGTTATATTTAGGTATTAAGAAGCAGGGACCACAGATGCAGTACCAGCTCACTACTTAGTTACATATTCATTAACAAGAAAATGCACATCATGTCCTCAGTCTCTAGTTACAGACATATTTATCTTAAATACAATTCATAAGACTTTGTCATGAATTATCAGTGTTTTTCAAGACTACTGTATTCCTTAAGAGAGTGCTCTTGTACTCACTAAACAACAATTTTTTCCTTGTCAGTATTAAATGCAAAAGTAACTAAAGACTTCAGTTGTCCCAAGATGCATGAAATGAAGCCATTACATGATTCTCCACCTGACCAGACAAGAGAGAACAAGGAGAAAACACAGTTATTGATAGTTTATATTTAATCTTAAGATCTTTCGGTTCATCTCTTCTATTTGCAATTTGCTGCACAACAGACATGGTTGAAACAAAGATTTCTTGGTATAGTGAATTTCAGTATTAAATAGGTCCTTCTTCCTAGTATGGTTTGCCTCCAATATCTCACTGAATAGGAAGCTCCAGAGGTAGCAATAAAAAAAAAAACTTTTGTCCAAGTTTTGTTGGGATTTGTAGTAAATTACAAAATAAGGCATGTCTAAGTGGAACTGGTCATTACATTACATTCTGTGGTCATCCCTATGTCACCTGAATAGCCTTTCAGGATCCAGAAAACGCTTGGTCACAAAACTTTGCATGTTGTAAAATAAAGCCCACTATTGGGAAAATTGCAATAGAAAGAAAAGAATGAAATTGGTTACTTGGTGTTTGCTCTCTAAGTGAGACTGATCATCACAATGAGTTTTGAATCTGTGTTGATTCTGACAAACAAGACATGACCCCAGCAAAAAATTTCCTCTGATAGAAGAGCAGAACAAACCCATTCAGACACTTCACCACCAAAGTAAATCAATCAAAACTTGAATAACTGACAAATTCAGAAGCTACAATGGATCTGTGCTCATGCAGCCACAGCAAAAGTATCTGTCCTCCTTCTTTACAAAGGAAGTCATATTTATATCTAATTCTTACAACCAAATACTCAATTAGTATCCAGAGACAAACATCACCACTGAGGTGATATGGGTCTTGGAAGACTATCTTTGGTTCACAAAGCTATCACTCTCTGAGTACAAAGATTTCTAAAATTAACATTCACTGCACTAAATCTCATTAGTTCACTAGACAAAAATGGAAAACAGACCCCAATGAACATCTCACAAAATCTGATAAATTTCAAGTTATCTGATCTGGCAAGATATCTTACAATAACATTTTAGCTTTGAATCCTCTTTCATTTGCACTGTTAGGCTGAAAATGACTAGGAAGAATGAGTGGATGAGGCCATGCACAGATGTGGGCCCACAGGCCCTGAGGACTTCAACTATCCTAATGTGTACTCAAAAGAGAATACAAGCAGTACATAAGAAATCCAGACGGTTCATGAAGGACATCAATGTCCAATCCCTGAACCATCTGTAAAGAAACCAGCCATGAGAGGTGCAGGACTGGATCTCATATCCAGAGTCAGGGAGGGTCTCATTGGGACTGTGAAGGCTGAAGGCAACCTTAGCTGCAGGGACCATGATGTGGTGGGGTTCAGAATAAGTGGGGAGACAAGAGAAGGAACTGTACAAAAAGTAAGATCACACCCCTGAACTGCAGCAGAGCAGAATCTGACCTCTTGAAAAATATCCTTAGAAGGGTGCAACAGGATGAAACCATGGAGGGAATAGAAGTCCAGGAATTCTGGTCAATATTGAAGGATCATAATATCCAAGCTCAAGAGTAAGCCCTCCCAAAGACCAGGTGTCAAAGCAGAAATGTCAGAAACTCTGTGTGATATGCTCCAGTTCTATGAAGAAAGAGAAGGTGATAAAGAGTAGTCAGCATGGATTTACTAAGGAGGAATCTTGCTTGACCAACCTAACAAATTTCTGTGACCCTCTGTCTTATGAGGAAGCCTGGAGCAGGCAGAGCTTGGGGAAATCTTTTATCATACACCCAGATAGGATACAAAGAGAATGGGCTCAACCCAGAGGTGCCCTGAGACAGGACAAGGGCAATGGGCACAATCTGAAAGACAGGAAGTTCTGTAGAACAACTGAGAAATCCATTTTTACTGAGAGGGTGACTGAGCACTGACACAGGTTACCTGGAGACACGATGGAGTCTTCCTTCTTGGGGAGTTTCAAAAGCCATCTGGTCATGATCCTGAGTGAGCAACTCTGGGTCCATCTGGGTCAAGAGTCCTGCTCAGCTCAGGCAAGTTGGACCAGATGAGCTCCAAAACTGTCCTTTAATCTTCTGAGTTTATGCATATATATGGGTCTAAGACATGGGCTTCTGCAGATGTTACAATAAAGATTATAGGTAGGAATATATTGGATTCTGATGAAATTACATTATTTTGCAGCTCACGTGTCCCGTAGGAGGGTGTGCAGATATCCACAGATACTTTTTCTAAGTATATTACTATCTCCACACTCTTGTGTTCCTGCATATTAATTGTCTACATGGCTTTTGCCTTGAGCTATCCCCATGCTCAAGGGTGACTATGTAGCAATATGGGGTGCACACAAATTAGATGTATAGTACATGTGAACATCAGGGAACTCTTCTCCTGTGAGCATGAAAAAGCTGTGAAACGTCCACAGGCAAAGAATATTTGAAAATTATTGTATCCCTACAAGGAAATATTTTTAAAATTGGATTCTGTTTACAGTGGATAAATGGATCGCCAATAAAGTAAAGAAGCAGGCAAGTTAAAAATGGGATGCAAAAAAAATCTTTTAAAGATTTATGTGACTGGAAGTAAAATCTAAAGCCTTTCAGGTGACAGCTCGCAGTTGGAGAAAAACACAAGTCTCTTCTGTTTTCAAGATCATATATATTTACAAGCAAAACAAAAGAAACATTATTAGACTGTCTGATGATGTAGGAGATTGACCGTCATGGAAGCAGCAGAGCATTCTTTTGGTAACTTTTTGCTGTGCTAGTGAAAAATACCTTTGCCTAAGGCTGGAAATTGAGCCAGCCTAACACAGAAAAGGGGAAAGGGGGAGAGGGACCTTTTGTCATTTGTCTGATATAGACTCTCTTATCTTCCTAGGAATACTGGAAGTGCTGGTGCAGAATGGCGCCTCTTTACCATTCCCATATTTATAAGTAGCTTTTGGAACTCCTTTGCTATAACTTTAAAAATAAAGTCATACTACATGCTATTAAACAAATTTTTAATTGTTATTTTTTGAATAATAGTCTGTCTGGAAAAGTGACTTGCATTTCAGTTTTTTGGGTATGTGTCCTATGTTATAGGATATCCTGTTTGAATTATAGAGGACTACTCAAGACATCTAGATCCTTCCTTAAAATAATCTCAATTAATAATCACTTCACTATTTCTTCATAAGCTATGCATCCAGCCCAGCTAAACCAATTACTGGAATGTGGAATAACAAGTACCTAAAAGAAACTTTATTGAGAAGTTTGCAAATTAAGATCCATCTATAGAATTTTTTTTCAGGAAACTGTTCTAATAATGACACATATTATAAAAGTTATAAACAATCCCAGGGAAAACAGAAATAGAGGCTGAATATCACAGTAGAAATTATTTACTGGAAATATATGATACTCAGTAAGTGCAGTGCAACTGCAGGAATAATATTAAAATCAAATATATGTTCATCAGCCCTCACTGATACTTCATGCGCAGACATATTCTCCTAATCAAGAACTGCACAGTGTGAAAATGACGGGCACAATCTCTTTTCTTCCATTTCTTTTGAGCTATAGGACTTCACTGGTAAATGTTTGGGTGAGCAATTTTTGGAGCTTACAGTGTGGGTCCTTATAATTAAAATGATTTTGTGATGCTGCTGACAACATCATGTCTGTTGTTTGTCAAAGGGATTCCATTTATCTCTGAAATAAATAGATAAAATAAAGTTGTTAGATTCAAGTGCATGTCAGGGAGAGAAGTTATTTATCTGTCCAGAAATGCATGACTATATATTCTAGTAATTTAGTTTCATAGTCCCATTAATTTTATTGCAGCCAATTAAATATTGTACCTAATGGAGGTGGGTTCCTTCAGACCTTTAACCCTTTATAACCATAATGGACTAACTCTTCCCTGAGAGCTAATTTCCAGAATTAAAATGATGCCGAAAAACAATCCTGTCTGCTGTAATGGGGGTAAAGTAGTCAAATGGTACAACCTGAAGCCTAAATTATGTAGGGAAAGAAGAATTAAAGACGTTTTGCTTGTTTTTTTCAGAGGAATTATTTCTTTAAAGTGTTCCATATTTCTGACTTACTGACAAAATAACCAGCAAGTGATCTAACAATCTACAATGACTGATGATTTTTTTTAAAGAGATATTCTTGATAATAGGCAGAAATTGGTTTTAGTAGGTTACAGATTACTAGTAATGAAGCTTAAAAATAGTTACACCAATTTTATAGTTAAGGCTCTGAAGAACTATGCACCTACAGAAAAAACCAGTAATCCACATTTCTTTTTCATTCACCTGGGATAATTTAAAAGTAAAAAAAATCTCAGGAAAATATATTAAATTATTTCCTGCACATGTACAACAACAAGAATTTATGAATCCTTCAACTCAGATCATAACTTTTATATTGAATTTAAGACTGAAGAAGAAATTAGCCTTTATTATGATCAATTCAGATGAATTCTTTTGAAAAATTTAAGATAATTAATCCACATTTCAGTATGTATGTAAATGAAAGATGAATCAAATCAAATGAGTAAGATATGAGTGACAGCAATTCTGGCAAGTTTCAATCATTTCTTGATTTCAGTCAAGAGCTGATTGAAATCAAGAAATCTCTCTGCCTCTGTCATCATCATGTTTGTTACAGTATTTGGTTATTTGGATTCTTTTCTATTACGCTTTATTATATTGCATTTAAATATTTTCTGTGGCACAGTGTCATCACATTTTCTTTGGGAGATTTTATTCTACTCTTAATTGAATTTAAGTAGGTGTATTTGAGATAAGCAATGGTACTTTTGGAGAGCTGCAGATGTGATGGCTTGGATCCATCATCCTTTGAAGTAAATGGAAACACTTCAACTGATTTAATGGGTCTTGGATTTGATCCAAAGTGCACTTTGACTTAATTGGACTATTCCTGGGAATAAGTGCAGTATCTGTTTGAGAACTCATATACAATGAACGTTTGGGAGATCTCAACCATAGAAGTGAGCATCTGAGAGCAAGAAGAGTCATTCTCATGGTAAAAATAGTTAAAAACCAAATGAAATAAGAACTGTGAAATTTTGCAAAACTGAAAATAACATTGTATAAATGTAGCAGAACAACACAATAAGAATGCATTTTCTCACAAGCTAGTAGAAGCTAAATTCCCAAGGGATTGAAAAAATAGATGCAGAACTTGGTCATATGATATTGTTGCTAATGACAGTAATTGATCTTATCATCAGGGTATGTGAAATACTGAAAATATGAATTCGTATAATCTCAATCATAATATATAGACACCATTCATCTGAAGGTGTCGCTACAAAACTATGGCACAATGCTTTTCCCATTTCCCTATCCACTGCAAACGTGAAATACCCTCTAAAGGGATTCAGTATAAACCATCTCCATTAGGTCTTGAAACAAAAGACTTTAAAGAGTTTGGCAATCCTGTACTAATTTCATCTATCTATCCATCTATCTATCTATCTATCTCATCTATCTATCTATCTATCTATCTATCTATCTATCTATATCTATCTATCTATCTATCTATCTACATCTATCTAATCTTTTCTTTGCCCTAGAAGTATCACCTGAAAAGTGGATTCTACAGCTGTGGCCATAAAACATACAAAAAGTCTGATGAGACCACCAGGCTCAAGCTCCTGGATATATCAGGCCAATAAACCTACCTAGACAGAGCACTTTGGTTATGCTGCAGCACTGTGCTGTAGCACAGCAAGAGGTTTATGCATATATATACATGTACAAATCTCAAGTGATTTGGTGACTTAAAAATGCAAGCTGGAAGGAGATAACAGGTGATATCAAGTGTCACAAATGCACAGCTGTGAGGGAACTTACTGGCAATGTCTGTGCCCATATGACCTGCAGCTGATCTTCACTCAAAGCTGTAAAGGCAGCAGAACTCCATAAGATCTGTCACTCTACACAGAAAGAAAGTAATTTCACAACTTGAGTACCTCCACCAGTTTTACTCAAACAAGGCACACAGTCATGTGGTTATAAAAGCAAGGTGCCTGCAGGGCCATGAACTGCATTTAGTTCTGTAGTACACATACATCATAAATTTGTTCTATGCAAATCTTCAAGAAAGCAACCTGCAGAATTTATTTGTCAAAATTTAGTAAGAAAACCACATGCATGTTCTGCTGCTCTGGAGCAAGATTACTGCTTCTTTTGGACCCTGATAAATATATTGGTTCATGCATCGCCTAGAAAGAGAGTGATCTGAGGGATACTCAGGTTCACCACAAAGGCACAAGAGAACCCAGGTTTAATTCTACTATTTCCCCAGGGGCCACTATTTCTCTGTGGATATAGAGTAAACTCTTTAAATGCTAAATTGAGTGACTCAAAGGAATTGCAAGTCAATTCAAGTATCTTATCTTCTAATTAAGTTTGTCTAATTTCTCTGTTGAATTTGACTAAGCTCTAGAATTCTGTTGCTGCATGAAAGAGGACAAAAATAGCCCTCAGAAGTCTTTTCCATACCCAAGCATATTTGGCTGTAATAAACATTTGTACCAGCTTGTATTAAAATTCTGTAATTTGGTACAGTATGTCCATGTATTATCAGCATCTAGCAATTCCTGATACTTAAGCTCTGATCTTGCAAATAGTTATGTCTATTAAGATAGTGCTGCAAATTTTCAAAACACCAAGCTTATTTAATTAAATTATACTATACATATGACTGATTACAGAATTGGCATGTCAGCAACAGAAAGCCAATACAGCAAAACTGCATTAAGGAAAATGCATAATCCCTAAGTCCCTGTTAGAACAATCTGTCTTTAACAAACAAGATTTTCCTTTTATATTCCTTGGGGTTTATATGGGTAAGTTTAAGTAGATGATCACCTTATCTTCTGAAGTACTATGTTGGCAGTGATATTTTGTCACACATATTTTTGTGATGAAAATAAAATCTTGAGTGAGCTAGGTGAACATTTTCTATTCCAACAGTTGGACAGTCTGATTAAAGGTTCACTCGCACTCTGTTCTTGATATTAAAAAAGTACAATCAATTTTTTATTTTTAAGAACTGGGAAAAGGTATAAATTCTTTTATACAAAATGCTTAATCACTCAAAACACTAGGGAAAAAAGTGTCACTATCAGATATGACTGGATAGTCTACTACTAAGAAAATACTACCTAGAAATATTAATTAAAAGCAATCCAAAGACAAGGTAGTCCATTAAACTTGCATTCTGGGCTGCATCTAAAGAGGCGTGGACCCAGCAGGTCTAGGGAAGTGATTCTCCTCAAGTCTGCCCTCACAGATTCATCCTGGAATATTCCACACAGCTCTGGGGTCTTGGCATGAGAAGAGCCTGCACCTACCAGGGTGATTCTAAAAGAGGCCACAAAGGCAATCCAAGGGCTGGAGCTCCTCTGCTGTGATGGCAGGCTGAGACATTTTGGGTTCTTCAGCCTGGGGAATGAAGGCTCAAGGGAGACCTTAGCACAGCCCTGCATCTGAGCAGGGCTTACAGAAAAGAGCCAGAGCAAATTTTTTCAAGGAAACTGAAAAGCCTGAGGGGAGAATTTTAAACTAAAAGAGGAGAGATTTAGATTAGATCTTAGGAAGAAATTCTTTCTTCATGGCGTGGTGAGGCACTGGAACAGGTTGCCAGAGAAGCTGTGGATGCCTTATCCCTGGAAGTGTTCAAGGTCAGGTTGGACGGGGGCTCTGAGCAACTTGGTCTAGTGGGAGGTATCCCTGACATGAACAGGGTGATCTTTAAAGCCCCTTCCAACTCAAAGCTGAATATTCAATAAAGAAGCAATATCAAAATCTTAAAATATGCGCAGCATTTAGTCTGAGCTAATAGAATCTGAAGTTAACACTGAACTCTTTTTTTTTTTTTTTTTCCTGTTTTGTTTCTTTTTTTTTTTTCCCTTAGGTGCAAATTTGTATTTTCTACACAAAACTTTGTGAGACCTGCTCACTATTAATAGTTTCTGCACTGGTCAAGAGATTTGCTGGCATAACATGGTGTTCTGCTTTCATTTCAGCTATTTCTTTATTAATTGTATCTGTCCCACTCTATTTGATAAAGACAGCAGTCTTATGGTTCTCCTGTGGTTAAAGACACAGCATTCACACTAAACCTTTCAACTATTTTGAGAAAGAGCATTTAATTTGCAATTTACACATTCATTTTCCTTTACCTTACCAAGGCAGTCCACAATCTTACAGTTTACTAGATACAGTAAGATCTGGCTGAAGTTTGTTTGAATAAAGTGGTTGCTGCTACATGTGGAGGTCAAATGTGCACTTAATCTTTTTTACCCTTTTTACAATTGAAGGCTTCTCTTAGCATTTTATTCTTGAGTTAAGAATACTTAAACCACTGAAACACAAGAAAGGCTAATTTAATGCAATTTCTTAAGTGGACTTCTAACCTTGATAATATATTTCATCCTTTGTTCTTCAAGTCCTTGGAGGTGAATTATGTCAAACTTACTGGAATAGCTTGTTTTACCCTGCCATTCAGCTGTTGTCACTTTCAACTATGGACTTTAAATTTACCAAGTCCTATAAAGGCTGCAAAGATTCAACATTCATTTAAAGACAAACATCCAACCAAGAATCCCCTCCAAAACCCACAAAAGCACACAACAAAAAAACTCAAACCCAGCTGCACCTTTTCTCCTTACCACAGGCAGTAGTTGAATTTATTTCTGTGACCCTTTTGCATTTGCTACACTTCAGTATTTACTTCTACTAATTTTCTTTTCTTCTTTTTTTTTTTTTTTTTTTCTGGCAGGAAGCCATGATGTCACTACTTTATATTTCTAGTCAATGTTAACTTGACTGTAAAATAAATTATGTGACCTATTTTAGAAACACTGAAGTGGCAAAATGTTAAAGCAGAAAACATAGTAAATGTCCCCTTTTTAATCATCCAAATCAGCCTTGCCAGTAAATGTAGCTGGAGTAAAATTACTGGTGCTTATAAAAGCCATTTTCAGGAACAGAAGACACAATATTTGGATTTTGAAGTGCTAAATAAGCTAAAAACTTTATTACTCTTTATTTAAACTTTTTATTCTCCTTAAGCAAATGTATTTGCTCTCTGAAAAAACAGAAAAACCTCCAAGAGGAACAAGTTTCTGAAAGAGAAGCAATTGCAGTTCATCAAAACTTTTCAGAACACTAAAGGTAATGTTCCTTTTTCTGCTCTCCTCCCTTACTCTCTGTTTCCAGGACAGAAAAATACTGCCTCTGAAATAAACCAAGGAACATCCCTGTAATAGATTTCAATTCTCAAACCTCCATTTTGCAATGAAGCAACATACAGGCTGGCATACTGGAAAAATTATTTTCTTTCTGGAGCTTCCAATCCATCCACAGCATGCAGCAAGCCCTCTAAAAAGACAGTAAGATAGAAAAGAGCTTTATTACCATTGCCATGGTGAATTCAAAGCTATTACTTTCCAGCCATCTGAACCACATATCATAGATAAAGTGAAATAGAAAAAACAACCAAAGAAGTCACTACTTCATTTATTGTCCCTATGTGTGTTTATTTTAAAGTTATATATGAGCAGAATTTACTCTGTAAGCATAAAGACGGTGACAATTTCAAGCATAATTCTGAAGTACCAAATTCGCAGTAGTCATGTAAATCACCTTACTTATGTTCTGTGGAAAATTGACAGAATAAGAAAGCCTTTCTCGCCAGATGATGGAAATTTTCATAGTGGCCAAGAAAATAAAAAATTTCAGATAGCCCATTCCATTTTAATAATAACTGAGAATTTCACAGCTTAAAAAATAGCTAGTCTTGTATCCTCAGATTTGCTACCTGTTGAAACATTCCTTTTGTCCTGAAAAGAGTCTAAGTGAACATACACCTAACAAGCATTTTAACAAGCATTTAATTCTCTTTAAAATGTGCTATTACATTTCATAAGTTAATGATTTTGCTCCATCTTTGTCAGAGGGTGAAGTCATTTAAGAAAAGAACACTGAAAAGCAAAGGTCCAGATTGCTCCTTTGACACAAAGGAATGCTTTGATCACTGATTTATCGTCTAGCAGTGTGCATTAAGTATCTTACTGCACCACTGTTTACCAGAGATCAAGGCAAGTAGACATCTTCTCCTCCTTTTCTAACAGGTAAAAAAAAAAAAAGGCAGAGAAAGTAAAGCACACTTTGATTTTGAGCCTGGCAACAGAACAACAATAGATATCTAACACTCCTTTTCCAAGGGAAAGTTCTTTAATTTCTCTGAGTTGCCAGCAAGAAACATATCACAGGTGACTCTTATCCCACAGCTAACTCTGCAGAATGTGCTCTCTTGTACCTATGCTGTTAGCTCTGGTTGTCTGTGTATTCACTAGGATGAATGACGCACCTGAATGTCCTCATGAGCACATTCAGAGAGTTAGTGCCATCAGCCTGCAGAAGTCCTATACCTGGCTAGAAAAGAAATGTACAAAATCCACTGCACTGGTTGCAGATCCTATGCTTCTGGTCATGGTACCCTCATCTGTGTGCTGAGCAATTTATATTTCTGTAACTGGTGTGACATTGCAACTGACTCAAAAATCTGAATTTATTACTTCACTAGCTTACCAAGCTACAAGAACCAATAAATTTGAAACAATTTTCACTTGTTTAGCCATTCCATAAAGGACAGTACTGCAGGATAAAAATTTATGTTCTAGGGAAAGCAGATAGAAACATACCACTATTTTCAGTCAAAGTGCCTCAATGTAATTTAGAAAACACGTTGCAATATTATGTTGAAGAAGCATAAACATTCCACAGGGAGGCATTGTGTAGTCTAAAACACTTTTCAGTCTAAGACAAAATATTATACAGGAACAATAGATTGGCAGGCCTAAGTAACTAGAAACAAAACTAATCCAGAATCTGAAACAAAATTATGTTTGTTTTTTAAGTCTTGTGAAAAGAAACATCTAAGGTGAAGTTCTTCATACAGACTTTGTAGCTTTGAATAAGGAGTGAAGCACAGCTCTGCCTTTCCTTGATTTAAACTTTGTTTTGAAATGAGAATTACAGTTTTTATGTTGTAGTAGTAACCTGCTGGAATGGAGAGGAAGAAATTCTCTTTAACATGGAGTAACCTAATTCCTAGGGTATGTTTTTTAAAACATACTGAAGGAAGAACTTAAGCTACCTCTGAGAGACCAGCATCCACTCACAGAAGCACAACAGAACACAAGCAAAATTCTGAGATTAAATTTCTGGTAAAGAAGTTCTGGTGTTTCTCATGGAACATAAAATCTCAGACCTTAATGAGGAGCTTGCTTGGCCTGTCATGCTGCAGACCTGTTTGCAGGTTTCCAGCTCTGCCAGAACATTTGAGTGAGCTGTATTACTCTTTCAGACAAAAGCAATGTAGGCTGCTTTGTAACACTTACATCCTACGCTGGGAAGCTCTTGGGAACCAAGCCTACAATGCAGTTGATCAAAAGTCTGGTTCTTCCAAAATGAGAAGTGTCTGATGCAGCTAAGTCTTATCCCACAGCTATCTTTTCAGAACAAAAATTCTGGATTCTTAATAATTTACCTCTATGAAGTAGAACATAATCTCAGGATTTACCCCCTTCTGACTTTGACTGAAATTTAGCTGCAACAATGCTTGCACATTTCAGGCTTAGCTTTGCTGTCCTTTCCAATCCATATCTAATATTCACTTACTCACATTTGCTGACTGACTCTCCTACCACAAGATGCTTCAAACATTATCATTATAGAGGATAATCACAGAGGATGCAGTTTCTGTCCAGAGGCATTTCTACAAACTGCTTGATCTAAAGCCAGTATCGTCTGTTGATCTGAACCTTAACTCCATCATAAATTTTACTTTTATTAATTGCAATCAGATGGCTTAGATATACTACAAGGCTCGTACAGAAGCTTTACTTAAACTAGCAGCTCCTCCAGAATACAGCTGTCCTGTAACTAACAGGAGATCTAAACCAAAGCCATCATTCCAGCATCAGGCCAGGCATCTCTATGGTACTAGCTAGATATTTATATTTCAAAGACATATAAATAAGGGGATAATCTTTGTAGCATAATCTGTTCAAACAAGCCTTACTTAGGTTTAGATAGAGCTAAACTTAGAGCCAGACTTAACCTGTCTCACTGACTCCTACTGGTCATTTACACCTGTGCCACCTTTTTAAAATTTGGTGTCAACAGAAATAAGCAGTTGTAGATTAGCTGTAGATCCAGCTTTTTAACGATGCAACTCATTTGCTGTAAGCACTGTGGAGTAAAAAGAAGCTTTAAAGAAAATACAGGAAAATAATTATTATTATTATTGGATGCCTGGGTTGCAGGTATTATTGTGATGCAGTGTCTAGAAGAAAGGAACAAGAACTGAAATAGTCTTAAATAAAACTGGAGGGGGAGCTTCCTGTACAACTTTTTCTTTTTGACCGCATATCTGTAGCTCTCTCTTTGGGATGTTAGCTACCCTTCTAAGGACTCAATTACCCCAGTTGTTGAATACCAGAAGCTTATCTATTGTACATAAGGATTAGGATATGACCACATTAAATGTCACACTCTTTTGCTTTTTCACATGTTTAGATTTTAATTCCTTAATGCCCAGAACTTAAAAATGAGCTGTGTTTTGCATAATGACAAACTATACCATGCGCATCTGATATGTCTGTAAGAGACTATGATCAAATATTCTAATGGTTGTGGAGGACTGTGGTGGGTTGACCTTGGCTGGATTTCAGGTGCCCACCAAGCCACTTTATCACTCCCCTTTCTCAGCTGGACAGGACTGAAAAAATAAGATGGAAAACAAGGCATAAGTTGGGATATTGCAATTTACAAAAGCAAAAGCAAAAGGTTACACATGCACAAGGAAAGGAAAAATAAGCTATTCTCTACTTCTCACCATCATGCAATGTCCCTCCACTTCCTGGGGAGCAGGGCTTCAACATGGGTAGTGGATGTTGCAGAAGGCCAGTGTGGGAAATAATGAATGCCACTCCTTCTTTCTTCTTTTCTTAACCTTTATATCCAAGCCAACATCATCTGTTAAGCAGCACCCCTTTGTCAGTTTGGGTCAGCTGTCCTGGTAGTTTCCCTTCCCAAGGTCTTGCTGTACTCCAGACCACTGATTGGGGTAGAATGTTTGTGAGACAGCACTTAAGCTGTGCCAGCAGTTTTCAGCCATAGTGAAAGCACTGGTGCATTATCAATGTGCTTCTTGCTACCAGTGCAAAGCACAAAACTGTGAGGATGCCCATGCAAAAAATTAACTCAATCCCAGCAAGGCTCAGTACAATGACTATGGAAATATTTCCCTGGACTGAACATATAAAAGGGTATTTGTGCAACAAAATATGTTTATTGACTTTGCTGGATTTCTGAGAAGGTGAAAATAGGGCTGTAGTATCTCAGCAGCTGTTGCAGCAGTGTTATTGCTGGAGCAGCAGTAAGAAGGCTCCTTTGGCATATGAACTACAGGCAGGAATTTTTCCCTATATCAGATCAAATCTGTTTGTGTGCACTGGAAAAATTCCATCCAAGGTACACCTAGGGAACTCTTCTGACCTACTTGTTCTAGACATGATCATCCAATGAGTCTTTGCAAATGTCTGGCCAGCCACTGGCAAGTATGGTCCAGTTGTTATACTTCACTGAGGTGCAGCTAGGGGAGCATTGAAAGGATGCTCCTGCACCCTGATAGATGCCAGTTTTTCTGCACCTATCCTCAGTCTATTCCATATGTATTAGTTTGTATGCCTCTCTGTAGTGGAGTGCCCAAGTTAATGAGAGCTGTATGAAGCAAAGTGACACAGAGTCCCCAGGCAGGTGCAAAGGAGAGCTGCTTTATTGCAAAAACCAGGCATTTTTAAGCAGTTAGCTGGTTATCAGTTTACATAGTTTTAAGGCACAACCAACCACCATACACCACAATGCGGACACGGGGCAGTCACCCAGCTCATCTCTCACGTCTCTCTACTCCTGCTCCAGCTGAGTCACTCTCCCATAGCTCCCTTCTACTTAGCCTAAGTAACAGGCATGAGCCATGATCTTACAAAGGTAACAAGGCCCTTATTTTATAAAGCTTTACCTACATGCAACAGAGAGCCATCGTTCTTCACGTTATAACAAACAACACTTCAGAAAATGTTTCTCAGGATATTGTGATCTTTTGTACAAATATTTGATTGTTTTTTCATATCACTTGAGTAGTGATGTGAAAGGTGTTGTAGTAGAAGGCATCTTACTAAGCTCCAAAGAGTCCCGTAAATTTTGGCAGCAGCTATAGGATTCAGGAAAAAGCAAAGCTTTTTTGGATGTGTTAACTGCATTAAAAACGTCACGTTACAAAATTATACATATTTGGAGTAATTTCAGAGACAATGATGAAACAGAAAAACTATAGACATTTTTCTAATCCATGAAAAAGAAAATAAAGTAGGCTTTTTGGCAGACAACTGAGAAGAATGTAGTTAGTATTTTTCCACCTGTGGAAATATCAGCCCTGGCTAATAGGCTTAATTATTTCTATTTGTTTTCATATATTGTTATTTCATTATTATCATTATCATTATTCATTATCATTATTTCATCATCATTATTTCATTTCATATTTATTGTTAGTAGCCTTTTGAGTAGCTACTATGTAAAAAAAGAACATAACACTATTTATTGCATCCAGATAAAAGGTGATATACCAGGTTCTCCAAGATGGCAAAGTACAGCTAAAAATCCCTACGCTTCCATTTGATTTCCCTGTCCTTACAGAATCCTTCTGCCTCCCTGCCCCCATCTTCCAAATCATTTGAATTCTCAGCAGTTTGGCTTCTGGAAGCTGGGAATACTTTGCTAATACCTGCTGCATCTGATAGTTTCTTCCTAACTTCTTCAATCAATCAAAGTAAAACCTGAAAAAACAACAACCTGTGCTGTCTTTGGGCATCCAATCAGTCTGAAATGGTACATTTATGAAACAGGTAAAGCTCTTCAGAGTGAGGCTTGGGAAGATAGGTACATGTACTGGGTGTCATCAATCCATGAATTTTCCTGCAGGTCATTGTCAGAACATCCATTTTTCTGAGGGCAGTTCCAGGGTTTCAAAATTAAGCTAAATTCATTCTGAAGACAAGATTTCTTATGACAATTTTTCTCTCTTGCATGATATTAATATTTAAGATCTGCACCACTGTTTTAGTAGAATACATTGACTGAATTCTGCCTACAAAGTGGGGGAAAGGCTACACAGCTAAGTGACCCAAAGGCCTATTTTATTTCCAGAGTCCCACAGCATCAAGAAGAGAAAAAGAGAAAATCTAATATCATTCCTACTTTTAAGAAGTATTTCCATTGTACACACAATTTGTCAAAGATCTGCTGGTTCTGGGAGATTCTCAATTATTAATATAGTATGAAGAAAATCCTGACCATTTAAGAGAGCCTCATCAGCTCAATTCTTGCTGCTATTCATGTCTGCTTTGACTTACTTCAGGAGAAAACACATACGGATTGAAGGAAAGGCATTCAGCATTGTCTGGTGGTCTCTGACTCAGAATCATTTAAGTGAGTGCATATATTCCAGTGAGCACATGTGTAGAGAAAAGGAATAAATTCTTTTATGGGTCTCAAATTTTCTTGCAAAGTGCCACTGAGATCTGTTCAAACAAACAAACAAAAAAATTAATAACTCCTACTCTTTTGCACACAGGACCAATATTTTTTCTTATGAGACTTTTCTAGCTCATCTTTTTCACCCTCCGGGTGAGAAGTGAAACACAGATTTTCCTTCTTGACTGCCCACAGTGTTACTGTGGAGTTACAAGAGAGCAGCATTTAGATCACATATACACAAAAACTTCTAATTCATCTGAAACTGGATTAAAAAAAATAGTTACAATCTGCAGCAGTCCTCCTGTTTCAAAGCTGAATTTGCAATTTGGGGTTTTCTATTCCTCTCATGCTGCAAAATCAAATTTAAAAGAAATTGCATGATTTGTGAGGTTAACCTGTGCACTGAAGAGACACTACAGTGAGCGCCGTAGGTCAGTTGAGGAGGAAAAAGTAATTTATCTGTTTAATGTGTGAATTTCTGAATTTCAGAATCAGAGGTAATGGGAAAGAGGAAAAAAGTTTTTTCATTGGGGAACTGCAGCATTTGGTGTTTGGCCTGGGACCTGGATACAGCAGCAGACTTATTTTCATATCCCTTGTTTTGCTTTAACCAGAAGATGGAGATTGCTTTACTCCAGAAGTTTATAGGTTTAGTTTAGCTCCCAATACATCTGATTGACAGCAATCTCTTTCTATGGCTTGGTGTGCTGACAGTGATAGGCTCAGGCTCTCGCTGAGATGCTGCCTCAGAACCCTAGCTCAGGCAACCCCACTCTGCAGAGGTTTTCTGCATCACTTTTGCGTGAAGGTTTAGTTAAATTTATTCAATTTCTACATTAAAACACATAGATCAATGTGGACAAAATTCTAGTGAAACACTTCAGATGTCTAGGAACAAGTGCAGGTCAGGCTGCTCTCTGTCACAATAGCAGTTAGGAAAAAACTTCATTCAGGGCTGATTGGGACCAAACGTTGACGTCAATAGAATTATTGACCTCTTGTGAGGATGAAACAGGAAGACACTTTGCTTTTAGATCAAGTACAAAATAGCCTTCAGTGGGTTTTGAGCTGGGTCCTTAGGCTTTTGTTTTTGAGGCCTGGGACAGGCAGATTTTCTCTGGTTGGACAACCAGAGACAATCTGGTAGTCCAAATGGATAATCATTTTTTTGTTGTTTATTCCATGTAAAATTTCAAAGGTGCACTGAGTCCTGCTAACTTGGAAAATAAATTCCGATATGTAGGAATGATTGAAATGTAAGACTGTTCTAAATTGGAGACATTATGAAGTGATAAATGCAGTATTGCTTCAGGTCTTTTACTATCTGTCACTTGCATAAGCATCTCATTTCAGTCCTCTGTTAATTAGTGCCACAGTGCTCATCCTGTCAGGCTCAGCTTCCTACCCTCCATACAAAACCAGGGCGAGGAAGGACCTTATTCTGAGCAATGACTTAGCACACCATGACATTTGGCTTCTCCACTGCTGCCCTTAAAGTACAGTTTCTCAGAAAGCCAGCAAGAAAACAATAGCATTTCAGGCATATGAAATAAGACAAGAACTATGCTTTAATTAGGAGAGATATTATGAATTTAACTCTTTCATGAATGACTCACTACAGTGAGTCACTATTTATTCACTGTGGCTCTGATTCTTTAGTTATTTCTCTGAGGCAAAGGATTTTCATAGCCCCAAACTTCATCAGAGCTGGCTCTGATAGCTCTTGGGAAGCTAACCCTCTGTGTTTGGATGGTGCCCATGCAGGGCCAGTACAAGTCACTTGCAGTATCAGGCATATGGAACCCTTGCTTTCTTCCACTAGCTCTTAGAAGATGCTTCCTTTTGTGCTGTTAGCTAATTTTTAAAAAGACTGGATCACCACTGTTTGTGTCAATAATGCCAGGACCAGAACACCACATTCCTTCTGCTTGCTTTTGGACATGGCTGGAAAATTCTTCCCACACAGCATTGCTGTCTCTGAAAAGGAAACTTCCTTTCCTGCCTCCAGGCTACATCATTCCCTCTGTTGTGTCTTAGGGAGGGAAGATAAATAATTTCATCTAGATATGGAAAAGAGCACAGTTTGGAAACACACCTTGAGTGCCCTTTCTACCATGCACAGTATGCTGCAGACTAGGGGTGGCCACAGGCATGTTCATACAAAGGCAAACCACTAATGAGGTCAATAGCTGTGCTCTTGGCACTCTCTCATCTTATTGCCAAGCACTCAGTGATCATATTTTAATGAAAACCAAAAAAGAATGG
Organism: Serinus canaria; assembly: GCF_022539315.1. Lineage (NCBI taxonomy): Eukaryota > Metazoa > Chordata > Aves > Passeriformes > Fringillidae > Serinus > Serinus canaria. The sequence continues at coordinate 33,538,905 of NC_066343.1, read as the reverse complement.
TGCCTGAAAAACATGGGCTTTTTTCTCAAGCTCCTTCCTGCCATATCTAGTGGTAGGGCTCAGAAAAATGCAGATAAACAGAAATGCTATCACAATCATTCCTGTACAGATTTGATTCACCTCACCCATACACATGAAATAGGTGACCCTTTTTTCTGACCTAATTTACCATATGCCACTTTTTTTCTGAATCTGTGTGTCTTGTGCTTTCGTGTTTTTCTCTCCTGAATATTGCCTGGTCAGGATAACTGGAGAATCACAAATCTCAACCATCCAACCATCCAGAGTGTTAGACTGCTGTCTAACAAAGAAAAGCAGAAATTAGTCAGTTATGCCAACTCCCATACAGACATGGAGATTTATTATAACAAACCCCACCTACTGTGTTACTACACAGTTAGAGGCTGGAATACTCTTCTGAAAATGCATCTTATTAGACACAAATGCTGATAGTTTCAGGCCCATCAGATTGCAGTAAAAGCTTACTTGCACACTGTAGGAACCTGGATGACACACTGTCCTTAGCTGGAGAAGAATAACAGGTTCAAGAACAATACATCCCAATGAGAAAGAAATCAGGCAAAGAGAACAAGAGACCTGCAGAGATGAAAAAAAGCCCTGTCATTATGCTAGCATCAGCATAATCATCTCTTGTGTATCTACACAAGAGATGAAAGCAGGTCAGGCCACTTGGAATGGATATGGAGAGATTTTCAGAGTAAGTAGAAATGAGGCAAGGAAGGCCAAGGCCCATCTTGAATGAAGTCTGTCCAAGGTTGTCAAGGACAATGAGAAAGGCTTCTTCAAATTCATCAGTAACAAAAGGATAATATGAGAAAATATGAAACCATTACTAAATCAAGGCGGAACCCTGGTAACAGGATGCAGAGGAGGAAAAGTTACTGAATATCTTCTTGTTCAACAAGGACAAGAGGAAGAACCCAGGGAAGTACCAGCAATTCAGCCTTACCTCAGTCTCTGGAAAATATGGAGACCCTCTGTCTATTGATGGAGGTCATCCACAAGGATGACAAGAAGGTGATCAGGAGCAGTCAGCATGGATTCATCAAAAGTAAATCTTGCTTCACCTACCTGGTTGGCTTCTAAATGGAACAGCTGCCTGGAGGGACAAGGGGAGAGCAGTGGATATGGGCTTGGCTTCAGCAAGGCTTTCAACACTGTCTCACCAAACATCCTTGCAGGCAGACTCGGGAAGTTTGGACTGGATGAGTGGACAGGGAAGGGAATGAAGACCTGTCTGAAGAGCTGCTCCCAGAGGGTCATAGTCGGTAGCAGAGTCAAGCTGAAGGCCTGTCCCTAGTGGTGTACCCTGAGGTTCCACACTGGGCCCTGTGTTGTTTAACTTGTACAGACAGACAGGTGCCTCCTCAACAAGTCTCAGCAGTGCCCATGTGGCCAAGACAGCCAAAGGTATCCTAGGGTGCATTAGGAAGAGCTTTGCCAACAGGTCAAGGGAGGTGATCCTGTCGTTCTGGTCAGCCCTTGTGAGGACACACCAGGAGTGCTCTGTCCACTTCTGTGCTCCTCAGTGCAAGAAGGACAAGGAGTTCTGGAGCAGGTCCAGTGGAAAGCAACGAAGATGATGAGGGGACTTATGAGGAAACATTGAGGGAGCTGGGCTTGTTTAGCTTTGAGAAGAGATAACTGAGAGGGGACCTCACCAATGTCTGTTAGTATCTGAAGGGAGGGTGTCAGAGAAGAGAGCCAGGCTCTTCTCGGTGGTGCCCAGTAGCAGGACAAGAGGCAATGGGCAGGAGCAATCCACAGGAAGTTCCACTTCAACATGTAGAACTACTTCTTTACTGTGTGGGTTACCAAACACTGGAACAGATTGACCAGAGAGGGATTGCACTCTCCTCACTGGAGGTATTAAAGAACTCTCCAGACAAAATCCTGCACTGTGTACTCTAGGATGGCCCTGCTTGAGCAGGGATGTGGGACCAGATGACGCGCTGTGGTGCCTTAGAGCCTGACCTGTTCTGTGGTTCTGTGAAAACGTGACTTGGAGATAGCTAGAACAATGCTCTTACTCCAGCTCCCAGAGTACCAATCATTGTAACATCAAAGCACTAGTATTAAAAAGGCACAAAGAGATAAATCTCTTCTTTATCTCACATATGTAATTTGTTACTCTGATAGAAAAATAACTATATAGAAATTTACTGTGGGTTTTTTTTTAATCTTAACTCACCTGCCAATCATATTTGTACTGTTGTTTGTTTTATTATAATAAAGTTGGATGGCTATGATTCAGTTTTTGCAGTACTTAAAAGACAGTTCCTAGGAAACAGTGAAAACAAAATGCTGCATGTGATAGAAAAAAAATACAGGAATTTTATCTGAAAAAATTCTGTCTAGATAATAAAGTAAATGTAGTGTAAATGAGACTGGAGACTTTATTACTTAGTTACAATTATCTCACTAAAATCTACATGGCTTTAATTTATAAAATGAATTTTCTGCCAAGTTAGGAAGGAGAACAGTGAACATTTGAATGTTTCAAACTACAACCACTACACTCTTGGATATATTATTGAGTGCCATATAGTTGTATAGGGCTCAACAATATATCCAAGAGTAAACTGGTTCCTCTCCTACAATTTTTTTTTTTAATACTAATGTATTTAGTGAATACATAGATGTTTGAACCATTTTTACAGTGCCAGGAATAATTGATTTGGGACGTATTTTTTAAATCCAGCATTCCAGTGTTAACTCTGTTGCTGATTTCCTTTACCCAGTTTTGCAGTACAGACCTCTAACTTGGAACATGCATTAGCACCTGCAAATTTCTACTGAACTCTAGCTATGGGTTTACTTGTTATTCTATTAATACTGCTTGCCTTAAAAAGTTGCTTCATTAATTAAATATATTGCAGCATTTTTAGCTGCAGAGATGTCAAGGTAGTGACAGTCTGATTTTCTTAAGCAACACCGATATGGTGATTCATTCAGTGACAGGAACAAGGTGAACAAATGTCACACAGAAGTTAGGAGAATATTCCTGTGTGCAAAACCAGAAATTTCAGTTTATAATTATGCTGTTTTATTTTATCAATTACTGGCACTTTCAAGCTCACCTCTTTTAATGTGGTCTCCTTTTTTGAAGGGTTTTTGAAGGGCACTGCAGTAGACATGGCATTTGATTTAAAAGTTGTTTTCTGTATGTGACTCAAAAACTGCAGGGGATTCAGATGAATCTCTGAACAAAGATTGTTGCTGGATTTTATCATAATGATAATGACACTGACAGGAGGTAAATATTAGCTAGGTAATGAAGAAATTGAGCTTATAAGGATTTATAGCTAGCCTGCTGAGGAAGCATGCACACTGCCTCTGAACAGATTCCTATCTGTCCATAGCTACAAACTCTATCTTGGAAAAAGGACCACAGAAAAGACCTTTAGCACTATGGAAAGAGTAAAGGGATATTATTAGAAAAAGAAATGGTAAATGATTGGAAAGACAGCAAAGCAACAACAGAGAAAAAGAGCCTGGAAAAGGGATGGAAATATGAACACACCACAAGTGGTAATGCAGCTTTGGGAAGAGGACATTGACACACTGGGAAGGGAGCAGATGTGAAAGCAAGGATTAAAATCAGGGTATGTAAGGAAATAAAGAATGGTGATGAAGAATATAAAGAGAACAATGGACAAAGTCAAGCACATACACCCAGTAGTAAACAATTCTATCTTAGAGACATACCAGTTATTCCATGGCAAGTGGTTAAAAATTTTCTAGGGTTATTTTACTTATCTATTAAAAGAACATGAGCTACAGGTAGGCAAAGGAAAAAAGACTTGAAAGAAACAACTTCATATCAAAGTCAGATTGATTACTGTCTTACATAAAATACAAACCTGAAACTCAATGCAAGCATATCTTCTTGGAAACTTGAATCAGAAAGGGCATCTTTCTAGTGTTAATATAATAACATTTTTTATTGCTATATAAGAATTGCATTAGTTTAGAATCTTCCTAGAATATTTAGGTTCCACAGAGTTCCTCTGAGAGGAGGTGGTCTGTGCTTCACAAATTTTTGAATTATCAGGCCTAGGAGTGGAATGGAGACACACTTGGACTTCTATTTCTTCCATTTCTTAGGGAAGAAAGAGATAAGCCAGTTATCAATTCTTAAAAAATTTAGGCAAACTACCAACATGCAACAGATCAAGTTTAAAAGACCACAGCCTGGAACACAGCTTTTTTCCTAGAATAAAACTAAATGCCATATTCATAAGAGGATGCTTGGAGCCTTCCAGCATATAGGTAGGAACTGGCCAGTAGTTTTCTGTTGTAGCAATGGGCTCCACTGGGGTAATAATGAGCATTGAATTGACTCCATGATTGCAGAAGGCTGATCAAATGCTTTATTGTTACCACACTATTCTATACTACACTATACTACATGAAAAACCCTTTGCCCTTGCCAGACAGTCTGATACACACACAGAGATCCAATTGGTCAATGAATCAAAACACCATCATCAGTGTCCAATTTAGAAACCTCTTGGTAAACAATCTCCATAACACATTCCACATGCGCACCACAACAGGTGCAGAGATTAACATAAGAATTTCTTTTTCTCTGAGCTTTCTCACAGCTTCCCAGGAAAATCCTGGGAGAAAATTAAGTCTCTCTCTGTTCAGAGGATATGTGATTACCACAGTTTTCCTGTAAGATGTTGGCTGAATTACTTCAACTGGATTTATCTTTTCATTCATTTATTCAGTAAGTCAGTTATTAGTTACAGCTCCTGTTTTCTGGTGATTGCCTTCTCTACTATCTGTCTGTGTTTCCTAAACATTGCTTTATTATGACAGGAAAAGAGGCATTCATTCCTTTTAAGTGCACTGCACTGCCATAAGATTATAAAAAGTGTATGAAGAAAGCCATAGCAAATGCAATGCTTTTGTGTGTGACTCAAAATGGATTCTATTAGTCACAAACACAAGCAGATGCCTAAAGAAGGTCAGAAGCTAATTATTTACCTGATTGCACATTGAAAAAATTAGAAGAGCCAAAGGAGAAATAATACTACTTGATCGCTTTCATAATCCATAATAGAATCCCAAGAGGGTAATAAAGGACTTAAAACTGTTGGTTGTAAGAATTTTATGTAATCTTCTAAGGGAATAAAAAAAGGCTCTTAATGATAAACACAGAAATTATTTTAAGTAACTGAAGTCCTACTAAACAAATTTTTAAAATCACCAATAAGCCCCCTAAATTTTAATTGTAACAGATTATTTTCAGAAGTGAGGTCTGCTCTAGAGTGCCTCAAAATTTTGGGCACCAAAAATCAGACATTCCAAAATGTTTTTTTCCTTTAAATATGGATGTCAAGCACACTTCTTATGTAAGAGATAGAACTTTAAAAATCGTTATTCTTCTTTGAAAACTCTGGTTTATACAAAATTAATATTAGATATGTCTAAGAATGATTTAAATTCATGGCCAGAAAATAAATTTGCAATAACATAGAAGGTGGCTTTCTGTGGTGATAAAGTGTGAAGAAAACCATAAAAGTAAATGGTTATTCCTAAACTAAGACTTGTGACTTCTGGAAATTATGAATTTGGGTAATAATGAAAAAGGGTATTAATATGTTGGGCAACAAAGAGTGAAGTGAAGAAGGCTCTTGTTTCTGTTTCAAAGTAGTTCTTCATTTTGTGTTTATGTGTTATCACATAAATCTATATATAAAAACCCCAAGGTGACACATAAGATCTACAAGATTCAGTTTGCTTCCTTGAAAAAATAATTGGTTTCTCCATAATTTCAATTTTTCTGATCCTGTTTACAAAAAGACAGCAAGTGAACAGCCCATTCTAGAATGGAAGAAAAGGAAAACCTAATTTAGCTACTTATTGTAAGTAGCTAAAACCTTTGAGAGACACACACAATAATTGTACCTGGGATTAAGTTATCGGGACTTGATTGACTAACCACTGAATCAGTTCCTTAGAGTCAGCAATGAAATGAATTCTTATCAATGAAATATGTCTGTATTCACAGTCTGAAAAGCAGGAAGTCGAAAAATCATTCTAACTGGACCCAATTTTGATGCACAGTGTGACTCATTGCTGTGGTAGGAGAGATCCCGCTGTTCAGCAGAGCTGCAAAGCCTGATAACAGAAATCCAACATATACCTTTGTTCTCCAAAATATCTCTAGCATTCATTGGTTGAGGGGATCTCAACAGAAAATTTTGTAGTACACATGTGTCTCTGTGTTCACGTGTATGAAGAAATCTTTTTAAATATTTTATGAAGCAAAAATAGCTTTGGTTGCTCATTTTCAAGATAGTGAGGTGAGAAATATTAGTTGTCATATGTACACAATTAAAGAATTCCTTTGCCTTACAAAGACCTTTGGAGTTGCCTCCTCTACATATTTTGTCATGTCAGCCCATATTGTCATGTATCCAGACCTGAACATAGGAATACCCAGCAATTTCATGTAGAGGGCTATTATGCAGGGACAAAATAACCTGGAGACAATAATAGACACAAACACTACTTAGAAAAATTACCACTGAACACCTGTCTACTTCCATTTGGAGGCCCCCAGCTTGAACAAAATAATGTCATTTCATCAGAATTCATTACAAAATGTATTCCTAATTGTTATCTTTGTCTTAGTATCTACAGAACATCTTATCTACATCTTATCAGTCAAAGATTGGACTCAGTCTTCTTGGAGGTCTTTTCCAGCACAAATGACTCTGTGATTCTGTGAACCTATTTCTTAAATTCACATGTTTGCATAAACTCAGAAGAGCTAAGATTAAAGGACAATTTTGGAGCTCATCTGGTCCAACTTGCCTGAGCTGAGCAGGACTCTTGACCCAGATGGACCCAGAGTTGCTCACTCAGGATCATGACCAGATGGCTTTTGAAACTCCCCAAGAAGGAAGACTCCATCGTGTCTCCAGGTAACCTGTGTCAGTGCTCAGTCACCCTCTCAGTAAAAATGGATTTCTCAGTTGTTCTACAGAACTTCCTGTCTTTCAGATTGTGCCCATTGCCCTTGTCCTGTCTTGGGGCACCACGGGGTAGAACCTGGCTCCATCCTCTTTATATCCTATCTGGGCGTATGATAAAAGATTTCCCCAAGCTCTGCCTGCTCCAGGCCTTCCTCATAAGACGGAGGGTCACAGAAATTTGTTAGGTTGGTCAAGCAAGATTCCTCCTTAGTAAATCCATGCTGACTACTCCTTATCACCTTCTCTTTCTTCATGGACCTGGAAACAGGCACTCTTCCAAGGACTGAAGAGTCTTTTTCCTGAAGAGGTCATATTTTTCTGTACTGCACTTCAGGGGTATGATCTTTTTGTACCATTCCTTCTCTTGTTTCCTGGTTCTGAAGCCCACCATGTCATAGTCCCTGCAGACAAGGCTGCCTTCAGCCTCCACATTCCCAGTGAGACCCTCCTAGTTTCTGGGTAGGAAATCCAGCCCTGCACCTGTCACAGATTTCTCTCCAGAAATTGTCATGAATGCCTTCCATTGCAATCCTCTAGGTTTGTTTATGTCTTCCTAGTTTTTCTTTCTAGTAGACATAAGGTAGCTGAAGGCTCCAATTAGGATCAGATCCTCAGAACATGACTGTTTTCTGACTGCATAGGCTTCTTTTTCTTCCTCAGCAGGTGGCCTACAGCAGAGACACTCTACAATGTCACTCTTACATGCCTTCTCTTTAACCTTCATCCATAAATTCTGTGGCTGTCTGTTGAACTCCAGGCAGTGTTTCATTCACCCCACATGTTTTCTCACATAAAGGCTAACTACTTCTCCTTATCCTGCTGGTCTGTCTTTCCTGTAAAGCATGTAACCCTCCTTTTAAACATTTCACTCAAGGAAGGCATCCCATCTCTGTGATCCCAGCAAGATTAAAGCCCTGCAAATGTCCACAGATCTGCAGCTCATTTGTTTATTACCATTGCTCCATGCTTGAGTATACAGGTACTTCACAGACGCAGCCTAGCATACTGGTTTCCAAGAAATTTTCAAGATTTCTCCATAATGGTATCTTGTAGGCATTTTCCTTGCTTACTAGCAAAGCTCCTATTTTGTTAATTTTGTGATGCTTTCCTATCACATCACTCTGTGACCCTTACCCATTAAGACTGTCCATCATTCCCTCTCAGGGAATGCTTTTTTGCATCCCTATCATTCATAGCTTTAAGCCCTCCTTGCCAGCTCAGTCACTCTGCTAGCAAAGATAATTCTGGTCTTAGTGAGATGAAGTCCACTTCTCTCAAGAAAGTGATGGTCTGCATAAAGTGCCCAGTGCTTGTAGGACCTAAAGCCCTGTCACTAGCAACAGATCCACAGTCAGCTATCAACTTGAATTATCAGTACCCTCCTTCTCACTATTTTACCCTCATGATTGAGAACAGTACCACTTAGGCCCCATGCCCTTAACTACCACCTCCAGAACTCTGAAATAACTTCTCATACTGTCCAGGTGTTTCCTAGCAGCACCAATGGGACCCACATTGAAGAAAGCAGGGGATAATATTTTGAGGGTCAGGAAATATTTGTCAGTCCCTCCAGAACATCTCACATCTGGGCTGCCAGCAGGGACCAAACCTGTAGATGATAGGTTAGTTTGGCAGATTGGTGGCTTGGTCCCTTGCAGCATGAAATCAGCCATTTCAATGACTTGCTACATTTTTTTTGATGGACACACATGGTTTAGTGTCAGGAAGGTCAGTTCATGGGCACATTTGGATCCTCTTCAACTCCAAAGGCAGTGAACCTATTTTGTAGTTGTAAGCCCTTAGGTAGGGCAGGAGTCTTCCTCTTTGTGCACGAAGTCACCAGCTTCATCCTTCACCTTCCCCCAAAATTTGCACTTATGCTAGAGATGGACATTGTTTGTACCTCAACAGCAGTTGGGGCCCAGTTTTCCCTGTAAAAGTTCCTTGTCTATCTCCTCTTCACCTTCTGTGATGCTGTGCAGACTGCTCACTATCCCCTACAGCTCCTCCAGTTGGACGCACCGTTCCCGCAAGATGGCACACCTCCCACAGGACAAGAGCCGTCATTTCTGGTGTCAGAGGGAGGCTCCAGGGTTGGGAGGCTTGGAGGAATGCTTCCACCATCTGAAGATCTGCTGACACCTAAGCCTTTGCCCTGACAGGGTCAGCTTCTCCAACATTTGCTTGGGAAACTGCCCTGTAGCATGAAAACTCTGTGCCTGACAGCTTACAGGTACAAAGACGGCTGAGGTTCCCTTCTTTATGCCTCTCTGCACAAACTGCTGCATCAGTTGGCTGTCTTCATCTTCCATGCTCTAGGGATGATTCCAATATAAGCTTCTCCTCAGCTTTGGCAAAAAGCTTCTTGACCCTCCCTAATCAGTGTCTCATGTAGCAAAAGCTTTAGGGAACCTGGCTCAAAGGCAGCTGACTGCATTCAGTAAAATCTGCTAAAACTGCTTCAGTCCCCCACGTAACTGTTTGATGTGATTTTGGGGGACAAAATTATGGGCCTCGTGAAGAGTGAGGTTCCCATTAACTTCCCAGAGATCAAAAAGTTAAATCTTGGTAACATTCTTCATAGGATCATGGGAAAGTGAGTATTGTATAATTTCTCTTTTATGGGATCCGGTGCTCCTGAGGCACCTTGGTTTGAAGTAATAAATAGGGACATAAATATTTGAAGAATGGCAAGACAACCCATGCTGTCTCCTTGCTAAGAATTCTCAGCACATCTATCAGATTTCCTAGCAAGTATTACAAAAGTAAAAAACCAGACTGAACTAGCCACAGCTATATATTTTAAATGGTAATTTTTTTGTCAAAATACCTAAGAAATCAAGAGCATTTGAGTCAGTGGCAGAGATTGTGACACGAAGAAGTACATGGGAGATGCAGAAAAGTGATGTGCATCCAGATGAGTGATTTCTAAATTTTCCAGTAGAAGAGCAAACCCAGACCCAGACTAAGACATACCAGTCACGGTTGCTTGGAGTTAATGGCAAATACAGTAAAAATATGTCCGACTGTAGATCCTTAGATCTACACATAAATAAAATAACTCCTGCTTGCAGAGGAGAAAATGGCAGGGAGAAACCTCTGAATATGTGTTTGAAGAAATATCTTATCTCCATTCTGTAGAACTCTCTATTTAGCGGGTTCTGTATTTTTTTATAACATCCAAACGTAGGCAGTCCCAGTGAAAGGGCTGAATAAAAGTCTCTTTATAGAAAAGCAGACACTTTTCCATTTATAGGGCAGCTGCAGAATTCGTCACACTAGTTATACTATATAAATGGAGTGAAAATATTGAAGGAAAAGTCTGTACCATAAGGAGCATTAATAAAACTAGAACATCCATGATAATTTCAGGCAGACTAAGGAACACTTATATACCATGAAGATCATTGATTTCCTTTTTCACTGTGCATTATTTCAGTTATAGATACATCAACTTCAAGCTGATGTAAAATAAATGAAAACATTCTTTAAAAAATCAAAAATCTGTAGCATGTGAGGTGTATTAAGAATAGGGTACACAAGACTTTGTATTATATAAATCTGAATGATAAAATCATACAGAAATATATGCAGTGCTAACAGCCTTTAAATGGTGCAAATTATCTTGTTACTATACAGAAAAAAAATTTTGATTAGCTTACAGAGTATTCACTAATTTGGCCTGATTAGGAGGCTTTGCACTCTGTTGAATGCAAAGCAATTAGTAAAAATATTCCATCCTCTGCTTGTTTTCTACAACCAACAAGGAAATTGATGTTATTAATCCTTGCAAATATAGCTTTATTTATTATAAACAAATTCTAGCTTTTAAAGGAACCTTCTACATTTTCATACACAGTTATCATATATCTTGCATACTACAATCCAGAGGACATACCTAGATATTTTTGACAGCTGATGTTTTCTTGAATTGAAGTTCTGTAATGTATTGCATGTCTTCAAAGAGAAATTTTTAACAGGCATCAAATACTGCCTTCAGTTCAGAAAAAAAGCAGAAGTTCATCTTTTTTGTTTGCTTAATTAGTTGGGCTCAAGAAGAGGAAACACCAGAGTAAAACACAGTGAAAACATCTGTATATTTCAAGGAGTAGCTCCTTACAAGGGCTGTCCACCTCAAAAGGGTTAGTTAAGACATCTCACTAGATTATAGAAGAAGTTCAATGGAAGGATTATTTTGGCTGGTGTTTAATCTAAGACTGACTGTGAATGCCAGCATCAACACTGTCTTGCACTATGCTAATTTAAAGTTTCATCAGCTTTAAAACAAGATGCACATTTTGGTTTTTAGGCTCAATATTTAATATTAATTCATACAATCTAGAATTGTTCTGTGGCATGTATTATGTAGGATTTAGAGTTATGCAGTTTTGTTAAATATGCTAGAATTTCTTGGAAAATATAGTTTTGACTCACATGTGCAGTACAGGAAGATATAGGTCAGCAGTAAAGCAACGAGGTAAGCAGTGAAGCTCTGAAGTGCTATAAAATATGTGTAAATAACTGGAAACTCACAGGAAAGTAGCTGAGACTAAGCTAAGTGTTCATTTTAGACTTGCTATTTGAACCCCAGATTACACAGGTGACCCTTTCTTCCCCGCAGGATTCTTGTCTTTTAAGTCCTCCCTCCTGGGAAACATTGCAATTACAACAAATGTTTTTGCTGACTGCATTTCATTCCAGATTTTCTTTCTGAGAGGTGTGAAAAATTTATTTGATTTAATGAGATCAAATTATGAAATCATGCAAATTGGTGCAATTCCTATCTTTAACTATAAAGAAAGTAGGGGAATTTGCACAACTCAAGAATCTTTTCTTTCCACTGAGCTGTGAGATGATCTCAAGTGCTTTAATTCACCATATCTCTAAAGCATATCTTCAAGCATATACAATATATATTCCCAAATCCCAAATTTGCAGTCTGCTAAATTAAATTCAAAAGCCTGTCTAAAATGTTTCACTGACTAATAAAAAAAGCAATTTTTTGGACAGTCAATGAAGCCTTTATTAATACTACTGAAGAAACTTTCAGGTAAGAAGTAGAAACTTAGCTTGAAGTCATACTCAGATGTTCAAAATTGCTACCTACTATTCAAGGAAAAAGTTAATTATGGACTGTGGCTCCAAGTAGAGACTCTGGGTCGACACTGCATTTTTTATTCAGTTGTGGTGTTAAATTTTAGTTGTGTTTACATTACTCTTATTGCTGCCCGCTTGCTAGAACTTCATCACAAAATAATAAAAAAATGTGGTGAGTTTATCTAAAATATTTTCCCATTTCTTAGTCTTTCATTTTAGCTCTAACAAAGTTAAAGTCAGATTGTCTCCCCCAGTTAGACAGTTGATACCCACAGTTAGCAGGAACCTCACTGAATCAATATTCCCCTCCGAGACAGCACCATTTCATCTCCCATAGATGAATTTCCTCCCAGTCTTGTGAACTGAGAAGGTTTCTACAAGGTTGGTGGAAGTGGAAGATGGAAGTTTACAATTCTATAATGCCAGTAGAATGATTTAGTAAAATCTAGTGACCTAACCTCTGGAATGAAGAACAGCTTCTTTGAAAGAAAACTATAAACACACACACACATATGTATTTATTGGGAAGTCTGTCTTTCTACCAGCTTGTATTTTGACACACCACAGAATTGCCCACTGACAGGGAAATAAATGCTTGTTTCATGTACATTTTAAAAACTATATTTTGTTGCATGAAATATAATTTCAACATTATACACCATCTTTGTTTTAAACACAAACTTATCTTTCAATTCTTCAGTAGGAGGAGGCTCTTTTAGATAAGGAAGTTTTGGGAATTTCAATATTAGATTTTCTTAAAATGACAGATATGGATTTCTGCACTTGTAAAATATTTTATATGACAAGAAATCAATACACACCTATGTTATCCATGTTATTTATTGATCCTCTTTTGGTCAATATATGTTGCAATATCAGATAATTATTCATGTTGATTCATACTTGCTGAAGTAGTTAGGTAGTGTGAAATTTTATTTTTATATAGTTGGCAGTATAATCTAATAATGCATCTGAAATAGAACATATTGGAAAATAGGGTGAAAACATTCAAGGTAAATTGATGAATGTATTGTGAATTTTCTAGATGCTTCCATTGCTTTTATTATCTTTTTTTCATTAGTTTCTCTTTAAAAAAAAAAAAGCTCTTCCAACCATAAATATGCAACAATTGCTTCTAAACTGTCTATTATCACTCTATGAATCTAAAAATATCTGGACCTAGAGGGCTCTGAAAATATCTACTTATTTCATTATGGTTACCAAAGACAAATGGCAAGAACTGAGAGGAAAAGACTAGAGAGCAAAATAATTATAATGCTGTTCACTTTTCCTTTACATTTGCATTTTAAATTCTGCTTGTATGTCTGACTATTTGGTGTCAAAAGGATAAAAATACAATAAAATGAAAAGTAAAGTACAAAGAATCATTAGAGTTGCAGAAAAATTTCCACATAACTGAACAGACAAAGGCTTCTCATCCTACGAAGAAGCAGTTGGGGAAGATTTTGACAGATATGTACAAATTCCTGAAGGAGAGAAGAAAGAATGATTGAAGTTCTTCAGAAAGTGCATATTGTAATCTTGTGAACTCACTATTGCCAGATGCTTAAAATATCAGAATAGAAGAAGCCAAATCATCAGTTAGATGAGTGAATGGTAGAAAAACAGAAATATTGAATTGTTTGAGTGCTGCTGCAACTCCCAGCTCACAGAGAAAAAAAAAAACTGATAGAAACTAGAATTTAGAGTTATGCCTCTCATTTGTAGGTTTTTTTGCCTGTGGCCAGTGAGAAGCATACCTTTCAGATATGATGCTCCTTTGGATTGACCTCACACATTCTTAGTTTGGCTTTGTTAATGACAAACAACCAGACTCCTTTGATAAACCTGCTCCTCACAGTATGAAGTCTGGACTGCTATGCCACGTGGTTGTAATAAAAATATATGACCAGCTTGTGTTAGAGGGTAGTTTTGTTCAGCAGTGCTTTAATAACTTTATCAGTATTCTAAGCCTTGCTTCTTAATTTTTTTTCATAGGGAAACCAAGGTAAAAAAAAAAAAATCACTGGAGTTTGATCAGTCTGCATGAAGCCAGAGCACAGAAACACTCTTGGGTCCCACACAGAAAAATATTATCTGTGTTCTAGTCAATGATTTAGAAAATTACCTAAAAAGTAAATATTGTCAGTTTATGCTGGTTGCTCACAATTCAAGGAAAAAAAAAAGAATTAAATTTGTAGAGAAGGTACTTAATGTCTTCATAAGCAGTCAAAACCTGTTACAGGGTCCAATGGAAATCTCAAGTGTTAAATATAACATTCACAATGGTGAATGATACAGTATCATGCTAGACTCAGAATCTTGTTTTTCAGGTCACCCATGTAACTAACTACACAATGACAAGGAGTTATAAAATGATGTATCATAGAACAGAATGATAGAGTACCCTGAGCTGGAGGGCACCCACTAGGATCATCAAGTCCAACTTTTGGCCCTGCACAAGAACGGACAAACCCAAGAATCATACCATGTGCCTGAGAGAGTTGCCCAAACTCTTCTTGAGCTCTCTCTGGCTGATGCTGTGACCACTTCCCTGGGGAGCCTGTTCCAGTGCCCAGCCACTCTCTGGGTGAAAAACTTATTTCTAATATCCCCTCACTCATCTTCATGCAGTTTCCTTGAATCTTCCTCCAGACGGAAGAGTCCAAGTAACCTCAGCCACTCCTAATAAGACTTCCCCTCCAGACCCTTCATCATCCTTGCAGGCCTCCTTTGGACACTTACTAAGAACCTATCATCTCTTTTATGTTGTGGGGCTCAAAACTGCACACATTACTCAAGCTGAGGCCTCACCAGGGTAGAGCAGAGCAGGACAACCCCTTCCTTTGACAATTTGATGATGCTATGAAATCCTTATCTAGGAAACTGCAGGTTTTTATTTTACCTCCTTGTTGAAAACAGCACTTAGAATTAAATTTTTTCTTATATTTTCATAGCTATCCAAAAGTGTAGAGAGAAGAAAACAGGAAGACTCTTGAATTTTGTTTTCCTCTGTAGGACAAGTGACAGTGTTCTTCAGTGACAAATGACACATCAAATGAGATTGGTAGAAATGTCATTTTTACAGTGATTGCTTCAATCCTCTGAGAGTCCAAAGTTCTTATTAACAAACTGACTACATCCTGGAAATTAATAAGGGGTTGCAAAGCAGCTAGATAATTATAGCTATTTTAGCTCTCTGACTCACAGGAAGATCAAGTAACAAACTGGCACTTCTTAAATTATGCCTTTACATAAGGGCAGGTAGACTGGATAATGAGTAATAGGCAGGGGTTTTTTTTCTCATTTGTTTTTTTCATGTCTTTTTTGTTTTTTCATGTCATTTGAAAATCAGAATGAAAAGTATGACTTTAGAGAAGTTGTTTCTGTGCAGAAAAAGTGAAAAAAAAATTTTAAAAGACTGGCCAGCAGAAACAAAACAAAACCCAAATAGAAGAAAAAAGAGAGAAAAAAAATACTCAAAATAAAGAAACTGTAAGGCAAGCCTGTATGCCCATGTGCCCTGTCATTACTGATGGAAAACTTCTGTAACTTGTTCTGCTTGGTTCCCCACCCCCAGTCTTTGCAGTCTTCTTATGTTCTTTCAGATGCATCTTGACCATCACTCCTTTGTGTGTTATTACTTGAGATCAAATCAAGATCTACAGTCTCTAGCTCTAAAGCTAAGCAACTCTGCAAAACTCCTTCTGCACTCTATAAAACACTACTTTTCCTAGCCAAAAAAAAAAAAACAAACCCAAACCCTAAAATGCTTAGATCAAAGTAACAACTGGATTTATTACAATGATCACAAATATCCAGGAACTGCAGAGATTTTCATCTCTTTTAGTTGATTGGAAAGAAAGACAGTTACTCTACAATATGAGAAACCTCATTTCTTGGGCAGTGTCTATGTCCAAGTGACAAAGAATTATTTAAGAGTATTTTTTAGAACTAAAGTTCTGATCTATTTTAATAGCAACTAGAAACTGGACCTATAAATCCCATATTCTACTGTTACTTTTTTTTTTTGTGGTTGCTACTTAAGATACAGCAAAAAGTCATTCAAAAGCCGGAGAAGCAAATCATTGAATGATTTAACAACAAACTGATTGTTACTGTGCTGCATGTGGGAGCTGTCAATAGGAGGCTGACTTCTTTTGAAAACCATACCTTTTCTTGCAGCATTACAGCCTTGAGGATTTTTGAAGTTTATGCTCATCAGCCCATCAGCCCCTTTTCACACATGAAGAATCGTATATGGAAAACAGATTATAATTAGTTTTGTATCAGAATTGACTTTTGCAGCACAGTTTTAAACTGTGTATTAGTTCCCTTTCTCATGCCAAAGAGAAAAATGTACCATTTA
The DNA here is from genome assembly GCF_022539315.1 of Serinus canaria. Classification (NCBI taxonomy): domain Eukaryota; kingdom Metazoa; phylum Chordata; class Aves; order Passeriformes; family Fringillidae; genus Serinus; species Serinus canaria. The sequence continues at coordinate 33,522,426 of NC_066343.1, read as the reverse complement.
TAGACAACTGGAGTTTTGAGAGGGTTTGAGAATTTGTGCAGGAATAATGAAAAAATCCTTACTATAACTTACATGAAGGAGAGGAATCATGATGTCTCTGGTGCAACAGAACAATGTCTATAGTCTTTGTCTTTAGAAATGTTGCTGTTTTAGAGGGAAGAGAAGGAAAAATCTTTGCTGGTGACTTAAAGGTGTTTTTGATAATTTTAAAGCCATGTTAATAACTCTCTGACTTCTTCAGCAGTGGGCTTTCTAAAGGTGCTTGACCAAAAAAACTATTTGATTGCTTTGTTTTCCTAATTTTGAAAATCCTCTCAAGAGCTTATGGAAAGTTTTATGAATTATTCTAGCCTTCTCTTTGAAGCCTCTATGTCCTCTCTACAAAAGCTGTGCAAACTATTAACCAAGCTTCTGAACATGAAAACACTGGACACCTCTCTGTGTCAGTAAGTTGCACTCTCCAAGGCTTGCTCTTTTCTGGAAAGGAAAGGTCAGCCAGCCTGTTTACAGTGCTCTTAGCGGAAAAAAGGCTTATTCCTTATCACATCAAATACCTTTTAGAGAAAGTGCACGCACAATCCACCATCCACTCCAAAGGTGCTGATATTATGCATCATTTGAGCATAACTAATTCATTTCTTTGCTGTGCTTCTCTGCCTGAATTATTTTTAATCTCCCAAGCATTTATAATTTGCGATTTCACACTTTTAAAAAATGAAATTCTCTGACAGTTTAGATCTTATAATTTGGGATAAATGTCTTAATGTTCTAACATCCAGAGAAGTGAGACAGGACTTTGCAGGCAAAGCCCAGCAGAGAAATTTATATACTCCAATGGTATTGGCATCTGGTAGGTAAATCACTTATGTATCAGCTCTCCTGCCCTATGTCAGAGACAGTTCACCACACTCACCTGAAAAATAACGTGTTTCAGTATTTGATAACATCCCACTTGCTAAATCTTTCCTGGTTTCCAAAGCAATCTGCGCTTTTAGCCTTCAGATATAAAAACCACATTGACAAGAAAGCAATGGTAAGGCTGAGGGAGCCTTCCAACAACTTAGTACTGTCAGATTATTAAGGATTTTGAATGAGAATCTTGATTATCTAATTTTCTGTTATATAGACATCATGGTAGGTGAAGACTTAAATGATTATAACAAGTAACAGCAAAGAAGTATTTTACTGTGTCATGTTCAATGAAGATCATTAGATAAAAAAACCATAAGATTTAACATTTTCTAAAAATTTTCTGAGCATCTTAAGGAAATCCACTTTGTCCTGTGGATTATCTAAGAAGTGTTACTTTTTTTGTATTGTTTCATCTGAACATGTGAAATAATATGTACAGGATGCAGTCTCAGGGTCCCTGCTTCGGGGCCGTACTGGATTGATAATTAAAAGGTGAAGATACACAGGATGTGAGTTTTCTGAACATATTTCCACTTTGTCATCCTTTAAATTTTGTTTGAGGCTAAAAATGGGCAATAGCTGTTTCAGATGAATATCTTGATGGGAAGCTGAAATGAAAATAGAAAGTCCATTAGTGTCACTTGTTTCATTTTTCCTCAAATATGATCAGACAAGGACTTAGAAATCCAAGTTGCAGATGTATTTTCTTTCTTTGCAAAGACAACAGCAAGAATGTAATGTTCAAGATGCAGTTTAAGTGAAGCAAATGGAAGACTTTCAGAGGTTATTTCAGTTTCTGATCTTTAACCAGATATTGACATTTCACATGATCTGAACATTCATTCAAAATTGAGAGTAATTCAAAAAGCTTAAGTTTGGTTTTAGTTTTTTTTTATTTCTGCTTTGCTTTGTTTTTTTGCTTGGTTTTCTGGTGGAAAGAAATTTTTACTGACCTTTGCAGAGCAAAGTCAGCCAGGTTTCAATCACTTCCAATAAATTTGGACTTCTGCTAGAATATTGAAAAAATATGTTCTTTCAACCCCTAGATCTGCCTTCTCCTGCTGCTCAAATTCCACACAAAAGGAGAAGTTTTAAAAATAATTTTTTTTCAGTCTGGAATGTGAATTCACTTCTGTCTATATCACCACATAACATTCTGTGTAAGCCTCTACATTCTGTCTTAGCTCAGTAAAATAGGAGAGGCTCAGAACAACTCTTTTTAAAATTTGATCTTTTACATTCAATTTTTCAATGTACTCCAATTTTTAAATTTCAATTTCATTATATAGACATTGCAGATAAAGAAGTGATAGCAATCTCTATCTCTAAGTAAATGCACTTTGCAGCATTTACTATTTTTTCTTGTGTAAGTACTTTTTTTGTAACTCACACTTTGCTTACGTTAGTCTTGACAGTGTTTGAGCATTTCTTTATCATAATTTTTAAATTCAACATAAGAAAGAATGCTTCTTAAATGTACATAAGTGATGAAAGCCTTTTTTGAAAGTATTATGCTTAGTTTTAAAAAGACATCCAAAAATACTTTTATATCTGGGCTAAATAACCAAATGCAGGGGAAATTTTTGTTCTGATCCCAAACAAACCTAACTGCTGACAAGCTCAGAGTAAGCATTACTTTCATATATACATTAATGAAAATGAAAGTAATTTATGAACTTCTCACTGTTTCATAAATATTTCATTCTCCATCTTATCTATTGCAATTATGTTACATATTCAGATAGATAGATGGAAAGATTCCTATTGAAACAAGATCTTTAAATAAGCTCAGAAAGAGTTTAAAGTACATCTATTTTAGGAATAAATTCAATAGTTACATTAAGCAACACAAAATTTAATTACTATTAGTAAAATGGTTGGAAAGCATAACAAATCAAAAACTAAACAACCATAGATATTATAATTATCTCCAAGTGCATTGCAATCATTGGAGATTAGATGTTTTTATTATTCATACAATTTGCACTGCATGTTTTTCCGAGTACTTTGTCTGTAAAAATGACCACAGCAATGACCTCTCCCAGTAATTTAATGAGGAAAAGGAGGTTCTCATGCAAATTACTACCACATATATAAAACTATGAAGTGTCCTGTCTTGAGACATATGGTTGTCTGCCTACCTAAAATGATAATAACAGTCATCTGTTTATAATAAGGATCATCTATTGCTGCTTATATAGTATTGAATGGTAATCAAAATTATCCTATTGCTCTATCAATGTTGGCTAATTAAATGCCAGGCTCCCTTCTGAGGAAGCACTACTTGATACATTGTGGTAGCAGGCCTGCTCAGAAAGCAGTTTAAAGATACTAAACAAATACAACTTCTGGTATGTGCAGAAGAAAACCCTCAGGTACATCCTGATTGGGCTGCACTCTTTAGTTGGGATAGCAGATGAACCATTAGGACTTGATGAAACTCACAAAAATGGCTATGATGTCCTAATATAAAACGGATCATTATAGTTATTTTGGTGAGTATAGGTTATCCCTTCTTACCTAGAAACTGTGATTATTAAAATGGAGGGTGAAAACTTCCCAGCATACTAGAAGAACAAGAGTTTGAGAAGAAAACTGAAAGAACTGTAAGGACCAGAATCTCTAGGGTGAAGAACTTATTTGTTTTAAGAGAATCTGGGATCAGATCCTCTGCATCAGTCCTTCCTGCTGTTACAAATAAGATAGATATATATACCTTTATTACTGTAATGTTGATTGTTGACTTTATGATGTTTGTAGAGGAAACTGTAGAATGTCTCTTTGACTTCATATTCAGATAGCACTGTCCCTCAGAAGTGCAGGTTAATTAGCTGTATGAAACCCTCACTTGAACATCTAAAGGAGAAATCAATTTTGCATAGATGTGAAAGAGGAGGGTTAGATCAGAAACCTTTAAAAGGGTATTACTAAATCCACATTTAGGACTTTGAGAACAATTTCCCTCCTATGTATGCAATAACAGTTCAGCAATGCAGAATGAAAATGCAGAGGAATACATATCACAAAGAGATCAGTCCAACAAAAAGTGGTTATGGTTTTATATCTGATTTTCCAGGGTTTAGTTGAAGTACCAATAAATATTTAAGTGTTGAGATTTTTTGAGCATATTCATGCAGGTAAATTATTAAAGCTAAAATAAAACTATATGTTAATTTCAACTGAGCCACTAGGCTGCTTTGCTGAAGATCAAACTTTATTAAACATACTAAAAATAAATTACTTTCATGTATCAGTTACAGTCTTTAACATACCTTCCAAATTTGGAAATAAAGCAGTGAAAAAGCCTACACCCAGGACATGGTGGTGGTCCCCAGTTTCCCTGTGCTCAAGAAGCATTTCCTCAGTGAATTTAGGTGAGAAGTCTAACTTGTAGATTGCCTTGTGTAGAGTCAGGAGTTAGACTCAATGATCTTATCAAGTCCCTTCCATTTCAGGTTATTCTGTGATTCTAAGTGGAAATTTTCTGCTTTTTAGCAGAAAATAAAACACAACTGTTTATAATCAAGTTTTATTTCATATTAAAACATAAAGAACTCTTTTTTCACTTTCTGTGGCTCCTAAATTTTATTAATCACAATAGATGATACTTGAATATATCCTTTAAACTGCTTTGTGAACTTGTGCTTAACGTCTTTAGATAAATTTTAAAAATAAAGATGATCATAAATAAAATACTGTGATATTTAAAAGCAAACTATCCTAGAAGGCAGACTTGCCCAGTAATTCCCTGCACTTATTTCCCAGAAGTATTTCATATCAAAGTAGATACACAATGCCTCCTTTGGTACCTTTTAATATATTTAATAGAAAACAACTAAGTTTTCACTTTAAGAGCTGCAGTAAATTGATGTTTATAGAAGCAGGGATGTTATACCTTGGGAATATAGTTTCCTTGAATTTATTCTGACGTCAATAACAACTAGTTATTTCTCTAGTCATCAGCAAGCTCCTGACAATTGTTAGCAAATCAGATGCTGACAACAAAAGTATCACTAGGAAGGGATCTCTTCTTTTATTGGATTATTCATATCTCTGTTAAGCTTCCTGTAAAGTAATTAAACAGTAAGGCATTCATCTAGAAGATAAATCATTCCTGCAAAATAGCAAGAGGAGAGCAGAAGGAGAGAAAGGAGGGGGTGAAAGCTAGATAAATAGTTTGAATTTTTTTTATTATGCATTAGGTGTTAAATAGGATTATGGAAATGAGATGGAATAGAGATGAATGCTCTCTTCTTGTGTTGAATGACTTTCAGGACGGGACTTTCAGCAGTTAATGGAGCTGTTTATCACATTGGAAGGTCACATGAAACACGGCTTTCAGAAGATTTCAGAATAGAGTGCTCTATATATGCTAAAAATAAGAACAGACCCCCACATTCATTTATGTTTTTTTAAATTCTAATGTTGTCATTTAATGTCAAAGGAGAAATAATTGTCATGATCATGGCAGTCCTACTGAAATCAGGAAGCCATTCAATATCTGCTAGATTTCTCTGCAACTTAGTGAGATTTTTATATAAAATAGTCTTGGGGTAAAAATTAGATCAAGTGATTTTTGAGAGGGAGAAGAACATATGTCAAAATAACAGTATATTTCAAATTAGTTTTCAAGATTATTTTTACCCTGTGACAACTATTATCAGTATTATTCCAAAGCATTTATCATAGCACTTCTATGCACACAAATTTGGGCTACTGGATAACATGTGAGACAGATCCAAGTGGAATTCCTCTGCTGTTGCCATAAACAGGAACCACACAACTTTTGTAGCTTCTCTATATGGCACAACTACAATTTCCCTGCTGAGACAGATCTAAAGGTTAGATCTTGAGCCCATTCTGATTTCCCTGCTGAAGTTTCCAACAGGGACAGCGCTGAAGCAGACAGGCTCTGATAGGGTCACCTGGTCAGGAGTAACAGAAAAAAATCCATTTCACGCATCACCAGAAGTAACTTTGAGCTGTGAGAATCACCCTATGTCAATACAACAGAGCTCCTGGAAACTTCATGGAGTACTCAGGAGAGAGGTTCAGGTCTTGCACCAAGTGCACCGAGCTGATTACCAGCTCCCAAGGTGGAAGGCTGTCAATAAAGGAAGTATACCCTTTTATTTTCTCAGCATTTTCTTAATGCTCTGCCAATGCCTGCCAGTGCCAATGTCATGGCAAATACCTTGCAGGCTGATTAGGAACAAGAAATAATTACCTTTGGGTTTTGTCTTTCCCTCATCTTAGTGATTTATAGCTGCAGTGTCCACAGGGAAATTGTGTAAATTAAGATTTTTCTGCAGTTTTCTCTGGGACTGAGAATACTGAGAGAAACTTAGAGAGGGATTTATTGGAAAGGAAATATTTTGACAAACATCCCAGGCTGAACAGTTTCTCTTGGGAAGAAAAAGTGTTGCCAGTGAATATCCAACTGTGAGTGCCTGTTCTCTCTCACCCAATCATTCAGGCAGTCTTCTGTCAGAGAATCAAAACTCTCCTTTTTTTACTCACTTTTACACACATAAACAGTTTTGCCTAAAACAAACACACATGCTTTTCTAAAATAGGTCTTTTTTGCAGTTAAGGTGGTTTTATTTCAAAAAAATCAACTCAGTTTTGACATGCGTTTAAACCTAAGACTCCTTTCTTAAGAATATTTCAATTTGTACTTAAAAAACCCCAAAAAATAACTGATTTCTTTGATCTTTTCGTAGTGTACTTTCTGCTGAATGTGCATTAAATTCTGCAGCTCTGTATTTGAAGACCTAAACTTATTGAATTAAAGGATGATAACATTCTGTCGTACCTGAACTAGTCCTTTTAACAGGAACTTGTATTTCACTGAGCTTGTCCCTGGAGTCTATCTCCTAGGGAATGGTTTTTTAAGTATCTTAAGTAGCACTTGCAATTATCTTCATTTTTGTAACATAACATTGTTTGGCTACTTTCTCCATTCTGCAGAGGTTTTCTAAATAGCAGGCAATATCATGGGCTGAGGAGTCAGCACACTCTTTGATGAGTGTTTATGAATTTAGGGACAATATTTGCCCTAGCATTACTCTGGTATCAAGGTAACAAACTACAAAGAAGAAGGAATCACAAGATTCAGGTTGGGTCCACAAACCTCGGCAAATAACCCTTTTGCCTGCTATAGACAAGTACTGTCATGTTTCAAATGCAGTTCCCTGTTAAAGACCTAATTAACAAACAACCCCACCCCCCCCCCCCAAAAAAAAAAAAAAAAAACCAGAAAGAAAAAAGAAAAACAAAGGGAAAAAAAAAAAAGAGAAGCAGGCAAAAAGAGAACCATTAACCCCCTGAGCCTTTACTAACTTCTTCACCTCTTTTTTGGCTGAAATATTATCCATTTCTAAGTCATTTAATGATGGGCACTTATTATGCTGCCTGTGATATTGCTCAACCAGCACCTCGGTGAAAGGTTAAGAGAATGAGACAGGGTTAGCCCCACAGGTCATGAGAGAAGACTTTCACCTTCAAAGCCAGCACACAACATTTACCACTTCCTTTTTGGGCTGATCAGCAAAAAATTTAGTTCTGTTGTCCAGCTGAAAGCTCAAATATATTTTCATAAAAGGTTTTTTCAAAGAGGGATATTTTCATATTTTTGCTGTAAACAGTAACCTACCCTCATTCTGTGGTAATGCTCAAGCTCCATCAGATACAATTTCTTTCAACCAATGTTTCTTTTTAATGTAGCCAATACAGGGAAAAGTAACTTCTCTTGGTTGAAGACATTAGTTTTGTTTTTATATTTAAAAGATCATAGAACAACCCATGGAGGAAGTGGTTTTAACTATTATATGTGCTGAAGAGAAGTAAAAATTCGCCTCTACTGAAAGAAATCCATTTCTATTCTAATAATATCAGCTTTTGTGTGCATCTGCCACATTTTGAAGTAAATATTTTCCAGGGAATTCTGCAACACTTCTAAGTGTAAGATAACAAGGGCAAAACATGTTACACTGCCAAAGAGCTCAGGTGACTTATTTCAAGACTGCATTCCCACCTATGAAAACTGGCCTTTGAACACCAGACTGCTCTGCTGGGGCTGCGTCAGTATAGTTGTGAAACTTAAATTTTAGCAAAGGAAACCCTACGCTCTCCTTTGAGGCATAGTAACATCTGCCTCCTTTTCCAAAAGGCCCTATGCCCATGCAAAAAAACAGTTACAACATGTGGAATTTTCACAGTGAAAGGACAAGAGACATCCACACTTTCACAAGATTTCCTGTTTTGAGGTGGCCCTTTCCCAGAGGAACACCCTCAGAAATTCCATAAAAAGAGTAAGGCACATGAAGTATCATCTAACATTGCGTGTCTTGAACACTTGTCAAGAAAATTCATTCATATACTTCATAATGAAATTCATAGAATGATAGAATGATTTGTGTTGAAAGGTATCTTAAAAATCATCTAGCTCCCATCCTCCCATGATGGGCTGGAATGTGACCCATTAGCTCATGTTGCTCAAAGCCCCATCCAACTTGGCTTTGAACAGTTCCAAGAAGAGGGCACCCACAGCTCCTCTGGGAAACTTCTTCCCATGTCTCACCACCTCACAGTAAAGAATTGCCCCCTAAGATCTAATCTAAATCTCTCCTCTTTCATTTTAAAACCTTCACTCTGCTGTTGTATCACTCATCTTTTTTTTTTTAAAAGTCCCTATTTGGTACTGGAAGGCCTCATCGAGTTTTCCCTAGAGCTCTCACTTCTCCAGGCTGAACAATCCCAAATGTCTCAACCTGTATTTACAGGAGAAGTGCTCCAACCCTTGGATCAGCTTTGTGGCCTTCCTCTGAACTCTTTCCGACAGATACATATCTTTCTTGTTTGGGGACCCCAAAGGTGGATGTCGTACTAAAGAGGCAGAAATTACACTCTCACCCTGCTGGTCACATTGCTTTTGATACATCTCAGGATATGGTTGGTTTTCTGGGCTGTGAGCACAGAGTGTTACCGAATTCCCACTACTTTTAAGAACACAATATTTCCTTCCTGTCAGTACTGTTACAGATATCTCCCAGCTCATAGTTAGCACAATAAAATTTTAATTACTTTTTCATTTTTTGACTGGTACTATTTTATGAAGAGTTTAATGGGGAAATTTTTTTTCCTTTATTGCACAAGAATGGGTTTCTATGGTTTTACTACATTCTATTGATTGAGCAATTACATCTTAATCACAGAAAAAATAGGGAAAATCAAAGGCAGAAACCCTAGTGGATGAAATCATACAAGAAATTATAGGTATGGTAGTTGGCTTTAGGGCCAAGTACTGTGCCCCCACTCAACACCTTTTGAAGCCTTCCAGTCATTGTTGACCTCAGTTTGATTTCTGCCCTCTCTTTTCACCTACAGTGCAACTGTGTCAGGATGCATCTCTGACAGCTTTGTGTCTGACACTCAGCCAGCTGTGCTACAAGAAGCCTCAGTGCCTCTCAAGAACCCAGAGGTTTTGGGTTCTGAACCTGCCAAAACGCCTTCAGCATTTTTTCTCCATGGTGAAAAATCCAGGGCAGCTGCAGTGACCTGATTCTGCAGCCTCTGACTGAAAGGAAAGCATAGTGTGCTGAACTAGATAGGGAGCAGTTGGTACTCAGAGGCTTTGTTTTGCCTGTACTGGTGCTGTGTCAGGGCCATGACAGATTGGCTTTGCTAACAATGTTTCTTCTCTGTAAATACCTAAAATTTATAAGTCTATTCCACCTCAGCAGAGCCCAATTTTTTTTAGAATTATGAGTGCCTTATGAAAACCTAGCACCTTCAGGCTATAATAGCTGGCTGGAAAGGACATGATCTGTAGTAGTTTCCACATTTCTCACAGAGGGGCTGAGCAGGGCCAGACTTCCATCTGAAACTCCATTATGTGCACAGTTTAATTTAACAAGTAGCAGTATTACTGCTGCAGGTTTTCTGACCCCCACTGCTATGTTTCCAAGCTGAATTTTTGTTTGTTTCCAGGCTGAATTGTTTTTATTGATTTTATGTCATTTTGTCTAATGAATTTTCTTTTAAACCCCACTGAATACGATTTATCACCCTTATTCCTCTGCCATAAATTCAGTTGCAGGATGCTTACTCTACCAATAGATCAATTATTTTAAACATTAGGCGAAAAGGTCTTCTAAGCAAATTTCTCCATCATATATTAGAAGTGTCCTCTGCCTTTTCTTCCTCCTGTCACTGTCTATTCAACTCCTTTATGTCTTGCTGCACACACACTGGCCTTTGGAACATACTTTTTAGAAATGGACTTTGAGGATAAGATATCTGGGGGACTCCACTCGGCTAGGTCGTTTACCATTTACTGCATAGTCAACATCATTTGCTTATATATAGCCCTGATAGTTACAAAAGCCATCTGTGGATGGTTCAAGCCATTAAACTTCAGAAAGGTTTGTCAGTCTGGTTTGATTTACTATCAACCACGTAGAAACAAAGGAACTATCAAAACCCTGGCAAAGCTATGGTTTGAACTCTCATCTCCCTCATAAACCCATTAAACTCAGGCTACAATGCAGTTTACATTGTTTCTCTTATCTTAAACTACCGAGACTTTAAATTGTCTTAAAATCAGCTATCAAGTAATTCATCCTTTCATCTCCTCTTCGCAAGCTGTAGAGCTAAAATGTCAAAACGGTAATCTGTCTTGAAGGCAAAAAGATTTTTCCATCTTTAGTCCAGGAAAGCTCTCATTTGTGACTTACATGTTAAAAGCTACAGCTACGAAAATAATCCTGATATTTCCTGGTAATGACATATGACTGCATAAAACAACAAACCTTATGACACACTTAAATTTTATGACACACTAAAACCTTATGACACACAAAGAATAATTTTTCCTCCCCTTTTTTTATTAGCAATCCCTAAGAAGAAAATATAACAGAAGGCAGGAAAAACTGTAACTTTTTCCTTTACTTTGATCACCAAGTCTAAGCTGATTTTTCGTCTAAAACCTCTGCTAAGAATAAAATATTGCATTTAAGTCAGATTACACAATAGAATTAAACAGGTTTTTTTATTCAACTTCAATGAGTATGTATTAAAAGCTTGCAATCAGTAAAAACATTAACCATAAGATTTAATCAAGACTTACCTATTTTAAAGGTAAAAGTCATAGTGAGGTAAAAGAGATTTTCAGAATGTATCAGAACAAGGACAGGTAAATTTTATTTCCCATTAGTTTGATGAAGCAGGGGTGTTTAAGGAATACTAGATAAAAAAGTGTTGTATTAAAATAGGCTGACTTGACAAGCCTTGCCTGCAAGATGCCGTCATTATGACTGTCCATTTTCTGTAAATCTTTAACACTGACAATTGCCTCAGTTTATCACTGTTTATACTTGGCAACCAAATAAAGATGATGAACTCAGGAGCCTGTAAGCAGTAATTTCTATATAACTGCATCCAGCTGACACAATTTCTGCTTACAAAATTTATTTTGTCAGTCAATTTTATATGCTGCATGGCATATGTTCCTGAAGCAGATGCAGATACAGTCATGAATTTGCTTTATTTCTTCAGCTTGTACATGGATGGATTTCTTGTGCTCTGTTCAATAGCTTTGTTGCAAGTGGCTGGTGCAGAGCACAGTGGCTGGAATGTGCCACTGTGTACTTAGGTGTCTCTTTCTGAAACAGGCACAACATAGCACTGCCCTTGGACTCCTCAGGAAGGACAAGAAGTTAGACAACACCAAGGAGCCCACTGAACCTGAGCCTTAAATGTCATTTATAATTACTTGAAAACTTTGCTTCCACTTATCTATAGAAGAATAAATATTTTGCCTTTAGGTTTAAATGGTCACTTAGTTCAGATATGTATTTTAGCTGGGTTTTCTGCTTCATGTTGACACACTCTGACAAGCTGAAGAACACACATCCCATATGATTCATTTTCACAGAAACAGTTCTGTTATTCCTCATATTTTTTCAGGTCTTAACTCCAAAAATGTTACTTGATATTGCTTTACTCGATCTGCTGATAGATAACCTCACTCTGTTCCCACAGGGAAAAAAAAAAAGAAAAACAAAAGAACAAAGAGAAAAGTCTGGTGTTTACCTCCAGCATACCTTATAAAGCGAATGATCCATTCACAAGAAGTACTAACTGTTCCCCACCTCCTATGTGCAGTTGTATAAGATAACTTTATAGCCTTATTTTCAAAAGAAAAGATTTGCTGATACAAAATTATTTCATATGAGAATAGATGAAGAAGAAATAAAAATAATTTTAAAAAGTGCAGTCAAGATCCTGCATTCATTGCATTTAGGCAAAATACCATGTGGTTCTGATCAGTACATGATCTAATCCTAGTCTCAGCAATGTTATATCAAGCCATAGTCTACAGAGACATGAATAACTTCACAGACTGACATGTAATTTGTGTTTAACTTTGTCCTTAAGGAAAAGAGGTCTTAATGCTAATGTATGACTTAATTAACCCTAGTAGGTGTTCGTAAAACTTTATCTGTGTAATTTTACTGAATTATTTTAGATCTCAAATCCAAAAGATTGGATAAATTTCTCATAATCTTCCTGAACTAATTGAAGAGTCTTATCTCTCATTAAAAATCCAAGTACAGAGGACTTCGATTTTGCTCATATCATGTTCCTTTCTGCAATCCTCAATGACCATGGTTTAAAGAATGAAATAGCATTGTTTGCATTTCATGTAATATCCCTAGACGATTAATTATTCTTGAATAATTATCCATCGTTTGGGGCAAAGACATGTCTTCAAGAGAAGGGAAGCAAAGGTCTTTTGCCACACATACCCTTGCCTTCTTTGCATATTTTTTCTGTCCTTTGTGCATGGCAGAGGAGTGATGCACCATTTCATAAGACAGCTTCCCCTAGAAGCTGTCCAGCCACAGGTCACAGAGTAGGCAAGAGTGTCTGTCTACTGGGGTTTGTCTTACTCCTACCACCCCTCACAATTTATATCAGGCTTTACCAAAAGATTATACAGAGCAATTTGACTGGGGAGATGCTTGCATGTAACAGCAGAAGTGCACTAAAGCTCTGTCCCCAGGAGAGCAAGTCCTACAGACACCACCAATAGAGACATCTGTAAAAGATGTACCCTGAGAAGTGCATTAGCCTGTCACTAATTCTGGCCACACACCTGTACCACCAGGCTCACACAATAGCTCTCAGAGAATGCCACACAGCCTGGCAAACCTCACCACAGGCAGACTTCACATTTCTGGCAGGCTGCCGCCTGAGAATCACAGAAACTCCAATGCAAAAATTTGGCATCTCAATTACATGGAGATGCAAGCTATTAGAAATGTATCCATCAATACCAGATGAATCAGGAAGATGTATGAATTG